>NC_047108.1:48191298-49391298 GCF_902500255.1 Thalassophryne amazonica | reverse complement strand
GAAGAGTGGAGACATCTGTTGGAGGGAACGACCGTGCCATTCACGGTTTTCACTGACCACCGGAACCTGGAGTATATCAGGACCGCCAAGCGGCTGAATCCCAGGCAAGCCCGCTGGTCACTGTTCTTCGGCCGTTTTGACTTCCGGATCACCTACCGTCCCGGGACCAAAAATCAGAGATCGGATGCCTTGTCCCAGGTACATGAAGACGAAGTCAAAACGGAGTTGTCGGATCCACCGGAACCCATCATCCCGGAGTCCGCTATCGTGGCCACCCTCACCTGGGACGTCGAGAGAACCGTCCGGGAGGCCCTGGCACGAAGCCCGGACCATGGAACCGGGCCGAAGAACAAACTATACGTCCCACCAGAAGCTAGAGCTGCAGTCCTGGACTTCTGTCACGGCTCTAAGCTCTCCTGTCATCCAGGGGTGCGAAGAACCGTGGCAGTTGTCCGGCAGCGCTTCTGGTGGGCGTCCCTGGAAGCCGACGTCTGGCATTATATCCAGGCCTGTACCACCTGCGCCAGGGGCAAGGCCGACCATCGCAAGGTATCGGGATTGCTACAGCCGCTGCCCGTGCCTTATCGCCCGTGGTCTCACATCGGCCTGGATTTTGTCACGGGCCTCCCGCCGTCCCAGGGCAACACCGTCATCCTCACGATAGTGGACCGATTCTCCAAGGCGGCCCACTTTGTGGCCCTCCCGAAACTCCCAACGGCCCAGGAGACAGCGGACCTCCTGGTCCACCACGTCGTCCGGCTGCATGGGATTCCAACAGACATCGTCTCCGATGCGGGCCCCAGTTCTCCTCGCATGTCTGGAGGAGCTTCTGCCAGGAACTGGGGGCCACGGTCAGTCTCTCTTCCGGGTATCATCCCCAAACCAACGGGCAAGCAGAACGGGCCAACCAAGAGATGGAGCAGACCCTGCGTTGCGTGACAGCCGCGCACCCGGCGGCCTGGAGTACCCATCTGGCCTGGATCGAGTATGCCCACAACAGCCAAGTGTCATCAGCCACCGGCCTCTCCCCTTTGAGGTGTGCCTAGGGTATCAGCCCCCGTTGTTTCCGGTGGTTGAGGGAGAGGTCGGTGTGCCCTCGGTCCAGGCCCACCTGCGGAAGTGCCGTCGGGTGTGGCGAGCCGCCCGTTCTGCTTTGCTGAAGGCCCGGAGGAGGACAAAGGCCCATGCAGACCGACGGCGGACCCCGGCCCCTACGTATCGTCCAGGGCAGGAAGTGTGGTTGTCTACCAAGGACATACCCCTGCAAGTGGACTCCCCTAAACTCCAGGAACGATACATAGGACCCTTCAAAATTCTCAAGGTCATCAGTCCCAGCCGCAGTGAGGTTGCAGCTTCCGGCCTCGCTGCAGATCCATCCCGTCTTTCACGTGTCACGAATCAAACCACATCACACCTCACCCCTCTGTACTCCGGGTCCGGCACCACCTCCTGCCCGGATCATCGATGGCGAGCCGGCTTGGACTGTGCGCCGGCTCTTGGATGTCCGACGGATGGGCCGGGGCTTCCAGTATCTGGTGGACTGGGAGGGGTACGGCCCCGAAGAACGCTCCTGGGTGAAGAAGGGCTTCATCCTGGACCCGGCCCTCCTGGCCGACTTCTACCGCCGCCACCTGGACAAGCCTGGTCGGGCGCCAGGAGGCGCCCGTTGAGGGGGGGGTCCTGTTGTGTGGGCCGCTGAAGAGGAGGTACTGCTGGCCCACCACCACCAGAGGGCGCCCTGCCTGGAGTGCGGGCTCCAGGCACCAGAGGGCGCTGCCGCCTAACAGGAGCAGCCAGGGTGACAGCTGACGCTCATCATCCTTGACAGCTGTCACCACTCAACAGGATCAGCATTGGTATATCAGCCAGACGACATCTCCACCTCTTTGCCGAGATATCGTTCTACCTTGAAGGTAACGTACCTCAGCTGGTTGTGAGATAATAACCCTTTGTTGCTTGAGCGTTTTTTGTGAACTCTTTATTCGACGAGAGGAGGAGGTGGTTTTCCACCGTACGTATTGCTGGGTGCACACGAACCCACTTCTAACTGTGTTTGCTCCTCGCCAGCAGTACCAGATCCGACACGCGGAGGCAGTGGCCACCTGGGAGTTCGGGACTTGGCGGCTCCAGTATTCCCGGGGTTCGGTGGCGGAGGAAATCGTGTGGTTCCGGTTCGACTTCGGACTGATGTCTCCTATCTTCGAGCCTGCCCACATGACATCTTGTATTTGACTCACTATTGTAATCTGTTGTTGTTGTTGTGCATTTTCACAACAGTAAAGTGTTGTATTTGGCTTTATCCATTGTCCGTTCATTTGCGCCCCCTGTTGTGGGTCCGTGCTCCTACACTTTCCCCAACACCAAAGACACCATGAAAACAGGCTAATGTGCTTTGTATGCTCAGTGTAAATCTGCCTAACGGTCTGATGCAGGACAATAACCTGAAAATATACGCACCCACAGAACAAGTCTTTGGGGAAATGACAAGAGACTCACCCGCGCAGCCATAAGGTCCAAAGCCGTATGTTCCCGGGGCACACTGCTCACAGCGTTGACCAATCACATTGGTTTTACAACGACACTGGCCTCCTACCTTGTCGCACTCGGCACTGAGGGCCCCCTGAGGGTCACAATGACAGGCTGGACACAAGAGTTACAGAAAAAAAAGGTAGTTAGAAAATACGGCTGGGAACAATCCACAAACTTTAGCCAGTTTGCTTTAGTCCGACTTACACAGAGCACCATCATGAATGATGGAAGAAATGCTGCAGATGAGCTTGGAGCACATTTCAGCCAAAGGAGGCATCGGCGTGATCATGAAGGAATCCAGACACATGTATCGAAGCATTTCATCACGCCGCTGCTCTGCCGCCGCATCGTTACCTTGGAAACCAGGAAGCTCAGTGTATTTGGGGATCAAAACCAGCTAGTGGAGTAAAAGCATACATTTAAAAAAAGGAAAATTATTGTAATAAAAGAATAATAAGCCATGGTGTCAAGTCCTTCAACACGATCCTGTTTTTATAGAACCTAGAGAGTGTTAAAGCAATATGCACATTCTGTAAGAACAAATACAAAAATGCTACATTGATGTTAAAAACATGTAACATGAACATTAAAACAAGAAAGATTTGTAGAAAATGTATTTAAAAGATGCAACACAAGACCTTCAAAACATGTTTCCTGTATTAAGAAATGACAACATGCACAGACATTATTTAAATGCACACCTCTTTATCATATCTGGTGTGACTAATTGTTTTTTTTAATAAATCTGTGTCTAGTGTTTTGACTTTCACACCACTAGGTGTCGTCGCTGCTCTTGATATTTCAGTAACCTTTAGTCATCATTTATTGAGTTTGAACACCTCATGGCAGAATGACAAGACTTATTTGTCTTTTTATTTCATGAAACCAAACATTATGAAGCCAGAGATAATGGAGACATCACAAACCCAAGGTGATTTCCCAAACTGCTGCTACCTTTGCAACAGGATGAAGAGGAAAAGTGTGATCTCACCGAGTCGATAAGAATGAAGGCAGTCAGATGTCTGTGTGAGACTCTGTGACGCTGGAACCTGATTGCAATCACGTAACGATTACTGGGCTCAAAACAAAATGGTCTGGGCATCTGGATGAATCTGGAAGAACATAAGGCATGTTAAAAAATGCACATACTGTACACTATAGAAATAATCACCATTACAATCTTGACAGGTGTCTCTGTTTTTTGTTTGTTTCTTTTGTCTAACAGACTAAATCCAGGTTACAAAAACATCTCTTCTCTGCTCACAGAAACATATGATTTAAAACTGAAATTCTTCCATAAAGTTGCACCAGGGAACCATCATATGATCACAGAGGTCTGCATTATTTGTTGGAAAAAAATATGTCCATGTCTGATCAGTTTGTCCCTGGACTCACTTTTGTGCAGGTTTAGCCTCCATACTGTAGCTCTGCAGCCAACGCATACCTGCTGTGACACACCTGGACTGAATCAGCTGATACCCTCACCTCCATGTGACTCAGTTATTACTCATTTGGCCCACACTAAATAACCTCAGCACTGTGCACGAGGTCTCTGCTAAATTTTCATGCCTTTTCTGTTTTACAGCCATTTCACTGTCTGTCGGTGTTGTGACCGTGCCTGTGCCTTGTGAGACAACTTGTCCTTTTGGACCTGATTTGTGCATCGGTTTTGATTCCACTCACCTGTGATTATCATGTCTGTCTGAACTCTGACACTCACCTGGCTGAAGACCTGCCTGTGCCTGTTCTTTGGATTCTGTCTGATTGCTCTCCACAGTCTAACAAAAGAGTCTGATCCTGATCCTCTGCTTGTGTGTGTCTGCTTCTGGGTTCAGCCATTAATCCAGGCAGACAGACCTTGACATAAGTGTATATTACAGTCATGGCCTACAATTTCTTCAAATTAACATGACTGATCTTGGTCCTTTCTGGCAATATTAATCAACATCCAGTGTAAAAGTCCAACTCAGTTAAGTTTTAACTGTGTCAATTTTTTAGCAAAATTATGTGTAAAGGGACGTAGATCCCTAGGATTTAAGCTCTTCAAACTGAGAGCTGTGATGCCCTCAGGCGCACGGTTACGTACATTTATATAATTTACGTTTACTCAGTGTGCTCTTGAACTTAAGTAAAATGCTGTTATGTGCTGGGGTCTTTGGCTGGCCTTGTTTTTGTTTTCTGTTTCTCCCACCAGGTGGTATGCATTCAGGACTGAGTGGCTGAGTATTAGGACCTCACCCTGAACACCTGAGGCTTGTTTTCACGTGCAGGTCGTCAGGGCTCACAGCTGTGGTGTATTCTGTCTTGATCAGAGATTGCTGCACTTAAACCTTGAATGCACAGTGTGTGATTGCCAGAGACTCGACCTTGTGAGCAGATGTGTGAGATCGACGTCAGGAGAACAATCTCACCATTACGGACGCAGAGACCGCTCCAGGTTTGACGCCACAGTCTGTGAAGGAGGATTGGGTGAGGTCTCACGCTCTTCAGCACACTTCCTGAGGTAATTTGGTTTTGGTGACTTTTATGAAGTAATGACAGTGGATTTGGTGTCCCTCACACCTTGTGTTATTGAGCTGTCACATGGTAATTGTCTAATCAGCTTCTGCTGCAGTGGAGATTTGAACTGAGTTGTTCCGTGCCTGCAGGGTGAGAAGCTGATATATATTTAAGCCAGGAAGTGTTTGCTGATTGTGTGCACCCTTTTGAGCTGTGTCTCTCTGGGTGGTGAGTGTTGGACTCAACTCATGTTTTCTTTCTTCACAGACTCGGTTTGTCGCGGCCACCTGGGGGGTGTCGGCGGGGTCCCTGGGTCCGAACTGCTGTGGCTCCGGACCGTTTGCGCTGCTGAGAGTGCGCCGTGTTTTCACCTCACCAGACCGCGGACATTTTTGGTTGTTTATCACTGCACTTATTATGATTATTAAATTCTGTTATCTTTTGAACCGTGCTCTGCTTATTTCGTGCTGGGTCCTGTCAAATGCTGGGTCGGTGCTCCGACCGCGTCCGACACATAACAAATGCCGCATATTTTCACGAATACTGCTACTGTCCAACTGAGTACCTGCTTTAGATTTCTTTTCTCTCAGAGTCTGCGTTGGCGTCTTTGTTGCTGACACAGACACTGTCTTCTGTTTTAGTTATTTTTTAATATCACCGTCACTATCATGGTTTATATAATGGCTGAGTGGATCCTTGTCATTTGATTTTTGGGTTGTATGTCACATGACATGGATTATTCATACCATTTGCCGTTATGTTTCATTGACTGTGCAATAGTTCTTTTTTAGTGTGCAATGTTGGTGCTATATGAAATGTGCTATTGCATGCCCCGACCACCGGGGAACCGCAAATCATTGCTGCAGTATTAGAATTGAATCCTTGGTGGTGTGAGTCAGCTGTGATCTGTACTGAAGCTATAGATATCTGCAGACAACTGTGACTCCTTTTTTGCAATGCGAGTTTCTGTTGTAATTCTCAAGATTATTCTTGATCTCAGGGCTAGTCTTGAGACCACTTTTTTTTTAAAGACCTCATCTTGTACTAAACCATATTTCATTCAATCTTGTCTGGTTCTCAGATATATAGGTGTCTGGATTTTATTTTAAAATTAGCCAAGAGTAGACCACAACTACATGCATATCATTAAATTACCTGTGGTTTGTCCAGTGAATGTTTGAGCTGTGTGGATTGGGTATGTTATATAGATTTGAAAACATACAAAATAAACACTAGTAATTAGCTTACACTCTCAATGACTGTTCCTGAAAATGAACATATTACATATAATTATTACTATATATTACTTATATTATGATTTTGTGCTTGCTAAAAAAAATCTACCAGCTTCAATAGGTATTTACAGCTTGCTATATTTTCTGCATTTTGCTATGAACTTCATACTGAACGCATTCAGTCAACGAATTTTAGTTCAAAAATATCAACAACAAAAAATACTACATTGCTTTTGCAAAGACAGAGAAACTCCACTGAATTGTTTAATACATCCTGTATTTCATGATGTATCTAATCTAGGGGAAGACAAAGTCAACCACTAAATCTGATGCTTGCATAAAACATGTATTGTGTTCAGTGAATGGCAAAGTGGAGTGCTGAATAAAGATCTATTTAATTTCAGCTATTAGTGCTTGTTTGGGTGTTTGACAGTGGTGTGTTTTGACAGTGGTGGGCACAGTTTCACTAATCCACTCACCACTAATTAGCGAAGCTAACTTATTTGTTCACGGATTTGTTGTATGGGCCGCTGAAGAGGAGGTACTGCTGGCCCACCACCACCAGAGGGCACCCTGCCTGGAGTGCGGGCTCCAGGCACCAGAGGGCGCTGCCGCCTCACAGGAGCAGCCGGGGTGACAGCTGACACTCATCACCTATGACAGCTGTCACCACTCATCTGATCTGCATCGGTATATCAGCAAGACGTCATCTCCACCTCTTTGCCGAGATATCGTTCTACCGAGGAGGTAACGAACTCAGCCGTTGTGTTGTCTTTCAGACAGTGACTTTGTTGCTTGTGTTTTGACAGTGGTTGGTGAGTACTTGCAGCTGGAGACTGTACTGAACCCTTTTTTTGGATAAGTACTCACATTTTCCTGACAAGAGGTGGAGGTGGTTTTTTTCACCACCAAACGCACCCACATCTAACTGTTTTTGTTCCTCGCCAGCAGTACCAGATCCGACAAGCGGAGGCAGTGGCCACCTGGGAGTTCGGGACTTGGCGGCTCCAGTAATCCCGGGGTTCGGTGGCGGAGGAAATCGTGTGGTTCCGGTTCTGCTTTGGACAGACGTCTTCTATCTTTGAGCCTGCCCACATGACACCTTTGTGAATTGACTTTATTATTTTCTATTGTGATCTGTCGTGCTTGTTGTGCTTATTTCACAACAGTAAAAGTGCTATTTGACTTCCTCCATTGTCCGTTCATTTGCGCCCCCTGTTGTGGGTCCGTGTTCCAACACTTTCACAACAGGATTAGCTTTTCAGCTAAAACAATCAGCAGACCAAATAGCTTCCGCTAAGTTTAGTTCCGCTAACGTTTTTTTTGGTAGCATAGTTAGTAAGGCCGAACGGTCAAAACCGTTTGTAAACCCTGAAATCATACGTGCTAGTTCTTGTCTTACGTATTCTCTAGCAGTCAGGCAGCTGTGCCTGCCTGCTTATCAACACACATGTTACTGTAACGTGTGTGTTGGTTTTTACAAATAAATGTGTATTTGGAAATATGTCATTTTTTTCATTTGTAAAAAAGGGCATTTGTAAAACTGAAAATTCTGTGAAGTGTGATTCAGCGCAACAAATCACGACCGTGTGATAGTTGGACACTATTCATACTCCTAGTCAGTAGATGGCAGTGTTCTGTGGATTTTGACCCCAAATTTTTCACTTTGTAAAAATGACAGTGTTGACGTTAATTTGATAAACTATCCGGAATTAGTTTGGTTTTATAAATCAAACCATAAGTCAAAACTGCTTTGCTTTTGATGTCTTCTGCCACACGTCTGTGCTGTTCCATGTTGAAATTAAATTACTCTTCCTTACGGCAGTGGGCAGGGCGCTCAAAGACAGTAGCTCTGACTTGTTGTTTGTGTTGGGTTTGTGATCGCCTTTGATTTTACTCAGAAGCATTGGCAGTGCTTAAACTCAAAACTGGCTTGTAAGTAGATGACAATATACCAGAGTCAATACTAAAAGTTAGCGGTTAGCTGTAGCATTGATTATTGGTTATTGAAGCTAACTTTTTGGTTATCTGTGCCCATCACTGTATTTTGAGAATGAGGATCTTTCTGAAAAATGATGCTTGTGGTTTGAATAGTTCACATTTTATTGTATAATGTGTTGTATAAGTGTGGGACTCAGACTGAGCCAGTTTTGGTCCTGACTTGGACTCACCCTGCCTCAATCTTCCTCTTGACATGGTCATAATTCTTGAACATCTTGGTCTCATCTTGGTCTCAATACACTCTGGTTTTAGTCATGACTTGGTCACGGTTTTGGTGATCTTGACAACAACATTGGTGTGAGCAAGCATCATTCATTGCTCAGTGCAAAGAAGTCAGATTTTTTTGTGTGTTGTATTAGATGGATATTGGTATATTTTGTCAGACAGAAAAGATTCTTGCAGTTGCTCATCCAAAGGTCTAAGTTAGGAATTACTGAATGCTAACTGTTGTTATTATTTAACATAAGCTAAATATGTCAGAATGTGATTTATGATTTGATGGCCAATTTAAGCTGCAAATATTTGAGGATGTAATTTTTACCTATATCAAATTTTTGACCCAAATGGGAAAGAGAGATCAAATTGTTGTTTATGATGTGTTTCAGTTTACCAAGACTGAAAATAAAGGTGTTTTCTTTCAATCCAGTAAGAAATCTGGAATGTTCCAAATGGGAGATCTATTTGAGGGTAATTGTTGTGTGTCGTCCTGATATGGGCTCCTCTGTTCTCTCTCTCTCTAGCTCTCTCTCTCTTTCCAGGTGGCGCCCCTTGTGGAGCTGATAAGCACACCTGCCTGCAGTCAACCGGTCTCCATATAAACCCTGGTTCAATAGCTCATCAATGCCAGAAACTTAGTGTTCACAACCTGGTCTCTCTATTTCTGCATAGAGCCTTTCTGTCTGTGTTCCGTCGCAGTGTTTTTGACTCACTGTTTAAAGCTGCATTTTTTTTGCTGCCTTCTGATGCCTTGCATTTTTTCCAAAAATTTGTTCAGTTTGGTTACTGAGTGACTGTGAGCTGTCGTGCTCAGGTGTTCCTACACCTTCACTCATACTGTTTCTCCTCCTCTGTCAGTTCCACAGGGAGCCACCTGGACCTCGGGCTACCACCACCTCATCTCTCCTTGGATCTCCACCTGTACACCTGGTCTCATCGGGCTGCTGCCCCCTGTTTCCACCACGACGTGGGCTGGATCTCCACTCTCCAGACCTCCTTATCAGTATACACTCTTTCTGCGCATTTTACCTTGTACTCATTCCTGCACAATAAATCTGGTTTCCTTCATCTGTTCAGAATCCCTGCTTTGGAGTCCAATTCTGGTTTGTGGGTCACGACCATAACAGCAATAAAGTGGCGTTTTCAATTTTGTAGAAGTTACACCAAGGCTGCCAAAGCTGTTGAAATTGTTGGGGTTAAATGGCTTGGATACCAACATGGTGTGTTATAGTGAAGTGTAAATAATGCCACACACGTGACCCAGTGAGTCACGCAGTGGAAGATGGCTTCTGGATGATTGCAACCCTTGCCACTTTAGATGAAAGCAAGCTCAGATACAAAGCCTCCTTGTGGCATTTGTGAACAAGAATGTTCTTATGACGTTTGGAACTTAAAAATAAAATTTTAGTCTTCTGCAGCTTTATAGGAATGTAATACCTGTACCCCATTCAGTTAATTTCTACAGCACCAAATCATAACACACATCATCTCAAAGTGCTATACATGAAAGTTCCCGATCTTGCCCACCCCATGAGCCAGTACACTGGGGACAATGGAAAACCTCACTCTGCATTTTTTGATTTTTGATTATAGAAAGAATTCTCAAGCAGACCAGACTCAGCGGGTTGACCACCATACCAACAAACAAAACAAAAGCTTAACAAAGAACTGTGAAAACATGCAACCTACCATCCCTGGTTCTCAAGACCAGGCACCTAAGTGGCCCTACTCTACTCTTTTCTACTCTTCTATTTTACTCTTCCTTTGAATTGGAAGATATACCTTACTGAATTTTCATGCAGTTACAGAACTCTTGCAGCTAAGCAACCTTATACATTTCAATGACAGATGCTTGAAAAGACAAGTAGGAGGTGAAGAATGGAATTCCGATCAGTCTGCATTTGTCAGTGAGTCAGTCGTACTAATGCGAGATCGTTCACTGACATAGGAAAATAGGACATTCGCCAATTCTCACCCTAATGTATCTCCACCCTTACTACAAAATGGCCCCACATCCCACAAGCTGCAGTACAATCCTATTCAGACATGATGTTGCAAGAGTTCATCCCACAACTGCTCACCTCCCCTCATTCATCACAGAGCGATGTTACATCACAACATCTGATGCACATGTCTTAATGTTCAATCAGCATTGTTTTTCAGACTCTTTCTATGAAGGAGGTGCCATCTGCCAGCAGGTTATCACAGACCAGTGCTGAATACAAGAAAATGTATTTAAATACATTTATAATTTATCCCCAAGATGCCAATCCAAATTCAAATTCTTTGTTTATTTGGAGAAGCAAATGTTAAAGCACATCCCTTTCGGGTATAATAGTAGAATAACCACCCCTCGATCAGGGTAAGGAAAAAGAAAGCGTATTGCTTGTCCAGGTTTTTGTATCATGGGAAAATAAATAAATAAATAAATGATAATAAAAATAATAAGAAAGAAAGAAAAATAATAATCTACAGAATAGGTTAGCGGGAGGAGGAAGCTTACCACAGTTATCCCTGCATCAGGGAAAGGTCACTTCTGAGTGTGTTTGTTAACGACTGAACCGGAATGGATGTTTACATAATGCACAAGATCTCGCTAAATGGCTTCCTTTAATTTACAGTGAGAACAGGTTTTACATATTCTGTCCATTTTGACCAAATCCTGTAAAAACATTCCCTTTGGCCCCTGACTGAAAATGTCAACCTCCCCAGAATGTAAATGCTCTGAACAATTTCTGTCTTGGTTCATGGTGGCTTGACCCTGAAAGTTGTAGGAGGCAAATGCAGACTCACAGACACAGGTGTTGGAGTAAGGAAAAAGTAACTTTATCTGGTAAACTGGCAACTGGTTCGGTACACAGGAAATCAGTCAACGTAGTGGAGGTACAGGCAGGTAGCAAGCTGAGGCGGAGTCCAAAAAACAAGCACAGTTCCAAATACACGGCAACAGGAGTTCACAGGGCTGAGGAAGAGGCAAAGTCAAAAACGAGCAGAGTTCAGGGATAAGGCGAAGCGGAAGTTGGTAACACAGGCAAGGTCAGAAATATTACAAGTCAAAACAGGACAAAGGCGTGAGGCTGGAAAGTGCAACATGCAACAATCTGGCGAGGGACTGTGAGACTGTGAGGGCTTAAATACTAGTGGAAGAATCAGAGTGTGAAATGAGGAACAGGTGTGCAGAGAGTGCTGGAAAGGGGCGTGACCAGGGAAGACAAAGGTAAGTGCAAGAGAGTGCAGTAAGGCAAAAGCAACATGAACTGGGGCAAGATAATTAAATGACAGAAAAATCAGCGGTGCAAAATGTGACGTGCTTGATTAACCATAATAAACACGAACAAAACAGGGGCAAAACTAAAACTAAGGTGGCAAGTCGAGGAGTGACAGACCAGTGATAACTAAAAAGAGAGGACGTGACACAGGACGTGAATACACTAAACATGACAAAACAAACTATTGACAAAATAGGAAATAAATGATGAACAAATCAAAACCAGGGACTAGGTAATACAATGAATGACTAAACCATAAATAAATGATGCACGGAATAAAACCGGTAATAGAAGCATTACACAAAGTACAGAAACGAACAGAACCAAACCAAGACTTACACATGACCACATATAATAATATGAAAAGTAAAACTATAAAACCCTCAGTGGAAGCCTAGACCAAATAAGGGGAAAACCCAGACATGAACCCCAGGCTGGGGCAGGTCCTGACATCACCCCCCCCACTAAGGTAGCCAGCACCGACGGCTGCCAGAAACACCACCCCAAAAGCCAGAGAGCAGCAACCAGGCACCCACCCGACCAGGGGCGGGCAGGTGGGGGATTGGAGGAGGGACACAAAACCATGGAAAACCGGCAGAAAAACCTGAGGCAGGAGGCGGCATGACAGACAACCAACAACCCTCAACACGGGGAACAGAGTGCCTGAGCCCGAACGGGTGACCAAACCCAGAGAGACCCCAAATGGACGATAACAGGGCTGAACTAGGGACCAAGGAACCCCAAGAGTCTGGTCCTGGGGTACACAGCAGCCCACGGGAGAGCCAGGAGGGCAACCATTATGCCCAACAGGAGGCAAGGGTGCGACAGGAGGTTTCCCCGAGGGATGCACAGGAACAGAGATGAAACCAGAACCTGGGACAGGGCAGGGCATGGTAGTGGGACAAAACTTCCCCGGCATCACAGCAGTGAGTAAACGGGAGAGACCAACAAACCTGAGCAATGAACGAAGGGGACAAAGGACCTGCATGGCCACTCTCCGCACAATCCCAGGAATACAACAAGAAGGAAAAGCAGTCAGTAACAACCAGAAAAACCAAGAAAAGAATGGAGGGAGAGAAAAACAGATGACGGACACCAAAAATAGAACCCAAATACCACTAAAAACAACTATGCTGGAAAACCAAAACCACAAAGTGGATCGCCAAAACTGAAAATCCTGACAAAAAAATGAAGGGAGGAACAAAATAAAAAGAAAAGCCACTGAACAAAACTTCTACACGGACCAAGGAAAGTGGGGGAACCAAGAAGGGAACTACATGTAGAGGAACACTGTGAAATAAGGACAAACTAAACATGAAACAACCATCGGACAGAAATTTTATGGGAACCGTGGAGAGGATACAAACACAAAATACTGCTACATAAATAAATAAAAGGTAAAAGGTACAAAAAGGAACCAAACTGACATAGAGGGTAATCAAAAATTGAACCTTGAATAGAACAGAGAGTGGTATTCAATGCAAAAGGACCTGGAGGGATGACCCATGTCAAACGAGAACCGAGTAGGGACCAGGGAGACATGAGTTCCAGAAACCACCACAAAAATAGCATGTTTGCTACTAGCAGGGTAATGTTAGCAAGTAGGGACCAATCCGGAACGAGATTCAAAACACAAAACTGTTTACCAAACCAAAACAACCAGAAGAGCATTACTTGCGAGAAACGGGAACCTAATGAACGGAAAAACTTGCCAAAAATAGCAAAAGTGGAACCATGAAAAACTGACAGTAAAGCAGATGCTAACCCGGTCCAATACCACTTTATGGATCCAGAAAGAGAACTTCAGTAAATCAAGTCGTGGGAGGCTAACCAATTCCCAACAGAAATACAGATATGGAGAGAACTCATGCTTTAAGCAAATTTTGAAACAAATGACAACTGATAAGCCAAAAACTAGCTGAGCACCAAAGAAATGCAGGAGCCCCATGTTGTCCAGAACCGAGACACTAACGGGCCCTGAAAATGGGAAAGCATGATTAGGAAAAATAACAAAAGACTCACAGTTCCGCTGATTACGGCAGCAACAGTTCTTGTTGGGAAGACCTCTGAAGATCTGAATAGCAATGGAGGTGATGAAGGGATGTCCTGCGTAGGACGCGCCATAGTCGACCCGGCTGGCTCTGCAGTTGCACGTGGAAAAGAGCACAACTTGTCAGATGCAGCTGGCTTTGCTGAAGACTGAGAAGCTGTGCGCGCTGCTGCATGTTGGACTGACGGGACTGGAGATCGTGGCCGCTGCATGCTGGACTGACGGGACTGGAGAATGTGGCCTGGTGCGCACGGCGGCAGAATCAGCTGTTTTTGCTGAAGGCTGAGGAACAGGGCGTACTGCTGCTTCCTGGAGAAACGTGGCCGTTGATGGTGGCAGCGAGCGCACCGTGAAAACTTTGGATGTTGCTGGTTGAGTCTGGAGCGGAGTGTGCGCCGTATTTGACGCCAGTGATGTTGGCACAGTTGTTTGAAACTGAGGCGTGAGGAGCTGTGGTGACACGGGTTGTTCAGCTGGCTTCTGGAGTGTGTGCATCAGAGAAACTGGGGGCGTGTGTCTCTCCACTTGGCAGGTCCTGACAATTTCAACCCATTGTTCATTTGTGGGCGCTTCCAGTTTTAAGCACTTCCTACTAATAGTCTTTTTGCTTGCTGCCAAAAGAATTGTCAACAGATGCCTCTCTTTCAGAGTCCAGTTGTCCAATGGTATGTCTCCAAAGTACAGGGGTTCACAGCTGCTAGGAATGTCTTTGGTAAAAATGTTGTTTAGGTGCTCACCAAGCTGCACCCAGAAGGGTCTGATCACTCGATAAGTCCAAAAAATATGAAAATGATTTGCATTATTTGTTCCACAGGGTCTCTAGCAGGTGTCTCCACTATCCTGATATTTTTTTCTGGGCAGAAGTTACAAAAAAATGCACATTTTTCCAACAGAACTCCCTCCATGTGTTGGAGCTTGAGGTCATCTGTTGCAATCTGTGTATCTTTTCCCAACATTCAGTTGAAATAGAGAGATTCCCTTCTTTCTCCCACTTAAGCCTTATGTAATCCGTGTCACCCCATTTAGACAATTGAATACCATTATATAACCAAGAAACAACTTTAGTGCATGAACCTGATTTCAACAAAGACACAAAGACGCTGAAAAATCCTGACTTAACTATTTCCTCGGTTTCTCATAGATTTTGATCAAAATAGTTTCTATCTGTTGCCAATCCAAATTCAAAACATAAATGTGAATTGACAACTTCTCTATGACTGTACCAGTTTCTGCTTCTTTCCAACTGATTTTTACCTGTATTTAACTACAGTAAACAGAATTGCTGTCTTTCTTTCATGTCTCTGGATGGATCTGATATCAGCTTTCTGGCATGTTTGCCTTCCTATCAGTAAATCAACAGAAACATTCTGCAGGGTACATAGAAACACAGAAATAAGAACTGGAGTAGCGGCCTGGCCCACAGGGTTCTGACACGTCACAACAGGTTTAAGTAACAACAACACAATGTACGTTTTCCAGAGATTTGAAACAGCACAAAAGACAGACTAAAGAGTCTCATACACAAGTATAAATACTTACAGACACATTCTGGTACCTGTTATGATGCGGTAGGGTCACTGTGTACAGCTGTTCTGTTGGTAAAAGGTTTCCACACCTGAGGCTGGATGGCAGATGTACAGAGGTAATACTAACCATGGCCTCCCAGTCCTCTGTCGACTACACACAATACCGGGGCTTAAATTTAAAGACTTTCATGATTCAGGGTAAAACCTGTTCAAATAAAGTCAACAAATTAAAAGGAAGAGCTTCACTATTCACACAGATGCACACACCTCAGGTTCATAGCGAATCATGATGTCATACTCCATGGCATAGGGAATGTTGTCGATGGTAAATACCAGGCCAGCCCCGTCTTTGATGCGAGCAAAACCAGGTCCTGTCCATGTCACCATGTGGCTGTCACTATGTTCTCTGTGAACAGTTGTTACAGCTGGCTGAAAGAGACAGAGAGACATAACAGAAGGGATTTAGAGTAGATTAGATACAACATTATTGATCCCTTGGGAAGACTCCCTCAGGGAAATTGAGGTTCCAGCAGCATTGTATAGCAGCACACAGAGTATCAAAAGTAAAAGTAAAAAAGAAAAACAGTTTGCAAATATAAATATAAATACCAAACATACTGATCACTACTGGTTTACTGGCCACTACTGTTCCTCTCATTCCTGATGTATGTCTTCCTGTTACTCCTCCTCCCCAAGTGAAGATTTACCCTTAAGTTAGTTTATAACTGTGACTCTTTTTGTGTCAGATACAGTTGCCTTTTGTGCTTTGACGATCACGGTAAAGTCATGAAGCATCTTATTATCAGGTTTGACTGGCAAGGCAGGCTGGACACAAATGCAAGCCACAGGTACACAGCCCAGTGGAGTTAAGACTTTTACTGGAATCGTTTGCTGGGGTCGGTACACAGAAAGGCAGTCCAGGAAGAGCAACAGTACAAAAAACATGAGGCTTATGCGTGGTCGAGGTACACAGGCACATAGTCAAAAAACATGATGAGGTAACAAGAGCAAGGCAAAAAAAAACATACAAACTGAGCTGGAAGGAAGGCACAAGGCACATCAATCTGGTGAGAGAACAACTGCAAACATTGAGGCTTATAAATCACCCAGGTGATGAGCTGCAAATCAAGAACAGGTGTGAGAAAACCTCCAGAACCAGGGTGTGGCCAGACAGAGGGAAACGCCCACCACCAAGAACCAAGAGAGAGAGACAAGAAAGAGCAGGACAGAGAAAATCCAAACAGAAAGACAGAGCAAGAGACCAGACAGCTAACAAAACCAAACCAAAATAAGAATAAAACAGAACACATACCTGAACAAGTCCAAAGTCTGACAGTACCCCCCTCCCCCTCAAGGGCCGACCCCCGATGGCCCAGGAGCAGAAGGGTGAGAAGCATGGAACTCATGAATAAGAACAGGGTCCAAAACAAACCTGGAGGGAATCCAGGACCGCTTCTGGGGGCCATAACCTTCCCAATCCATCAAATACTGGAAGCCACGACCCTACCACCAGGAATCCAGGACGTGCTGCACGGTGAAGACGGAGCCCCCATTCACGCACTGTGCGGGAGGCGGTGGAGACTGGCAGGAGGGCACAAAGGGCTTGTCCGGATGGGTTTCAGATGGCTCACGTGGAAGGTAGGATGAATTTTCATGGACCTTGGGAGGCGATGACGGACAGAAACTGGGTTAATAATTTTGGATATGGGGAATGGGCCAGTGAACCTGGGAGCCATCTTCTGTGGGAACACCACGTAAGGATAGAGGCCGTGTAGATAACCAAACCCGCCAACCAGGGGCATAGGATGGCGCCATGGACCGTCTGCAATCAGCTGCTTTCTTGTAGTTTTCAGGTGATCTTAACAAAGTCACCCGGGACCGCAACCAAGTCCCTCAACACTGCATTATGAGTCAAAGAGCAGAGGAAACTGGTGAGCAAAGATCTGTAGAGGAGAATAGATACGGTTGATGGCCAAAAACAACATGAAACGGAGAGTAACCAGAAGCAGAAGTGGGAAGACTGTTGTGAGCAAGCTCTATCCATGGCAGCTGAGAGGACCATGAGGAGGGAAACTGTGAAGCAAGTATCAGGAGTCCTTTTTCAAGCTCTTGATTAAGGCGTTCAGTCTGGCCATTGGCTTGTGGATGATACCCTGAGGTCAGGATGGACATGACCCCGAGGAGGCGGCAAAACTCCCTCCAAGACTGAGACACAAATTGAGGACCCCGGTCTGAAACTATGTCCTGTGGCATGCTGTAGATTTTAAATACATGAGTCAATAAAGCTTCCGCAGTGTCCTTAGTGGAAGGAAGCTTAGGCATGGGTACGAAATAAACCATCTTGGACAATCTATTGACAACAGTCATAATTACAGAGTTACCCTTCAAGGGTGGAAATCCAGTTACCAATCAACCAAGATATGTGACTATGGCTGTACAGGAACAGGTAAAGTCAACAGAGCTCCCGCTGGAGGGCGGGTGGATGACTTGTGAATGGCACAGATGGAACACGCATTGACATATTCAGTAACATCTTTTAACATACGTAGCCACCAGAATCTTTGTGAGAGAACATACACAGTTCGCTGAATACCCGGATGTCAAGAAAAACAGCTGTCATGACCCCATCGAATGACCTCCCCCCTCAGTGAATCGGGTACAAACAATTTGTTCCGTAGACATTCCAGAGGTTTAAGCGCATTGCCGACTACAGACCTAATCTTGGATTCTATATCCCAGGTTAGAGCGGATACAAACAGGTTTCAGGTAGAATTGCTCCAAGGTTGGGGGCCGAGTCCATGGAGGCCCCTCTGACAAGAAATCGTGTCAGGTTTATTGTTCTTGGATCCGGGTCGATATGGAAGCACAAAATTGAACCTGCTAAAAAAGATAGCCCAGTGGGCCTGTCGCACGTTAAACCTCTTAGCTGAATGGAGAAATGCCAGGTTTTTGTGGTCTGTCCAAACAAGGAAAGGCACCTGTGCCCCCTCCAATCAATGGCGCCACTCCTCCAATGGCACTTTTACCACCAGCAGCTCACGGTCCCTGATGCTGTAATTATGCTCGGCAGCTGAAAGTTTTTTAGACAGAAAAGCACAAAGATGTAATTTATTGTCAGTGGCCTTAATTTGGGAGAGAATGCCCTCGACGCCAAAGTCAGATGCATCAACTTCAACCACGAACTGCCAGGCGGGGTCAGGAAGGCGCAGCACAGGAGCTGTAGTGAAACAATTCTGTACGTTCCGAAAAGCATCCTCACACTCAGGGATCCAAACAAAGGACCGGAGTGAGGAGGTGACTTCATGTAAGGGTGCCGCAATGGAACTAAAGTTGCGAATAAATTTACGGTAAACATTTGCCAAACTGAGGAACCTTTGGACATCCTTCCGGCAACTGGGAACTGCCCAGTCCTGGACCGCAGCAATTTTAGCGGGATCCAAGCAGATCTCTCCCTCAGAAATGACAAAACCCAAAAAGCATACAGTGGATTGGTGAAATTCACATTTCTCTGCTTTCACATAAAGATCATTTTGAAGCAACGTTTTAAGCATGGCATGGACTTGCTGGGTGGGGGTCTCAACATCAGGGGAAAAAATGAGAATGTCATCTAAATATACAAAAAAACACTTGTTGAGGTACTCTCTTAAGACGTCATACACTAGGTTCTGAAAAATGGCAGGCACATTTGTGAGTCTGAACGGCATTACAAGATACTCTTAGTGGCCAGTCGGGGTGTTAAATGCGGTCTTCCATTCATCATCAGGGCAAATCCTCACCAAATGGTACGTGTTGCACAAATCCAGCTTAGTAAAAATCTTTGACCTAAGACCTTTGATCTAAGAGCCTGAAAGTAGAGGAGATTCGTGGCAGAGGGTGCCGATTCTTAATCGTGACATCATTGAGACCTCTGTAATCAATACAGGGGTGGAGGGATTTATTCTTTTTCTCTATGAAAAAAAGCCCACCCCTGCAGGTGAGGACGAGGGATGCATTAAGCTGGCTGTGAGACACTCCTCAATATATGTGTTCATCGCCACTTGTTCAGGCGCAGATAGAGAAAACAGCTCCCCCCCACTCGTGGTGTGGTGGTAGCGACTTAGCCTTAGCTTTGCTTAAGACTTCAGCGAGCTCATGGTAGCAGATTGCGACCCCTTATAGATCTGACTTATTACACTAGATGGGCAACAGGCTTGAGCAGACAGGAATTGTTACATCAATCAATCAATTCAATCAATTTTTTTATATAGCGCCAAATCACAACAAACAGTTGCCCCAAGGCGCTTTATATTGTAAGGCAAGGCCATACAATAATTATGTAAAACCCCAACGGTCAAAACGACCCCCTGTGAGCAAGCACTTGGCTACAGTGGGAAGGAAAAACTCCCTTTTAACAGGAAGAAACCTCCAGCAGAACCAGGCTCAGGGAGGGGCAGTCTTCTGCTGGGACTGGTTGGGGCTGAGGGAGAGAACCAGGAAAAAGACATGCTGTGGAGGGGAGCAGAGATCGATCACTAATGATTAAATGCAGAGTGGTGCATACAGAGCAAAAAGAGAAAGAAACAGTGCATCAAGGGAACCCCCCAGCAGTCTACGTCTATAGCAGCATAACTAAGGGATGGTTCAGGGTCACCTGATCCAGCCCTAACTATAAGCTTTAGCAAAAAGGAAAGTTTTAAGCCTAATCTTAAAAGTAGAGAGGGTGTCTGTCTCCCTGATCTGAATTGGGAGCTGGTTCCACAGGAGAGGAGCCTGAAAGCTGAAGGCTCTGCCTCCCATTCTACTATTACAAACCCTAGGAACTACAAGTAAGCCTGCAGTCTGAGAGCGAAGCGCTCTATTGGGGTGATATGGTACTACGAGGTCCCTAAGATAAGATGGGACCTGATTATTCAAAACCTTATAAGTAAGAAGAAGAATTTTAAATTCTATTCTAGAATTAACAGGAAGCCAATGAAGAGAGGCCAATATGGGTGAGATATGCTCTCTCCTTCTAGTCCCCGTCAGTACTCTAGCTGCAGCATTTTGAATTAACTGAAGGCTTTTTAGGGAACTTTTAGGACAACCTGATAATAATGAATTACAATAGTCCAGCCTAGAGGAAATAAATGCATGAATTAGTTTTTCAGCATCACTCTGAGACAAGACCTTTCTGATTTTAGAGATATTGCGTAAATGCAAAAAAGCAGTCCTACATATTTGTTTAATATGCGCTTTGAATGACATATCCTGATCAAAAATGACTCCAAGATTTCTCACAGTATTACTAGAGGTCAGGGTAATGCCATCCAGAGTAAGGATCTGGTTAGACACCATGTTTCTAAGATTTGTGGGGCCAAGTACAATAACTTCAGTTTTATCTGAGTTTAAAAGCAGGAAATTAGAGGTCATCCATGTCTTTATGTCTGTAAGACAATCCTGCAGTTTAGCTAATTGGTGTGTGTCCTCTGGCTTCATGGATAGATAAAGCTGGGTATCATCTGCGTAACAATGAAAATTTAAGCAATACCGTCTAATAATACTGCCTAAGGGAAGCATGTATAAAGTGAATAAAATTGGTCCTAGCACAGAACCTTGTGGAACTCCATAATTAACTTTAGTCTGTGAAGAAGATTCCCCATTTACATGAACAAATTGTAATCTATTAGACAAATATGATTCAAACCACCGCAGCGCAGTGCCTTTAATACCTATGGCATGCTCTAATCTCTGTAATAAAATTTTATGGTCAACAGTATCAAAAGCAGCACTGAGGTCTAACAGAACAAGCACAGAGATGAGTCCACTGTCCGAGGCCATAAGAAGATCATTTGTAACCTTCACTAATGCTGTTTCTGTACTATGATGAATTCTAAAACCTGACTGAAACTCTTCAAATAGACCATTCCTCTGCAGATGATCAGTTAGCTGTTTTACAACTACCCTTTCAAGAATTTTTGAGAGAAAAGGAAGGTTGGAGATTGGCCTATAATTAGCTAAGATAGCTGGGTCAAGTGATGGCTTTTTAAGTAATGGTTTAATTACTGCCACCTTAAAAGCCTGTGGTACATAGCCAACTAACAAAGATAGATTGATCATATTTAAGATCGAAGCATTAAATAATGGTAGGGCTTCCTTGAGCAGCCTGGTAGGAATGGGGTCTAATAAACATGTTGATGGTTTGGATGAAGTAACTAATGAGAATAACTCAGACAGAACAATCGGAGAGAAAGAGTCTAACCAAATACCGGCATCACTGAAAGCAGCCAAAGATAACGATACGTCTTTGGGATGGTTATGAGTAATTTTTTCTCTAATAGTTAAAATTTTGTTAGCAAAGAAAGTCATGAAGTCATTACTAGTTAAAGTTAATGGAATACTCAGCTCAATAGAGCTCTGACTCTTTGTCAGCCTGGCTACAGTGCTGAAAAGAAACCTGGGGTTGTTCTTATTTTCTTCAATTAGTGATGAGTAGAAAGATGTCCTAGCTTTACGGAGGGCTTTTTTATAGAGCAACAGACTCTTTTTCCAGGCTAAGTGAAGATCTTCTAAATTAGTGAGACGCCATTTCCTCTCCAACTTACGGGTTATCTGCTTTAAGCTACGAGTTTGTGAGTTATACCACGGAGTCAGACACTTCTGATTTAAAGCTCTCTTTTTCAGAGGAGCTACAGCATCCAAAGTTGTCTTCAATGAGGATGTAAAACTATTGACGAGATACTCTATCTCCCTTACAGAGTTTAGGTAGCTACTCTGCACTGTGTTGGTATATGGCATTAGAGAACATAAAGAAGGAATCATATCCTTAAACCTAGTTACAGCGCTTTCTGAAAGACTTCTAGTGTAATGAAACTTATTCCCCACTGCTGGGTAGTCCATCAGAGTAAATGTAAATGTTATTAAGAAATGATCAGACAGAAGGGAGTTTTCAGGGAATACTGTTAAGTCTTCTATTTCCATACCATAAGTCAGAACAAGATCTAAGATATGATTAAAGTGGTGGGTGGACTCATTTACTTTTTGAGCAAAGCCAATAGAGTCTAATAATAGATTAAATGCAGTGTTGAGGCTGTCATTCTCAGCATCTGTGTGGATGTTAAAATCGCCCACTATAATTATCTTATCTGAGCTAAGCACTAAGTCAGACAAAAGGTCTGAAAATTCACAGAGAAACTCACAGTAACGACCAGGTGGACGATAGATAATAACAAATAAAACTGGTTTTTGGGACTTCCAATTTGGATGGACAAGACTAAGAGACAAGCTTTCAAATGAATTAAAGCTCTGTCTGGGTTTTGGATTAATTAATAAGCTGGAATGGAAGATTGCTGCTAATCCTCCACCCCGGCCCGTGCTACGAGCATTCTGACAGTTAGTGTGACTCGGGGGTGTTGACTCATTTAAACTAACATATTCATCCTGCTGTAACCAGGTTTCTGTTAGGCAGAATAAATCAATATGTTGATCAATTATTATATCATTTACCAACAGGGACTTAGAAGAGAGAGACCTAATGTTTAATAGACCACATTTAACTGTTTTAGTCTGTGGTGCAGTTGAAGGTGCTATATTATTTTTTTCTTTTTGAATTTTTATGCTTAAATAGATTTTTGCTGGTTATTGGTAGTCTGGGAGCAGGCACCGTCTCTACGGGGATGGGGTAATGAGGGGATGGCAGGGGGGAGAGAAGCTGCAGAGAGGTGTGTAAGACTACAACTCTGCTTCCTGGTCCCAACCCTGGATAGTCACGGTTTGGAGGATTTAAGAAAATTGGCCAGATTTCTAGAAATGAGAGCTGCTCCATCCAAAGTGGGATGGATGCCGTCTCTCCTAACAAGACCAGGTTTTCCCCAGAAGCTTTGCCAATTATCTATGAAGCCCACCTCATTTTTTGGACACCACTCAGACAGCCAGCAATTCAAGGAGAACATGCGGCTAAACATGTCACTCCCGGTCCGATTGGGGAGGGGCCCAGAGAAAACTACAGAGTCCGACATTGTTTTTTCAAAGTTACACACCGATTTACATGCAGGTCCCCACGACTCTGTACTTCCCTGAGACCAGTTAGTTCGCTACTGGGTTTGTGGCATTGTAGCCAAAGGTGCCCCAGAATTACAGAGTGAGTCATTTTATCAAAAATATGGAAACTAATGTTTTCAGAATGATTATCCTGAATGGTCATACGCACAGACTGTATGCGGAACAAAATTTGGCCCAAATTGTGACCAACCACCGCATGAACCACCAGGGGGCATGAAAGCCGGTACAATTGAAGGTGTAGGGACCTGGTGAGAGAGGATAACATAAGATTAGAATGGGCTCCTAAATCAATAAACACAGGACAGAAGAGCGTAGTATAATCAGACTTAAGTTCTGCTGGCACCTAATTTTGAAAGGAGGAAGAGATTGTGCTCTGATTCATCCGCACTACCAGTCTCGGCCACACTGGGGCACCCCTGACAGGACAGAGTGTGATTACATGACCTGATTATCCACAGTAAGAGCAAAGCCCCTAAACATGCCGGCGCTCCCGCTCCTCATCGGAGAGATGTTCCTGTCCCACTTGCATGGGTTCCTCGGCAGCATAGGAGGAGGCCTGGACTCCAGGCTGGCTGGAGGTGAACGATCGGTCAGTCGAAGACACTACCCATGGAGCAGGATGGTGGCTGTTCTGGTGTGGACAGTCAAGGAGGCGGTGATCAGTTCGGACTGCCAGCGCAATGAGGTCATCAAGGTCTTCGGGCAGATCTACTGCAATGAGCTGACTCTGGATGCTGTTGTTCAGGCCCTGGAAAAACACATCCTGGAGTCCCATGGAATTCCACTCACTCTTCGCGGCCAATATGCGAAGGTCTATGGTGTAGTCAGCCACCCGGCGATTGCCTTGCTTAAGCCTCATCAGCAAGTGCACCGTCTTGTGCCCAGGAGAGGTGTGTTGGAATACCTGCTACAGGGAGGTGATGAAGGCTGTGAGGGAGGAGCAAGATAGCAACTTGTGGCTCCACTCAGCCGTGGCCCATGCTGCCACCAAGCCGGTCAGATGAGTGATCACGAATGCTATCTTCGCCCTTTCAGACGGAAACATTGGTGACATTAACTCAAAGTGTAACTCACACTGCGTGATGAATGGCTTTACATCCCTTGACTCTCCAGAAAACAGCTCAGGCCTAGAGAGTTGGTTACAGACATCAGAAACGGGTACGCGAGCCGGGGGGGCTGCTGAAGGTCCCAGATGTGGTGAGGTGATGGGAACTGTGTCGGTCGTAGCTTGACGCTTCATGGTAGACAGTAGCTGCTTCATCTGAGAGTTCATGGAAGCCATGAAGGAGTTGTTCCGCTTAGCTAGTTCGCTAATCCCGGAGTTCATGGCAGCAAGCTGGTCCTCCTGTTGAGCTAACTGTCGGCTGTGGTGGTGTACCGCCAACTGGAAAGCGGTCTGCGTCTGCTGCGTCCATAGTTGGCCAGATCGATCTATCAGGTTTGACTGGCAAGGCAGGCTGGACACAAATGCAAGGCACAGGTATACAGCTCAGTGGAGTTAAGACATTTACTGGAATCATTTGCTGGGGTTGGTACACAGAAAGGCAGTGCAGGAAGAGCAACAGTACAAAAAACATCAGGCTTAAGCGTGGGTGAGGTACACAGGCAGGTAGTCAAAAAACACGAAGAGGTAACAAGAGCAAGGCAAAAAACACACAAACTGAGCTGGAAGGAAGGCACAAGGCACATCGATCTGGCAAGAGACAAGAGCAAACAGTGAGGCTTATAAAGCACCCAGGTGATGAGCTGCAAATTAGGAACAGTTGTGAGGAAACCTCCAGAACCAGGGTGTGGCCAGACAGAGGGAAACACCCTCCACCAAGAACAAAGAGAGAGATACAAGAAAGAGCAGGACAGAGAAAACCCAAGCAAAAAGACAGAGCAAGAGAACAGACAACAACAACAAAACCAAACCAAACCAAAATAAGAATAAAACAGAACACATACCCGAACAAGTCCAAAGTCTGACAGTACCTCCCCCTCAGGGGCCCACCCCCGATGGGGGTCACTGCTCACACCAAAATGCTAATACATAGGGATATTAGCACTTGTAAACAAACAGTATTTTCAGACTGCTATTATCCCATCACAAAAAGTGCCTAATAGACCCTGATACCATGTGGTGCCCTGCTAACAACCAGACCTCCTACTTGTGCACAACAGCCTTAGTCAACAAGATGACATCACAGTGACACCATGCTATTTCTTGTTGTTCTTGTGTAGCACTAATGTGGCTAAAAACTACATTTAAACTTTTAATGTGGTGGTGTTTTTTTTCTTGTTTTGAATGCAGCTGTGGTGTGTGAGGTGTCAAACCAAATGTAGACCATTCAGAATAAACTGCTGTATAAGTGAGAGCTATGTTTAGTGAATGCATTATACACCAGGAGACCTGGGGTCTCAGGCACAAAGGTTGCATGCACACAAAAATGTGGCATACGCCTGTCTTCATGCAAACGTCCAGATGTATCAAAAGTGAAATGACTGTAGAAATGTGCAGGGCCCATTTCTACAGCTATTGTTCCTTTGGCAACACTTAGAGGTGAGGCTGGTAAACTGTTAATAATGTGAAAACAAGAAGTCATCACATTGATGTGCACACCAGTGAGTAAACAGTTTATTTGTTTAATTGTCCCAAATGAAAACCAGCACAGGCACATTTGGGCATGTGCACGTTCAAATATGGTTTTGTTCATTTATTTATTTTGTTTTGCTGGTGAAACTAGAGCTGCAGAGCTTCCTGACAACCTCCCGATTGTCTCCCTGTGTTCAGTATTTGTCAATAAACACATGCGTAAATTTGTGAATGTCACATAGTATTAGCTGTGGCGTAGCTCAGCATTCATTGAAAATGTGGTTCATTTAAGTGATCTGACCCCAGTCATCAGCCACATTCTTAGCGAGTAGCTTATTTACATTTTACACAATGTCCCAACTTCATTGGAATTGGGGTTGTAGCACAACAATTTACAGTCTTAACGACCAGCCCAGCAATCGCTACAATATTCATCCCGGTTGACGGGGTACCAAATACAACATCACTACGTGTCTCCACTTCATCTCTAGCTCAGACTTGGTAAAGTTTCTTTTCTTTCCTTTTTTCATGTTGAATGATCAGACAGAGAGGGGAATCCCAGGTCCCATGGCATATCTAAATTAAGTTGCATATTTAAATGGGGGCATGAAATGTTACTTCTGCATGTGTACTTAATTTCACATTGATTGGGATATACAAAAGCAACATGCTTGGATCCATGCGTACGCACACTTTGATACATCTGAATTTTTTTGTGTGTACGATAGTTTCTGGGTTTTAGCGAATACCATGTTTCAGTAGAAAATCCATGCAAGTCTTTGTAAATGAAGCCCCTGGAGTTTTTTAGTGAAATGAAAGACTAAAATGACTCAGGATTAAATGGATTCTGCAATACATTACATTTTCATACTAATTCACACCATTTGACTCAAAAGGAACTCATTATGGTGCATTCATCCAGCAAGGCTCAAAATGCCACTGTTAATTTTTTCCCTTAAAAGTTGACATGAACAGAGACATAGTGATAATGATGTCATGCTGTGTCTTGTTGGGCAGTTCTATGTGATGCTGGTATAATTTACTCGTCGCTGTGATCATCCATGTTCCCCGCCATGTGCAGTAGCAAGATGCCATCGTGTGCATGCGTAGAATAATAGGAACTGGAAGTACAAGTCATGAGTGTCAATCACCCAGCTCCTTCATCTGAGGGAGGTGTTCACGGAGGTCTCACAGACTGGGAGCGAGCCCACATGGCATTACCCCTTAACACATGTGAATGTCATAATCACTTATCCATGATTGTCGATGTCAAGCTTTGATGGTCATTGCAGAGCAGTAAAGTCAACAACTCTTTGCAACCCATACTATCTACACACTTAAAAGTATCAAAGGTTAAATTATGTTACAACGTTGGTTATAAATGTTATGACTGTACCATGCTATTTCCTTATTTTTGTGTCTTGCAAATCACAGATGAAATCACAAGAAGGATATGTCCTACTGTTTGCTGAAGCTGGCGAATGCGTCTCAGCGCTGCCCTCTGTTGTTGCACATTGGCAATACGGCGATGACGTCGGTGCCTCCTCAGCTGGTTGCTGAGGTGCTCAACACAGTCGATCTCTGCCTGAGGACGAGCTTTGCCCTGACAGATAACAGCAAAGGAAACAGTGTTTCTTCTCACACATAACAGAGGTCACGTCTTCTGTTCTTAAATGTTTTCAAACGATACAATTTTACAGCCTTTAGTCAAGATAACTGCTGGATACAAAATCTCCTTTGTGATAGTTATGTCATTTATGTGGTTCATCTCTCTGCTTGTCTCAAGAGGGTTCACGCTTCAAAATTACAATATTTTACAACAACATTTATTGCTGCTGGCGAGGATTCATTCTGCATAACATGTTAATTCCAAAAGAAGACTGCGCAGAACAAAATACTACACTGAAACAGTGTGTTTTTCTTTGTGTTGCATTGTAGGGGTGAGAACACTTGGTGCAGTGGTATTTGTGCCACTTTGTGGCGTTTTTTGAGTCACATTAGCTGTGGAGTTTGAACTCTGCACAGAAATTCTGCATCGGTCCTTCATATCTCTGCAGTGCGTGCAAACAAGTTCACTTGCAGAAATTATTTCACAGTGAACCTCTTACCACTGAAACACTTCCAAAATGTTTTTATATTGACAAACTCTACAGTCTACATTTTGACTTGGAACCGTGAAGTCTATCTATCAGTGTTTGCAGTAAGATACAACACATTTTCGGGGATACTGAGTTAAAGTTGTTTGTGCGTTTGCCACACGTCAGTCTGATGTCAAAAGGATTGCTTGCTAAATAAAATGGTTGCAAGTATTTTAGTGTGTTTCCTGTAGCATTATGTTAATTTTCAGTTTATCTGGTAAACAAGCCACAATAACTTTAAACCAGTGTAAAATTTCCAAATTGGATTTTTTTTTTATACTGGGGTCCTAAAACCTGATCATAATGTATCAATCATGTAAGTTTGGAACCATGTGTTGGTGCAGCATTTAACTGCATCCACCATAACAACAAAACTCCCTGGGTGTACCAGTTTTCCGTTTAAAAGACACTGCATCAATCTCAAAACTTTAGATTCAATTAAGTTCAAGTAAAATTAGAGTACCATTCCTTTAGCCATCAAACATTGTGGGGGTAGTGTAGCCAAAGTTCAAGCAAGACACAACCCGAGGCAAAATGACACAATGGAGACAATCAAGCATGATAGCAGCATGTTTTGGGTGTCCCAAAAAATATGCGACATTTTATCAGCAAAGAAAATGGTCAAAGCATATGTCTAGGAAATAAATTTATGGCTGGATAGAAAGCTGAAAGGTTGAAGTTTTTCATACCAATGTCAATATTGGCCCTGCATTTTGTCAGTCTAGCATAAAGTCACTGCACCTGTTTGACACTCTTGGTCTGGTGCCAAAACTCAATCATTTTTGTTTGTTGTAGTATGGTTAATCTTGGCATTTTCCTGAGTCTTTTTTGGCATCAACATAAACTTCAGGGTCTCTGCAAGTAAAAAAGAAACATAAGTGATTAAGTTTGTAGCATTTAAGGGTCAAACTGAGTGTTTTAAATGTTGTATATTTTTTGGGACACCCTATATACAACCCCTGGCAAAAATTATGGAATCACCGGCCTCAGAGGATGTTCATTCAGTTGTTTAATTTTGTAGAAAAAAAGCAGATCACAGACATGACACAAAACTAAAGTCATTTCAAATGGCAACTTTCTGGCTTTAAGAAACACTATAAGAAATCAAGAAAAAAAGATTGTGGCAGTCAGTAACGGTTACTTTTTTAGACCAAGCAGAGGAAAAAAAATATGGAATCACTCATCCCCCAAATTAACACCTGCATCAAATCAGATCTGCTCATTGACATTGACCCTATGCCATGACATTGACCCTATGTGTCTTTTTGCTAAGGAATGTTTTTGCAGTTTTTGCTCTATGGCAAGATGCATTATCATCTTGAAAAATGATTTCATCATCCCCAAACATCCTTTCAATTGTCCAAAATATCAACATAAACTTGTGCATTTATTGATGATGTAATGACAGCCATCTCCCCAGTGCCTTTACCTGACATGCAGCCCCATATCATCAATGACTGTGGAAATTTACATGTTCTCTTCAGGCAGTCATCTTTATAAATCTCATTGGAAAGGCACCAAACAAAAGTTCCAGCATCATCACCTTGCCCAATGCAGATTCGAGATTCATCACTGAATATGACTTTCATCCAGTCATCCACAGTCCACAATTGTTTTTCCTTAGCCCATTGTAACCTTGTTTTTTTCTGTTTAGGTGTTAATGATGCCTTTCGTTTAGCTTTTCTGCATGTAAATCCCATTTCCTTTAGGCGGTTTCTTACAGTTCGGTCACAGACGTTGACTTCAGTTTCCTCCCATTCGTTCCTCATTTGTTTTGTTGTACATTTTTCGATTTTTGAGACATATTACTTTAAGTTTTCTGTCTTGACGCTTTGTTGTCTTCCTTGGTCTACCAGTATGTTTGCCTTTAACAACCTTCCCATGTTGTTTGTATTTGGTCCAGAGTTTAGACACAGCTGACTGTGAACAACCAACATCTTTTGCAACATTGCGTGATGATTTACTCTCTTTTAAGAGTTTGATAATCCTCTCCTTTGTTTCAATTGACATCTCTCGTGTTGGAGCCATGATTCATGTCAGTCCACTTGGTGCAACAGCTCTCCAAGGTGTGTTCACTCCTTTTTAGATGCAGACTAACAAGCAGATCTGATATGATGCAGGTGTTAGTTTTAGGGATGAAAATGTACAGGGTGATTCCATAATTTTTTCCTCAGAATTGAGTGATTCCATATTTTTTTCCTCTGCTTGGTCTAAAAAAGTAACCGTTACTGACTGCCACAATCTTTTTTTCTTGATTTCTTATAGTGTTTCTTAAAGCCAGAAAGTTGCCATTTGAAATGACTTTAGTTTTGTGTCATGTCTGTGATCTGCTTTTTTTCTACAAAATTAAACAACTGAATGAACATCCTCCGAGGCCGGTGATTCCATAATTTTTGCCAGGGGTTGTATAGTGCATTTGGAAATTATTCAAAGCGCTTCACTTTTTCCACATTTTGTTATGTTACAGCCTTATTCCAAAATTGAGTAAATTCATTTTTCCCCCTTAAAATTCTACTCACAAAACCCCATAATGACAACATTAACATTTTGTTTTTTAAATTTTTGCAAATTTATTAAAAATAAAAAACTCAGAAATCACGTGTACATAAGTATTCACACCTTTTGCTCAATACTTTGTTGATGCACCTTTGGCAGCAAATACAGTTTCAAGTCTTCTTGAATATGATGCCACAAGCTTGGCACACCTATCTTTGGGGAGTTTTGCCCATTCCTCTTTGCAGCACCTCTCAAGCTCCATCAGGTTGGATGGGGAGCGTCGGTGCACAGCCATTTTCACATCTCTCCAGAGATGTTCAATCAGATTCAGGTCTGGGCTCTGGCTGGGCCACTCAAGGACATTCACAGAGTTGTTCTGAAGCCACTCCTTTGATATCTTGACTATGTGCTTAGAGTCATTGTCCTACTGAAAAATGTTGCTCCAGCCTGAGGTCAAGAGCGCTCTGGAGCAGCTTTTCATCCAGGATGTCTCCGTACATTGCTGCATTCATCTTCCCCTCAAACCTGACTAGTCTCCCAGTTCCTGCCACTGAAATCCCCACAGTATGATGCTGCCACCACCATGCTTCATTTTAGGGATGGTGCCTGGTTTCCTCCAAACATATGACACCTGGCATTCATGCTAATGCGTTCAATCTTTGTCTCATCACACCAGAGAATTTTGTCATGGTCTGAGAGTCCTCCAGGTGCTTTTACGCAAACTCCAGGTGGGCTGCCATGTGCCTTTTACAAAAGGAGTGGCTTCTGTCTGGCCACTCAACCATACAGACCTGATTGATGGATTGCTGCAGAAATGGTTGTCCTTCTGGAAGGCTTTCCTCTCTCTACAGAGGAATGCTGGAGCTCTGACAGAGTGACCATCATGTTCTTGGTCACCTTGGTCACTTTTTTAAAAATAAACAAATATATAAAGCCTGCAGCCATTCTTACATTTTGTCAAAATTAAGGTTTTTCTTAAGGACCCCTCTTGCAATGAGTATCAACATTATACAAATTACATACTTAATTAGCACAAGAGACAAGAACTCAGGAAAACAGTTTTAACAAAGGCTTCCCAAAAGATGGTCCACAAGAGCCTAAGGCAGAGTTCACATCCAGCCAGTGTTTACTAACATGAAATGACAGTGACTTGCTACTTACTGTCAACAGAGGGCAGGAGAGGGCTAAACAAAGATAACTTGCATGGTCCATCCAAGAAGTAATAAAAAAAAAAACATGGTGAACCAAGAAAGGCAAGAATACGAGCACTGCACTTCAAAAGAAACAAATACTTTTTGCTGGAAACCTCCAGGTTTTACTTGGATGAAAAAAGTGAATGGCTGAATATCCGGTGGATGGAACTGACGGCATCCTAATTATGGCATAACTAAAGATAACACATATCTGGTGGAGATCCAGATCTGGTGGAGGTCAAGCACACATGTGCCTTAGTGTTGCGGATCCACGTTGGTGGAAAAGGCCAAAGGAACACCCACGTTTTCACCTGGCTGAGGCTGATAGAGAGTTACTTTCAAGAGCTGGCAATGGACCATTTGCCTGCCTGGGTAGTTGCCATTCCTCCCTGGGTTGACCCAAAGCATTTCCGTAGCATGGAATTGTGTGCAGCATAAGCGCAAGTTCTAAGACCTTGTCTGACCTGAAAACACTGCCCAAACAACATAATCATAACATATTGTCAGTTGTTTTGTTTTCAATGAGATAATGACAAAAAAAAAACAATAATAATAATAATTCTGTCACCACAATCTGTGAAAGCAACACCCTGCACACTGCAATGGCACATGCCACCAAAAGCTAAACATTTTTTCTATTTGCTGCCACTACAAGGACAAAATGAATGCTGATTTATCATCAACAATGGTCAAAAATAGCCTGAAAGTATGAATTCTCAATGCAAAGGCACATGATTTTGTGTCAAACAGGAATAACTTGTATGAAATTGCAAAGATGTAACACAAAAAAAGTTGATACTTTCAACAGCAGAGCCAGTGCCTCCTCTTTTAATGTAAAGCTGGGTGAAACATTCAAATACTGCTATGTCTTTGAAATAAGTCATGGTTTGATCTAACACCCTCCCTTTATTTGTGGAAAAAGCAATGAATGCAAAAAAGACATGGATTTTACATATACGTAGTATCCTGGGGCCGAATGATGAATGACATGTAAACTCTCCTGGTATGGATTCTCTTTAGAGCAATTGTTACTGCAAGAGCACTGAGCAGAGTTTAGCTTTATGGGAATTTGGCTGCATTTTGTTTTCCCTTGGCTGCAGAGAGAATGTTTCAGTCAGAGCGACTGACAAAGTGATGAGACAGAGAGCAAGGCGACCAGGGAATGTGATCGTCTCCACAAAACTATTAATCAGACAAACAAAACATGATTTTGGGATTGTTTCACTGTGGTTAAGCTGCAAAATAAAAATAAACATGGACATACCACAGTAAAAGCTTATTCCTTCTGTCTTTTGGTGGCTGCGCTAGTGTGTGTGTGCGCTAGTGTGTGTGTGCAGATTGTTTTGGTCTGGCTTGGCAATTGACAACCTCTCTCAAATTAATAAATTACTCTTAAATAAAAGTGATTTTATTATGTTCAAATTTTATTTTAGATTTATAATAAACATTTTCTATAACATATAATACATTTAGTGGAAATCATATTTTTGGCCCATGGCCCTTGATTTTAATTCACAGCCACAGGAAAGAATTTGGACACCTTCATTTTTAAGAGGAAAAATAAATAAAAAGAACAGATTGATAAGGTCCCCCAGGACAGAGCTTGTTGCATTTGCATTATCACAAGTACAAAAAGAATAAACTGTAAGTTCCATGAAATATGCATGATTTGTGATAAACTGACAAGCCATGCTGTCTGTCTGTGGGACAAACCGTGTGTGAATAAAAGATAAAGAAAATAGTTTTCAATAAAATGCCTCACTCGAACAACTTCCTTTTTATTTTAATGTATTATACAATATAATAATGGGACTCATTTGTGAACTGTTCTTACAAACAAATTTGTTCCTAAGTCCTACTTACAAAGTTTTTATGAAGATCGTGGCATTCATGAATATTTTCCTATCCACGATTTGTTCTTAGGAAAGAACAAATCCTATGAACACTCAGGAGTATTCTTACCCACATTTCAGTGCCAACATATTGTCACATTGGTTGCCTTTTCCTGCTTATGTGAAGGTCATTAAAATATGATATTGCAGTGATATGACCGTGATATCTCTCTTCATGATTATACGTTATGTTTTGGTAATTTACAGACAGTAGTGGGCACAGCTAACCAAAAGGTTAGCTTTGATAACCGCTAATCTGCGAACTGAAAAGTTACTGTAACTTTTATAACAATAAACCGATAAACTGAAAAAAAATTAGTGGAAGCTACAGATAACCACTAACTGCTAACTTTTGGTATTGACTCTGGTACACTATCAGCTACTGACAAGCCAGTTTTGAGTTTAAGCACTGCCTGCGCTTCTGAGTAGAATCAAAGGTGATCACAAACCCAACACAAACAATGAGCCAGAGCTTCTGTCTTCTGCCCCCTGCTTTAAGGAAGAGTCATTTACGTTCAACATAAAGTCCCCCAGACGTGCGGAAAAAGGCATTAAAGGCAAAGCAGGTTTGACTCAGGGTTTGATTTAAAAACCAACCTAATTCCAGCCATTTTATTGATTTTAACGTCAACTCTGTCATTTTCACAAATTGAAAATATCACAAATATCTTTTAGTTTTAAATTAATAAACTAATTCTGAAGGATTGAGCATTACAACTCAGAGATGCCAAAAGGAATTATGGGAAAATGAGCCTCCTCATCACTGGTTGGCTGTTTATTTATTTCTAAAAAAAAACCCAACAAAGTTACTGTAACATGTGTGTTGGTTTTTACAAATAAATGTGTTTTGGTAAATCTGTAATTTGTTTTTCATTTGTAAAAAAAGCATTTGCCAAACTGAAAATTCTGTTTGCTAAGTGCGATTCATGGTGATGTTCTATGCATTTGGGGTAAAAAAAAAATCCATAGAACACAACCATCTACTGGATGGGAGTGTAAATAGCATCTAACTGTCACATGGTCGCCATTCAGTGAACTGAATCAATTAATAGTCTCTGATTCCCTCCCCTCCCGGGGTAATGATGAGGCGTTTAGCAGGCTGACATCATTACATAGGTGGCTGATGCAATTTTGTAGACAGCAAGGCTTTAGTTTATTGATAACTGGCCTTTGTTCTGGGGGCCGCTGTGGCTTGCTGATGCCGGACAGCTTTCAACCTACTGCAGAAGGCGTCACCATCTTGTATGCGAACATAAATAGAGCTCTACAGGGAGGGTAACATTAGGACTTTACAGCAGGCCACGGAGCAGGTGATTAGAGACCCTGCAAGGCTTATGACAAATGTGGATGTGGAATCCATTATCTTAGCAGGGAAATTAATGCATAAAATCCACTATGATGATAGTGCAGTTTATGTGGCAAATGTAAACCTACTTCCAGGCATCTGAAATATGCTACTCTGGAACCACCCCTAAATCCAAACAGTCCAACTGTCAACCCCACTGAGGTCCTTAGCCTGGGTCTCATGAACATAAGATCACTGTCCTCAAAGTCATTGTTAATTAATGATCTAATTATGGATCATCACTTAGATATGATTGGGTTATGTGAAACGTGGATTGTACCTACAGCTCCCCTTAAATGAGGCCTGCCCACCGGCGTATACATTTAGTCACATCCCTTGTGATGCGAAGCAAGGCGGGGGTGTTGCTCTTATTTATAAATCTAGGTTTAGTTTATTAGCTATTGGGGGTCACAAATATAACTCATTTGAACATCTGATTCTCCACTCTGCCCACGATGCTACGTATTGTCAAGGTCAGAAGAATAAAAATCAGCCATATTATTTTGTCACTGTATATAGGCCCCCTGGCACCATACTCTGAATTCTTAGATGAATTTGGTGAGTTCATCTCTGACTTGTTGACCAGTGCAGATAATATTCTGATCACTGGTGATTTCAACATTCATATAAATAAGCCTTCTGATCCCCGTTGCAAATCATTTATGGAAATTATGGATGCATTGGGATTCCAGCAATGCATTCAGCATTTGACGTACATTAATGGAAATACCCTGGATTTGGTTCTCGCATGTGGTATTGCTGTCACAAATATTGACATCATGACTCTTGCATCGGTGGTCTCTGACCACTCACTTATTAGGTTTACAGTTTCGCTGCTGTGTTTAGTGGAACAAGAACCCTATTTATCACTGCGGCAACACATCAACTGCTCAACTACAACTGAACTCGAAGCTAGACTGCCTGATATCTTAGCTTCACATATGGAAAATTGCCAATCAGTAGACAGTCATGTGGATAGTTTAAACTCAGCGCTAAAAACTACACTTCACATGATTGCACCACTTATATTAAAACCACACCCCTCCCCCAAAACACAGTCACCTTGGTTCAATGATTACTTGAGTGTGACCTCAAGCACAAGGCTAGAGGTCTAGAACGGAAATGGCGTAGTTCAAAGTTAGAAGTATTCCACATCGCATGGTGTGATGCTGTCTTAGACTATACGTAAGCATGCACTACTGGCTACAAAGCGGACTTATTACTCTGATTTGATCAACAAAACCAAGCATAACTCAAAGTTCTTGTTTGACACGGTGGCAACACTTATTGACAACCACCTGTGAGTCGCTCTCCTTTTACACCACAAGATGTCTTGGATTACTTAGAGAAGAAAATAGACAACATTAGGTTAAACATATCCCAGCATGCCTTAACCCAGCCACCACACCCTGCTATTGAGGTGGATGCCATTACTGAAGTATTACCTAGATTTACAGAATTTGATAGTATCTCACTAGGCGTGCTGATGAAACTCGTAACCTCTACAAAAAGCACTACCTGCTTATTTGATCCCATACCAACAAAACTGTTTAAGGACCTGTGGCCCACTCTTGGGCTGACTGTGCTGGAAATTATTAATCTCTCTTTAACCTCTGGATCTATTCCTAAATGTTTAAAACCTGCAGTGATTAAACCATTACTTAAGTAACCTAATCTTGACCCTAGTGCATTGAAAAACAATAGGCCAATATCAAATCTATCATTTTGCTCTGAAATTCTGGACAAGGGGGTTTCACGGCAGCTCGTGGACCACCTTACTGAGAATAATCTTTTGCAGTCTGCTTTTAGAAAATATCATTCCACAGAAACAACTCTCACTAAAGTGGTGAATGAGCTTCGATTGTAATGGATTCGGACACCACTACGGTTCTGATCTTGTTAGATCTTAGTGCTGCATTTGATACAGTGGATCATCATATTCTACCCGATAGGCTGGAGAATCATTTTGGGATTACTGCGAGTGCCCTTGCATGGTTGACATCATACCTGATCAGTCTTTCTCACTGTGTTTTGTACAATAACACACCACCTCTAACCTTAGTGACATGAAATTTGGGGTTCCACAGGGGTCCGTCTTAGGCCCCCTGCTTTTCTCCCTTTATATAGCAGGCCTTGGGCACATACTGGGGAGTTTTGGGTTTACCTTTCATTGCTATACTAATGATACTCAGTTATACATGCCAATAACTCCTGGTAATCTCATCCACATACAATCCTTAGAAGACTGCCTTGCATCAGTGAAAAGCTGGATGTCTAGCAATTTCCTGCTTTTAAACTCTGATAAGACTGAAATGATGGTTCTTGGTCCAGTGAGACATCTGCATCAATTTGAACAGCAAACGCTTTGCTTAGGCTTGTGTGTCAGACATCATACTGACAAAGTGAGGAACGTTGGAGTAATTTTTGATCCTACGTTGTCCTTTGACATCCACATTAGAGATATTACAAGGACTGCTTTCTTCCACCTACGATATAGCGAAGATTCATCCCATCCTGTATATGGCTGATGCTGAGACCCTGATTCATGCGCTTGTCTCTTCTAGATTGGACTACTACAATGTTCTATTTTCTGGTTTACCGCAGTCCAGTATTAGGGTTCTCCAAATGGTTCAAAATGCTGCTGCCAGACTTTTTACAGGAAGCAGAAACTTTGACCACATTACACCCATTTTGTCATCTCTTCACTGGCTTCCTGTCCCTGAGAGATCAGATTATTTAGTAGGTTCTGCTACTAGCCTATAAAACTGTTCATGGACTGGCACCTCCTTTCTTAGCAGACCTAATTAAACCCTATGTACCGGCCCGGGCTTTGCGTTTTCAGGGTGCAGGACTACTTTGTGTCCATAGGGTGAATAAAAAGTCTGCAGGTCACAGAGCTTTCTCTTATCGTGTTTTGTGGAATGATCTCCCTGCATCAATAAAACAGATTCTGTAGAGACTTTCAAGTCCAGACTTAAGACACACTTATTTTCCTTTTTGTATAGCTGGCATGCTGGCATAGTATGTTACTATGCTTTTTACTCTTTTAAATTCATTTTATTAGGAAATGGAGCGGGCCGCGGCCTCAACTTTATCTAAAGTCTGGGTCTTTTAGTGAAGCTTAGGGCTAGTGGCCGGCGATCACCTTAGTATTTCTTCTGTTTTTCTTGTTGCTTAATGCTGACAAATTATACGGTATTTGTTGTCTTTCCGATGCCTGATTCTGTCTTTCTCTCTGTGTGGCTCCATCCAGAGATGGGCGTGGTGTCCACTTCTGTAACCTTCCCATCCTATGCCCCATCAAAATTTCCTGTATATTCATTTTGTAAATTGTTTTGTCAAATGTGTTGTGAGCATGGCCCAAGCAGAGGGTCGCTCCTTTGAGTCTGGTCTGCTTAAGGTTTCTTCCTCAAATCATCAGAGGGAGTTTTTCTTTACCACTGTCACCTGTGTGCTTGCTCTTGGGGTTAGTAAGGTTAGACCTTACTTGTGTGAAGCGCCTTGAGGCAACTTTGTTGTGATTTGGTGCTATATAAATGAAAATAAATTGAAACTGAAAAATTTCCTTTTGCTTTCGGTATTTTCTTTCCTCTTTATGAAATCTGTGTCTGGCCATGCCCTTTTATGAGCATTGATGGGCTGTTATTTATGGTAATCATATGTTAATTAGACTCACCAGACACACACTTTCAGTTTACGAGGAGAGATTCACCAACTTAAGAACACAGCTGTGAACAATTCTGCGGTTTAAGAACACATTGATGAATTTGACGTAGAGTTTTCATAAAAACCTTCTTAGGAACAGCTTAAGAAGGAATCTAAGATTCTTAAGAAGATACTGGTGAATGAGGCCCAATGATGATAAGCTGTGAATACCATGCAGGGAACGTAAGTGGGTTGTATTCAATTGTACATCTCATGTGAATGTCAAATCTCATTGACTGAAGAGTACTCCATCAAATGGCAATCGATCTCCAATTTTTTTTACCCCATGGAGTCCCAGGAACACCACATTTCCACACCCTAAACTGAACCCTGATAAGCATAATCATTTTCTAATTAATACAAACAAAACTACAGTGCCTATTGTCATCAGCTACCACCTGTCACTACAGACATCGGTAATCTACAATAACGCCTTCAACCTGTGACTTTGGGGAGGTGATGATTTAGTGGTTAAGGTGTTGGGCTTAAGACGGTTCAAATCCCAGCCAGATCATTTCCAAAGTGAACGCTGTGTTGATCTGGGACGTCGTCTGACTACCAGAGAAATTGCAGAAGAGGTGGACATCAGCACTTTTGCAGCACATTCCACTGTTACAGGAGATTTTGCAATGAAAGACGTGCGGAGGAATTCGCGTGTCGGGACAGAGCCGCAATGGCGCGCAACAAAAAGCACGTCCGTGTTGGAAACCATTCGGAAGATTCAGACGGCTTTCGGTGGCTTTTCAGTCGAGTGAGTATCCGAGAAATTGTGTAACAGCTGGGCATGTCACAACTTGTCCTTCCTGTGAGACTTCCAACACGGATGTACTTTTTGGTGCGCGCCATTGCGGCTCCGTTTCGACGCGCAAATTCCTCCGCACGTCTTTCATTACAAAATCTCCTGTAACAGTGGAATGTGCCGCAAAAGTGCTGATGTCCAACTCTTCTGCAATTTCTCTGGTAGTCAGACGACGTCCCGGATCAACACAGCCTTCACTTTGGAAATGATCTGGTCGTTTCAGCCTGTCGATGGCCGCTCGGAGCGCGGAGCGCCCTCCGCCGCTGTGGGCCGTCTTTAATCTGGTTGTAATGCTCCTTAATCTGTGTGACGTCCAGAGTATCCTCACCGAAAGCCATCTGAATCTTCCGAATGGTTTCCACCTGGCTGTCTCTCACAGTTTCTGGAAAAATTTGATTCAGCGCTGCTCCAATCGCTCAGCCATTTCCCTGACAATAAAAATCCGACGAGGGGGCTGGACCACTCCTCCCACAAAGCCTGCTCACAGGCGAATGACGCAACCAACAGGCGTGAAAAAACTCACGCATGCGCACGAAGGTTCAAGCTTGGCTGATGCAAGCGCACATGATTCAAATCCATATAGTTTTTAAAAAAATAAAAAGGTCGGATAGTTTTCTAACAGACCTTGTATAAATGCAGTCCATTTAATGTGGTATATAAAAGTCACAGTTCCACAGATTGTGTTGTGAGCTCACCGGCAGTATGAGGTCATTTGGAGAATGTCCGGTGGCATCTTCAGCCTCGTATTTATAGTAGTCAAGCGGTGCACAGAAATACCCAAGTTGCACATCTGAACACTGGCGACCAGTCATATGTTTCCTGCAGTCACACTGCCCATTCTCCATCATGCACCTAAGAAATACAAAAAAAAAAACATTAAATGCTTTTGACATATTTCTTTGTCTACTCATAAATTCTTGAAATCTCAGCAAGAAACAGAATGAATCATTCACAGCTTCATCTCATGATTCACTGAACTGGAAAAGATTGGCTTAACGTGCCTCAATGAACACATTTTACCAAACACTTGCACAGTATAAGACATCTCTTTGAGTAACTGCCATGTAACATGATCTTATGCCTGGTCCACATGACAGAATTTTTAAATTATCTTTAGGTTTCCAAAACCTGAGAGACCACACATGTAAAGATAAAAAAAAATCATAGATCGTACAGTGTGTGGTGTTCAGCCAAACAGTAAGGACAACAACACCACATACGAGCAGATTTCACACACGAACATTCCCAGCTCAGACAACAAATCTCGCAAAATCTCTCAAGATTAAATGTGACTTCAGAGTAAACAAACGGAGATACTTTGTAGACTATTTAAAACACAGGGGAAAAAAAAACAATACAAAAAGAAAAAGAAAAGGTGCTCTTTAAGGAGTGGAGACAGCGCGACCACAGGACTTTCTGGTAAGTCAGAACAGCTGTTTTGATTTTAGTTACCGCTCCGTACATCCGTCACATCACTTTCTGATTGGCTGCACATCACATTCCTGCGTCGTCTGTGGTCGGAGGACACCACACACGCTGCAATATCGGGCCAAAAAAATCCAACATGCTGAATATCCCCGATTTGCAATCGGTGCGCTCCTGACGTCCTTCCGAGCAGATCAGAGCGCTCTGAACACACCACACACGGCAGGAATATCTGATAAGATTATCGTTAGTATCATCACGATTGGTGGGGCGTCCTTAAGATTGTCAGTAGGGGAAGATCGGGTCCAATATTGGCCTAATTATCCTGCCGTGTGAACCAGGCCTATGTGTGGTGGTGTTTATTAAAGCTGAGATCTTGTTGTTTTTATTTATTGTTTGTTCTGCTGCTGATCTTTGACAGGACAGAAAAGAGGCTTTTATTTTCAAAGGGTTCTTTCCTGGTTAAATAAAGCTTAATGATACACACACACACACAAAAAGGCACAGCTAAAACTGCATCTGAAATTTAAACACATACCTGTTGTTGTAAGATCCACCAAACTCACAGTCACATGGTCTGCAGCCGGCCAGGTCATAACTGAGTCCCCAGTATTCAGGCTAAGGGGGCGAAAATCAAACTCAGCAGTGTTTCGTGTAGAGTTTTCAGTCTGTATAGTCTGCATCTTTAACTTCTGCTTCCAAGCAAGAAGATCACAGGTTTGGATATGAAGTAAAATCTTAAAGTTCAACAGTGATGACACATAAAATTGGCCTTTGAGCTTTTATTTTGCAAAGCAAGCAGAGAAAAAAACAGGTTTTCACATCACCAAAAGCAGCGCAGTCATTCTCATTCACATACACCTAGACATCGCAAGTAATGGCAGCGAGTGCTGACAAGTATTTCACAGCAAAGCTGCCCATTAACAGATGCACAGACATTCTGTCCAAGCGGCAACCATTAACGCCATCAGATGAGGTCAGTGAGGAAGTGCAGTTCCCTGACTGGCCACTTGAGGTTGGCTCCAAAGCAGAGCACTTTCATATAGGACTTTAAGGGCCACTTCACACATAGTGCGAATTTGGTCGATTTTTGTATAAAGTGCGCATGAAGCAGGAATCGTGTGCAAAACATGTAAAATCGTAGCTGCCTCATACACCTGATGCTACAACTATTTGTGCACACCAGCGGCTGAAAGACATCTAACACCGCTCGTTTGGCACTTAGAAAATGTGTGGCCATTCGCACTATTAACACGAAAACAGTCAACAGACAATCACTGTCGTGCTGGCAGTGAAATTTGTCTAAGTGCCCTACGAGTGTGGCTTTGGTGTGTTTGCTAAACTGACAGGAGTTGTGGCCAGCAACAGAAGCAGTTGTGGAGATCTGTCGATCTGGACATCCCAGCTGGACAACACGTACTGTGTGTGGACGGACATGGACTAACAACTGCCCACTGTGACGCATGGGTGTCTGCTTACTGTCATCACGTGGACATAAATAACAACATATATCGCTTGGCAATGGGCTGCAGCGAGCACGCACATGCTGTAGCCCATGGCCAGACTGCCCCCAGGTTGAAACGGACTGTCAGATCATAACACGCAGCGGGCAATCTGACTGTCACACCACCCATGAGAGCTCTGATCCATATGACACGGTGTCAGTCCTGCGACGCAGCATCCACTGGACACGCATGTCAGACAGAACATACGCGTGCGGCCAGCTGGACGCACTGTACCAGTACATGTGGACATGAGAAGAGCGAACTGCTTCTCATTCATGTCATTTCATGACTGTACATCTGTGACCATGGGTCATCTACAGAGGTACAGACGGATCATATTTGTATTGCCCTTTTGATAAGAGGGATTCAGTAAAATGCTGTGTAAATAAAACCGCACATATGGTGTGCGGTTTTATTTTTTTTAGTAGGATTTTATTACGAACACTTGGAAAAATATGACTTGTACGGTGAAACGTCTGATCATTCAAGATGTCTTTTGCAATATTCATGCTGAGTGAAATTCTCATCTGATTTAATGCTGCACACTAATGTTGGTCGCAATTTTAAGCCCCTCTCACACCGGGCCTGCGTAGAGCAGCATTGTGCTGCGTATCTAGTGACACTTTTATTTTTTTGAAACAACTTATAGGGTTCCTTGTAAAAAGGTACCAAGCTATGTCCTTCATTCTTTTTTCCCTGGATGTAAGTTTTTCTCGTGGTTACCCATCAAAACCTCAGGTCATTTTGAAACTGCTAAAACTCTCTTCCACTGCTTTCTGGGTTGCCTTCTCTCCGTGATGATCCTATGAATTGTCTCTTGGATGTCATTTTTTGATTCTGATCTCACAAATTTAGGTTAATAACAGTATCCACTGCCATGCTTCCTTCACACTGATAATTCTTACCCCTCATTATTATTATTATATTACCTTGATTTAATTAAAGTTATTACTCACCAGACACTGGTTACAATAGCGTCCACTAACATATCTTTTGCAGGAGCAATCCCCACTGATCTGGTCACAAGGAGTTCCCATTATAATAATGCCACGAGGGTCACAGTTGCATGCTGAAGGAAACAGGCTATGTTATTTCGTATATTTAAAAAATCCTGCATCAATATAGATCTTTCTTAACTGCTCATCAAACCAAACATGTCAGTAAGAGAGATACTTACGCTGACAGCCCAGCGGGTCATTGTGACTCAGCCCATAATAGCCTTCTTTGCAATAATCACAGCGTGCTCCTTTGACATTGGCTTTGCAGCGACACTGTCCAGCGATCATCCCCATGTCCTGATCAGTGTAGCTGTCGCACACTCCACCTTCTAATGACCCGACCGGGTCACAGTCACAGGCTTCAGGGCAGAGGTCAGAGTACGGGCAACAAAGAAGTAAAAGAGTAATGAGAAATTACTCAAACGACACTCAAAATTTAGGCAAAGCCAGACAACAAAATGTACAGTCAGACCAAATAACTAACTGTTAGTTAGCAGTGTTATAAACTGAGGACAACCTTCGTTTTAGGCCTAATTCATGGAGGATCAGTTTAATAAATGCTGATCCATATCTACGCTTTAAAAAAAAGTTTTAGTTTAAGAAAGTATAATGCCACGTTCACACCGGGCGCGACCAGACGCCACAATGCGACGGACACGCCACCATCGCCAGGTGTGTTGCTCTGCTTTCACTGCGAAAATTCGCCCCAGTGCGTCATCAAATAGGAGGAGCTTCTATTCCGCTCGCTGGCTCCAGTTGTCAGTCAAGTTAACATGAACCTTGATCACACGGAGTGAGTTGCTGTGCTCTTAATTGTTGTGGAAAGCTGGGTTCACAACATCCTCACGAGACGTTCCCAATTCGGGGAGTATCATTATTTGCTGCAGGAGCTGCGTCTGGATGGCGACCACTTTCAGCGGTCCTTCCGCCTCTGCAGGACCCAGTTTGAGGACCTCCTGTTCCGTTCACGCGCGCACATGTAAACAATAAACAAAAACTCTGCTGCCCCTGCTGCGGGGCTGCTGCTCGCTCTCTGTCATAATTGTGTTTATAAACCCGTCACCATTTGTTTGATTATACATCTGTGTAGTTCATAACTAAAATAATCTTCACGGACAATTCGCACGCACGTTCTCTCCCCAAACTCTGTCATAATTGTGTTGATGAACCAGTCACCATTTGTTTTATTATACATCTGTGTAGTTAATAAATAAAATAATCTTCACAGACGATTCGCTTGCACGAGCACATGAAAGACAAAATAACAAAAACTCTCCGCTGCCTGCTGTGGGGCTGCTGCATGCTCTTCCCCCAAAAACTCTGTCATAATTGTGTTTAGAAACCAGTCACCATTTGTTTTATTATACATCTGTGTAGTTAATAAATAAAATAATCTTCATGGATGATTCGCTTGTGCGTGCACGTGAAAGAAAGAAAAAACTCTCCGTTGCCTGCTGTGGGGCTGCAGCTCGCTCTTTCCCCAAAAACTCTGTCATAATTGTGAAATAAAGGACAAAAGGGACATAAGTCCTGCTCACAGCCTGGCTACCAGAGACAGGACATGTTCACATCCAACTCAGTCAAACTCCAGACATCTCACGTCACTACATATCCAGTCCCTGTTCAGTTCTAAGTTCAGATTTTTCAACTTGGGGAGGAGGGCAACGCGACGTGATGCGACGCAATATTGCGCTGCAAACGTGCCAATCACTCAAAATCGCTTCACTCGCGTCACTTCATTCGCATCCATCGTGTCACGTTGCGTGGCTTGGCGCCACAATGCCTCCTTCCATAGGGATTACATGGCAACCTGTTGCTGCTGTCGCGCCCGGTGTGAATGTGGCATAAGCCATAAAGTTATGAATAATTAGAGGTGTGGCCACTTTGAGTCATCAGCTGTGCACCTTGAGAGTCCAATCTTAGGGCCTTGCTAACAGCGACTGCTAGCTGCTGTGCACATGACTGTGTTTGGCCTTTCTGAGCACTTCTATTAGAAACATCTGGGATAATTGACTTGTTATGTGGTTAATTGTATCAATCACCCATTGAACGTCTGTGTGCCAATATTTCTGTTGAGTGAAATTGTATTATTTGATTTGTATGTTAGCAGTGGCTTGGTGACATTAAGGCCACATGGTGCTACTGTTACTGAGGCAATGTGCCAGGCATGCTTTGCATGGAAAACCACTACCCAAAAATATCCATTCATCAATGACCCAAACCAAATTTAGCCTGTTAGCCTTAGCTCGTTTGGAAACTGTGAGATGGGGGGTATTTTCTGGCTTCATTTGCCCCACCAAGGGTACGCCGGCCTCGCCCATGCTCCACCTCTTTACTTATTTATGGGTTGACTCAGAAATAGGCAGAGGTAAGCACTGCAAAGATGTGGACACACCCCATTTAAGCTTCAAAACAGCTCTTCAGAAAATCTGTTGGTGATGTTACGGAGGGTTTGTCTAGTATCTATACAGTCCATGAGTTTTGTGCTTATGGAGTCATGGAGTCACTGAACAAAGGTGTTTGTAGATGCTGATATTTAATCAAAGGTCCAAATCATTCAGGTCCTGGTGCTAGACACTAACCAAAGGCAATGACTGGAAGTCTTTGGTAGTACTGCTGGAACAACTCTGAGTCAAACAAGTGGTTACTTAAAGTGCGCACCACTAGTAAACTAGAGCCCCATGCTCGTAGAGCACAAACCTTTGCCAACACTAGTTTGGAATTCCACAAATTTTTACCTTGGAAAAATTTTCAAGGTCAAAGTCCTGTTAGAAGTGGCTTTTCCTTAGCTAAAATATAATATAAAATACAGATCCAAAGGGCTTTTAAATGTTAAAATCAAATATCCGCAAAATCTGCAATACCGATTAGTTTGCACCTTATTGTCACAAATGAGAGTGATTGAGATACAACCCCAATTCCAATGAAGTTGGGACGTTGTGTAAAATGTAAATCAAAACAGAATACAATGATTTGCAAATCCTCTTCAACCTATATTCAATTGAATACACCACAAAGACAAGAAATATTTGTGCAAATATTTGCTCATTTTGAAATGGATGCCTGCAACACATTTCAAAAAAGTTGGGACGGGGCAACAAAAGACTGGGAAAGTTGATGAATGCTCAAAGAACACCTAATTGGAAACAGGTGAGTGCCATGACTGGGTACAAAAGGAGCATCCCCAAAAGGCTCAGCCGTTCACAAGCAAAGATGGGGTGAAGATCACCACTTTGTGAACTGCGTGAAAAAATAGTCCAACAGTTTAAGAACAACATTTCTCAATGTTCAATTGCAAAGAATTTAGGGATTCCATCATCTACAGTCCATAAAATAATCAGAAGATTCAGAGAATCTGGAGAACTTTCTACACATAAGCGGCAAGGCCAAAAACCAACACTGAATGCCTGTGACCTTCTATCCCTCAGGCGGCACTGCATTACAAATCAACATCATTGTGTAAAGGATCTTACCGCATGGGCTCAGGAACACTTCAGAAAACCATTGCCAGTTAACACAGTTTGTCGCTACCTCCACAAGTGCAAGTTAAAACTCTACCATGCAAAGTGAAAGCCATACATCAACAACATCCAGAAATGCCGCCACCTTCTCTGGGCCTGAGCTCATTTGAAATGGACAGACGCAAAGTGGAAAAGTGTGCTGTGGTCTGATGAGTCTAAATTTCAAATTGTTTTTGTAAATCATGGACGTTGTTTCCTCTGGACAAAAGAAGAAAAAGACCATCCAGATTGTTAGCAGCACAAAGTTCAAAAGCTAGCATCTGTGATGGTATGGGGTGTGTTAGTGCCCATGGCATGGGCAACTTACACATCTGTGATGGCACCATCGATGCTGAAAGGTACATCCAGGTTTTGTAGCAACACATGCTGCCATCCAAGCAAGGTCTTTTTCAGGGACGTCCCTGCTTATTTCAGCAAGACAATGCCAAGCCATATTCTGCACATATTACAACAGTGTGGCTTCGTAGTAAAAGAGTGCGGGTACTAGACTGGCTTGCCTGCAGTCCAGACCTGTCGCCTATTGAAAATGTGTGGCGCATTATGAAGCCCAAAATACGACAACGGCGACCCCGGACTGTTAAACAACTGAAGTCGTACATCAAGCAAGAATGGGAAAGAATTCCACCTACAAAGCTTCAACAATTAGTGTCCTCAGTTCCCAAACACTTATTGAGTGTTGTTAGTAGGAAAGGTAATGTAACACAGTGGTAAACATACCACTTCCCAGCTTTTTTGAAATGTGTTGCAGGCATCCATTTCAAAATGAGCAAATATTTGCACAAAACAATAAAGTTTATCAGTTTATAAACTAAATAAACTAATAATTTAGTAAATATCTTGTCTTTGTGGTGTACTGAATTGAATATAGGTTGAAGAGGATTTGCAAATCGTTGCATTCTGGTGGGTTTTTTTTACACATTACACAATATCCCAACTTCATTGGAATTGGGGTTGTACTTTTCAACTTAAATTTAATTTAATTTGTATAGCGCCAAATCACAACAGAGTTGCCTCAAGGCGCTTCACACAAGTAAAGTCTAACCTTAGTAACCCCCAGAGCAGCAGCAGTAAGGAAAAACTCCCTCTGAGGAAGAAACCTCAAGCAGACCAGACTCAAAGGGGTGACACTCTGCTTGGGCCATACTACAGACACAAATTACAGAAACAATTCACAAAATGAATATACAGGAAATGCTGCTGGTGCACAGGACAGGAGTGTCTCCAGCACAAATACCACACCCATCTCTGGATGGAGCTGCACCTTAAACAGAAAGAAAAAACAGAATCAGGTATCAGAAAGACAAGAAATACAGTATAATTTGCCAATGATTGAGATATAATGCAAAATGCACATGAAATGGGCTTTTCAATATTAAATTCAAATGTATACAAAATCCACATCCGGATCAGAGCTGGATCAAACTTTGCCAGTCCATAAAGGATACCATCCTTCATAAAGCTCTCAAATATGAAAGAAATCAGAGTTATGAATTTTTTGAAAATTTGTTCAATGTTAAAGACAGAGATTTTTCCAATTTTCCAAGATTTTTCTTGACTTTGACCTTTGACCTTGAAAACTGAATCAGTTCTTGCCCATCAGGATATGAATCTTCAGTAAAAATTTCATAATGATATATGAAAAATTGTGTGCACCAGGCTGTTCACAAACAAACAAGCAAGCAGGGCTGAAAAAACATAACTTCCTCCAGCTTCATTGGCAGAAGTAATTAAAGCCATGTTACATTTACAGACAAAAAACAACCCAAACTGACTGTGTGTACTGGAGTAAATCATGAAGTGTGCTGTAGCTGAACGCAGGTGGAGTGACCTTCAGGTAGTCAATACTCAGCACCTGAGGTTACGTTACTTTTATGGCTAAAAAATAGCTCAGAATCTGTGTGCCTTTTTCAGACACTGTGTGGCTAATTTTAATTTTGTACGGTTACATCAGGACTCACACTCTGGTACATATTTTTTAAAACATAGTGTTGTTTGGAGTGCGATATGCCCTTTAAGTAAACTAATTTGCATTGCGAGGGAGCACCAGCTCCAACATTTTGGACATGTGGCACATTTCTCTATACACGATTCAGCAAGCAGGTGTCTCAGTGTTGAGGAACCCAGTAGCTGGAGAAGGCCAAGGTGACGCTTCTGCTTCACCTGGGTGCAGCAGATAGACAGTTAATTTGGACAGGTGGAGATGGATCGAATGCCTGCCTGGGAGGTTGCCATCAGGACCATTTTTGTGGTGTGGTGGGTGCAGTGACACGTGGCATCAGCACATGCTCCAGAATTAACCTGATTTGACTTGTGCAGCACATGCACAGACATGCAAATGAATAACACATTTAAGAAGTTTTATGTTCAAAAAGTATTTTACCAGTAATCTTTAACGGCAGATGCTTAAGATGTTTGGAACACTCCTACGTCGACACCATATTTAATCATGATGCTATTTCTTCATAGTATTACAGAAGGACCACTTAATTTCATCTGCAGAAATGTTTTCACTCACCAGTACAAACCCGTGGGTCTCTGATATCTTTGGTGGGGTTTTGGTAGAAGAATGGTTTGCATATTTCACAGTTGCGTCCCATCGTGTTGTGCAAACAATCATCACAAACTCCTCCACTGATATTGCCCGTGGCCAAATACACTGCCATGTCAAAGTGGCACTGACTGGAGTGGCCATTACAGTTACATTCTGCAGAAACAGACACGACCTTGGCCATGAGGGATAACAGCATTCCCTCGCCCAGCACACAATAACAAAATAGGTCAGAGTTGATGCTCAGTCACAAAGAATTTTGGGTTGGCAGGCAGTGTGCATGTGTTTTGTGACAGTCTGTATGTAGTCACATGAAAAAGCTGGCTCAGACGCCCAGAAACAAGATAAAGAAGAAAAAGAAAAAACTAATGAGACCAAGACATGGAATGATTTTAGAAACATTACTATTATAACAGGAGGTAATGAAGAAGCACAGTAGGAAGTAAATGTGTGGAGGTCAGAGTAGTCCTCTGTAGGAAAACACTTAAAGTGAGAAAAAGTAGCCTCTGTCTGAATTCACATTTATTCCATGTTTATAATGCTGTGAGACACCATACAAGTGTGTTGTCCCACCTTTGCAGGTGTGTGGATTTTCTGCTTCAGCTGGCCTCCAGGGGAGATCGTGGTAGAAATCTCGACAGCGTTCACAGTTCAGACCTTCAGTATTATGTTTGCACACACAGTGTCCGTGTATCTGGTACAATCAGAACACAGCAAAACCACTAAGGAATCAACAACAACTCCAGGTGGAAAATCAATGATTGTTATGTCACTTATTGAAGAAATTTAAACATGGTCTTTAATTATCTCTTGTAGTTCTCATCCAACGTGTCAATTCAACAAGCACAATTTATGTTTAAGTGAAAATTAGCATAATTAAAATTACTGCATCTCATTATTCTGGAAGAGAGAGTGGGCAGGCTTTCTCCCAATTTTAATATTTTCTCTTAAATCAGTTGTGGACTGAGAAGTTGGTGGTTCATGGCCATGCAGGGATGCCATGAAGAGCAGGTAGCTTAGTGGAATAGGAATAGGTCTACCAATATGTATACCAAGGCTCAATCCCAGGCCACATTACCTGTCTGTGTCCTTTAACAAGACACTTCGTCTGCATTGTCCCATTTCACCCAGCTGTACATGGGTATTGACCTTGGCTGCGTAAGTAATAAGGGATATACTGACTACTTTTCACACTAGAGTATCCAGAGATAACCGCCAGCAGCAATGGCCAGCTTCTAATAAACAGATTGAAATCCACTGTGAACAAGCTCACCATGCCATTCTCCCGGGTTTTGACCCCTGGCACAGGGGTGCACTCTGAAGCGTGTCCATAACAGAAACAGCTCCCTCTAACAACCAGTTCATAGATGGCGTAGTAATATTTCTGCAGGACATCAGAGCGTCGGTCCAACAGGTCATCTCCCAGTGTGTGAAGCTTAGTGAAGTTAATACGTAGGTTGGTGATACGGAGAAGATCTACACAAAAGAGGAAGAAAAGGACCAATAGGACCAATCATGACAGAGTTGTGTAAAGTTGTATATCATTATTATATTCTGAATTGTTCAGATCTACTGCAATCTATTTAAGATGACAATTGTTTGTATCTGTAATATTGCTGTGGAATCTATGTGATTATTAATGAAAGGGCCCCTTCACACATAGTACGACTAAGTACAAATCAGGGTGAACCACGCAAACATCGAGCCGACTGGCAGGTGTGCACGTTGCCACTGCAACAGTTTGTGCATGTGACGGTGTTTTTCAAGCAGGAACACAGTACAAGCAGTTGCACCACATCACGCCACTTGACAACCTGGTCTCACGGCAAGTCGTGACTCAGCAGCACGAAATAGACATTAATCTATTGGTTCGTGATATTGTGATGAAAAGTGCCTCATTTTCGTCACGGCAACACAAATTCATTCTAATTCATTCCGTGATGGCTGCACAAAATGAAAAGTGAAGTGGGGGTCGGGTGGCTATGGTTAGGGTTGGGGGAAGGAGTAGGATTAGGTTATGGTTAAGGTTAGGGTTGGGGGTAAGAGTATGGTTAGTAATAGTGAGTTAAAAAAAACCCTGTCATGAAAATTTGACTCATTTCGTCACAGGAGCACAAAAAAAGTGAGACTGGGCTGCCACTGATGTGGAGAACAATAAAATAAAAGCCAGCTGTATAATTAATAATATCACTGGGTTGATAGAAATAATACATAAAAGTGGATGCAATACAGAACCTCGCGGTTAAATAACCCTGGTAAAAAAAAAATAATGTCACTCACGGGATTCGAACCCGTAAGCTCTGATTACCAGATGGAAACATTACCACTGCACTATCATCGCTGGCCTGTAATCAGTGTGGAAAAATGCCTGAAATCAAGAAAGACATGGACAAGGTGCACTGTGTACGGCAGCTGCAGTCCGTCGCAAATCCAAAAGATGTTTTACGTATTTCCACGTGAGGACAGCAGGCAGAGACATGCGCATCACGGAGGAATGTTGTAAGTTCAAGTCCTTCCAAACACGGAAAGTGTTCTCAAGCTAGGCCATCCAGGAGCACACATCTTTACAGCCGCGGCTGTGGGCAGACTCCCCCCCCATCCATTCAGCACACAGACCAATGTGTCACTCTGTGTTATGTGGTCATTCATTTTCTTTGTTATGTAATTGTGTATGCAGGTATTGTCGTAATTATTTATATAACTGTCCTGACGGTGGTTTCTGTGTTTGTAATGTGTGCACTGAGACATCATCCAGCTGTCAGTGTGCTGTGATCAGATGACAGGCCCCTGCACGTGCTGTGTGCGCTCAGACCTTGCTGTCTGGCCCCCATTATAATCAGATCTGTACATACATATAAGCATTTTATGCAAGTGTGCCCCCTCCTGGAATGCCAGATGTGTTGGGGGGAACGGGGGGAGCGCCAAGTCTAAGTGCCAAGCAAGTGGTGTTAAATGTTTGTGTGTGTCAGCTGGAATTTGGCTGACACCTGGGGTCAGAGGGTTCGATGGGCTCGCACAGCACACACTCTTCTCTTTCAGCCACTGGTGTGCGCAAATAGTTGTAGCAACATGTGTATGAGGCATTAGAGGCAACTATGATTTTACTAATTTTGCATATGATTACTGCTTCATGCACACTTCATGCGCAATTCGACTGCATTCGCACTATGTGTGAAGGGGCCCTAAGTTATCCGCTGTAAGAGCACAATCTCCATCGCTGACAAATGCTGTTTTGGTAAAAGTGCTTGCTACATTCTGGTAACATTTCAAGGAATTGTACCAGGTTTCTCAAAATTCCTCCTAAAAATTTGAAAGGAGTTGATTTCAGAATGCAGGCACCAATCTGGCAGTGTCTAGGTTTGTTAATCACTTTGTTAATAACTCTGGTAAAATGGATGTAACTTGAACAATATTACAATGTGCGTATTATCAATGTATAACAAGGACTTGGTAAAATGAGCCCAACTGGAACAATATGAAAATATGCATATTATTCAAGATTCAAGATTCAAAGAAATTTATTGTCATATGCACAGTACAGAAGAACATCTTCCCTGCACAATGAAATGTGGCTACTGCATTTAACCCAATCCTATTTGCCAGTAGGAGCAGAAGTCGCCTTTAGGCGCCCGGGGACCAGCTCCAGATGTACATCCCTGCCTTGGTCAACAGCAGGGCTGAGCAAACCAACACCGACCCATAACAAACAACACACACACAACACATAGGCCGGCATTATCAACCTATAACAAGGAATTGTACCAAGTTACACGAAATTCCTACTAAAATTTGTGAGAGGAATTGATTTCAGAATGCAGGCACCCACTCATGAAACTGTCAGAGTCTAGATTTGTTAATCAAGGGCCATAACTCATGGGCCCAATGCCAATGATATAATAATATGTGTATTACCAACCTATAACACAGACTTATACAAAGTTTCACGAAATTCCTCCTGAAAGTGTGACAGGAGTTGATTTCAGACTGCTCATACCCTTTTTCAGCAGGATGGATGGATGCACGGGCAGACAGGCAGACAGAGAAAAACTGCCATGACATAATCCCGCTTCGGGCTTCAGCCAGCGGGGGACTGCGCAACTTCATATCTTAAAATGATGAATTCAGAAAACTATTCATCGGCTTTTGGTAATATTACATCTGTTTCTGAACAGTACCACACAGATGGCACAGAGATGGAAAATCTGTAGCTTTTATGTGAGGTTTAATACAATGAACCAAGTGTCTGGTGAATGACTAATCACAAAGAACACCTTACTGACCTTGAATGTTCAAGCTGTATGGGTCCTTCACATGAATGGCAGGATCCAATACTTTATAAATGACCTTGAGAACAAAAGAAACAAATAAACAGTATCAAAGAGAAATTCAAACAGAATCAAGAATCATATTTGAATAAATAATGTGTGCGGCCCAAAAGTGTGTTTGGACTGAATTGACTACACGTGTCTGTAGTTGATCTGAATGAATCAGCACGAGTCAGTCCAATCCTCTCGATCTGGCATCCCATGTTGAAATATGTGAGCCGGGTCGCGACAGCATGACTTTATTAACTCATAGTGCATACTCCACCCTCTAATGGATTGTCCTGTCGTTATGCATCTGGGAAACCACTTCTGGGATTAGTGGGATGCTACGTACCCCAGTCAAGCTACCATGACCCTGACCTTGAATGATGAAGTTTTGATGTTATTCCAACATTTAGACGTGCAATAGCTCAAGGGCTCACAAATGCTTGATCACCATCTGCCACAGCCAGCTGAAATGCCAGCATCCCTTTGACCTTCTCCAGCTGCTGGAGCCCTCAACACTGAAGCACTTGTGTGTCTCAATGTTTACCCCACAGTAAAAAAAAAAACGTTTCTGTAGAAGCCACGTTTCCAAACACATACACGTATTAAACTCGATGTGTGGATAATTCTTGGGATAGCGGTGCATCATGTACCAAATTTATCCTCCTTTGTCCTTGACTTATGATTCACATCATAGAAAATGCTTGTCAGGGCTATGTACCTGCAAGTGTAAAACCTACAAAGAATATAGTCAAAGTATCTTTAATGCTGTGTTCATGTTTCCACTGTACTGAAAACAGTCATTTTTGTGTACCATTAAAAAACTGTTTTTAGTTGTTTCAGAATATAAGTCATATGACCTCCCAAGATAGTAAAAAAAAAAACTGATTTATAGTCTGGAAAATATGGTAATCTGATTTTTTTTAAGAACACAGAGAAAACCTCATAACCAAGTTTGTGGATGTTTTTAAATTTAATTATAACGCAATGCTAAAATAGCTAGATAGCTAGATAGACAGATAGATAGATAGATAGACAGATAGATAGATAGACAGATAGATAGATATAGATAGATAGATAGATAGATAGATAGATAGATAGACAGATGAGATTTATTATCATTCTCATTACACAAGTGCAACAACAACCAGATTACGTCCACACTCCAATTACCACATACAAGATACAGCAATTAATCCACGATTATTACTTGTTTACCGTAATAATGGCACACATCAGAATTAAAGACAACACATATACATTTGACATTGTTTATGTGCACTAAACTTTGAAACAGTCCGTTATCCGAATTGAGGCAATGTGAGTGTGGGGGAGCCGCAGAAACATATAGTCGTGCAGCCGCCAGCTTGGGGGGGAATGGGGAACAACAGCCCTTGTCAGATTCCCAAGCAGTTTACCCTCAAAATACCCTCAGCCATATGAGCATAAAAATAGAAAACAGGCCTTTTGACCACTTAGAATAAATCAAAGTTAGCCATCTTTGAACTTGTCCAGGGTCTGTGTCTCAAGAACGTTCCTTGTGAATTTGAAGATCTTGGCAGTAATAGGACTGGACCTATGCTGAGCACAGACAGCTGGACAGACAGACGTAAGGACGCAAAGTCTTCACAATACCCAATGGCCATATTTGGCCTCGGATAAAAATTCAATACAAGGGTACATCAAGAGTTCTCAGCCTCATATGGAAACAAAAGTATCTCAAGGCTCAAGATGCGACCTTCTTCCTCAAAAGGATAGCGAAGCTTGAACATCTGTGGACCAAGTGCACAGAAATTAAATTAGACTGTTGAAAATTCAAGAATAATCTTGCTCCTGTGATTTTTTTCTGGTGGAGTCTAAAAACTTTTTGACGTACCCCCATATATCTATCCCTTGATGCAATTTTGCTAAGTTCTCTTGTGGCCAACTATGTGTTGCCAAGCAACACATCTTCTGTGACTTACAGTATCCCCTAAAATAACACATCCAAATATAGTATTCACAGGACTCTATTAAGAGTATTACATCTGCCAAGAATGTAATAAAATCATTGGCGATTATTTATTTATTTGTCTGTCTGTTATCAGGATTACGTTAAAACTACTGCACAGATTTTTATAAAATGTTCACCACAGATAGATATTAGGCCATTGAAGACTTTTAACAAAGGGAATCTCAGTCAGGAATTACCAAAATACAAACAGTTTGTTAAATGCCCGACCAGAGAAGGGAGCACGTTAGATCACTGTTACATGACAGTGAGTGGTGCGCACCAAGCGGTGGCCCGTGCAGCTTTGGGACTCTCAGATCACGTGATGGTCCACTTGATCCCCGCATACAGACAGAAACTAAAACGCTCTAAACCTGTTGTGAGGACATCTAAAGTGTGGAGCAATGAAGCTGTGGAGGAGCTATGCGTGTGCTTGGGCACTACGGATTGGGATATGTTTGAGGCTTCAACAGACAGTCTAGATGACTACACGGACACTGTGACGTCATATATTCATTTCTGCGAAGACAGCATCATCCCACAGCGCACCAGGGTGAGATATAACAATGACAAGCCCTGGTTCACACCTAAACTCCGGCAGCTCCGTCAGCAGAAAGAGGTGGCATTCAGAGAAGGAGACAGAGACAGCTATAGAGGTGCAAAGTACAGATTTAGCAAGGAGGTGGAAAAGGCTAAATCCATGTACAGTTCACGTCTGCAGCAAAGGTTCTCTGCCAACAACTCAGCCTCTGTGTGGAGGGGGTTGAAAGAGATCACCAACTACAAGCCCAAAGCACCTTGTTCTATTGACGACCTGAAGCTGGCCAACGACCTGAACGTCTTCTATTCACGCTTTGAAGACAAGGACTCACACCTCCCCACCCCCCACACAACTGGATATTCAAACACCATGGACCTCCCCCCTCTCACGGCTGCCCTCCCCCCTCCCCCCGTTGCCCTCTCCGTCCAAGAGGAGGACGTCAGAAGACACTTCAAAAGGCTGAATCCACGTAAGGCCCCGGGCCCAGACTGTGTCTCTCCTGCCACCCTGAGACACTGTGCTGATGAGCTGGCCCCAGTCTTCACGGGGATCTTCAACACCTCCCTGGAGTCATGCCATGTTCCAGTCTGCTTCAAGTCCTCCATTATAGTTCCAGTCCTCAAGAAACCACGCATCACTGGACTTTAATGACTACAGGCCTGTGGTTCTCACATCTGTAGTCATGAAGACCTTCGAACGCCTGGTTTTATCCCACCTGAAGTCCATCACCGACCCCCTCCTGGACCCCCTGCAGTTTGCCTACAGAGCCAACAGGTCTGTAGATGACACCATAAACCTGGCCCTGCACTCCATCCTGCAGCACCTGGACTCCCCAGGAACCTACGCTAGGATCATGTTTGTGGACTTCAGCTCTGCATTCAACACCATCCTTCCGGCTTTGCTCCAGGACAAGCTTTCTCTGCTCCACGTGCCCGACTCCACCTGCAGATGGATCACAGACTTCCTGACGGACCGGAGTCAGCATGTGAGGCTGGGAAAGAATGTCTCAAACACTCGGGCTCTCAGCACAGGATCTCCACAGGGCTGTGTCCTTTCCCCTCTGCTCTTCTCCCTGTACACTAACTGCTGCACCTCCAGCCACGACTCCGTAAAGCTCATCAAGTTTGCGGACGACACCACCCTCATCGGACTCATTTCGGATGGGGATGAGTCTGCCTACAGGAGGGAGGTGGACCGGCTGGTGACCTGGTGCAGCAGCAACAACTTGGAGCTCAATGCCCAGAAAACAGTGGAGATGATCGTGGACTTCAGGAAAGCCACAGCCCCCCCACCCTCCCTCGCCCTCACCAACAGCCCCATCACCACTGTGGACTGTCACCGCTTCCACCACCATCACCCAGGACCTCAAGTGGGAGTCAACCATCAGCTCCCTCATCAAGAAGGCCCAGCAGAGGATGTACTTCCTATGGCAGCTGAAGAAGGCCAAGCTGCCTGTCCAGCTGATGGTGCAGTTCTACACGGCCATCATCGAGTCCATCCTCTGCTCCTCCATCACGGTGTGGTACGCCAGGGCCACAGCCAGGGACAGACACAGACTGCAGCGCATTGTGGCCTCTGCTGAGAAGGTGATCGGCTGTAGCCTTCCATCTCTCCACGACCTGCACGTCTCCAGGACTCTGGGCCGAGCAGGTCGGATCACAGCCGACCCTTCTCACCCTGCACACAGTCTATTCAAACCACTCCCCTCGGGCAGGAGGCTACGGTCCATCTGGACCAGAACCTCCCGCCATAAGAACAGTTTCTTCCCCTCTGCCATTAGACTCATGAACACCTCATAACTCAGTCACCTTAACCTTAACTCTGTCACTTTATCATTTTATCATGGGTCACTTTAGACAATGTACTTTGGTTTTAATTGGACTCCTCCCACTGCACTGTTTTTTTCTGTTCCTCTGTTGCACACAGCCTTTCATATTTCATATGTCATTTTTTATCTTATATTTTGTCTTATTTTGGCACATATTGTACATTTTATCTTAGCATTTTATATTGCTCTCTGTTTAATGTTGCACCATTATATCGAAGCAAATTCCTAGTCTGTGAATCCTGTTCATTGGCAATGGCAATAAACTTCTTCTGATTCTGATTCATATTTACTGTCCTTTTAACAATGCAGTATTTGTAGATACTGTATTATGTGCTATTATGTGTGTTACTCAAAATGCATGCATTTAAATTATTTGTGCATCCTGCCGTTTGTTCGCCTGTTCACTGCACAGACTGCCAGTGGTTCACACAGAGTGGTGCCAAGTATGGGTTGCTGTGAAACAGGACACAAAAGAACATGTGGAATTTACAGACTTACTTGTGGCAAGTGGTCTAGTCCCCAGGGTGCCAGCTGGATGAAATGGTGCCTTGGCAAAGATCAGCTTCTTGTTGGATTGGAGATCTGTGGCTGTGCTTATGTGCAAGTCTTAAGATGCCAGTAGAGAAGCAGCCCTTAACAATCTATTCTTTGGACTGTTGCTCAGAAGGGTGGATGAAGAACTGGTGAGCTCTCTTTTTGCTCCTTGTCTGGGGACATTCAACTGTCCAACCATTTTGATGTCCTGGATGAGGGGGTTTTCCTTTGCACTGGTTGCAGCCTCATAGCAGTGTCCCTCCTCACATTGGGCAATGTCATCTGATCAGGTAAATGAAGCAGATCGTACATTGTGACGCTCTGCCAGTGGTTATGGAGGGAGACCACAGAACACTGACACTGGAGGGTGTCAGGAGTTTACAGGTGCTTCGGAGCCTTTCAGCAGGTTCACTACTTACTCCAGTCATCAGTGACTCAATCAAGCTCAAAGGAACTTTGTATGTGGAGGCTGCTGGGAGCCAGGGTCACATCACCAGGCAGATACAGCAGCCTTTGGACTGTAACCTGGAGGTGATGAGTCCGGCCATTCATGTGAGAGTGAATGGCATCTTTTGTGATAAATCCAAGTTGCTCAAGCAGGATTTTAACATTCACTTTTACAAGCCTACTGATTCATCATGTGGTGCTTGTCTGGCAGCACTGGACGTGTCTGGGTTCCATCACAATGTGCATGATCCAAGACAAGCTCTGAGAGAATTTTAAGCTTCTGTGGATTTGAGTGGAAAAACTGGGAATGGTGCAACAATGAGCTGTTGCATCCCTATTCATGCCTTCATGTTGGAATGGAAAAGAGAAAGATTTAAAAAAAGATCAAATCTAGGCTAGGGTTTGCCATGTGTCTGCTGGCAACCTGCAGCTGAAATTTTCCATGCTAGGTGTCGTGATGCAACTGGTAAAAGTTGCACTATGCATGCTACCACCCACAACCACAGAAGCCTATAACCCCTTCAGAGTTGTCTGGCTGTCTTGGTGGCTTCCCTCACTAGTCTCCTTCCAGCCTAATCACTCAATTTTTTAAGAACTGCCTATTTGACACATTTGCTGTACAGTGCCATAATGTTTGCATTTCTTAATGACATATAAATGAATTCTAAGAGTGACTTGGAAATGTTCATGTATCCATCAACTGAATCATCTCAAGACACCGGCTGAAAAAGTGACAATTTTCTTGTGTAATTGAGAATAAATTGCCACATCTTAACTGTTAAGGAATATGTTGGAGGCCTTAAATGCAGGAATGGATGTCAATGGAAATGTTAATTACCTCTGCCAACGAAGTTGGAGGAGGTTATGTTATCACCCCTGTTTGTTTGTCTGTCTGTTTGTGAACAGCCTGGAGCCCATGATTTTTCACATATCATCAATGATATTTTTACTGAAGATGAATATCCTGATAGGGAAGAACTGATTCAACTGTCAAGGTCATAGGTCAAAGGTCAAAGAAAGGAAAAATCTTGGAAAATGGGAAAAATCCCTATCTTTAACATTGACTGAATATTCAAAAATTCATAACTCTGTCAAAAAAGATTGAATTTCTTTCATATATGACAGCATTATGTGGGATGGTGTCCTTTGAAAAAGGTTGATCCATATCTGATCCAGATTACAGATTTTGTGGACATTTAAATTTAACAGTGAAAGCCCCATTTAATGTATATTTTACATTATATCTTAATCAAACATGCCCCAATCACTTTCATATTTGGTGCACATTTTGCATTATATGTCAATCAAATGTGCCTCAATCACTCTCATTTTTCTTTTATGGATTTAGTTATTTGTCTATCTTCCAGTTATCAATCAGAAATCAAGTGCCAAAAAACAATGGCAAATTGTGCATAGTAGGGGAGGTGATGGCCTACAGCAGTGGGCTTCAGAGTGAAGATATCAAGCTATCACTCATTGCAGTTGGCACAGAGACTGAGAGAACAGAAATAAGAATCAAAGGATGCTTGGGTCTGAGCTTTCTAATATAATCTTTGAAACCTGACACCACTGGACAGAACCGCTGGCAGAAATGATGATCCACGCACCCATCCACATGAGCCTCCTGTAGTTTGGACTTCTCCTGGCTGACAGGGCCAGTGACATATTACTGTTTATATAACACTTAAATAGATCCTTGTTATTTGATTGGTGGTTTGTATATCACGTGATATTGATCATTGGTCGCATTTGCCATTGTGTTCCATTTAACACGCAATGTTGGTTCCATACGTTTTGTACCACTGTATCAGTGACCACTGCACACTCACACTAGTGGCAGCAGCTTAAAAACAATCATAGTGGGGTTTGTTTTGGTGACAGATGACGATTTGAATGAGCTTAGCGGCGGTACACAGTAAGTCATTTGGAGACATTTGCTGAAGTAGAAACGCTGTTGGATGAAGAACTCGACAAATTTCTGTTGAGATTTTTTCTGGACTAAGGAAAGCAGACGTCAGTCTGTACACAAAGAAAATGCACGGCATTGGGTACAGATTACATCCTCATTTTAAGACCGTGAGAGATGTTCACATTACCAAAGCTGATAAGATTCATCATTTGGGCTGGATTGGGATTTAAAGATCGTGTTGGATTGTTTGAAACCTCTTGACCTCAAAGGAGCAATGACGCACACCACAATGTAAGTCCCTTTTCTCTTGTTTATAAATTAATAAAATATCAAATGACAAGCATCTATTTTAGGCCTTATATAAAACAAATAATGAATGTTTTTTCATTAGTGCAATGGAAAGAATATTTCATGAGGTGAAAGATGAAATGTTCCATTCAACTCGGCTTCTTTCCATTGCACACATAAACACTGATTATTTGTGTAACATTTTGGTGGTTCAACCCCGAAACCCTTCCCTAAAAAAGTCAAGCCATCAGACCAGTGTTGATGCCGACTCCTGTATTAAACACGTTATACCTGAATAAAAACATTGTGCTCTCTGAAATGTGTTTTCAACTTTCAGCTTTCAACTTTATTGCTGTATTCATGCTCATATGGTTCATGCTTTCCCTCCAAACATGCATCTTATATGCCAGTTATCTTTAAAAGCAATATTGTCTCTTTTAAAACAAAAACAAAAAGCTGCTTGCAGTCTGATATATGCTTCTGCTGTTACTGCTGCTATGGATTACTGTATACTCACTTCTCCATGCGTGGAAGGCTCGATGTCAGAGTAACGTTCATCACAGATGATGTCATTGATATGGTGGAGGCCATGAGCAGGGATGTTAGGAAATGTCTTGGTACAGTTGTAGGCAAAATAGCGGTATGGGCGCCATGTACGGCCAAAATTAATGGAACGCTCAATAACCATGGCTGCAGGTCGGAAGGTCTAAGGAGAAAAAGAAAAAGCAGTTTTTCAACACAATTGTTCAGCCCACTTTCAAACTTAAAGGGCCCTATTTTGGCACAAGCTTTGCACTGGATGCCCTTCCTGACGCAACTCCACATTACATGTGGAAGGGGCAGTCTTGAACCAGGAACCTTCTGCTCTGGAAACAAGTGCATTAACTGCTTCACTCCATATATATGGCTTCATATAAAGACATATAAAGCCTGTCCTTCATGAATAAATAAGGGATTTATCAATCAATCATACTGCATGCATGACAAGACCTCCTGTCTTTCATACATGCAAAAACAGGTGTGTCTGGATGTTTTTATCTGCACTGTGGACAATGTAGCACACTCAAATGTGCCAAAGTGCATGCGCCTCCAGAAACAATGAAAGATTTTACACAAATGTTTGTGTTCAGACAAGATAATATAACCTGATAATCTGAGGTAATTTATGTGAATTATTTTAAAGAAGGCAAAAAGCTCACTGCATGAATGCACACATTCTGCATTCAGATGCTGCAGATTACTGAGTATTTTACCCACCTCCCAACTTAAAACCATATAAAAAGTATCCCCCCTGCAATAAGGGATTTATGTTGGGAAAGTGTAGTGACACGGACCCACAACAGGGGGCGTAAATGAACAGACAATGGAAGGAGTCAAATTAGAACACTTTACTGTTGTGAATGACACAACCAAACACAGCAGATTACAGAATGTGCAAAAGTCAATCAATAAGGTGTCGTGTGGGCAGGCTCGACGATAGGAGACGCCCGTCTGGAAACGAACCGGAACCACACGATTTCCACTGCCACCGAACCCGAGGAATACTGGAGCTGCCAAGTCCCGAAGTCCCCAGGTGGCCACCTTCACGGCGTGCCGGATCTGGTACTGCTGGCAGAAAGCAAAGACAGTCAAGGGTGGGTGTGTGAACACCCAGTAACAATCCTGGTGGGAATTCCACCTCCACCTCTCACTCAATACTTGCAGCGATCCCTCAGAGGAAAAAGAGTGCCGTCTTGCACAGCCCCCACAAAAAGGACCGGTACTCCTGCAAACACTCACAATAAACTGATTTACAAAATATCACAAAAAGGCTGAGGATATTACCTCTGGTAGAAGATGATATCTCAGCAGTGTGGTGGAGGTGTCTTCCTGCTTTTATTCCAGATGTGGATTGGATGATTAGTGACAGCTGTCACGGATGATGGGTGACAGCTGTCACCACGGCTTGTTCCTGAGGCGGCAGCGCCCTCTCGTGCCTGAAGCCCGCACTTCAGGCAGGGCGCCCTCTGGTGGTGGGCCAGCAGTACCTCCTCTTCTGGCGGCCCACACAACAGGACCTCCCCCTCAATGGGCGCCTCCTGGCGCCCGACCAGGCTTGTTCGGGTGGCGACGATAGAAATCGGCCAGGAGGGCCGGGTCCAGGATGAAGCTCCTCTTCACCCAGGAGCGTTCTTCGGGTCCATACCCCTCCCAGTCCACCAAATACTGAAAGCCCCGGCCCATTCGACGGACGTCCAAGAGCCGGCGAACTGTCCAAGCCGGCTCCCCGTCGATAATACGGGCAGGAGGCGGCGCCGGACTGGGTGCACAGAGGGGTGAGGTGTGATGCGGCTAGATTCTGGAGACATGGAAAACCGGATGGATCCGCAGTGAGGCCGGGAGTTGGAACCTTGAGGATGGGAAAGGGTCCAATGAAGCGGTCTTTCAGTTTGGGAGACTCGACCTGTAGTGGAATGTCCCTGGTGGAAAGCCATACCTCCTGCCCGGGCTGGTATGCAGGGGCCGGGGACCGTCGACGGTCTGCATGGGCTTTTGCCCTCGTCCGGGCCCTCAACAAAGCCGAACGGGCGGTGCGCCACACCCGACGGCATCTCCGCAGGTGGGCCTGGACCGAGGGCACACCGACCTCTCCCTCCACCAAAGGAAACAAAGGGGGTTGGTACCCTAGACACACCTCGAACGGGGAGAAGCCGGTGGCAGAGGACACTTGGCTGTTATGAGCGTACTCGATCCAGGCCAGATGTTCACTCCAAGCCGTCGGGTGTGCGGAGGTCGTGCACCTAAGCGCCTGCTCCAACTCCTGGTTGGCCCGTTCGACCTGTCCGTTAGTCTGTGGGTGATACACAGACGAGAGGCTTACGGTGGCCCCCAGTTCCCGGCAGAAACTTCTCCACACCTGCGAGGAGAACTGGGGACCGCGATCCGAAACGATGTCTGTTGGTATCCCATGCAGCCGGACGACATGGTGGACCAGGAGATCCGCCGTCTCCTGGGCCGACGGGAGCTTCGGGAGGGCCACGAAGTGGGCTGCCTTGGAGAATCGGTCCACTATCGTGAGAATGGTGGTGTGTCCCCGGGATGGCGGGAGGCCCGTGACAAAATCCAGACCGATGTGGGACCAGGGGCGGTGAGGCACAGGAAGTGGCTGTAGGAGTCCCTGTGCCTTCTGGTGGTCCGCCTTGCCCCTGGCGCAGGTGGTGCAGGCCTGGATGTAAGCCCGGACATCAGTCTCCAGGGACGCCCACCAGAAGCGCTGCCGGACCACTGCCACGGTCCTACGCACCCCTGGGTGGCAGGAGAGCTTGGACCCGTGACAGAAGTCCAGTTTCTAGGGGCGGGCGTTGGTGTTTAACCGTTCGGGGCAATTGCTCAATTGATGCTCCATTGAGCCACAAACAAAACACGCCCCGCGTGGAAACCTCCTCTGTCTATTAGGTGGTCCAAATGTGGCCCTGCTCGTGTCCATAGCTTCGTCAGCAGGGGGAGCTGTCGCCCCACGGGACGTAGAGGCCAGGGAGCGTGGGAAGGGCGGACCTTTCTCAGACCCGGAAGGAAGAGGGACGGCGCGCGCCCGGCCACGTCCTTCGTCTCGTTCCTGACGGCGTTCCTCCAACCGATTGTCTAACCGTATAACGAGATCAATAAGCCCATCTAGTTCCCGCGGTTCATCCTTGGCCACTAGGTGCTCCTTTAGGACTGACGACAGTCCGTTTACAAAGGCGACGCAGAGCGCAGCGTTATTCCAGCCGGACCTCGCAGCCGCGATGCGGAAGTCGACTGCATAAGCAGCTGCGCTTCGGCGTCCCTGTCTCATCGACAGCAGCACAGTTGAAGCGGTCTCTCCCCTGTTAGGGTGATCAAACACAGTTCTGAACTCCCTCACAAACCCAGTGTACGTGTGAAGGAGCCGTGAATTTTGCTCCCAAAGCGCTGTAGCCCAAGCGCGTGCCTCTCCCCGAAGCAGAGTGATCACATAAGCTATTTTGCTTGCGTCTGACGCGTACATGACGGGACGTTGTGTGAAGACGAGCGAACACTGCATAAGAAAGTCTGCGCACGTCTCCACACAACCTCTGTACGGCTCAGGAGGGCTTATGTATGCTTCAGGGGATGGTGGGAGGGGTTGTTGAACCACCACTGGAACATTTATATCCTGCACAGGGTTGGCAGGAGGAGGAGCTGCAGCAGCGCCCTGAGTGCTCCCCGCCACTTGCGCGGAGAGAGCCTCCACCCTGCGGTTCAGGAGGATGTTTTGCTCGGCTATTTGATCCATCCGAGCCGTAAAGGCGGTGAGAATATGCTGTAGCTCACCAATCACGCCTCCTGCAGACGCCTGCGCTCCCTGCTCTCCCATTGGTTGTTCAACAGCCTGGTGACGCCCCTCGGAGTCCATGACGCTGGCTGAGATATCCTGTTGGGAAAGTGTAGTGACACGGACCCACAACAGGGGGCGTAAATGAACGGACAATGGAAGGAGTCAAATTAGAACACTTTACTGTTGTGAATGACACAACCAAACACAGCAGATTACAGAATGTGCAAAAGTCAATCAATAAGGTGTCGTGTGGGCAGGCTCGACGATAGGAGACGCCCGTCTGGAAACGAACCGGAACCACATGATTTCCACTGTCACCGAACCCGAGGAATACTGGAGCCGCCAAGTCCCGAAGTCCCCAGGTGGCCACCTTCACGGCGTGCCGGATCTGGTACTGCTGGCAGAAAGCAAAGACAGTCAAGGGTGGGTGTGTGAAGACCCAGTAACAATCCTGGTGGGAATTCCACCTCCACCTCTCACTCAATACTTGCAGCGATCCCTCAGAGGAAAAAGAGTGCCGTCTTGCACAGCCTACACAAAAAGGACCGGTACTCCTGCAAACACTCACAATAAACTGATTTACAAAATATCACAAAAAGGCTGAGGATATTACCTCTGGTAGAAGATGATATCTCGGCAGTGTGGTGGAGGTGTCTTCCTGCTTTTATTCCAGATGTGGATTGGATGATTAGTGACAGCTGTCACGGATGATGGGTGACAGCTGTCACCACGGCTTGTTCCTGAGGCGGCAGCGCCCTCTCGTGCCTGAAGCCCGCACTTCAGGCAGGGCGCCCTCTGGTGGTGGGCCAGCAGTACCTCCTCTTCTGGCGGCCCACACAACAATTTATCAATGATCCTACTGCATGCATGGTAAGATTTGCATGAAGGCAAACAAAATAAATATTTTGCAGCTTTGCGTGCTGACCATCATTCACATTCATTAATAAGGTCTGAAATCAGACCTGTTTTCAATCTTGCTCAGAGACTGTATTATAATATTAAAGGATTATTAACAAAGTGAGAGGTCTGTACGGGGAAATATCAGATTGAGGTGTTGACAGTACAGGCCAAGCGTCAGCGAGGTCCGTGTGAACAACAGAGTTTTTCACCCAATTTTGGAGAAATTAGGGATAATAGCTAGTAAACAATAAACAATGGACATTGATAATTAAATTCTGGACTCACACACTATTCCAGCAGAGGGCAGTAAATCATCTATATATTAAAAGCAAAGTGGCCTCTGTATATGTGTATGCATGCGTGTGTATGTGCTTGTGCATAACTTCAATCACAGACAAAATGGGGAGAGCTGACATTTGCCTTTTGATATGGTTATATACGAGGTCTATTAGAAAAGTATCCGACCTTATTATTTTTTTAAAAAACCATATGGATTTGAATCACGTGTGATTACATCAGCCAAGCTTGAACCCTCGTGGGCATGCGAGAGTTTTTTCACGCCTGTCGGTGACGTCATTCGCCTGTGCGCACGCCTTGTGGGAGGAGTGGTCCAGCCCCCTCGTCGGAATTCCTTTGTCTGAGAAGTTGCTGAGAGACTGGCGCTGTGCTTCATCAAAATTTTTTCCAAAACTGTGAGGCACATCCGAGTGGATACCATTCGACAAATTAAGCTGGTTTTCAGTGAAAATTTTAACGGCTGATGAGAGATTTTGGATTGTTTCTATCGCTGTAAGGACTTCCCACGAAGTGGGACGTCGCGCAGCGCCCCGAGGCGACGTCGTCAACCTGTTTCAAGCTGAAAACCTCCAAATTTAAGCCTCTGTTGACCCAGGACGTCATGAGAGAACAGAGAACTTTCAGATGAAGTCGGGATCAGCAGTTTATCCGGACATTCCACTGTTAAAGGAGATTTTTTTAATGAAAGACATGCGGACGGATTGGCGCGTCGGCTCGCAGCCGGCGCAGCGCGCCCGCCACAGGAAAAACACCTCCGTTGGAAGCCTTAAGGACAAGTTGGAACATGCCCTGCTGTTGAAAAAAATTCTCAGATACTCACTCAACTGAAAGCCACCAAAAGCCACCTGGATTTTACAAATGGTTATCAACACGGAGATGTTTTTCCTGTGGCGGGTGCGCTGCGCCGGCTGCGAGCTGACGCGCCAATCCGTCCGCACGTCTTTCATTAAAAAAAAATATCCTTTAACAGTGGAATGTCCGAATGTGCTGATCCCGACTTCTTCTGAAAGTTCTCTGTTCTCTCACGACGTCCTGGGTCAACAGAGGCTTAAATTTGGAGGTTTTCAGCTTGAAACAGGATGATGACGTCGCCTCGGAGCACTGTGTGATGTCCCGCTCCGTGGGAAGTCCTTACAGCGACAGAAACAATCCAAAATCTCTCATCAGCCGTTAAAATTTTCACTGAAAACCAGCTTAATTTGTCGAATGGTATCCACTCGGATGTGCCTCACAGTTTTGGAAAAATTTTGATGATGCACAGCGCCAGTCTCTCAGCAACTTCTCAGACAAAGGAATTCCGACGAGGGGGCTGGACCACTCCTCCCACAAGGAGTGCTCACAGGCGAATGACGTCACCGACAGGTGTGGAAAAACTCACGCATGTGCACAAAGGTTCAAGCTTGGTTGACATAAAAACATATGAATCAAATCCATATAGTTTTTTTTTAAATAAAAAGGTAGGATACTTTTCTAATAGACCTCGTATTTTGAGTCAAGGATGAACGCCTCCAAAACGGAACACTGGTCGAACTAATATTTTTGGATAAACTACGGATATTAGCGAACAACACTGAATAATGGATATTGATAATTACATTCTGGACTCACTCCATTCCAGCAGGGGGCGGTAAATCATCTATAAATGAAAAGCGTTTGTGTACGTGTATGTGTGTGTGTATGCGTACATGCTTTTATTTAGTAAGTTCAATGTAAGTACAAAATATAATTGCAAATACATTAAAAATACATGAATGACACCAGAAAGTGTCATCCATGAAGATCTTGTCTTAATAAAGGTGGAGTTGTTGAACCTGCGTTCTTGGACTTAAGCAAAGCTGACACAGTTAACCATAAAGTTCTCATGTCCAAACTCTCCAATGTCAATCTATCATCCAACACAATTGCATGGATATCATCATACCTATCCGAGAGAAGGCAGTGTGTGAAAATCAAAGATGCATGCTCCAGTTTTCTGAAGTGCACAATGGGTTCACCACAGGGATCTGTGTTAGGCCCACTGCTTTTTAGTCTTTTCATTAATGACCTCTCACATGTGTTGTGTTAAAAGATTGATTCGCTGATTTTAAATCGATTTTCATTTTAATTCCCTCAGATAGATTCATACATCCAAAGATTGATTTTTTTTTCAAAAATAATAAATATACATAAGTATATATGCACTTCTCACCAGTGTAATAACAGCATGTGTGAAAAAAATTATGCTGCAGTTGGGCTGTTGCGCTGTTTCCGAGGGTGCCTATTAGCCATTTAAAGATGTGAATCATGACTACTGGGACTGTTGTTGCAGGCAAGAAAAGACGATCGTCCGCTGTTTAATTCATGCAGTTTTTTTTTCTCAGTTCCTCATAATGTGCCATATCTGTGGAACAGAGCATGAAGATTCTCTAGTGTGGACTGTGGGAGCCACGTTCTCCTGCTGCAGAAGAACTTAGGAGAACTTCCCCCCCTGCAGGATAACTTTTCAAATAGCCGCATTGTCCTGCTGCAGCGAGTGGTGCAGCCACAGGTTTTGTAGGGGGAGACCAGGGCCATTATACCCCAGACAACTTTTTAATTTATAACTATCTGAAACACTATTACCTGCATTTTAAGGGCCAAATTTTGTGAAATAGTATTATTAATATGTTGCATAACTAGACAATCATGTAAAAGCTCAAAAAATAGTTTTAATAATAATAATAACCCAAATCGATATCAGATCGAATTGAATCAAAATAATTGATTCTGAAGCTTAAGAATCAGAATTGAATAGATTCTTGAAATTTGAATCGATTCCCAGCTCTACTCCCATAGTGTTGTCATGACATAGAGGTGAAACTCTATGCTAATGACACTGTTCTATATACCCATGCAAAGTCAGCTCAGCAAGTAGATAAAAACTAACCCATGCTGTGGCTGGAGTGGCTGAGTGACTAGACTGCTCCTGTCTCACCTTAAATGCAGGTAAAACAAAAGGTATGTTCTTTTCCAAAAGTAAGCTGAACATCCCAGATGTAAAAATCTGCATTGGGGGTGAACAGATTGAGACTGTCACTGAATTCAAATATCTTGGTGTGATACTGGATCCAAATCTGAGGTACAAGAAGAAAATCAAAAAATGACAAAACTATTACATTGTGCTGCATATCTAGTACGCAGAAAAGGCTGCATAAGTTGTGCGCAGGAAAAAGAAAATCCTTGTGTGCAGGGGGGAGAAGTTTGGCTCCATGACACTGTTTACAGACTGCCTGGACATGCAGATGGATTTGATACATTGGAAAAAGTCAGAATACATTATTTCCAGGAGTTAATAGACTTTATTTAACATGCCACAATCGTGAAAGGACTTAAGAAGGTGAAAGCACCACAGAGCTGCAGCCAGTGATCGCGCGCACGTGATCCATCCATGAGGAGTAAGTGGACATGGACATGTCCTCTCACTGGTGATCGGTCCATGAGCAGGAGTTAATGGAGTTTATTTAATGTGCCACAATCTTGAGAGAACGTGAGGAGGTGAAGGTGGCGATGGCGCACGTGATCCGTCCATGAGGAGTTAGCGAATGTGGAAGTTTGGCCAGCCGTCTCTTCTTCTTCCATGGTTTTGAAGCTTCACCGCCAGCAAAGTCCAGCGGAATGAATAAAATCTAGCAATGCAGGTATGTACTGATAAAAACCGAAAAGGATTTTTCGCCCTGGCGTAGGGTTGTGTACAATTGCAAAGCTTGGTGTACAGTAGTGCAGTGTTGTGTAGATTTACATACAGTAGCAGAGTGTTGTGTAGTGTTGTGTAAAGCACTGTGTCTGTGCTCTACGCAGTCCTTGAAAAAAAATTAAACGTTTAAATTTTTGCGTCCATTTTGCAGACCCCTTTGCGTCCCTCAGTGAATTGCCACGTAGGGCTTCATAAAATCTGCGTACAGCTGCATAAGATCGAAATAGTCAGTACGCGGCATTACGCATCTCTATGTGTGAAAGGGGCTTTAGAATCCCTGTACAGACTTTGAAAATCTTTCACAAAATGTCACTGAGGTATCATCACAGTAACATAATATACAAGCACAATTTACTAACTTTTGAAAATTTCAGAATATTTTCTAATTTATGTACAGTTTGCGAAATCTTAAAAGGCTTGGCCTTCACCTGTTGGTGCGATTTTGTCTGTCACCATGGGTTTGTAAGGTCTACTAGAATAGCTGCTGTACATGATTGCATTTTACCTAAATACAATGCACCCATCAATATGTTAGGGCCCTGTCCCACTGGGGAGAGGATTAATTGTGCATGAATTGAGTATACAAAGTAAGGCATTCGTTGTTGTCTGCAACAAAAATGGCCAAAAATGACAAATGTCCCAGTATGAATTACGGATATATTAATAATATATAGCGAATATCAAATCAAATCAAATCAATTTTATTTATATAGCGCCAAATCACAACAACAGTTGCCCCAAGGCGCTTTATGTTGTAAGGCAAAAGCCATACAATAATTACAGAAAAACCCCAACGGTCAAAACGACCCCCTGTGAGCAAGCACTTGGCGACAGTGGGAAGGAAAAACTCCCTTTTAACAAGAAGAAACCTCCAGCAGAACCATGCTCAGGGAGGGGCAGTCTTCTGCTGGGACTGGTTGGGGCTGAGGGGAGAGAATCAGGAAAAAGACATGCTGTGGAAGAGAGCAGAGCTCAATCGCTAATGATTAAATGCAGAGTGGTGCATACAGAGCAAAAAGAGAAAGAAACACTCAGTGCATCATGGGAACCCCCCAGCAGTCTAAGTCTAAAGCAGCATAACTAAGGGATGGTTCAGGGTCACCTGATCCAGCAACTATAAGCTTTAACAAAAAGGAAAGTTTTAAGCCTAATCTTAAAAGTAGAGAGGGTGTCTGTCTCCCTGATCTGAATTGGGAGCTGGTTCCACAGGAGAGGAGCCTGAAAGCTGAAGGCTCTGCCTCCAATTCTACTCTTAAAAACCCTAGGAACTACAAGTAAGCCCGCAGTCTGAGAGCCTATTGTTGTGATATGGTACTATGAGGTCCCTAAGATAAGATGGGACCTGATTATTCAAAACCTTATAAGTAAGAAGAATTTTAAATTCTATTCTAGAATTAACAGGAAGCCAATGAAGAGAGGCCAATATGGGTGAAATATGCTCTCTCCTTCTAGATCCCGTCAGTACTCTAGCTGCAGCATTTTGAATTAACTGAAGGCTTTTCAGGAAACTTTTAGGACAACCTGATAATAATGAATTACAATAGTCCAGCCTAGAGGAAATAAATGCATGAATTAGCTTTTCAGCATCACTCTGAGACAAGACCTTTCTAATTTTAGAGATATTGCACAAATGCAAAAAAGCAGTCCTACATATTTGCTTAATATGCACATTGAAGGACATATCCTTATCAAAAATGACTCCAAGATTTCTCACAGTATTACTAGAGGTCAGGGTAATGCCATTCAGAGTAAAGATCTGGTTAGACACCATGTTTCTAAGATTTGTGGGGCCAAGTACAATAACTTCAGTTTTATCTGAATTTAAAACCAGGAAATTAGAGGTCATCCATGTCTTTATGTCTGTAAGACAATCCTGCAGTTTAATTAATTGGTGTGTGTCCTCTGGCTTCATGGATAGATAAAGCTGGGTATCATCTGCGTAACAATTAAAATTTAAGCAATGCTTTCTAATAATATTGCCTAAGGGAAGCATGTATAAAGTGAATAAAATTGGTCCTAGCACAGAACCTTGTGGAACTCCATAATTAACTTTAGTCTGTGAAGAAGACTCCCCATTTACATGAACAAACTGTAATCTATTAGATAAATATGATTCAAACCACCACAGCACAGTGCCTTTAATACCTATGGCATGCTCTAATCTCTGTAATAAATTTTATGGTCAACAGTATCAAAAGCAGCACTGAGGTCTAACAGGACAAGCACAGAGATGAGTCCTCTGTCTGAGGCCATAAGAAGATCATTTGTAACCTTCACTAATGCTGTTTCTGTACTATGATGAATTCTAAAACCTGACTGAAACTCTTCAGATAGACCATTCCTCTGCAGATGATCAGTTAGCTGTTTTACAACTACCCTTTCAAGAATTTTTGAGAGAAAAGGAAGGCTGGAGATTGGCCTATAATTAGCTAAGATAGCTGGGTCAAGTGATGGCTTTTTAAGTAATGGTTTAATTACTGCCACCTTAAAAGCCTGTGGTACATAGCCAACTAATAAAGATAGATTGATCATATTTAAGATCGAAGCATTAATTAATGGTAGGGCTTCCTTGAGCAGCCCGGTAGGAATGGGGTCTAATAGACATGTTGATGGTTTGGAGGAAGTAACTAATGAAAATAACTCAGAACAATCGGAGAGAAAGAGTCTAACCAAATATCAGCATTACTCAAAGCAGCCAAAGATAACGATATGTCTTTGGGATGGTTATGAGTAATTTTTTCTCTAATAGTTAAAATTTTATTAGCAAAGAAAGAATATATGATGAACAATCACGGTTATATAACGCATGTAGTGAGAAAACTGATCCGACACACTGAGATTATCACGGCAGTATTACGGGTGTATTATGAATGCATCGCGCACGTGTTGTGCGTGCACGGCATCTGCATTGCGGTCATAGAAGAAGCGCACTTGGGCCTTTCGGCATCACTATTCACACCAACAATACAGCCTCTGGAGCATTTGCTGGACTTGGACAAGTTGATCACAGAGTTAATGTTCATGTGGTCATGCGAGGGTTAACTGTTCATGAGTTTGGGGAGCGGGAGGGGGGGAAGGCGTTGGGGTGTGAGACTGTGTTTTTTTTTTTTTTTTGAGAGTGTCACAGAAAACAGACTTCAGCATGAGTTGTGGCTAAACAGCAACTCTTCCTTTTGTTGGTGTTAAATAAAAGTCCTGGAGGACACCCCATTGCAGCAGCTATTACGTCTTTGTAGATCTACACAGCTGGACAAGCACTGACTGGCAGGTATGTCGCTTTCTGCCACATACGAGGGCTGTCCATAAAGTATAGGTCCTTTTTATTTTATTCAAAAACTATATGGATTTCATTCATATGTTCTTACGTCAGACATGCTTGAACCCTCGTGCGCATGCGTGAGTTTTTCCACGCCTGTCGGTGACGTCATTCGCCTGTGAGCACTCCTTGTGGGAGGAGTCGTCCAGCCCCTCGTCAGAATTCCTTTGTCTGAGAAGTTGCTGAGAGACTGGCGCTTTGTTTGATCAAAATTTTTTCTAAACCTGTGAGACACATCGAAGTGGACACGGTTCGAAAAATTAAGCTGGTTTTCAGTGAAAATTTTAACAGCTGATGAGAGATTTTGAGGTGATACTGTCGCTTTACGGACTTCCCACGTCCGTGCGTCGGGACGCAGCCGGCGCGGTGTGGCGGCACAGGAAAACACCTCCGTGTTGATAACCATTTGTAAAATCCAGGCGGCTTTTGATGGCTTTCAGTGGAGTGAGTATATGAGAAATTGTTTAACAGCTGGACATGTTCCAACTTGTCCTTAAGGCTTCCAACGGAGGTGTTTTTCCTGTGGCAGGAGCGTCGCGGCGGCTGCGAGCCGACGCTGCAATCCGCCCGCACGTCTTTCATTAAAAACATCTCCTTTAACAGTGGAATATCCGGATAAAATGCTGAAACCGACTTCTTCTGAAAACTTCTCTGTTCTCTCACGACATCCTGGATCAATAGAGCCTGAAATGTGGAGGTTTTCAGCTTGAAACAGGCTGACGACGGCGCCTGGGAGTGCTGCACGACGTCTCGCTCCGTGGGAAGTCCTTAAAGCGACAGTATCACCTCAAAATCTCTCATCAGCCGTTAAAATTTTCACCGAAAACCAGCTTAATTTTTTGAACCGTGTCCACTTCGATGTGTCTCACAGGTTTAGAAAAAATTTTGATCAAACAAAGCGCCAGTCTCTCAGCAACTTCTCAGACAAAGGAATTCCGACGAGGGGCTGGACGACTCCTCCCACAAGGAGTGCTCACAGGCGAATGACGTCACCGACAGGCGTGGAAAAACTCACGAGGGTTCAAGCATGTCTGACGTAAAAACATATGAATGAAATCCATATGTTTTTGAAAAAAATAAAAAGGACCTATACTTTATGGACAGCCCTCGTATAGTACTCTGGGTTTATGTGACGTGTTTGTTATGCATTCACAGATTGTCCACAAATCAGCTGCAAAGCAGATGTAATAAAACGCTTTATTCGTGGCCAATCTGTATGCAGTCGCAACAACATATTTTAGTTTGTGATGTGGACGTGATGGGCATGATATATATCTGTTTTCCACACTGTCCCGGTCTGCTGCCAAGCCGCAAATCCCCGCCAGTTGCGGATATCAGCAGTTAACGGCAGATATACAGCGCATACAGTGAGTATGTATTGTGTATGAATTGAGTATGTATGGAGTATGTCAGGCGGATATCATCCGCAGCCAAATTTTGTGCAGCTCAAAAATCCTGGCAACGGAAAAACGTGCCTCTGCAGATAATTGCACACGTGTGCGGGTGTCGGCCGACTCAAACAAGCATGTTTCACGCATATTGCAGACGTTAAGCGAATATGAGCCAATTTCGTGCGCAATCCATACGCAAATCCTCCTAAACGCCAGTGGGACAGGCCCTTAGCGACCATTATAAAAAAATTTTAAAGGTGTGTGTGGGTGTGGTGTTGTATGCTGCATATGTTGTTACACCCTTTGATTATGCAATTGTGTGTGTGTGTGTGGGGGGGGCATTGAAAAATCAAACGACAAAATAGAAGAAATAATAATAAATACAGATGATGATGATGCTAAAGGTGTGTATGTGATAACAAGAACCTAAACAATTTATGAAAACATTAAGACAGTAAATTAACATTACAAAATTACATAATTAACAGAAAAAAAAGGGTTGAGTTCCTCCTCTGAAAGGTTGTAAAAAACATTCTGGACTCACCCACCATTCCAACTCATTATAGAAACTTTAGGTAATTTATTACCACCCTTGAAAAATGTCAGCTACCTATTCTATAAAAACTACCCAATCTAGAGCCCGTGGATCCCCACGGACAACATGTCAGTGTAATCATTATTCAGTCTTACTGCGATGTATACAATGGTTTCTTTAAACACAATTACTGATGCTTAAATTACTTAAATTAAGACTGAACCCATTGATGTAGTCTGATGTAGTTACTTTTCTCAAACAGTTTCTCGTTCAACATATTATGTAGGTGTACATTTGATGGTGCACAGAGTTAGCTAGTGGTTCCCATAGTTTTATCAAAATCAAAAACTAAATTAAAATTTTGTCAAAATTCACCTATTGCTGGAATCGTCTCCCCATCCCACAATGGCTCGGTGCCCACTTATGAGCACGTGTGTGTGCGTACACACACACACACACACACACACACACACACACACACACACACACACACACACACACACACACACACACACACACACACACACACACACACACACACACACACACACACACACACACCTTGAACTTTATGATGAGATGTGTGAAGTGGAATTCAGCCTCCAGGTTCAGTCTGATGCTGACATCTTCCTGTCCTGTAAAGAAAGTAAATGTCAAACAATATCACAACAACATAACCTGACTTCTCACTGTATTTTTTCTTCCATCATGACCTTTATTTATACAACATTATGTCACTTTGTCTCAACAGCAATCCTCACCTTACTATGGAGTTACATAATGTAATGTTACAGACTTATAATCATACTATAAAATGTATACTGGCAGTGGGGTGGAGCTGTGGAATGTGCTGTACATACACTCAACAAAAATATAAATGCAACACTTTTTGTTTTGCTCCCATTTTGTATGAGATGAACTCAAAGATCTAAAACTTTTTCCACATACACAATATCACCATTTCCCTCAAATATTGTTCACAAACCAGTCTAAATCTGTGATAGTGAGCACTTCTCCTTTGCTGAGATAATCCATCCCACCTCACAGGTGTGCCATATCAAGATGCTGATTAGACACCATGATTAGTGCACAGTTCATGTTCATTTCTCTACCATAAGCCGTCTCCAAAGGCGTTTCAGAGAATTTGGCAGTACATTCAACCAGCCTCACAACCGCAGACCACGTGTAACCACACCAGCCCAGGACCTCCACATCCAGCGTGTTCACCTCCAAGATCGTCTGAGACCAGCCACTCGGACAGCTGCTGAAATAATCGGTTTGCATAACCAAAGAATTTCTGCACAAACTGTCTGAAACCGTCTCAGGGAAGCTCATCTGCATGCTCGTCGTCCTCATCGGGGTCTCGACCTGACTCCAGTTTGTCGTCGTAACAGACCTGAGTGGGCAAATGCTCACATTCGCTGGTGTTTGGCACGTTGGAGAGGTGTTCTCTTCACGGATGAATCCCGGTTCACACTGTCCAGGGCAGATGGCAGACCAGACAGTGTGTGGCGTCGTGTGGGTGACCGGTTTTCTGATGTCAATGTTGTGGATCGAGTGGCCCATGGTGGCGGTGGGGTTATGGTATGGGCAGGCGTCTGTTATGGACGAAGAACACAGGTGCATTTTATTGATGGCGTGTACCAGTTCCTGCCAATATCCAGCAACTTCGCACAGCCATTGAAGAGGAGTGGACCAACATTCCACAGGCCACAATTGACAACCTGATCAACTCTATGCGAAGGAGATGTGTTGCACTGCATGAGGCAAATGGTGGTCACACCAGATACTGACTGGTATCCCCCCCAATAAAACAAAACTGCACCTTTCAGAGTGGCCTTTTATTGTGGACATTCTAAGGCACACCTGTGCACTAATAATGGTGTCTAATCAGCATCTTGGTATGGCACACCTGTGAGGTGGGATGGATTATCTCAGCAAAGGAGAAGTGCTCACTAACACAGATTTAGACTGGTTTGTGAACAATATTTGAGGGAAATGGTGATATTGTGTATGTGGAAAAAGTTTTAGATCTTTGAGTTCATCTCATACAAAATGGGAGCAAAACCAAAAGTGTTGCGTTTATATTTTTGTTGAGTATATGTGGTGTCATGTTGGGGGATGACAAGAAAATGTATCTTTCTGACAACATAACACACAGTACCTTTTGCGTCAGACCATGAAGCACAAATATTCAAATATATGGCATTATATATATATATTAATATACGGCAGTATTTCTTCCTTTCAGACTGGTTGTACCCATGAAGACGATCGGTATTGTTAAAAGGTATAAGCCAATATGAGGACACCAGAGCTGCCCACGGCAGGAAAGCAAGTCCTTTGGCAGCCACTGCAAAATTTAATATACCCAGAAAAAGAAATAAATGAATAGAAAGAATGAGTGTACTGAGCAATACTTATCAAATAATTCAATTCAAGAAAACCATAGCAAACAATAGAAACATTATGAAAACTTTGAAGATAAACATGAGTGACTGACATCACCACAGACTACAACTGTTCAAAGTGAACTTCAAAAGCAGAAACAGAGAGAAGCTCCCACAAAATGAAAACAAATCAAACCAGGCGTAAAGCCTGTCTCTCATTACCCAACTGTGTACATTTTTTTGTTGGTGAATACTGTGAGCAATTGGCAACATTTTAAACATGGGAATTGGTAAAGTTTTAAACTGTGGATTTGATCTTTTCCATTCATTTTAATGATGGCTTTGTTTTTTTGTTTGTATGTTTTTGTTCAAGCATCTTTAAATAAATAATTTCTGCTTGGATGTGGACGTGGCTGCTCAGTTATTTTGACAACAGAATACAGTTTAAACTAAAATTAAAATACAATGCAGACTGTTTTCTGTTTTGGGGTGAGCGATGGATTTCATTGGAGTGGGGTGAAAATTGACAAGCGTGGGGAGCGATCACCAGCAAAGTAGTCTGCTGTGGCTATGCATGAGAAGCTATACAGCTATACAGCTCTGTGAGGTCTGCTAAAAGCATAGAAGTGGTGGTGGGCATGCGGGTACAACATGCAGTGATAGACACCAAATGTTCTGTGAGTGAAAGCCTCTCGAGTCTCCTCTGCAAAATAAATCCACAGCATGAAGTCTATGAAAAGCCTGTTGCACTCTTCAAAAGAAGACAGTTTTGAGATGTTTTCAGACACAATTCAACTTTGCAGAAAAGCGTGGTAATACCTGCGGGAGGTTTGTGGTAAAGCGTGGACATAATTGGAGGTGTACCGCATAAGCTATGGAGTAACTTTGTGCAGTGCACGAGCGCAAGCACTCATGTCATGTGACTTGTCTGTACTCATGTGTAAGTTGGCAATCATAGTCAGAAACACAAATTCTGCCTGCTATTCAAATAAACAGAATCTGATTTCCTCCTTTTCAGATTTGGGATGTACCGGTAAATTGTGGCCAACAACCTGCAATGTGAGACTGGCTTAAGAATTGAAAAGCCAGATTGCAACCTGCAGAAACGTACACCTATAAGGCATAATGGAAAAGAAAGAAAAGTGTTTGGAATAAGGAGACTAAGATTAACTGCCACCATTGTGATGAAAAGGCCAAACTGTGGAGGATGAAATGATCTGTCTATGATCAAAAATACAACCTCATTTATTAAACATGGTGGGGGTAGTATCGCAGCGGGGGCTCGTACTTCTGGAACAGATTCAGTAATCTTCAATGATAATGATGATGTAAATCATAATCGTGACATTCTTCTGATCATGAGGACAATATGAACAGAGGTACCGACAACACTTGTTACGAATATATTAGTCCCCACTGGGCTGATAACAATAGTGAAACAGGTTCAACACCCCTTGACTTTGAAAAACATCAAAGACTACAAATGGCTAGATCCTGTTTCCAGTATCCTGGGACCACTGGACAGAGTGCTCAAATACTGTAGTGTACCTCAGGAATTTTATTGAAAAGACACTAGCAAATCCTGTAGAACTGAAGGGTCTACAGAGATTTCCATCTTGTGAATGCTGGCTGTGTATTTGTTGCATTCATAAGGATTCAGCCAAAATGCTGCAAACTGCTGTCGGTGCAGTGTTCCAGATTTTATCTGGGTAGACCTCAAGACCTGACTGTTTTGCAGGAGTTTCTATGCAATCTGGATTGAAGTCGTGCAAACGGTTCTAGGGCATTTCTGCCCCCATCATGTCCTCCCAGATAATACCCCCCTGGACATTTCCCACCTAGGCCATTGCACTCCCCCCCCCCCACACACACACACCTGCCCTTTTCCCCCGGGTCTTTTTCAACCCAGTCCTTTCCTGATTATCCCTCCCCCACCCCACTGCATGTTTTCTTTTGTACTACATTGCATTTATCTTTCAAACTGTACATACAACAGTAAATATAATCAAAACATATTTCTGTTTTATTGGGACTTTATTTGTAATAAGTAAATACTTACAAAACAAGCATGAAAAATTTACATTACTATTTAATAGTTTGGCATGTAGAGTGTTGTATCAATGAGTCTTTTCAAATATGCAAAATTTTAATTATTTTAGGACATTGCTTATAGCGGCAAATTGTGGGCAATACTGCAGAGGAAGTCCAAGCGATCTCTCTCTTGGTAGTCGGTCACAATGATTTGAATTCTGTGGGTGGTGTCCTGGTACACTTGGCACTGTGGTGGGGCACTTTCATCCACTCCCAACTGCTGGACAATGAGTCTGTTCATTGCTTGTTCCTTCTTTAGTATATCCAACAACACCCAGATGTTCGGGTGGTGACAGCCAACGCTAGCAGCCATGCGTCAGTGCCATCCTTCTACACTGTTGTTTATGCGCGGCAGCCCTTCCTGTATTCTGGCTAATACGTTCCAGATAGCGAGGTCGAAAACTGAACCCCTGCAGATTCTTCAACCTGGGCGACTGATGAAGGTGTCCTCAAAGTAGTTGACCACAGGCAGTCCCTCCTGAACAGCTCAAATGAAATGACCACATCTTCTGGTGGCACAAAGCAAAGGCGACAGCAGGCAACATCCTGTTTGCAAGGGAAAACTCAGCATCAACAGCATATCCCTCCTGGAGCCCTTCTGCCTGCACTACTAGTGACCCTGAAGGAGTGTGAAAGTTCTTTTGTGTACCAAAACCCCTCAAAAGTACCATGGTTTTCATTGGAAACACAAATTTTGACAAAATTAAATATTTCAATTTAGGAGACACTCACAATATCATCCAAAAGAATCACATTTCACAGGCTGTACAAGAAGCTAAGAAACCAGCCTGAAAAATGCACCCACCACAATCATAGCAAGTTAAGACACAGTCCTGAAAGATGACTCTGCTGTCCCACAGAGCTGGCTTCTTCAAATACTTGTACTGCTGTAATGCTGAACAACTCTCCTACAACGGTCTTGTGTCTGCTTGTCCATTTGGCCGTTAGCCATCAAAGTCAGCGTGATTGCAGTGGTGGTGAAACAGCAAGTAAAGTAACAACAAGCAAAACTGCATGTCTTTGAGGTATCAATGCTGAGCTTCATCAGGTCAGTGGAGATCATGCTGGCATTGTAAGCAATATTTGCTTTAATTTGGGGGACAGATATCATTTCAATAGGTCAGAAGGAAAGCCTGATTACACTTCTTTGGAAATAAAGGCCAATCAATTGCATCTCAACAATTATAGAAGTATTCCACTGCTCTCCGTGTCAGATAAGGTACTTGCAAGGATCATTCTCAATAAAATTCAGCATTAACTGCATGCTGCTGAAGAAATCAACCACTGACCGTATCCTACCTCTGTGAACTTTCACCACAGGAAGTTTAGTGGTTAAGCGTTGGGCTTCATACCAGAGGATTCTTGGTTCAAATCCCAGCCTGACCGGAAAATCACTAAGGGCCCTTGGGCAAGGTCCTTAATCCCCGGGTTGCTCCCGGTGTGTAGTGAGCTCCTTTTATGGCAGCGCCCTGACATCAGGGTGAATGTGAGGCATTATTGTAAAGCGCTTTGAGCATCTGAAGCAGATGGAAAAGCGCTGTATAAATGCAGTCCGTTTACTACATAAATGCAGTCCATTCAAGTGATGGGTGTTGAGATCCTGATAACTGAGAAGAGCTTATAGATTCATAAGGTTCCTTGGCTGAGGTTTATGGCAATGCTGACACATTTACAGTCCTGGTGCTTCTGATCTTGCCGTATGGATATGAGAGCTGAACCCAACAAGTGAGCTAAGATGATTACTGGATGCCCAGTACTAGGTGCCTTCAAAGAATCCCAGGGATTTGCAGGATTGACTTTGTGCCACATTAACAGATACTTTAGTATTAGTTAGAATATTACAGCTAAGTGGCTCATTTCCATCAGCATGATCCATTGGTACTGGGCACCCCGGTGCTGGTACCCTGGCAACTAGAAAAGGCCATGGGAACACTCACATATCCTGTGGCTGTAGCAGATAGACGTTACTTTGGAGAGGTGTAAATTAACTGATAATCTGTGGGGTGCTTGCTAATCAGGATCCAGGATGTGGTGATGTGCAGCACCGCTATATGCTCCCACAACAGACATGGCACAAATATGTGCTATGTGTTTTATGAATTAGCTGTTCTAATACTTTTGCTTGCCGATAAATTGGGTGAACTGGTATAAAACATGTTTTATTCTGAGCTGTTTAACATGTATAGATGTAAATACCAGGAAATAAAAGTTGTAATTTCAAACTGTCTTCCCATATTCATCTTTAAGTTTGAAATATAAATGTCTTCAGTGTACAGAAAAAGAAATGTACTGGCCTTGCCAATCCAATAGTTTTGGAGGGGACGAGATAGTTGCTCCTGCACCAAAAATAATTATTTCATTATCCAGGTGCTATTTAGGCTTAGGGCAGGCAAGAGTTTTCAAACATAACAAAACCTGAAGGACAGCTAAATCAGCTGGGGAGAAAAGAATTTGCCTTGGTTACGCTGACTGGATGAAGAAACAGAGAAAGAATTATGGTGACAGTGAGAGAAAGAGAGCAAAGGATCCTCCTGTGGACACTTTAGTTTTGCTGTAATGTACCTTCATATACCTTGGCTTCTCTCATACTAATCATTTGTCCATGTCTGTACCATGTCAGTGAACTAGTTCACAGAATTTTTTTTTTTTATCATCATGGTTAACTTACACAAATATGACTACCAGAACATAAAAACATACATGAAAAATACCATTTACAGACTGCCACCAGGTATTGACTTCATTACTGTCCTTGAGGTAGATCACATTTTCAATGCGGTGGCTGGTTCTGTGGTGGTGCGGGTCGTAGGGACGCTGGGAGTTACAGTCGAAGCACTTGTCTGACTCCTGTCAAAGAAGAAAACATACTTTTAGTGACATTGTGCTTAATTTGAACAATTATACATTTGTACCAATAAAATGTGATAAAGAAACTTTATATTAAACTGTCTGTGTCATTGTGACCTCTTACATCCTGAAAATTATTACATTTTTCAGAAGACTGTCATAAAAACATCAGATAAATCTCTCTCTCTCTCTCTGTATAGATAGATAGATAGATAGATAGATAGATAGATAGATAGATAGATAGATAGATAGATAGATAGATAGATAGATAGATAGATAGATAGATAGATAGATAGATAGATAGATAGATAAAACAGTGCAACCTCAGCGGCAGCCTACAACCCCAATTCCAATGAAGTTGGGACGTTGTGTAAAATGTAAATAAAAGAATACAATGATTTGTAAATCCTCTTCAACATATACTTAATTGAATACACCACAAAGACAAGATATTTAATGTTCAAACTGATAGACTTTTTTGTTTTTGGGCAAATATTTGCTCATTTTGAAATGGGTGCCTGCAACACATTTCAAAAAAGCTGGGGCGGGGGCAACAAAAGACTGGGAAAGTTGATGAATGCTCAAACAACACCTGTTTGGAACATTCCATAGGTGAACAATTGGAAACAGGTGAGTGTCATGATTCGGTGTAAAAGTAACATCCCTAAAAGGCTCAGCCGTTCACAAGACGGGGTGAGGATCACCACTTTGTGAACAACTGTGTGAAAAAATAGTCCAACAGTTTAAGAACAATGTTTCTCAATGTTCAGTTAAGATAAGATAAGATAAACTTTACTGTTCCTCTCGGAGAAATGTGTCTTGGGATGAAGCACAGGAAGCTGTCACATACATCAAAAACAGACATGTAAGGGCCACAAAGACAACAAGGACAACAATACAGTGCAAAGATGTGTAAATAATTAAAGTGCCACAAAATCGCATGCAAAACCTGCACAACACAACGCCATAAAAAAAACAAACAAAAAACAAAAACTGCACACCTGCACCTCCTCCTCCCACCCTAGGAGGGATGAGGAGGAGGTGGCAAGGACCGAGATGTATTTAACTGTTTGCTGAGGAAAGAAATGGAAACAGGAATGAAAGAAAATTTATACCGGTTACTCTTGCATTTGCAAACTCTATAACACTTTCCTGAGGGCAGCAGGTCGTATTCTAAGAATAGAACATGAGATCAATCAGATGCAATTTAGAAAGCTTGTCTAACAACCACCTCCTCATACATAGCCGGAAGAGGCTGCTGGTGTGTCTTTTACACTAGTTTTAATGGTGTTGATACCATTCTGTGGAGTTTGGTCTTATTCTGGACAGTAACACCACAAGGCCATACCATATCTTATATATGGCATGGCCTTATATATCTATATCACAGTACTTGCAAAAAAAATATTGAATAATATGGCCCTAATCCGTGGGCTCACACCAAACAGATGCAGCCTTCTGAAGAAATGTAGTCTCTGTGCTAATCTACTGCACAGAAAGTCCACGTGTTCACTCCAGCTCAGCTGCAAGGAATTTTGGGATTCCATCATCTACAGTCCATAATATAATCAGAAGATTCAGAGAATCTGGAGAACTTTCTACATGTAAGCAGCAAGGCTGAAAACCAACACTGAATGCCCGTGACCTTCGATTACGGCACTGCATTAAAAACCGACATCATTGTGTAAAGGATCTTACAGTGTGGGCTCAGGAACACTTCAGAAAACCATTGTCAGTTAACACAGTTCATCGCTACATCTGCAAGTGCAAGTTAAAACTGTACCATGCAAAGCGAAAGCCATATATCAGCAACATCCAGAAATGCTGCTGCCTTCTCTGGGCCCGAGCTCATTTGAAATGGACAGATGCTAAGTGGAAAAAGTGTGCTGTAGTCTGATGAGTCCACATTTCAAATTGTTTTTGGAAATCATGGCCATCATGTCCTCAGGACAAAAGAGGAAAAAGACCATCCAGATTGTTACCAGCGCAAAGTTCAAAAGCCAGCATCTGTGATGGTATGGGGGTGTGTTAGTGCCCATGGCATGGACAACTTACACATCTGTGATGGCACCATCAATGCTGAAAAGTACATCCAGGTTTTGGAGCAACACATGCTGCCATCCAAGCAACGTGTTTTTCAGGGACGTCCCTGCTTATTTCAGCAACACAATGCCAAGCCACATTCTGCACGTTACAACAGTGTAGCTTCGTAGTAAAAGAGTGCGGGTACTAGACTGGCCTGCCTGCAGTCCAGATCGGTCACCCATTGAAAATGTGTGGCGCATTATGAAGCGCAAAATACGACAACGGAGACCCCGGACTGTTGAACAACTGAAGTCGTACATCAAGCAAGAATGGGAAAGAATTCCACCTACAAAGCTTCAACAATTAGTGTCCTCAGTTCCCAAATGCTCAGTGAGTGTTGTTAGAAGGAAAGGTGATGTAACACAGTGGTAAACATACCACTGTCCCAGCTTTTTTTAAATGTGCTGCAGGCATCCATTTCAAAATTTAGCAAATATTTGCACAAAAACAATAAAGTTAATCAGTCTGAACATTAAATATCTTGTCTTTGTCGTGAATTCAATTTAATATAGGTTGAAAAGGATTTGCAAATCATTGTGTTCTGTTTTTATTTACATTTTACACCACGTCCCAACTTCATTGGAATTGGGGTTGTACACAGCGTCCAGTGCACAGCTCGTGGCAGCCAGTGGAACAAAGCACGGCGTCCAGCTGGGAACACGGCGGGTGGGATCGTCACGACAACGTTCGTGCAAGTGTGTGCATCAAAGTTGTGCAAGTGTCAGGGGGCCTTTAGACATTACGCTTTTGAAAAAATCAATTGGCCACTTGAATTATGAATAGGCAGCCAGGTGGGGGGTCAGTTGAAAAATTACACAGGGTCAAAATTAAAAGATGCCCCAGTCATATTGACAAATATGCTACATTGTTTGTCTGTTCATTGTTTGACTGAATGTTATGTGGTATAAACAGCAAGAATGGTGACAAAGGTCAAAAGTTAAAGTTGCTCCAATTTTAGGTAAAAAGTGATGCAAATTATTGGTTGAGTTAATAGGGTTTTAAAATAGAATGGAATAGTTTGCACCATGTATCATGCTTAGTTATCATGTTACGGAGTAACGTATGTCACATGTCATAGAATCCAATGGACATCGACAATGTTTAATCTTTACTTTGCAGACCAAGGAACACAGTAAAAACACAGTCTATTCAATCAATCAATTCAATCAATTTTATTTATATAGCGCCAAATCACAACAAACAGTTGCCCCAAGGCGCTTTATATTGTAAGGCAAGGCCATACAATAATTACGTAAAAACCCCAACGGTCAAAACGACCCCTGTGTGCAAGCACTTGGTGACAGTGGGAAGGAAAAACTCCCTTTTAACAGGAAGAAACCTCCAGTAGAACTAGGCCATTATTCAACATAGTCAAATAATACCAATGCACCAGCACGACATATGATCAATTCATCTAATTTTTAGACAAACATGCCCATGAGGGCACAAGCCAGTACAAGTGAAATTGTAATTTAAGAAAGTGGGCACCGACTTTGACAATAACTGTCAGCTGGTAGTGAGGAATGATGCTTGTGTTCTTGTGTGCTCCTTTGCACCAGGTGGAAGATAGGGCCCTATATGTGTGACCATGTGGAATGAATGAAAACAAAAAGAGATGACAGTCACCTAGTGCTCTTAGTCAGTTATGCTACTGAATATTAATCTTTAGGAACTTGAGCTGAAAGAAACTATGCAGTAATATGTGACTAACCAGGTATGCTTTCACTTGGGAGATAAAATAAGAAGAGAGCTATCACAGATAAATGGAAAAATAAAAATGGAAACATACGTTCGCATGTGAAAAGGATACCGAAGTGCATTTTTTTTTTACATTTTATGGAAAATCCTCAAACTTTGTACCCGAAAAAAAGCTGATGGATGCATTTTTCCTTTTCTGCCACCACCGCTGGACTGATAGTATTGCACACCGGGCATTTGCCCGCTGGCCTGATGGCCTACTGGCCTGCGGATTTTTTTTTTTTTTTTAACGAAGTAAAGCGAGCTGTGAGCTTTTCATCCGCGTTTTTTTTTTCTTGTAGCAGCTACGACTTGTCGTCACCTCTTAAAGCGCGGTGATAACAGCACACCTGCACTGAGCTTTACAAAGACATTTTTATGCTTTTTTCCTCCTTTATTTAGAGCTGAGCTGAGCTGCTCCATATCTGCACGTTAAAACAGCTGATCCTCCACGACGCGTCAACAACTAACACTATTTTCCACTCAAATGCACCTAAACTCTCTTTCTGGGGAGCGCATGATGTGATAACGCAATAAAACTTTCTGACCTGTAAATCTGGTCATGTTTTCTGCATAAATAAATGTTATCCATTCTTTGTGCTCAAACGCCAAAGCAGGGGCGAATCCAGATGGAATGGGGGTGTGGGGCAAGGATGTCCCCCCCTCATAACACCCCTAGATTAAAGGTCCAGTTTTGAAGCCTTTTTTTAGTACAACTACTAATACTACTTAAAATAATAATAATTTCGACAAGTAAAATGTTTAGAGAAAATTTAAATGTTAGAAAAATGTTAGAAAGAATTTAATAGTTACATTTATTAACAATGTAGGTTAGAAATTACAAGTTTTACTGTTACAGTGCTGTCAACAGTTAAATATGAGGTCAAGAAAGAGGTCTTTATTTTACTTTTTATAAAACAAGTATTTATTTTCATTGAAGTCAAGAAAGGGTGACTATAAAGTGAGGTGGGGACCACTACGGCCATGACGGTAAGTGAAGGTTAACTTCAGCTATTAATTGATGAACAGCAACCTAACTTGCTCATAAATCAGACATCTGTGTGTGAGAGAGACATTCTGATCTTCTGGTCCGAAGTAAAGTGCTGTCTAACTGGGTCACTCAGATATGAATTAAGGTTGGATATTATTTTCATTCGTGCTAACTCTGCCAGTCACGTAACCTAGCCTAGCAATGTAACCTGTGCAAATGGTGTGCATGGCTAGCTACCATGCTGTCGCCGCCAGGTTGTTTCTTTATTCTTTATTCTATTTGTGTGACGGTCATGCTTCGGTCATACGAAGTATGCTGTTTTGCACAGTCTGCGGTGCGGTGGCGTGGTATAACGGCGTCCCTGTCTAAAATGTATTTTCCCAAGTCCTGGCATAATTTCACATACCTAACATTTTACTTTAAATTGAGAGTCATTCTCTAAGTTGATTAGCAACACAAATTGGTAATAAAAGAAATCCTTGATGCTTGTAGTTTGTAGTGAGATAGACAACTCTCTCCATCTTGTGGCCTTTTTGTGTATTGCAGTTTCAAAAGTTCAACCTTTGTATCCAGTCATTGGTCCAGTCATCCAGTCATTTCTTGCTTTATATGATGAATTGTATCATACAAGTAATGATATATTACTTATAGTATAGCCTACAGTATTTCTATAACAAATGTTTTTATATAATTTCTATTTCTAAATTTAAGTAACAAGGCTGAATGAAATGACGGCTTATTATGTCTAAAAAGTAATGTGACCTACTGTCAATAGATCGCACTTTTCATAAGCGTATGATAACTGTATTTCGGGAGAACTTTTCATAATGCTTCTTATAGTGTTAAAATGTATGTGTCTCCTGGTGCACATTGATCGGTTAAGGGACCAAAAAAAAAAACACACTGTCACAGCAGGCTTAATTTTTTTCCCCTTCAATACCTGGTAGTGGCCTGGTCTTGGTTAAAAATGCCCGGCCTGAAAAATTTCCCAAGTCCAGCCCTGTCTGCCACTGCACACAGAAAACATCAACCACATTCTAGCTTTGCAAATATCAGCAGTGCTTCTTTCTTTCAGTATAATGGAGGGTTAGTTTTTGAAAAGTGTGAGGGCGACAACACAAAAACAACAGGACACACATGAGGAAACTGAGGTTGCAACGGACTCAAGCAGCACAACAGGAAAATAAAGAGCACAGGCAGAAGCCGAGGAGCTGAAGTAAAAAGGCGAGTGGAGAATGAGGGAAACCTTCTAAGAGGGTAGAAAGTGGCACATTTAAAGCAGATTCAAAAAGAGCAGATTGTAGAACACGAGCTGGCAGGGAGGTGTGGTGGATAACTCGGCATTGTGCAACAGTGAAGCCTAATACAGTTTCTTAATTAAGTTGTTGTCAAGGGTGATTAAGCTGTGAACAACAACATGCCCGTTAATAACACTCAGCTGAAACCAGACGTCTGAGGTGTGCTGAGAGTGGTCTGTGTGTGTGTGTGTGTGTGTGTGTGTGTGTGTGTGTGTGTGTGTGTGTGTGTGTGTGTGTGTGTGTGTGAAGTTCCCTCAGCACACAGGCCCATAGCGAACAAGTGTACAGTCCAAAGTCTGTCTCTTTTCACATGCATGCTTGCCTTCTTCATCTCCCGTCTCAAATCCCAGCATAAATCAGATCCTACCCTCATCTAGCAGCTTGCACAGTATCCCATCAATGCCATGATTTTAAAAACACTTTCTCTAAGCTGGCCAGTTCCAAACATAAAAGTTATGCAATTTGTTGGAGTTTATGAAGATTAAAATCGAACATTCTTTATTAAAGATTTTTTTCATGGACAATGTAAGTTTTATTTCTGACTAAAACTCTGGATTGTACCCCGCAGACTCAAGCGCCTACCTTGAATATTTAAGGCCAAGAACCACAAGAATTAAGCTCTGTGCAACACAATAACCACTATTGACAAATAGATGACCCAATCATGGGTAAGTATTACCAAAACAACCGTCATCTACTGTGTGTAACTGGGCCAAAAGTACAGTACAAGTCACACGTGGGAGCATGTGCTGGTGGCACATCCCACTAAACATTAGACGTCTTATGGACATTCAATGGACCCTACGGACGCAATATAGATATGATCTGCACAATGTCTAATGTTTAGTGGGGTGCTGCCAAATCCACGACACCAATGAACCACTTTGCATCCTCGATGGCAACCAGCCAGGCACACAACTGGTCAATACCCACCTCTTAAAAGTAATCATCCATCCGCAGTTAGCTGAAGTGTGGGTATCACCTTGCATTCTCCAGTTTTTTTGGGTCCTCAACACTCAGGCATTGTATGCTGCACAGAGAAATGCACCACATGGCCAAATATTCGTAGCTGACACGACCTCATGATACAAGTGATACTCAGGAAATGACGTCTTTTATAATAACACCAATCATATAGTATCATATCACATAATCATATATTTTATATGATTGTTGTTATTATAAAAGACGTCATTTCCTGAATGGCCTCACACACTGAGGAAGACCTAGTCGAAACGCGTCTGTGCTCCTGATCCTGTTGTTTTGTCGTGAGTCATTAAAACCTTTATTAAGAAGGACACTTGAGTGTTGCTGGCTTTATTCTTATACTGACCCTATAAAAATTTACCAAAAAAAAAAAAACCCCAAAACAACCCACAATCAGGTAGAAATCTATAACAACACAAAACTAAAAAAAGAAACACTAATGATTCATAAATACTTACAGTTTGTGTAATCATTGTTTGGTGTAGGTCTTGACAGTACTTTCCCACAGACTGACATGGGATGAGATCATGCAGCTGGGTTTCCTATATGACCGGTTGTCAACATGTTAAACTGCTTCCGGCACTTGATCAATCACAAGTTAGAACATATCAATCATGTTCACATGGAAATGGACACCGTTGGCTTTCTCTGCCCAACGGCATGTAAATGCAGGCACATACATGTAGACATTCAGAAATGACGGTGCGGTGCAGATTTAAGAGAAGACCTATCAACACGATAATGAAGATGTCAAGAATCAGGTAAAGCAGGAGAAGACATGAACTCAATCTGGTGACAGATATGAGTCTCAGAGCTATTTTTCTTCATTTTCTAACCTCTCTGTCGGGTATACGTGTTTTGATGTAGCTCATCTTGCATCACTACTCATCCACCTTTCGTTTAAACTTTGTCTCATTCCCACTTCAGCCCTGCTCTCTTTCTCTCTCTCTCTCTCTCTCTTCACCTGCACTTCCACTGTTATCACTTTTTATTATCTCCTCTCATCACATATCAGAATCGCTCCATTTCCTTTTAATTTCTTTGTTTTCCAGCTCTTGATGTACCTTTTATTGTTCATATTTGAAGCTCTGTCAAATTTTGCAACATCAATGTCAGTATTCTCCTTTTTTCCAAATCATCATCATCATCATCATCATCATCATCATCATCATCATCGTCGTCGTCGTCGACCCAAATCATCATTGCTGTCTTAATGACCTGATTTTTACAGTCACCTTGATTCTTTGCTCACACACACTCATGATACCTTCTTAATGTTACTTTTCATTCTGTGGGATTTGCCTGCATTCAATTCAGAATCTGGAATTACCATTGACCCTCAGAAACTGAACATAATGATGCCTATAACTCTCATCAATTTTCAGTCAACCTCAGATATTCTGAATTATTCTTCTTAATCTTGCATTTTCTTCCACAGCCCTCCTCCATTGTTTTTTTTTTCTTCTATACTTCCTTCTTTCTGTTGCTGGACAACACAAGGTCATTTGCAAAAAGCAAGAAATAGGTGGACTGTTCTTTAATCCCAAATGTCATAACATTCATAACTCACACCAGACCACATCTGCCAACTCTTGGAGAGCTGTCTTAACACCACGTATTTCCTGTTTAGGGGGAATTACTACAGGCAGATCCATGGTTGTGCGATGGGTTCTCCGGTATCGCCCATTGTGGCCAATCTGTACATGGAGCGAGTGGAGAAGACAGCCTTGACGTCTTTCACGGGCATCTCTCCCAGTCACTGGTTCAGATATGTCGATGACACATGGGTTAAAATCAAGCAACAGGAGGTTGAGGACTTTACAGAACACATCAACTCGGTGGACTCCAATATCAAGTTCACACATGAGGATGTCAGAAACAACCATTTAGCCTTCTTGGACTGTGATGTTATGATTGGAGAGAACAGGCAGCTCCAGACAGGGGTTTACAGAAAACCCACTCATACTGACCAATATCTGCTCTTTGGCTCAAACCACCCCCTTGAACACAAGCTCGGGGTGATCAGGACACTTCAACACAGAGCCCTACAGGTGCCCACAACTGCAGAGGGAAGGGCTAAAGAACAACAACTCGTCCGGAAAGTTCTCACAGTATGTGGGTACCCACGATGGTCCCTGGACAAAGTGCAGAAGTCCCAGAGAACAAAGAGACCAGATAGACAGGAGATGGAGACAAGAAGAAGAGGAGTGTCTCTCCCTTATTTAGCAGGAGTAGGGGAAAAACTACAGAGGATCTTCAGACAGCACAAAATCCCAGTTTATTTTAAACCGGTTAACACCTTGAACACTGCAGAAACACCACAGAACACCACAGAAATTAGTTCACCCTAAGGACAGGATCCTTAGTTACAAACACAGCAATGTAGTGTATTCTATCAGATGTCAGGAAAACTGTAACGAACACTACATAGGTGAGACTAAGCAACCTTTACACAAAAGGCTATACCAGCACCATAGAGGGGGCGCCAGTGGACCTCAGTCTGCAGTTCATCTCCACCTTAAAGACACTAACCACACGTTTGAGAACAAGGAAGTTAAAATCTTAGCCAGAGAGAAGAAATGGTTTGAGAGAGGGGTCAAGGAGGCATTCTATGTGAAACAGTTGAAACCCAGCCTTAACCGGGGAAGGGGTCTGAGACACGCTTTGTCCCCTATTTACAATGGAGTACTCAGGTCAAAGCAGTTTCAGTCTTTTGTTCATGGTAATGAGTCATTCACGTCATCAGGAGAGTCATCAAGGGAGCGATCAGGAGAGGCGCCCATCCCATCATTAGGAGGGACAGCTGCCCTGTCATTAGGAGGGTGCTAACTGGAGCACAATAGGTGCTAATTAGAGCTATTGTTTAGTCACTAGCCTATAGCAGTCTGTCTCTCGGTGGGAGGGGTCTGGTTAGGTTTAAAACTCCAGCTTTTGGGGCTTCTGTTTATTCTTCTCTACAAGAGTCAAGACAGAAGTCAGACTACCAGAGCAAGACTTTTAGCTGAGGAAGCTTCTGTGATTTGAAGCGAAACGTCCTCGCGTCAAGCAACCCAGTCCAGTCGAAGATTCAAGCTTCTCTACTATTCATAACCAGATTAAAAAGTATTAATGTTGTCTGTAAAACCAGTGCAGTTGGTCTGCTCTGTGTCAGCCTGATCCCGTCTGATCTCAGAAGCTAAGCAGTGTGGGACATGGTTAGTGTTTGGAAGGGAGACCTCGTTGGAACACCAGCGGCTGTGTGTGTTTCTCCGGTTAAAACTGAAGTTGCGTCAGGAAGGGCATCTGGCATAAAACTTGTGCCAAAAAACCAATGCGGATCTGGCTGTGTCCACTGTGGGGACCCCGAACAAATGGAAGCAGCCGAAGGGACAACAACAACAACAACAACGTTGTCTGTAAGACCAGTACTGCATTATACTGGATCGTTGTTACCTCATATAAACTTTGAACAATTCTGACACAGTTCTTTAGTTTTCTTTTCTCCCTCATCTATCTCCAGACCTCCTGACTTGGTACCTTATCTTGTCTTTCCCAGCTAATAAACACCAAATTAAACACATGGGTTTTTAAATGTAATTAATACTATTATTTTCAATATAATTGCAATTGTTAATTTTAAGGATTTAAGTAACAATGTTTCATTTGATTTAATTAATTTCAACTACAATATCGTTTTGCACTTAATTGACAATGTTATGTGGAAAAAGCTACCTTAACTTTATCAATTAAATTCAACATTTATTTCTAAGAGTGTGTAAGCCTTTATTTTTTTCATCTTATGCATCTCCAAGAGCTATGACAATTCAAATACTATGTACATCCGTTGTTCTTCGAATTAGCAAAAACTTAACTGCTCCTCCTCTATGCTGGCTAGTTTTTCTATAATCAGCTTGATGCCTCTGTTGTGTCCTACATGGGCACCGGTTTATGTTTTACCTGTCAAACATCCTACCTCGCCTTGTCTCTTGCCTTTGTTATTGTAAAAAAAAATCCTCCTCACTCTCGTACATTCAATATCCTGACTCCTACCTACGTCGTGCCTTCTGTCTCATTCTGTTTCTTTAAAGGAGTGTGACCTTGGGCAATAGCACGCTCTCATTTCTCACAAGACAAGGCAAAGCAGTTTATTTATCAAGTTCATTTCCTAAACAAAACCACTCAATGTGATCACAGCAGATAGAATGTACCAATAAAATTACCAGATCACTAGAAGTGTCATATTAGTTGAAAATATTGTAAGACATACAGTTTTCAAGAAGAATTTCAAGAAGCATATTTTTTTTTAAATGAAGCATGCAGGCTCAATCCCGATAGACAAATAAATATAATATCCAAATGTAAATTTCCTCTGTACCTCAAACACATAACTGTAGTTTCAGCTGAATGCATTGAGTAAGCATGGCAAGATTCTTAATTAATAATGGTTTCGGAGAATATTTCATTTTTACTCGAGGCCATCAAATATGGCCATTGGGTAGTGCAAAGGCTTTTCGTCCATCTGTCCGTCTGTCTGTACTCAGCATTAGTCCAGTCCTATGACTGTCAGGGTCTTCAAATTCACAGGAACATTCTTGTGACACAGACCTTGGACAAGTTCAAAGATGGCTAACCTTGACCTACTTTAAGGGGTTAAAAAGTCACATTCTATTTCAATCTGTTCAGTTTTGTTTTTGAGTGGGTGCGTGACAGCCAATCAGAGTAAAGCTCAGTGACTGGTATGTCCCAAATCACTTCCTTTTGTGTCTCTCATATATTATGTAAAAGCTAGCGAGGAATAAACACTTATAAAACTGAAAACAGTTTTTGGAACCTAATAACACCTCTGAACTTATTTACAAGACCTTTTGCAGATGTTAGTATGGTGACATCACAGGCTGGTTAGCTAGCTGCAAAACTCTGTGTTTTTGTAACCTGATAACAATTTGTACGCCAGAGAGTTACTGCAGTGTATAAAACACCTTATATATATTACTCTGGAGCAAAGAGGACACACACTGTTGTCAAGGAGTTAAGAGAGCAAACTTCACTTTCCCCAGAACGACATGAACAGGAAGCGATCACGGCTCACAGAAATTCCCACTGAAAATAACGGAGAAACAACCCGAGCTTCTCGTATGTTAACATAAAACAAACACAGTGACAACATCTAAAAACCCAAATAATACGAGGTCTATTAGATAATAAACCAACCCTTTTATTTTTTTTTTAACTATATGGGTTTGAATGACGTGCAATTACACCAATCATGCTTGAACCCTCGAGCGCATGCGTGAGTTTTTTCACGCGTGTCGGTGACGTCATTTTCCTGTGGGCAGGCCTTGAGTGAGATGTGGTCCCGCCCTCTCGGCTGAATTCCTTTGTTTCACACGCTGCTCGAGACGACGCGCGTTGCTTTATCAAAAATTTTTCTGGACCTGTGAGGAATATCCGAGTGGACACTATTCGAGAAATTAAGCTGGTTTTCGGTGAAAAGTTTAACGGCTGATGAGAGATTATGGGGTGTTTCTGTCGGTGTAAGGACTTCCCATGGAGCGGGACGTCGTGCACCGCTTCCAGGCGCCGTCGTCGGCCTGTTTCGACCTGAAAACTTCCTAATTTAAGGCTTAATTCACCCAGGACGTTCATGAGAGAACAGAGAAGATTCAGAAGAGGCCGGCATGAGGACGTTATGCGGACATTTCACTGTTTAAGGACATTTTTTAATGAAAGACGTGCGCGCAAATGACTCGGCGAATCTGTGTGCGCCGCGACAGGAAAAACACATCCGTGTTGAAAACCATTTGTAAAATTCAGGCGGCTTTTGATGGCTTTCAACAAGTGAGTAACTGAGAAATTGTTTAACAGCTTGGACATGTTCCAACTTGCCCGTTAAGGTTTCCAACGGAGGTGTTTTTCCTGTCGCGACCCCCCGCGGTTGGGTCCGGCCCGCCATGCGACTCTGCCCGCACGTTCTTTCATTACAAAATGTCCGTTAACAAAGGAATGTCCGAATAAACTCCTCATGCCGACTTCTTCTGAAAGTTCTCTGTTCTCTGACGACTTCCTGGGTCAACAGAGCCTGAAATGTGGAAGTTTTGAACTTGAAACGGTGAGACGCTGCCGCCTCGAAGCGCAGATCGCCGTCAGGCGCCGTGGGCCGTCCTTACGGCGACACTACCAGACCAAAATCTCTCATCAGCCGTTAAAATTTTTACCGAAAACCAGCTGAATTTATCGAATGGTGTCCACTCAGTTGTGCCTTACAGTTTTGAAAAAATTTTGATCAAACAAAGCAGCAGTCTCTGAGCCATTCCTAAACAATGAAAAAATCGACGAGAGGGTGGGCCACTCCTCACTCAAAGACTGCCCACAGGCGAATGACGTAACCGACAGGCGTGAAAAAACTCTCGCATCCCCACGAGGGTTCAAGCATGTCTGACGTAATCACACGTGATTCACATCCATATGGTTTTTGAAAAAAAAAAAAAATAATAATAATAATAATACTTTTCTAATAGACCTCGTATATTCACAAGCGTTTGAGGCACAATATACAGAGTTTTATGTTGCGATTTCAATACTGTTGTCCGTGTGCAGCGCTTAAATTGTAGCGTGATCAGAGTGACTCAACTGCATTTCTCAATGTTACTGACATCTCACAGACAGAGCAGTGAACTCTACGAGATTTTGCAGGATTTGAAACCTCAATAGGGCGAATGGAGTTAAATTTGTCTCATTAATACCTGCAAATGCACAGAGGGTGATCTACAAATATTCCTTTATTTGCACAACTTCTGCTCTTAAAACGTAAATATGTTTATGATTGACTAACTGATAGAGGGGTTTTACTGAACATGTACAAAGTGTATGTTAAGACAATAGGATCTTAATAATTAATTAAACAACTGCAAATTATAAAAAAGACAATGCTCATACAGCCGAGGGTATTTTAGCACTGCGTTGTATTTAAGTTTATTTCTGAAATTAGACACTAACGAGGTGTTTATTATTTCTGTAAGCTGAGCAGCAAGTTCACTGACTGAAAAACAAGAAAGAGGTCACGAAATTAATTTTAAATCTAACTACGAGCCAAGTCACACATTTAACAATTTTTTAAGTAGTAAGAAACTACCTGAATCAACCGGCACAGGCTGACTGAGCTCGTGCAAAAATAAAAGCTTCTGCAATTTTTTCCCAGGCTTTACTCCTTGATCAGCACATGTTTAAGCCTTGGTGATGGAGTGATCACTTCAACGTGGACGTCACATTGTTATTTGGTGCCTCCAACTCCATCAACTATTCTTTATTTGTGATCCTTGGGTTCTTTTGTCCTTTTGAACAAACTTTAGTTAATTCCTAGATGTTTCCTCAATGATGTAACATCTGTATGGTCCCAAGCTTTGTTTATTTTTGCAAAACAGACTGTCCACTTGCTCATGGTACCATGAATCTGACTTAGAGGGATAAAAAAAACAAACTGTCTTTTGCCAAGGTTTAATTCTTTAAAACTAGAAGCATTCAGAGAGTGCAAACCTCTGCCATGGCCATGGGGTCACTGACGCCATAACATCTACACACCATGGAATCACTGAACCTAAAAAAGTCTAACTTTGCTCAGTAGTAAAAAAGTTTCATCTGCTGTGACTGTACAGCATGTATCCTTAGCACTTGGCATCACAGTTTATTGCAACTTGCACCTTTCCCAGAAGCTACTGTCATCTGAGCACTGACATTGATATTGCATGTGCTTATAGACAAAAACAAATGAGAAAAATTCAATTTATTATTCAATGAAACTGCAAATATATGAATTTTTTAACATTTATGAAACACTTCTCTAAACAAGGCCACAGGGTCACTGACCCTAAAGAGATTCCCTCCTTGGCACAGTGATCTATTTCTTTTTGTCTCTTTCTCTAAAATTGTATATAATAATCATTAGATTATTAATATATAAACAAAAATAAATGTAAGAAATATTACAATTTGGAAACAAATGCACCCGAACGTGATGACAGCTGCAACTGCTTAATGCTAACTTTTAACATTGAAAATGCCATAGACATGCTAACGCGTTAGCATCGGGATCCGGATCGTGATCCGGATCACCACTAAAATTTAATCACTTGTTCCTCTTGTCATTTCCAACCACGCCACAAAATTTCATCAAAATCTGTTCAAAACCTTTTGAGTTATCCTGCTGACAGACAGACAAACAAACAAACACGACAGAAAACATAACCTCCTTGGTGGAGGTAAAAATTAACTGCTGCCATTACATACAAGACCTAGTGACAATTTCCATGACCTCCAAAAATAGGATAATCAGAACACGAGGACAACAAAGGAGGACAGAGATAGGGGCTCCGACAGGACACATAGGGTCAACATCAACACGATGTATAGGAAGTTAACACAGACTGGGGTGAGTTACATCATGAATCAGTTACACAAATTACAAAGACTACAAAGGAAAATCACACCACACAAAACTGTAATCATCAAGGAAAAAAAACTGGTTCTATAAACTAATGAGATAAAGTTGCTGACATTCAACTGACCAAAGGTGACATTTTGACCCTCAAGATGTTTTATGTAGTTTAAAAATCTTTCTATTGGTTTACAAAGTTTAGTTCATCTATATACAGTGCAAATACATATCCACACACAATTCTTTTACTTTCTTTGTTATTTTTCCTACTCTTGATGTACCTTTTATTGTTTAGATTTGAGCTCTCTCTCTCTCGCTCTCTCTATGTATATATATATATACATACATAGAGAGAGAGAGAGAGAGAGAGAGAGAGAGAGAGAGAGAGAGAGATAGAACACTGCAACCTCAGCAGTAGCATAATGCTGGATAATGAATGAATACAATAGGGGACTGTAGAAATTACAACAGAGCAGCAGAAAGAGATTTATGGCAACTTTTGTGGGACAACAAGGTCAAAGCAGTGAAAGAAAACCTGAACGCGGAAAAGAGATAAGTTGGCAGTGTGTGTAAAGAAGGTGTGGATAATGTGTGTCGACACAGAGAGCCTGATTTCATAAGGTTAGTTAGAGAGTGGGGGGGCATTGTTCATAGAAACTACACTAAAACAGACAGGTGATGAAGATGCATGGATTCATGAAACAGAGAAAATAAACCATCACATTTTTTTCTTTGCGGACTACAGAATGACATGAAGGACAAGATGTGCAGAAATGAAGCTTTCCATGCAGCAGAAACAGGGACAAGTATAAAGGCAACAGAAATATTCAGTAAATGATACAAATTCAGATACAGATTGAACCAGATACTCATGCAACAACATGTAAGCACTCTACATTTCTCCATGAGTATTTGTATATGGAGAAAACCACAGCCCCAGTGTGTTGTGTGGGCCGCTGAAGAGGAGGTACTGCAGGCCCACCACCACCAGATGGCGCCCTGTGTGGAGTGCGGGCTTCAAGCACGAGAGGGCCTCGGAGCCACTGGGAGTGACAGCTGTCACTCATCATCAGCACCAGCTGTCACTCATACAACTCATCACCATCACCATAAAGGCCGGACTGCAACTCCACCTCCTCGCCGAGAAATCAGCTACCATAAGAGGTAATTTTCTCTGCAGTAAAAGTATAGTCAGAACTGCTTTGCAGCCGTTTTCCTGTGGTGTTTGTTGCCTTATCTGAGGGATTGGCGTTAGGTGTGACCAGCGACGGCTTCGCTTCACACTCCAACCAGATAAGTGGTTAGACAGGAGCTGCACGAGTGTGTGATTGGAGGTGGAGGTGCTCCCTCCCAAAAGAACACAGACTGTGGGATTACTGAGTGTGCGAACTCACACTCATCAACTCTGTTTCTGTTCTCTGCCAGCAGTACCAGGTCTGACAGCTGGAGACGGTGGCCACCTGGGGATCCAGGACTTGGCGGCTCCGGTGTTCTTCAGATCCGTTGGCGGTGAGGGCCGTGTGGGATCCGGCTCGGTTCTGGACGGACGTCTCCTATCCTCAAGCCTGCCCACACGTCACTCAACATATAATTGTTTGTAGTACCAAGAACTGTATTTGTCTGTATTCCGTTGTGCACTTCACAACATTAAATCATTACTGTTTGGCTTATCCATTGCCCGTTCATTTAACGCCCCCTGTTGTGGGTCTGTGTTCCTACAATTTCACAACACAGTGGGTCCGAATGAATTAAATCTATGTTATTTGTATCAGTTCATTGGCCCGAGTTTGTGTGATCTCCAACCTGTAGATGGCTGACAATGCAGTACTGCTCTGGGCCATCCAAACCACAGGTTGAAGTGGCAGTCAAGTTGACACCTCGTCCAATCAGAAGGTTTCCTGTTGCTGGGTAACAGCTTCCGTGCGAACAGCCATGAGGGCCTGATGGGAACTCCTGTCCAAACACAGACAGACCTGGAAATGCTGAGATGGGGCACAGAAACAAAAAAGAGAAATAATGTTATTATCACAGGCAGAAATAATAATTTAAATGAAAATAAATAGTGATGTTGCGGGGGTTGAATGTCCTTATACATTGTTTACCTCTAAGAAAGCTAATGCTGTTCATTTTACATTGAAAAACAGAGAAAGACAAGGTTTTTTACAGAGCACAGCACCATTCACAAAGAGCCAGAGCAAAGTCAAAGTCAGACCTTGGTACTCATAGTGCAGGCAGCTCAGTGGATGAGGAGAAGACCTGCCAATAATGTATGTAGACCAGGGTTTGAGTTCTGCTCATGCTACCTGTCTGTGTCCTTGGACAAGACACTTAATCTATATTGTCTCAGTCCACTCAGCTGTAAATGGGTAGTGGCCTCAGCTGGGGAAGTAACTTACATCAGACTGGTGTCCCATTCAGGGGAGAAAACCTAATTAAACTGCTTCAGCTGGTAACGTGCAAATGAATTAAGTTTGTCCAAGTAATATTTATGTCAACTTAATGTGTAAAAATGTGATTTATTTAAAAGTCACCAACTGAAGCAGTTTAAATACGTACATTTTCACTTTTTCAGTGTACAATGGTGTATTAATAATGTGATAGAGAATTATGACCAGTATTGCAGCCTCTATTCAATTATTCACCAATGGCAATACAGTGCATTCAGAAAGTATTCACAGTGCTTCACATTTTCCACATTTTGTTATGCTACAGCCTTATTCCAAATGGATGACATTCATTCATTTTTCCCCTCAAAATTCTACTCACAACACCCCATAATGACAACATGAAAAACATTTTTTTTAACTTTTTGCAAGTTTATTAAAAATACAAACTAAGAAATCACATGTACATAAGTATTTGCACCCTTTGCTCAATACTTTGTTGATGCAACTTTGGCAGCAATTACAGCCTCAAGTCTTCTTGAAAATGATGCCACCAGCTTGTTGCACCTATCTGTGGGACGTTTTGCTCTTTCCTCTGTGCAGCACTTCTCAAGCTCCATCTGGTTGGATGGGGAGTGTCGTGCACAGCCATTTTCAGAGCTCTCCAGAGATGTTCTCCAGAGATGTTCAGTCGAATTCAGGTCTGGTCTCTGGCTGGGCTACTCAAGGACATTCTGAGTTGTCCCGAAGCCACTCCTGTGATATCTTGGCTGTGTGCTCAGGGTCACTGTCCTGCTGAAAGATGAACTGCTGCCCAAGTTTGAGGTCAAGAGCTCGCTGAAGCAGGTTTTCATCCAGGATGTCTCTGTACATTGATGCATTCATCTTTCCCTCAATCTTGACTTGTCTCTCAGTTCCTGCTGCTGAAAAACATCCCCACAGCATGATGCTGCCACCACCATGCTTCACTGTAGGGATGGTGCCTAGTTTCCTCTAAACATGATGCCTGGCATTCACACCAAAGAGTTCAATCGTTGTCTCATCAGACCAGAGAATTTTGTTTCTCATAGTCTGAGAGTCCTTCGGGTGCCTCTTGGCAAACTCAAGGTGGGCTGCCATGTGCCTTTTACTAAGGAGTAGCTTCTGTCTGGCCACTACACTACACAGCCCTGATTGGTGGATTGCAGCAGAGATGGTTTTCCTTCTGGAAGCTTCTCCTCTCTCCACAGAGGAATGCTGGAGCTCTGACAGAGTGACCATCGGGTTCTTGGTCACCTCCCTGACTCAGGCCCTTCTCCCACGATTGCTCACTGTAGGAAGAGTCCTGGTGGATCTGAACCGCTTCCATTTATGGATGATGGAGGCCACTGTGCTCATTGGGACTGTCAAAACAGCAGAAATGTTCCTGTAACTTTCCTCAGATTTGTGTCTCCAGACAATCCTGTCTCAGAGATCTACAGACAATTCCTTTGGCTTCATGCTTGGTTTGTGCTCTTACATGCACTGGCAACTGCTGGACCTTATATGTAGACAGGTGTGTGCCTTTCCAAATCATGTCCATTACACTGAATGTACCCCAGGTGGACTCCAGTTAAGCTGAAGAAGCATCTCAAGGATGATCAGTGGAAACAGGATGCACCTAAGATCAATTTTGAGCTTCATGGCAAATGCTGTAAACACTTATGTACATGTGATTTCTTAGTTTTCTTATTTTTAATAAATTTGCAAAAATCTTAAAAAAACAAACAAACAAAAAAAAAAACAACAACACATTGTCGTCGTGGGATATTGTGTGTACAATTTTGAGGAAAACAATGTTTCTCATCCATTTTGGAATAAGGCTGTAACATAAAAAAAGTCAAAAAGTGAAGCGCTGTTAATACTTTCCGGATGCACTGTAACTGAAAAGTGCCTCTAGAAAAAACAGCTTTCCTTTTCTTCTACTCATAACTACAGTATACGATGAAAACTGTTAGACATTTATAAAAATGCAGGTGGATGACATCCAGAAACTGCTAGAAACTATTCAATACATTGAGCTGCAGTCAAGCTCCCTGTGTAGACAACAAATTAAAACCTAGGTAGTATCACAGTAATGCAGTACTTCTATGAAGCCCAGAAGGCTGAGACAGATCAAATATTTTTCACATATCAGGATACTAGCATACTGCCAGCCATTATGAATTTGAGCTGGATCTCAAATGAGAAGGGCCTTGTTGGCATTCAAGAAGAATGTCACATTGTTCTTCTGCTCATATCCTGCACAGTATCCATCTGACTGCAGCAAATGAAAATCTGAGTAATTTCTGATGGGAAGGGTCTCACTGAGAAAGAGCCCCATATTTGCTGCATAGGATGGCTTTAATGGAGTTAAGGTCCACTCACACCGGGTTTTACAACCATCTTGTCACAGGTTCAAGACAAAAGCTTGCAGGTGTCCTGCCTGTCCAACTCTGTTTTTCATCATGTCTCTCTTAATAGATTACAGATGAAATGTCCCAGAGGCTCCATTCGACCACTTTGTCAAACTACAGAGTGTCACCTCTAGTTTCAGTCCCTATTGCACATGATTTTTCCCTTACAGCCAATCCCAGAGTCCGGAGAATGTCACAGGGGTCTCTCTCTCTCTCTCTCAGTCTCTCAGTCTCTCTCTCTCTCTCTCTCTCTCTCTCCCCTTTTGCAGCTACAACAGGCACTGTCACACTGTTCAAGTGTCAGATTGAGTGACACTGCCACCAAACCTTCACAAATGTCAAAAAATAAAATGGAACTGTCAGCCTGTAAATAAACTTATTCCGACAGACAACAGATACGGTTGGGAAAAAAAGGGGTATTTTTCTTTATGTGAGGGATTTTCCCGTTTTCATCTAATGATGGATATTTATGGGCATTTCTGTATGGAGTGAAGAAAAAAACATCTAGCGAGAAATGGTGAGTGATTTACATTTATTATCCATGATCTATATTTTCCTTCATATCTTACACTATTTTTGTGAGCCATATATTTTGATAAACCCATTTCTAGCACCAAAACATTTTGCCCAGATGAATAAAGGCATATCTTCAATAAAGATTTGAAGAATTTTCTAAAAGCACACATTTTTCAGATTTAGAGATAAATTATTTCTACAAACAGTGTATGAGTCAAATGTGACGCATATTCTGAAAGCTGAGATTGTTGTGAACTTTTTAACATGCAACATATGGGCATTATACCAAAAAAGTACCCTAAAAAGGGGACTACTAAAAGTATGATTAAAATTGAGAAAATACCCCTGGACCTCAAATGTTTAAACTCACGCCAGAAATGTTTGGTCAGTGGACCTGTGTTGTTTGTGCTCAGACTCCACGAGGCATGTCTTTGCACATCAGAGACACTACTTTTGGAAATCTGGCCATTAGGAAGCTTAACATAAAACATCCTTTCAATCAGCATATTTAGACAGGTTAAACTACTACACACTGTCAGTGCTACACATTGTAACTCAAGGATGGAGCCTCCACTCAACAGAAAACTGAACCCATCTGTATTTGATCATTTGCCCACTTGGTCAGAATACCTTTGCCATCTCACTAATATTTGGTGCTTCACAGTTGTCTGGAGAAACAGTCACAAGAACCCTTGTACTGGAGGTGACAAACATCCTAGCAAAAAGATCAGCCTTATACAACTGCTCAAAAAAGTAGTCAACCCAAAACGAGTACAGCAGAGCTGTAATGGGATGAAGCGTCGATTTGGAGGAACAGAGTGCTTTCATTCCTCTGTAAGCAGGCCAAGGGTCATTCGACCACAGACGGAGAATCATCTGATTATGGATTCCTCCAACAAGCACTTCCTTGTCTACCCTCGGGCTGTCAAAACCTGCTTTTTCAGCTCCCTTGAAGATGGTCATCCTTACTGATAGAAAGAATGTTCCAGCTGCCTCCATCTTTTCCATATGGTTCCATATGGCTTTCCACCATCCCTGTCCTAACATGTGCTGCCCTCCATTGGAAGACAGCAGCAGAATTACTTCGACAGAGTGCGGAAACATAAGATCATCTTTTCCAGTGTCGATCTTTGAGAAGGATTTTATTGCAACTGAAGTGCCAATTTCATCACCAGTTCACAAGAGCAGCCATCTGTAAAACAACACGCATACAAAAACTGACTTACCTGAACAAATTCAAACAGTCTATGCCTAATTACTATGGAGATATACAGTAATGTATGATGTTTGGTAGTTACACTGGAACCTGTTATCCTTTTTTTTAATCCTCCAAAAGCCATAAAAAGTACATATTGATCAGGGAAATCAAGATTTTGTCCACAAACCTCATTACAAAGTCAGTTGTTGGGCATCAGTATTTCTAAAAAGCAAACAATAAAAAAGAAGAACCTCTGCGTGTAACCATGGTCACACCCTGAGACAGCTTTATACAGGTGAGCATACTGAATGTCCTGACTGTTTCTAAGGAAAGTTACAGTATCTTTTGCTGCCACTAAGTGGGCTCATTGACTTTTCAAAATGTTAAGGGATGATGACAGGTCTATCCTGGTTCCATCACCCAGAGTTACACTGCTGAGCATGGTGCTACGATTCTGGAGTAGTAGTTAAAAAGACTGGTCACATTCTTGTGGGAAGATGCTGGAATCTCCTGTAGAACCAAAATAAGTATGTAAAAGTGCCCTGTTTATGAACTTCTGCTTTCCTACACATTCAGCTGAGATTTAGCAGATTGTCATCTGATCAGACTCTGAGATCAGGCTGCGGCTGCTAAGGAGTTTGCATGCAATTTGGTGGAGGATTTGCAGTTGGGACCAAGAGCAGGTTTGTCAGATTATAGATGAGGCAAAACACAACATCAGGACATGCTCCAGAACTTGATCTGCTCATTCATATTTATCAATCATCAGCTTCACTCACATTTCTCACTTGCAATATTCCATCATATTCTTCCATTCAGTTCTTGCTATCAGACTGCCATTGTTTTCATGCTAATGGTGTGCGCTACTCAATTTCCCAACGCCACAACAAACTTATTAATTAGCACTTATTAATGTTCTTTGCGAGATCGGATGTTCTAGTGTGACTGTGATAATGCTGGAGAGAATAAAGCTGGGCAGACACTGTACGATATTTTCAATCATACTCGGCTCCAGCCCAAACTGTACGACAAAACCCCAGAGTGTAAAAGTTCAGAGCACACAATTTGTGTTCTCACACTATACGACCTGATGCTCTGATGCGATCTGACTACTCACATTGTACGTTCAAAAACCACACGTCGGACTCGTGTTTCTGGAAGCAAAACGTAAACAGTAGTTTTTTTGTTCTTGCTTTTTTTGTTGTTGTTGAAACTTTATTTTCATTTCTTATTTTTACAAAAACTCTCGATGGGAGACATCAAATTTTTAACAAAAAACAATACAAGACTTTACATGAGTTAAAGAATAAGGGGTTAAAAAGAAACAGAAGCTGTTTTCCCAAAGAGATGATCAGTGTTTATGATCTCTCCAATTTCGCATCGGTGTTTGCACATGCACAGTGTGAGAGGTTGGGGTAAATCAGCTCATAGACGATTGTAGCGCTGCTTCAACAGGGTGATACCCTCATGAGGGCCAACCAGAATATCGAACAGGTTTGATTATCATCCGACCATATGATTGCCGATCAGGAGGTGGTCGTGAGAGGTTAAACGCAGCTCGTTACTCCATCCATACCACGATGCAGGACTCATGATTAAGCTGAAACTTGGTGTGATCCAAAAAAGTCTTGCACGAGTGAAAAATCGGCTCAAAAAGAGCCAAAACTCACACAGTGTGAACCCAGCTTTACTGAGTCATGAGAAACTTTTTGTGCTGCGTTTACACATAACAACGACAAGTCATGAATGCCATGAAATATACATTCTTGGCCGCTGATCACGAATGTGATGATTCGGCGCAGAGGCATCAGGAGTCCTCAGGAACTGCTGCAACCTGTTACCACGCGTTACGATTAATTGCACGTATCGCTGGCGAATTATCAGGAACCATTACGCACGGTCAATAATAATAATGTTCCGCGCTGTTGCACATAACAGTGCATCGTTACGCTGTGTCCCATTGTGAATCATACGAATAGTCTCCACACAACCCCCATTTCATCCTGCCGTCAGCTGCTGAACAGTTTGCTCCAGTTTGCTCCTCAAAATCCAGATGAATCCACAGCAGAAGAACTTTGTGACTGCATGTTTAGTTGGGTTCTGTGCCAAGAAGTGGCGCAGAAAGGAGGAGCAGATGGAGAGAGCCAGACGTCTGGCTGCATGCGGCTTTCATCTGGCTCAGACTCGTTCTCCTGAACATCAGGCACAACAGCAGGTGGAACACCTGCAGGAGCGCAACGGGGAGCACTGGAATGAGACTTAGCCAACTTGGCGTCACTGTCCTTTGGCATACTGCAGCAAAGACATTGAATGCGGTGCAGCAGAGGTTTAATTGTGCACATGTGAGAGAAGTGATTCATAGTGGCGCACAGTGAACTGTGATGCTGCGTTACAATTTGTGTCAAAACTTGACCGTTTCCGTGTCAATTCGTAACAACGCGTGACAGTTTGGGCTCCAAGAACCATCACAGGAACCATTACGAATGCTGTCATGCTCTATTAAGGATCACCACTAATCACCACTTATCAACATGTTCAGTTGCAACGTGCATGACATGAGGTGAAATGAGGGTGGTGCGTGACATTCGTGGTAGATTTTTGGACAGCTAAAAACATACTCCATGAAAATCACAAGCATCACGCACTGACACACACTGTTAAGAAACCTATTCAGATGCATTAAATCATGTTAAGAATGTCAGGAATGCGCCATGAATGACAGAAAAATGACATTCGGAACGTGTCCTGCCTATGTGTAAACGCACCATTACGTGAACTCATTGAACACAGTTTAATTTGCATAATGTTTGCTCTAAGTGTTCCATTATGTGGGTGGTTTAAATTCATAAAAATGTAAATTCATAAAATACAAATGCTGAGGCAAGAGAAAGGAGTTAAATTTGTTGAGAAGTGGGTTGTGACGTATAGAGGTGGGCGATAACGGGAATTTTGGTATTGATCCGATACCAAGTAAATACAGGCCCAGTATCGCCGATATCGATACCGATACTTTTTCATATTTAAGCTTCATAGATCCAAAGGATCCAAAAGACCTAGGATCGAATTTCGCCAAACATTGTGCATGACAACAAAATACTTTATTATCACAATCAACATTTTTGTTTAAAAAAAATCACTTAGCACAACTTAAAACAAAATCTCCTGAGGTAGAGGGCTGACAAACCACAATACAAGGGTGCGCTGCTCCGTGTTGTGTGACACAGCACAGTGCTGCTCTTACAGATAGAGAGTAGAGTTTGATGAATCTGCGTGTGCAGCAGTCAGTGCGTGCGGGAGAGAAAAAAAGCTTGAGTATCGATCTTTTTAAATGAGGATCGTTCAATATCAATACCAGCGCTGGTATTGATATTATCGATATTAGGATCGATCGGCCCATCTCTAGTGACGTAGAAGCAAATACTGTGTTGTGAGGATTACATGGATCACCTTATGTTCTAAACCCTATATGGAACATGTGACTACAGAATTAATTCCATGTCTACCTGAATTACAGCTGAATTACTCGCAGTGCATGAAGTGTTTGGGTTTGGCAGATTTTGAAAGAGATCAGAGAGCTTTTCATGTAGTACAACAAAGCAGCAGCATGTTGAGGCATGTTCAGACCAACATGGATGACAGAAGGAATCATGAGCATCTACTTCGTGAACATGGAAGGATCTTGAACCACTGTTTAATCTACTCAAACAGCAAGATGTCTGAGACCCTTGAAGAAAGATTTATTGTGAATATTTGACACAGTGTTGAATGCACCAAAATTTGAAGAAAAAGGCAGCAGTTACAGCAGCCAAAAGAGGAGGGGGGACCTTCAAAAAGTATTGCTTCTCCTGTCCCTACTTGATGGTAGTGTGGCACACAGAAATCCATTGTTTAAAAAATCATATCAAGAAATCTAGGATGCAGTTTAACAGAAGGAATGCAGAACACACCAGCAACAGACAAATGTTGTGTCTCTCTGCCGCCACTGAGGCTTGTAACTTTATCAGAGCTGTTATGGTATCTGTCATGGTATCTTGGTTTCACTCACTCATCTCCATTGTGCAAAATAAAAAAAAAAACAGCCCGGTATAAACAAATTTATACTACTGTGTTAAATGGACTGCATTTTATAATGCTTTACAGTGATGCCTCACATTCACACACCCCCCACACACACACACATCAGGTTGCTGCCATGCAAGGCACTCAGTACACACCAGGAGCCACATGGTGATTAATGACCATTCCCAAATGCCCTCAGTGACTTTCCGGTTTAACAGGGATTTGAACCGAGGATCGTCTGGTCACAAAGCCACTGCTTTAACCCCTTGACCATCACCTCATAACATGTATATGTCACAGACATGACGAGTGAAGCTCTTCAGCATCTCACCATGTCATTTAGGTCCTTCAGACGCCCACCTTTTATTTTTCTTTCTTTATTTATTTTGCCTTTCAGCTTCTGGGGGAGCTCCACCCCCAAGACTCCCCCACCTTTTTAAACATTTTTCTTTTTTTTTTGCCTACAATATGGCCAAATTATCATATTGCAATGTTGTCATATCAATATGATATATGATATGACTATAATTTCACATAAAGTGCAGCAACAGTGAAAATCAAACATTCTTAAACAAAACAGTAATAATACCACACTCATTTTGCACTCATCATAAGGTTAGGATACAGTGGCCTCCAAATGTATTGGAACACTTGGTATTTCACACATATTATGTTAGAAAGATTAAAAAAGAAAATAAGATTATAAAATCAAACCTTCACTGTGCCTTGTGATAAAATCACTATGATGACCGCTCCAAGATGGCGGCCACATTTCTTGCATCTCAGCAACCAATGCAGTGTCTACTTTTCTTTATAATGTCTATGTTTGTCTACCGTCGGTTTGTGACTTTTTACAGCTTTTTACGACAATGGTTTGTAGCTTTTCCCCACTGCGGAGTTTTTTTGTGCCATTTCTGGTTTGTGCCTTAGTCTACCATAGAGTGAGCCTCGGTATCGTGCATGAAACCGTCGCAGCTGGAACACAGTGCAAGGGGTTGGTAAGGTTAGACCTACTTGTGTGAAGTGCCTTGAGGCAACTTTGTTGCAATTTGAAACAAATGAATGAAATAAATTGAAATTGAAAGTAAGCAGCTGGAGCATGTACAACCACATCGCGCAGGAGCTGTGAAAAAAAAATATACATGCCACCAACGGGATTCGATCATGCAATTTACAAAAGCTCTGATTGCCAGCCAGAAACTTTACCACTGCTCTACCATTGCTATCCTGTAAAGGGTGCGGAAATATGCCTGACATCAACAAGGACATTAACGTATTTTTTCAAAAAAGAGAAAAAAGTGCAGTGATAACTGATCAAACGTCATTTGTTACGGCGTATTTCTGCTGATACGTGACACAAAGTGGTGTATTTGTCGCACTGTTGGCTTGTCATATAGTCCAGAGGTGCGCCAATCACAGGACACGTGTGTCCTGTCAGACGGATGTGACATTCAGATTGCCTGTTGCATGTCCACATGAACTGACGGTCCGTTTCAGCTGGGACAGTTGTCAATGTGCGCACACTCCAGCCCGTCACAAAAGCGATATATGTTTTTATGTATTTCCACGTGAGGACAGCAAGCACAGACACACACACACACACACACACACACACACACACACACACACATGCGTCTGTCAAAACAAGGTATGTATTCTGCAGCTGTGACGCCCAGGATCAGAGATGTCAACAGCTCCTGCTGTTGACAGCCAGCCACGCCCACGTCCAGTCAGCGCACAGACCAAGGTGTCACTCTGTGATCAGATGAGAGGGGCCTTGTCTGCAGGGGGCTCATGAACCACATGCACACACGTGCTGGGGGCAGGGGGAGAGCATGAAACACACACAGGTGTTGTGGGGGAGCTAACACCCTGGTATGCCACATGTGTATCGGCAACTCCACAGTCATGGGGGCACTTACAACCCCTGGCAAAAATTATGGAATCACCGGCCTCGGAGGATGTTCATTCAGTTGTTTAATTTTGTAGAAAAAAAGCAGATCACAGACATGACACAAAACTAAAGTCATTTCAAATGGCAACTTTCTGGCTTTAAGAAACACTATAAGAAATCAAGAAAAAAAGATTGTGGCAGTCAGTAACGGTTACTTTTTTAGACCAAGCAGAGGAAAAAATATGGAATCACTCAATTCTGAGGAAAAAATTATGGAATCACCCTGTAAATTTTCATCCCCAAAACTAACACATGCATCATATCAGATCTGCTCGTTAGTCTGCATCTAAAAAGGAGTGATCACACCTTGGAGAGCTGTTGCACCAAGTGGACTGACATGAATCACTGCTCCAACACGAGAGATGTCAATTGAAACAAAGGAGAGGATTATCAAACTCTTAAAAGAGAGTAAATCATCACGCAATGTTGCAAAAGATGTTGGTTGTTCACAGTCAGCTGTGTCTAAACTCTGGACCAAATACAAACAACATGGGAAGGTTGTTAAAGGCAAACATACTGGTAGACCAAGGAAGACATCAAAGTGTCAAGACAGAAAACTTAAAGCAATATGTCTCAAAAATCGAAAAATGTACAACAAAACAAATGAGGAACGAATGGGAGGAAACTGGAGTCAACGTCTGTGACCGAACTGTAAGAAACCGCCTAAAGGAAATGGGATTTACATACAGAAAAGCTAAACGAAAGGCATCATTAACACCTAAACAGAAAAAAACACGGTTACAATGGGCTAAGGAAAAGCAATTGTGGACTGTGGCTGACTGGATGAAAGTCATATTCAGTGATGAATCTCGAATCTGCATTGGGCAAGGTGATGATGCTGGAACTTTTGTTTGGTGCCTTTCCAATGAGATTTATAAAGATGACTGCCTGAAGAGAACATGTAAATTTCCACAGTCATTGATGATATGGGGCTGCATGTCAGGTAAAGGCACTGGGGAGATGGCTGTCATTACATCATCAATAAATGCACAAGTTTATGTTGATATTTTGGACAACTGAAAGGATGTTTGGGGATGATGAAATCATTTTTCAAGATGATAATGCATCTTGCCATAGAGCAAAAACTGCAAAAACATTCCTTGCAAAAAGACACATAGGGTCAATGTCATGGCATAGGGTCAATGTCAATGAGCAGATCTGATTTGATGCAGGTGTTAATTTGGGGGATGAAAATTTACAGGGTGATTCCATAATTTTTTCCTCAGAATTGAGTGATTCCATATTTTTTTCCTCTGCTTGGTCTAAAAAAGTAACCGTTACTGACTGCCACAATCTTTTTTTCTTGATTTCTTATAGTGTTTCTTAAAGCCAGAAAGTTGCCATTTGAAATGACTTTAGTTTTGTGTCATGTCTGTGATCTGCTTTTTTTCTACAAAATTGAACAACTGAATGAACATCCTCTGAGGCCGGTGATTCCATAATTTTTGCCAGGGGTTGTAGACAAATTTCACCGCCAGCTCGAAAGTGATCGCCTGCTGACTGTTTTCGTGCTAATAGCGTGAATGGCCACACATTTTCTAAGTGAAAACACTCTATTGTGGTGTGCTCCCCCGCAACTCGAGCGTGTGGCCTGGAAACATTGGTACAGATTCACTCTCTTTAACTGTATGCTTTACAAAAAGAGCCATGGCAGACAAACCAGGTGCACGTTAACATGTGCTATAGGCCAGTACATGCATGTACTGTGCAGCCCACACATGCAGACTTTCTGTCCTGCACATGACAAGGTAACCCTGTAAACTGCAGATAAGGATCAAACGCACTAGAGTGAAGCAGAAGGTGCAAGAAATGCTTGGCCATGGCAACTCAAAGGAATAGACTGAAAGCTGCACATTCAAGAAAAAAGAACTGCAGTAAAATACGATAATATTAGGTTGACAGCCTTCAAGGGGAAAAAGCTACCAAAGTGCCATATAATTCTTTTGTAAACACAAAAGCGAGGCCAACTGGTGCCACCTCATTTTCAAATAAAAAGAAGGGAGGGGGAGAGAGAGAGAGAGAGAGAGAGAGAGAGAGAGAGAGAGAGAGAGAGAGAGAGAGAGAGACAAGATACAGATACTGATTCAAAGCTGTATCTTTGTTTCAGCTGACTTCACATCACAAGTATGACCATGACACAATGGAATTACAAACTGCTAAGGGCCCTGTCCCACTGGTGTTTAGAAGGATTTGCGTATGGATTGCGCAAAAAATTGGCTCATATTCGCCAAACATCCGCAATATCCGTGTAACATGCCTGTATGAGTTGGCCGTCATCTGAACACGTCTGTGATCATCCGCAGAGGCACGCATGTCCGCAGCCAGGATTTTTGAGCTGTTCAAAAATCTGAATGCGGATGACATCCGCCTTACATACTTCATATATACTCAATTCATACACAATCCATACTCACTCTATGCGCTGTATATCTGCCGTTAACCGCTGATATCCGCAACTGATGGGGATTTGCGGCTGGACAGGGGACCGGGACAGTGTGTAAAACAGATATATCGTGTCCATCATGTCCACATCACAAACTAAAATATGTTGTAGCGAATGCATACAAATTGGCCACGAATAAAGCGTTTTTATTACATCTGCTTTGCAGCTGATTTGCGGACAATCTGTGAATGCATAAACACGTCAAACACGTCACGTAAACCCAAAGTGTGGCAGAAAGCGACATACCTGCCAGTCAGTGCGGTCCGGCTGTGCAGATCCACAAAGACGTAGCTGCTGCAATCCAGGACTTTTATTTAACACCAACAAAAGGAAAAGTTGGTGTTTTAGCCACAACTCACTCAAAAAAAAAGAAAAAAAAGAACACCGTCTCACACCCCGAGCAGCTTCTCCCCTCCCGCTCCCCAAACTCATGAACAGTTAACCCTGGCATGACAAAATGAACATTAACTCTGTGATCAACTTGTCCAAGTCCAGCAAATGCTCCAGAGGCTGTATTGTTGGTGTGAATAGTGATGCCGACGGTGTTGGGAAAGTGTAGTGACACGGACCCACAACAGGGGGCGTAAATGAATGGACAATGAAAGAGTCGAATATGAACACTTTACTTTTGTGAATGAGCACAACCAAAATACAGAGGATTACAGAATTTTGCAGTCAATCCACAAAGGTGACGTGTGGGCAGGTTCAAGGATAGAAGATGTCTGTCCTGAGAGGAACCGGAACCACATGATTTCCTCCGCCACGGAACCCGGAGAATACTGGAGCCGCCAAGTCCCGAGTCCCCAGGTGGCCACCGTCTCCGAATGTCGGATCTGGTACTGCTGGCGAGGAGCAAAAACAGTGAGATGTGGGTGTGTGAACACCCAGTAACAACAATGGTGGGAATTCCACCTCCACCTCTAACACAGTTCAACTCCGGTTGTCTCTGCTGTTCGGTGTGACAAATGAACGCCCTTCACTTTGTGACCAGGTACTCAAAATGACCTAATGGGGTGTTAAATGCCGTCTTCCACTCGTCTCCCTTCCGGACCCGAACCAGGTGGTACGCATTCCTAAGATCCAACTTGGTGAAGATTTTGGCTCCATGCAGGGGCGTGAACACCGAATCTAACAGGGGCAACGGGTATCGACTGCGAACCGTAATCTCATTCAGTCCCCTGTAATCAATGCATGGACGGAGTCCGCCGTCTTTCTTGCCCACAAAAAAGAAACCTGCACCCATCGGGGAGGTGGAATTCCGGATTAGCCCGGCAGCTAATGAGTCCCGGATGTAGGTCTCCATTGATTCGCGCTCAGGTTGTGAGAGGTTGTACAGCCTGCTGGACGGGAACTCAACGCCCGGAATCAAATCAATGGCACAATCGTACGGACGGTGCAGGGGAAGGGTGAGTGCCAGATCGTTGAAGACGTCAGCAAGGTCATGGTACTCAACCAGCACTGCCGTCAGATTGGGAGGGACTTTGACCTCCTCCTTAGCATGTAAACCGGGAGGATCCGAGGATCCTAAACACAACCGATGGCAGATTTCGCTCCACTGAACCACCACCCCAGACGGCCAATCAATCCAGGGATTGTGTTTCAACATCCACGGGAAGCCCAAAATCACGCGGGAGGTAGAAGGAGTCACAAAAAACTCGATCTCCTCCCGATGATTTCCAGACACCACCAGAGTTACAGGTTGTGTCTTGTGCGTGATTAAAGGGAGAAGGGTGCCATCTAGTGCCCGCACCTGCAATGGTGAAGGGAGCGCCACCAGAGGGAGCCCTACCTCCCTAGCCCATCTGCTGTCTTGCAGATTCCCTTCTGATCCCATGTCCACCAGTGCTGGGGCTTGAAGGGTTAAATCCCCGCTCAGGATTGTAACTGGGAGTCGTGTGGAAATATGTGTATGTCCCACGTGAATGTCTTGGCCCACCCTAAGCCCAGTTTCTAGGGGCGGGCGTTGGTGTTTAACCACTTGGGGCAGTCTCTTAACTGATGCTCACTCGAGCCGCAGACAAAGCACTCCCCGTGGGCCAGCCTCCTCTGTCTGTTAGGTGGTCTAAATGTGGCCCTGCTCGTGTCCATAGCTTCGTCAGCAGGGGGAGCTGTAGCCACACAGAGCGTTGAGGCTGTGGAGCGTGGGGAGGGCGGAACCTTTTCGGACCCGGAAGGAAGAGGGACGGCGCGTGCCCGGCCACGTCCTTCGTCTCGCTCCCGACGGCGTTCCTCTAACCGATTGTCTAACTGTATAACGAGATCAATAAGCCCATCTAAATCCTGCGGTTCTTCCTTGGCTACCAGGTGCTCTTCAGGACCGACGACAGTCCGTTTATGAAGGCGGCGCGGAGCGCAGTCGTATTCCAGCCGGACCTCGCAGCCACGATGCGGAAGTCGACTGCATATTCGGCTGCGCTCCGGCGCTCCTGTCTCATTGACAGCAGCACTGTTGAAGCAGTCTCTCCTCTGTTAGGGTGATCAAAAACCGTTTTGAACTCCCTCACAAACCCAGTATAAGTGGTAAGGAGCTGTGAATTTTGCTCCCAAAGCGCCGTAGCCCAAGCGCGTGCCTCACCACGAAGCAAGTTAATCACATAAGCCACCTTACTGGTGTCAGACGCGTACATTACGGGACGTTGTGCAAAGACGAGCGAACACTGTATAAGAAAGTCCGCGCACGTCTCCACACAACCTCCGTACGGCTCTGGGGGACTTATGTATGCTTCAGGGGATGGTGCGGGGGGGGGGGGGGGTCGTTGAATGACCAGTGGAACGTCTATATTCTGCACCGGGTCAGCAGGAGGAGGAGCTGCAGCAGCACCCTGAGCGCGCGCTTCCACCTGCGCAGTGAGAGCGTCCATCTTGCGATTAAGGATGACGTTTTGCTCGGTCATCAGATCCGAGCAGTAAAGGCGATGAGGATTTGCTGCAACTTACCAATCACGCCTCCTGCAGACGCCTGTGCACCCTGCTCTTCCATTGGTTGTCCAACAGATGGTTGATGCCCCTCGGGATCCATGACGCTGGCCGAGATATCCTGTTGGGAAAGTGTAGGGACACGGACCCACAACAGGGGGCGTAAATGAATGGACAATGAAAGAGTTGAATATGAACACTTTACTGTTGTGAATGAGCACAACCAAAATACAGAGGATTACAGAATTTTGCAAACAGTCAATCCACAAAGGTGACGTGTGGGCAGGCTCGAGGATAGAAGACGTTTGTCCTGAGAGGAACTGGAACCACACGATTTCCTCTGCCACCGAACCCGGAGAATACTGGAGCCACCAAGTCCCGAGTCCCCAGGTGGCCACCGTCTCCGAATGTCGGATCTGGTACTGCTGGCAAGGAGCAAAAACAGTGAGATGTGGGTGCGTGAACACCCAGTAACAACAATGGTGGGAATTCCACCTCCACCTCTAACACAGTTCAACTCCGGTTGTCTCTGCTGTTCGGTGTGACAAGTGAACGCCCTTCACTTTGTCACCACTCCGTACTCCGCCACACGACAACAGTGAGTAGTCTCCTGAAACAATATCACACAATAGAAAAGTAACATGCGCACGGCACAATCACGGATGAGGTATTACCTTCACAGATAGAAGATATCTCGGCAACGAGGTGGAGATGACGTCCGGTTTTTATGGAGTGGAATGATGAAGTGAAGATGGATGACAGCTGTCATGAGATAATGAGTGACAGCTGTCACCCCCGGCTGTGTCCGTGGCGGCAGCACCCTCTCGTGCCTGAAGTCCGCACTTCAGGCAGGGCGCCCTCTGGTGGTGGGCCAGCAGTACCTCCTCTTCTGGCGGCCCACACAATAGACGGCCCGAGTGCACTTCTTTTATGACCGCAATGCAGATGCCGTGCACGCGCAACATGTGCGCGATGCATTCATAATACACCCGTAATACTGCCGTGATAATCTCAATGTGTCGGATCAGTTTCCTCACTACATGCGTTATATAACCGTGATTGTTCATCATATATTCGCTATATATTATTAATATATCCGTAATTCATACTGGGACATTTGTCATTTTTGGCCATTTTTGTTGCAGACGACAACTAACGCCCACGATTTGTATCCTCAATTCATGCGCAATTAATCCTCTCCCCAGTGGGACAGGGCCCTAAAATACCTTGCGCTCCAAGAGGTGTCACAAAATACTGTGCATAGAAAACACTACTGTGCATATACAATTGTGACCGTACTATTAACAGGGACTGAAAATATCATGTGAAATTATAGTTTGGCTTTTCTCATTCTGGATTTAAAATAATGCATCTCACACCACAGTTTGTATGCTTTGACCAAAAAAAAAAAAAAAAAAAAAAAAAAAAAAAAAACCTGGTTAAAATGCATGTAAAAAACAAATTAGAGTATTGTGAAAAGTTCAGTATTTTGGTAAAATATTTCAGAAAATGAAAAATTTATATATACTAGACTCATTACATATTAATTCAATGTTTCAGACATTTTTTATTTAAATTTTGATAAGTAAATGGTAAATGGACTGCATTTATATAGCGCTTTTCCATCTGCGTCAGATGCTCAAAGCGCTTTACAATTATGCCTCACATTCACCCTGATGTCAGGGTGCTGCCATACAAGGTGCTCACTACACACCGGGAGCAACTAGGGGATTAAAGACCTTGCCCAAGAGCCCTTAGTGATTTTCCAGTCAGGCAGGGATCTGAACCGAGGATCTTCTGGTCTCAAGCCCAACACCTTAACCACTAGACCATCACCTCCACCAAGTGGAAATAACCACTGCCAGGGGCACTGACACAATCCCATTCAATGAAAGACCCTGGATTTTAGGGCCCTGTACCACTGGGGAGAGGATTAAGTGTGCATGAATTGAGTACACAAATTGCAGGCATTCGTTGTCGTCTGCAACAAAAATGGCCAAAAATGACAAATGTCCCAGTATGAATTACGGATATATTAATAATATATAGCGAATATATGATGAACAATCACGGTTGTATAATGCATGTAGTAAGGAAACGGATCTGACGCATTGCAATTATCATTACGGGTGTATTATGATGCATCGTGCACGTGTTGCGCGTGCACGGCATCTGCACTGTGGTCATAAATGAAGTGCACTTTTGCTGTCGGCACCACTATTCACACCAACAATCCAGCCTCTGGAGCATTTGCTGGACTTGGACAAGTTGATTGGAGTAAAGAAGCAGTGAACAGGATGAGTGGTGACGTCAGCGGATTGCACCAGAGTGCAGCTCATCTCAACGATTATAACAAGAAGTTAAATCTGTTATAAACATAGGAATAAATACTGTAACAGCTGCAGACAAGAAGGAAAAAACACGCAACTGTTTTATCAAGCCTTGACAATGTAAACAAGTCAAATAATTACCTTTTTAGACAGCTCAAAATGCTTTCTGCAGCTGGAACCGTTCGCACGTGCACGCGCGAACAGCTCCAGCTGCAGCTTCCTGATTCAGGAGGTGATTAGAGCCGTTTTCAACAGGCAATTTGCAGAATAAAATGATTAATCCGCCACGAAATAATTATTTTATATAGGCAGCATCCAGCGCAGAGCGCATGGCAGCCGGTAGAACAAAGAACGGCATCCAGCTGCGAACATAGCACATCTGATTTGCATCCGCCACAAATCAGATGCAAAGCAGACGTAATAAAAACGCTTTATTCGTGGCGAGTCTGTATGCAGTCGCTGCAACTTATTTTAGTTTGTGATGTGGACATGATGGGCACACAAACTATCCGATTTACACACTGTCCCAGTCCGCTGCCAAGCCGCAAATCCCTGTCAGTTGCAGATATCAGCAGATGACGGCAAATATACATCGCATAGATTGAGTATGTATTGTGTATGTATTGAGTATGCATGGAGTATGTAAGGCGGATGTCATCTGCAGCCAAAATTTTGTGCAGCTCAAAAATCCTGGAAACGGAAAAACGTGCCTCTGAAGATAATTGCGGACATGTGCGGGTGTCGCCCGACTCATACAAGCATGTTTCATGCATATTGCGGATGTTAAGTGAATATGAGCCAATTTTGTGCGCAATCCATATGCAAATTCTCCTAAACGCCAGTGGGACAGGGCCCTTAGAGTCATTGCTGATAATAGTCTGGATGGTTCTTTTTGTCTTTTGGTCCAAAGCACATTCCATGTCCATTTCTTCCAAGATCCGGAATACTGATTTGTCTGACCATGTCACGTGCCCATGGCTCAGAGGACAGTGACAAGGAGGAGACACAAACGAGAGGATTAGGAAAATATAAGTATTTATTTACAATAGTTTAAGTCAATAAGTTAAAAGGTGCAAAGATGTGCAACCATGCAAAAAGGCGCTCTGTTACCGGTCGGCGCAGCGAGACGTCCTAGAGAGAGGGAGAGAACAAAACAAATTAGTTGGGCCCACTTAAATAAGAGACAGGGACACCAGGCCCAGGTGCCCCTGATTATGGGCCCGCCCCGCTACAAGACGGCGGGGGCCGTCACAGACCACAATATATGCTTCAGTTGTGTGATGATCCAACTCAGATGTCTCTGAGTCCAGAGACATTGGCCCTGCTTGCGGACAAGACAAAGGTAAGGCTTCTTTCTTGTTGCACAGTGAGATTTTAAGCAGCATTTGTACTACTACTATTTGTACTACTGTAGCGCTTGACAATTTCTTCGCAAAGCATAGGGAAAAATTGCCCATGGTGCTATATCAGCTATTGATGAATGACGGTTCTTGATGCAGTGCCATCTGAGGGATTGGAGATCATGAGTGTTTAGCTTTGGCTTGCACCCTTGTCCTTTCCTCCAGATTCCTTGATTACTTTAATGATATTATGCACTGTAGAGGGTAAAATATGAAAATGCCTTCTGAGTCTTTTTGAGAAACACTGTTTTTAACATTTTAACAATTTTACCATGCATTTGTTATTCATTGTATTTATTTCAAACATATTCAAACATTTACATTTCACATTTCCTTCTCCCGATGTGTTCAAAATGGAGTAGGCAGAAGTATAAACTTATATATTCCTACTCCGATACATAATTTTTTCAACTATTTACAATATACAGTTTCAAAACAATATTCAGTTTTCTTATTGAAAACAACAAACAAAAAATAACTAAATTAAATAATATTTCTTCTTAGAATGCCAGTGCTGTGGATTAAACTGCTACACTACATCTTGATATTTATTTAAAATATTATTTTGTACATTATTTTAAACTGATGCATGTTTTTACTTTGCTTAAGTTAATCTGTTAGACTACGAGTATTCCCTAATTTTTACCCCTGACACAGAAACACACATACTTCTCAAAGTTGTCCTGACACATGGCATTTTTAATTCAGTTCCCCTCTGAAGTTATATCCCCCTTCTCTCTTTGGAAGTATGGTAGATTATTTCTTGCTTTGAATAGTATTTGTGCTGTTTTAAAATTAACCAGATCCTGAAAATTTATAGCTCGTGTTTTTTTTTTAAAGTTCATTTGTATGGTCCCTATATCCAGCATTATTTATTAATCTAAAGGTCCTTTTCTGCATTGTATTTATTGCAAATTACTTGTGTATGCGTTTCTCCAAACCTCTACACAATAACTCAAATATGGTAAAAAACAATGTACAATATAAAGTACATTTGCTGACAAACTGGAGATGCTCTTCCCATCTTTGCTTCTCAAAAGACTCAACCTTTCATGAATACTGGATATGTTCAATACAGTCCCAACTTTTTTCTGATATGTGGTTGTAATAGAAGATGACGCATGCCATCAACAAAAACAGGCCAACAACAGACATGGGTACATCTGGTTCTTTGTAAAATAATGAAAATGTTAATTATATTAAAATAAAATCTAATAAAATTAAAATAATAATATAATAATGAAACTATTATGCTTTTAAAAAAGGAAGCAGTGATATATATATATATATATACTCGTTTGCACTCGGGGTCGCCACAGCAAATCCAAGGTGGATCTGCATGTTGATTTGGCACAGGTTTTACGCTGGATGCCCTTCCTGACGCAACTCCACATTACATGGAGAAATGTGGCAGGGGTGGGATTTGAACCCAGAACCTTCCGAACTGAAACCAAGCGCATTAACCACTTGGCCACCACCCCTGCTAGCTAGCTAGCTATCTAGCTAGCTAGCTAGCTAGCTATCTATCTATCTATCTATCTATCTATCTATCTATCTATCTATCTATCTATCTATCTATCTATCTATCTATCTATCTATCTATCTATCTATCTATCTATCTATATATATATATGTTGTGTGTTGGGGGGTGTGGCTGGATATTTTGGTGTTCTTTTCTTTTCTTTGCTCTCCAGGTGGCATGAGAACTGATTTGTCTGTGGAGAAGGTGCTGGCTGAAGAATCCTTCACCCTCATCAACATCATGTGCAGCACCTGAAGGTTACAAATGATCTTCTTATGGCTTCGGACAGTGGACTTATCTCTGTGCTTGTTCTGTTGGACCTCAGTGCTGCTTTTGATACTGTTGACCATAAAATTTTATTACAGAGATTAGAGCATGTCATAGGTATTAAAGGCACTGCGCTGCGGTGGTTTGAATCATATTTGTCTAATAGATTACAGGTTGTTCATGTAAATGGGGAATCTTCTTCACAGACTAAAGTTAATTATGGAGTTCCACAAGGTTCTGTGATAGGACCAATTTTATTCACTTTATACATGCTTCCCTTGGGCAGTATTATTAGACGGTATTGCTTAAATTTTCATTGTTACGCAGATGATACCCAGCTTTATCTATCCATGAAGCCAGAGGATACACACCAATTAGCTAAACTGCAGGATTGTCTTACAGACATAAAGACATGGATGACCTCTAATTTCCTGCTTTTAAACTCAGATAAAACTGAAGTTATTGTACTTGGCCCCACAAATCTTAGAAGCATGGTGTCTAACCAGATCGTTACTCTGGATGGCATTTCCCTGATCTCTGGTAATACTGTGAGAAATCTTGGAGTTATTTTTGATCAGGATATGTCATTCAAAGCGCATATTAAACAAATATGTAGGACTGCCTTTTTTCATTTACGCAATATCTCTAAAATCAGAAAGGTCTTGTCTCAGAGTGATGCTGAAAAACTAATTCATGCATTTATTTCCTCTAGGCTGGACTATTGTAATTCATTATTATCAGGTTGTCCTAAAAGTTCCCTAAAAAGCCTTCAGTTGGTTCAGAATGCTGCAGCTAGAGTACTGACTGGGACTAGCAGGAGAGAGCATATCTCACCCGTGTTGGCCTCTCTTCATTGGCTTCCTGTTAATTCTAGAATAGAATTTAAAATTCTTCTTCTTACTTATAAGGTTTTGAATAATCAGGTCCCATCTTATCTTAGGGACCTCGTAGTACCATATTACCCCATTAGAGCGCTTCGCTCTCAGACTGCGGGCTTACTTGTAGTTCCTAGGGTTTGTAAGAGTAGAATGGGAGGCAGAGCCTTCAGCTTTCAGGCTCCTCTCCTGTGGAACCAGCTCCCAATTCAGATCAGGGAGACAGATACCCTCTCTACTTTTAAGATTAGGCTTAAAACTTTCCTTTTCGCTAAGGCTTATAGTTAGGGCTGGATCGGGTGACCCTGGACCATCCCTTGGTTATGTTGCTTTAGACGTAGACTGTGGGGGGGTTCCCATGATGCACTGTTTCTTTCTTTTTTTGCTCCGTATGCATCACTCTGCATTTAATCATTAGTGATCGATCTCTGCCCCCCTTCTCGGCATGTCTTTTTCCTGGTTCTTTCCCTCAGCCCCAACCAGTCTCAGCAGAAGACTGCCCCTCCCTGAGCCTGGTTCTGCTGGAGGTTTCTTCCTGTTAAAAGGGAGTTTTTCCTTCCCACTGTGGCCAAGTGCTTGCTCATAGGGGGTCGTTTTGACCGTTGGGGTTTTTCATGGTCATTGTATGGCCTTGCCTTGCAATATGGAGCGCCTTGGGGCAACTGTTTGTTGTGATTTGGCGCTATATAAGAAAAAAGTTGATTGATTGATTGATTGACCTGTGAATGGTGCTCACATGCAACCTTAAAGACTTTCAGCTGAAGCAGATAATTGGATGGCGTTCTGCATTTAAGTCATGTGTGATTCAAGCAGAACTGCCGGGAACTCGACCTTGTGACGTTCGTTTGTGAGACGCTGAGGACCGCGCCTGGGTTTGACATATCGAGCCCGTGAAGCAAGGAAGGGTGAGGGACACATGCTGTCAGCACACATCAAAGGTGATTAAGTGTTTGACTAATTGTTGATAGTAACTTGGTATTTTGTTACGCAGTATACTTGAATTGTGATGAGGATTGTGCAGCTCGCTTCTCACTGCTGTGGCATGCGGACAAGTGGTCCTCCACCTGTTGTGAGAAGCTGCTCATTTGCATAAAGCTTAAAATACAGACCTGCATGTGTTGCTGATAGTGTGTGTCTTTTGAAGGATATTAGTTGTAACTGCTAACTTACCTCACCTCTTCTATGCTTCGCAGAGAGTCGGTTTATCGTGTCCACCTGGGGGGTGTTTGGCGGTGGTAGTGGGTCCAGGAGCGCCGGGCTTCGATCCTTTTGGGCGCTGGAGAGCGTGCCAGCCTTCACTCCACCAGAAGGACGCTATTTCTGTTTTTACACTTTTTATGCACCAGCGGGTGAAATAAATATATTGTTTTTGGAACCGCTTTTCTGGTTATTTGTAGCGCTGGGTTCCGTCTGACGCAGGTCCGCTTCTCAACCCGCGTCGACACATAACAGTAGTTCCCGGCCATTCCATAATGGACCCAGCGGCAGAGGCGGTTCCTTTTGCCGAAAAAGTTCAAGAACACTTGGAGAAAATATGGAAGCAATTACAGCATCTCGCAAACCAAATTAAACAAACAGACGCCCGTGTTACGGAGCTTGCAGCGCAAGCCATTCCGCTTCCTGCTGCTCCAGCTGCGGCACCATCGATACTGGTGCAGATAACTCCGTCACCCAGAGATTCGGCGTCCGAACCGATTGTTTGTCGTCCGGAGCCTTGTACGGGAGATGTCGAAGCCTGTGCTTTGATGCAATGTTCTCTGGTTTCTGCTCAGTCAGGTTGGAATGCCGCAGCTTTACGAGGAATGTTTGTAGATGGGTTAAATTAACAATGTGTTGCAGTAATATCATTTTATGATCAGTTTCTGAAACAAACAAATAAACAAACAACAAAAAAAGTAAAAATGTTGAGATTTTTGTGCCAAAACCATGCATGGCATGGCAGAAGTCCAAGATGTCATGTCATAGCTACGGCAAGTAAAAATACAGACATGATATGGATACTCAATACATGGCATTACTGGCTTAACAGCAAAAGGAGTAGAAGGAGTAGTAGTAGTAGTAGTAGTAGTAGTAGTAGTAGTGCTGCAATAGATGGTGAATACATTGTTAATCTACATTGTACTGGGTTCTGTCGTAGCCATTCAGTGTCAGAATACCACCCTCTCAGTACTACAGCTGGGCATGTGCTACTAGTTACACCTTCATGGTGAATTGTATAAGAGAAGAATTGTGATGCAAGAAGACAGATCAAATCTCAGTATGAATCACCAGTGTGCCTTTAGGCAAACTGTAGCTAAAGTTTCATGTCTTCTTTTTTTTTTTAAAACATATCAACAGTGATACAACAGACAAAAGCTGCACTATGAAGTTTCCCAAATCACAGCCACAAAAGCCAACATTTTTACTGTTGCACTGGATGGTTTTCTAAGTCTAGCAGGTTCCTTTGACAATAGCAATGAATATTTAATGAAGCTGAATCTAGCTATGTACAACTGAGCTATGAGGTGCAGGTACCTGCCAGATGCCTTGATTGGGGCACTCCTTCTGCTGAATCACCTTTAAATTATTTACACATTATTCACTTTGTGTGTTTTTAGGAATCCGCTAGGTTGCGTAGCTACTAGCTCTTAGCCGATTTAGCATGGCGGCTTCTCCTGTCTCTCCCTTACTTTTCTGCTCTGGGTGTGAAATGTTTAGTTATTCCTCAGCCTCCTTTAGCAGTAACGGTACTTGTAATAAGTGCAGCTTATTCGTAGCTTTGGAGGCCAGGCTGGGCGAATTGGAGACTCGGCTCCGCACCGTGGAAAATTCTACAGCTAGCCAGGCCCCTGTAGTCGGTGCGGACCAAGGTAGCTTAGCCGCCGCTAGTTCCCCCCTGGCAGATCCCGGGCAGTCGGGAAAGCAGGCTGACTGGGTGACTGTGAGGAGGAAGCGTAGTCCTAAACAGAAGCCCCGTGTACACCGTCAACCCGTTCACATCTCTAACCGTTTTTCCCCACTCGACGATACACTCGCCGAGGATCAAACTCTGGTTATTGGCGACTCTGTTTTGAGAAATGTGAAGTTAGCGACACCAGCAACCATTGTCAATTGTCTTCCGGGGGCCAGAGCAGGCGACATCGAAGGACATTTGAAATTGCTGGCTAAGGCTAAGCGTAAATTTGGTAAGATTGTAATTCACGTCGGCAGTAATGACACTCGGTTACGCCAATCGGAGGTCACTAAAATTAACATTAAATCGGTGTGTAACTTTGCAAAAACAATGTCGGACTCTGTTGTTTTCTCTGGGCCCCTCCCCAATCAGACCGGGAGTGACATGTTTAGCCGCATGTTCTCCTTGAATTGCTGTCTGTCTGAGTGGTGTCCAAAAAATGAGGTGGGCTTCATTGATAATTGGCAAAGCTTCTGGGGAAAACCTGGTCTTGTTAGGAGAGACGGCATCCATCCCACTTTAGATGGAGCAGCTCTCATTTCTAGAAATCTGGCCAATTTTCTTGGATCCTCCAAACTGTGACTGTCCAGCGTTGGGACCAGGAGGCAGAGCTGTGGTCTTATACACCTCTCTGCAGCTTCTCTCCCCCTGCCATCCCCTCATTACCCCATCCCCGTAGAGACGGTGCCTGCTCCCAGACCACCAATAACCAGCAAAAATCTATTTAAGCATAAAAATTCAAAAAGAAAAAATAATATAGTACGTTCAATTGCACCACAGACTAAAACAGTTAAATGTGGTCTATTAAACATTAGGTCTCTCTCTTCTAAGTCCCTGTTGGTAAATTATATAATAATTGATCAACGTATTGATTTATTCTGCCTAACAGAAACCTGGTTACAGCAGGATGAATATGTTAGTTTAAATGAGTCAACACCCCCGAGTCACACTAACTGTCAGAATGCTCGTAGCACGGGCCGTGGCGGAGGATTAGCAGCAATCTTCCATTCCAGCTTATTAATTAATCCAAAACCGAGACAGAGCTTTAATTCATTTGAAAGCTTGTCTCTTAGTCTTGTCCATCCAAATTGGAAGTCCCAAAAACCAGTTTTATTTGTTATTATCTATCGTCCACCTGGTCGTTACTGTGAGTTTCTCTGTGAATTTTCTGACCTTTTGTCTGACTTAGTGCTTAGCTCAGATAAGATAATTATAGTGGGCGATTTTAATATCCACACAGATGCTGAGAATGACAGCCTCAACACTGCATTTAATCTATTATTAGACTCTATCGGCTTTGCTCAAAAAGTAAATGAGTCCACCCACCACTTTAATCATATCTTAGATCTTGTTCTGACTTATGGTATGGAAATAGAAGACTTAACAGTATTCCCTGAAAACTCCCTTCTGTCTGATCATTTTTTAATAACATTTACATTTACCCTGATGGACTACCCTGCAGTGGGGAATAAGTTTCATTACACTAGAAGTCTTTCAGAAAGCGCTGTAACTAGGTTTAAGGATATGATTCCTTCGTTATGTTCTCTAATGTCATATACCAACACAGAGCAGAGTAGCTACCTAAACTCTGTAAGGGAGTTAGAGTATCTCGTCAATAGTTTTACATCCTCTTTGAAGACAACTTTGGATGCTGTAGCTCCTCTGAAAAAGAGAGCTTTAAATCAGAAGTGTCTGACTCCGTGGTATAACTCACAAACTCGTAGCTTAAAGCAGATAACCCGTAAGTTGGAGAGGAAATGGCGTCTCACTAATTTAGAAGATCTTCACTTAGCCTGGAAAAAGAGTTTGTTGCTCTATAAAAAAGCCCTCCGTAAAGCTAGGACATCTTTCTACTCATCACTAATTGAAGAAAATAAGAATAACTTCAGGTTTCTTTTCAGCACTGTAGCTAGGCTGACAAAGAGTCAGAGCTCTATTGAGCTGAGTATTCCATTAACTTTAACTAGTAATGACTTCATGACTTTCTTTGCTAACAAAATTTTGACTATTAGAGAAAAAATTACTCATAACCATCCCAAAGATGTATCGTTATCTTTGGCTGCTTTCAGTGATGCCGGTATTTGGTTAGACTCTTTCTCTCCGGTTGTTCTGTCTGAGTTATTTTCATTGGTTGCTTCGTCCAAACCATCGGCATGTTTATTGGACCCCATTCCTGCCAGGCTGCTCAAGGAAGTCCTACCATTATTTAATGCTTCAATCTTAAATATGATCAATCTATCTTTGTTAGTTGGTTATGTACCACAGGCCTTTAAGGTGGCAGTAATTAAACCATTACTTAAAAAGCCATCACCTGACCCAGCTATCTTAGCTAATTATAGGCCAATTTCCAACCTTCCTTTTCTCTCAAAGATTCTTGAGAGGGTAGTTGTAAAACAGCTAACTGATCACCTGCAGAGGAATGGTCTATTTGAAGAGTTTCAGTCAGGTTTTAGAATTCATCATAGTACAGAAACAGCATTAGTGAAGGTTACAAATGATCTTCTTATGGCTTCGGACAGTGGACTTATCTCTGTGCTTGTTCTGTTGGACCTCAGTGCTGCTTTTGATACTGTTGACCATAAAATTTTATTACAGAGATTAGAGCATGTCATAGGTATTAAAGGCACTGCGCTGCGGTGGTTTGAATCATATTTGTCTAATAGATTACAGTTTGTTCATGTAAATGGGGAATCTTCTTCACAGACTAAAGTTAATTATGGAGTTCCACAAGGTTCTGTGCTAGGACCAATTTTATTCACTTTATACATGCTTCCCTTAGGCAGTATTATTAGACGGTATTGCTTAAATTTTCATTGTTACGCAGATGATACCCAGCTTTATCTATCCATGAAGCCAGAGGATACACACCAATTAGCTAAACTGCAGGATTGTCTTACAGACATAAAGACATGGATGACCTCTAATTTCCTGCTTTTAAACTCAGATAAAACTGAAGTTATTGTACTTGGCCCCACAAATCTTAGAAGCATGGTGTCTAACCAGATCGTTACTCTGGATGGCATTTCCCTGATCTCTAGTAATACTGTGAGAAATCTTGGAGTCATTTTTGATCAGGATATGTCATTCAAAGCGCATATTAAACAAATATGTAGGACTGCCTTTTTGCATTTACGCAATATCTCTAAAATCAGAAAGGTCTTGTCTCAGAGTGATGCTGAAAAACTAATTCATGCATTTATTTCCTCTAGGCTGGACTATTGTAATTCATTATTATCAGGTTGTCCTAAAAGTTCCCTAAAAAGCCTTCAGTTGGTTCAGAATGCTGCAGCTAGAGTACTGACGGGGACTAGCAGGAGAGAGCATATCTCACCCGTGTTGGCCTCTCTTCATTGGCTTCCTGTTAATTCTAGAATAGAATTTAAAATTCTTCTTCTTACTTATAAGGTTTTGAATAATCAGGTCCCATCTTATCTTAGGGACCTCGTAGTACCATATTACCCCATTAGAGCGCTTCGCTCTCAGACTGCGGGCTTACTTGTAGTTCCTAGGGTTTGTAAGAGTAGAATGGGAGGCAGAGCCTTCAGCTTTCAGGCTCCTCTCCTGTGGAACCAGCTCCCAATTCAGATCAGGGAGAAAGATACCCTCTCTACTTTTAAGATTAGGCTTAAAACTTTCCTTTTCACTAAGGCTTGTAGTTAGGGCTGGATCGGGTGACCCTGGACCATCCCTTGGTTATGCTGCTTTAGACGTAGATTGTGGGGGGTTTCCCATGATGCACTGTTTCTTTCTCTTTTTGTTCCGTATGCATCACTCTGCATTTAATCATTAGTGATCGATCTCTGCCCCCCTTCACGGCATGTCTTTTTCCTGTTTTTTTCCCTCAGCCCCAACCAGTCTCAGCAGAAGACTGCCCCTCCCTGAGCCTGGTTCTGCTGGAGGTTTCTTCCTGTTAAAAGGGAGTTTTTCCTTCCCACTGTTGCCAAGTGCTTGCTCATAGGGGGTCGTTTTGACCGTTGGGGTTTTTCATAATTATTGTATGGCCTTGCCTTACAATATGGAGCGCCTTGGGGCAACTGTTTGTTGTGATTTGGCGCTATATAAGAAAAAAGTTGATTGATTGATTGATGTTAGACACCAGCTGTTTAAGCAGAGTGTAATGAAGGTGTTGACTGAGCTCAGCACAATAACACACATACAGTGTGCACAAAAATGGGAACAGTCACAGGTAAACACACCCTGAGGCTCCTGTGTACAGGGCTATAGGAGGAATGCAGAGCCAGAAAGGAAAATGTTACTCATTACAGGAAGCATTCCAGGTGTCAGTGTTGTGGACAAAATTCATGCAGACATGCCCTCCATTTGTCTACAGCAGGGGTGCTCAAGTTCGGTCCTCGAGAGCTACCTTCCTGATACTCTTAGTTGTCTCCCTGCTCCAACACACCTAAATCCAATGAAAGACTCGTTAGCAGACTTTTAATGAGCCTTTCATTGGATTCAGGTGTGTTGGAGCAGGGAGACAACTAAGAGTATCAGGAAGGTAGCTCTCGAGGACCGAACTTGAGCACCCCTGGTCTACAGTATGCTACACATTGGACAGCGGGAAAAATAAGCATTGAACTTATCATTTTTCTCAGTAAATATCTTTCTAAATGTGCTATTGACATGAAATTTTCACTAGACACAAAGAAATTAAACCACAGGTCCATGTCCATGTGTAATAATTTGAAATAACACAGGGAAAAAGTTTTTAACACATGACAAAAGGTAGGTGCAAAAAGGTATGAAAAGCCAGGACGCCAGCTGAAATTGATTAGTAATTAGAAAGCAAGCCTGTCCCTTGTCAGTGCAAATATCAGCTGGTTCAGTGCCACACAAGAAATATTTGGATTTCATTTCACCATAAACCAGCCACAACCAGGTGCTCCTCACAAGATTTCTGACAGAGGAGTGAAAAGAATTATCAGAAGAGCTGTCCAAGAGCCAAGGACCACTTGTGGAGATCTTCAGAAAGACCTGGAATTAGCAGGTACAATTGTTTAAAAGAAAATAGTAAGTAATGCACTCAACTGCCTTGGCCTTTATGCATGCTCACCACATAAGACTCCATTGCTGAAGAAATGTTTAAAGTTTTCTGCACAACATTTAGACAAGCCCGTGAAATACTGGGAGAATATACTTTCATCAGATGAGACCAAAACTGAGCTCTTTGGATGCCATATCACACACCATGTTTGGAGGTCAATTGGAACTGCACATCACCCCAAAATCACCATATTATACCCCCATCATACAAGAGCACGAATTGTATGAATGCTGTATGAATTGACATTTGAACAAAATTCATGCAATTCGTGCTGCATTCCAACTGCACTCAAACGCCTCATTCAGTATTCCTACAGCAATCGGCACATTTGTGTGTGGCTTGAGCTGGAAAACATATGAATGGTGGTGGAGTCAGTTGTACTGTATTTGTACTGCCATAGGAATGGACATTCGAACATCATTTGTGCAAGTCGGCCTGCAGTCGTACTGCATTCGACCTGCAGCACGAATGCCGTACAAAGTGACATCTGAACTACAGTCATGCAAGTTGTGCTGCAGTCCAGGTGCATTGAATTCCCCAGAGCATTCATGTGGCACATAGAGAAATACGCCAAATTGGCAGGCCAGCACAAATGTAGAGATTATGCACACTACTGTCGTGCTGCAGTGGAACTAGGGAATATTTGTACAGTGGTCATACTGTGTGACTACTCGCCTGAATGGCATTCAAAGTGGCATACAACTGGCATCTGAAATAGCAACCCACCAGCATTTAGAGCAGTCTGACTGTGCTGGCATGTCCCGATTGTGCCCCCGATGAGCCACCCCCACTCCCCGCATCCTGTTTGGTGCACAAACAGGATGCGGAACAGCTGATTTCCAGAGAGGGGGAGAGAGTGCGGACAGAGAGAGAGAGACAGTGAGAGAGATGAGGAAAGGTGGAAGGCATGTGTGCGCTGGGGGGGGATCTAAAATGTATCTAACATCTGAAAAATTTGTGTTGTTTTGAATGCACGTCTTTCATGGGATTATGGGTGTATGGTATCTGGTATATTTCAAGAGGAGATTTAAAGATGTCAGTGAATGGTGAGTATTTGAACTGCACACACACTGACCACTGTGCTTCCTTCACAAATAACACAATCTGCATTTTATTTTAACTTTTGTTTACATTGTAGCCAGGCATTGTCAAAATAACTAAGCTGGCCTGTGCACATTCAAGTAGACGTTATTTATTTTAAGAGACACTGACAAAATAATAGCAAATCCATCTATAACAATGTCATCCGTACAAATAAAGCAGACTAATGGTGTGGGCGGTCTGGTACCGGTATGCAAGAAATAGCCCATACAGCCTATGTGCAAACCTCTGTTGTGCTTTTGTCAGAGCAATGAGTGGAGCTGTGAGCCTTTGCATGGTGCCACGTGTGGGGTTCAAATTTGTGCAAGTGTCAAGGTGGCTGTAGTCTTACAAAACTTGATCATTGGCAAAAATTCTACATACAGTATCACAGAAATCAAAATATATATCACTTGAAAAAAAACTACATGTAAAAATTAAAGAGTGAGATAAAGTCTGCTTTTAAATCAGGTTATGGGGCACCCGCATTTTCTGAAAAATTAAACTTCAGACACTGTTGAATCAAGTCAAAACAAAGGAAGGGTAGGGGAAATTAGGAAGCCTTGATTAACACATTTTCACAGCTGAATTAATGAGCTATTACCTGTCTGTCACCACAAAACCAAAACAATGTTCACACTAAAGAGTCATCACCCCTGTTGCACACCAGATACAGTGTGTGATGTTGCACTGCTGGGTTTCACATCACCTTATGTCGCAAGATCAGAGAGGGAGCATTCCTTGAGAAAAGATGTCTGCAATGCAAAGCATATTACAGGAGATAGAGGTGAAGCTTACTCACCTCTGTGACTGTCAAAATCTGTCAAATACACAACAGTTTCTGATGTCTGATACCGCAGGACAAAAGATCAAATGATGACACCATGATAGTGAAATTGTGGAGATGAAGACTATTTCTTCAAGAAGAAAAAGCAGAAACACAGGGGCCTGGATGAACATATAAACAGTTTCCACCCTCTGGATAAATGAGGCACAGTGAGTAGTGTCATACATCTGTCAAGGACAACATGGCCATTCTTCCAGTCATTAGCTTCTCTGTCTCCCAGAGGGAAGCAAAGATTTCATACAACCCCAGAAGAACAAAATCTACACAGAAATTTAGTGGGTCTTTGTTATACAGCTGCTCAAAGGAGTAGGACACGTTCAGTCAGGACTGTGCCATCACGTGATTGTAACAAAGGCAAAGCTTTGTTTTGGGCTAAAAACAGGGTGGGGTTGACTGGACCAAAGGTGTTCTGTCAGTTCTTTACCAAATGCCTCCTTTTCAACACTCGTTGCCTTCACAACCTAATTGGGCAGCACAATTTCATTTGAGGGTGGGCACTAAAGGGGTAAAATGCCAATGATGCAATTTCTCTACTTCTGGGGACAGAAACGCGGCACTTTCTCTGAGTTTTTGGGCAAATTACACGCAAACAAAGTGAAAATGTAAAGAAAAAGTGGTGATGCGGTAGAAAGTGGACGTGTTGCAGTTTGTTTATGACCCGGAGCTCAAACGCGCTGAGGCGGTTGTGCAGGCGAGAGAACACAGCTACTCTGGTTAGCTGTGTAGGCTAACACTTACTGACATGACCGTTCCCCATTTGCCTTGTCTTCCCTTCTCCACTGGGAACAGAACTGCATTTTTCGCGACTGCTTCAGTGATTGCAGCCGAAAACAAAACAGTACAGTATTTTCCCATTAGAATTGACGCTGTTATGGGAAGAGACTAATCCCTGGGTGGAATCTGGGAGTGTCAGCACAAATCATTCGGCGGATGGAGGTTTCAGCGGAAATCATTTTAAACCTGCATGTCTTAAACCGGCAGGTCCACTAGGTGAAGGAAGTATGCTTTTAAGTTGGCCAAGCCAGGATCAGACTGGACAGACAGAAACGTCTGGACACAATTGCAGGACTCAACACAGTAGCTGTGGTTGATAAACGTGTTTACTGAAGGATTCAGTGGGGTCCGGTGCACAGCAAGGCAGTCAATAATGAGCAAATAGATCCAAAGCATCAGGCATAAGGCGTGGTTGGTACAAACAGGCAGGTGGTCGAAACACAATGTGGTAGCAGGACTTGGAAACGTAGAACACATAGGTGGAAGTGATGGCACAAGGCGCAATGATCTGGTGGAGAGCAAGTGCAACTAGTGGAGCTTAAATACACCCAGGTGATGAGGTACAGATTAGAAACAGGTGTGTTGAAAGTTCCAGAACAGGGTGTGGCCCAGACAGAGTGCAACGGCCACCACCAAGCACCAAGAGAGACGGACAAGAGAGATAGGGACAGACAAGGCCCAAGCAGGAAAAACCCAGCAAGAGAAATCACACATAAAGAAACACAGAACTCTAAACTAAGCCTAAACAAACTACAACCTAAACTAAACATGGTAAAACAAAAATACATGGCACAATAAAACACAAGGCAAAACAGAAACACAAGGCAAAGAGTCCCGACCATGACAGCCGGGCTGAATGGTTGGTGCTGAAACCCCCAAACTCCGCCCGGGGATTCTCTGCCATGTTCATGCCAGCTGTTCTGATATGTGGTCAAATCTCATGATATTATGTAGGGGTTCAAACGAGACTGTGCTGCACTATTTCGACCCTACAATTGCCACCAATCCACGCACTACAACTCCTCTGGAATTCATGGCAACCTGTAGGGTTTTGGATTTGGAGTGTTTGTCATGTAAGGCTGTAATTCCTGTGTGCACACTCCTTAAAATTCACTTGGTTTCAGAGTTAAACTGGATTAAACCTTGGACTTTAAGCAGATGACAAGCTGTTGGATGGACCTTGAGGGGGACAACAACTCCGAGGTCAGGTCACAAAACATACAGTGACGGCTACAAATCAGACTGGACAAAACATCAAACTAAACTCATTTACTTTTAAATAAACTCTGTAAAATTCTTTCACATATGTCTACCCATGTCACCTTGCTAAGTTAAAAAAACAATGACAAGATGTTTTCAACAGAAAAAAACCCTCATTTATGACCTCAAAGCTTGCTTAGACTTTGTCTTTGCAAACTTTTCATTCAATTCCTTGTGACTGATTCATTCATTCTCAGTTGCCAATGTACACTACCCCCCCACACAAGCAGTATTTGCCTGTTAAATACTGATAATCATTAACACACTACAACTGACCTAGATACTTGTGAATGGGTGTGGAAGAAAAGTAACAATTGCAATACACTTAATCATGCTGTTTCAAAGTGTGTAGGTAGCTGACTGAATCCAAATCACTAACTTTACTCGCATTAAAGTAAAGGTACTTTACAACATCCTGTAAACCTAAACTCATCAATAGGTGATTACACAATAGACCTTGCACAGACTGGACAGATTATAGTATATACAACCCCTGGCAAAAATTATGGAATCACCGGCCTCGGAGGATGTTCATTCAGTTGTTTAATTTTGTAGAAAAAAAGCAGATCACAGACATGACACAAAACTAAAGTCATTTCAAATGGCAACTTTCTGGCTTTAAGAAACACTATAAGAAATCAAGAAAAAAATTGTGGCAGTCAGTAACGGTTATTTTTTTAGACCAAGCAGAGGGAAAAAAATATGGAATCACTCAATTCTGAGGAATAAATTATGGAATCATGAAAAACAAAAAAACGCTCCAACACATCACTAGTATTTTGTTGCACCACCTCTGGCTTTTATAACAGCTTGCAGTCTCTGAGGCATGGACTTAATGAGTGACAAACAGTACTCTTCATCAATCTGGCTCCAACTTTCTCTAATTGCTGTTGTCAGATCAGCTTTGCAGGTTGGAGCCTTGTCATGGACCATTTTCTTCAACTTCCACCAAAGATTTTCAATTGGATTAAGATCCGGACTATTTGCAGGCCATGACATTGACCCTATGTGTCTTTTTGCAAGGAATGTTTTCACAGTTTTTGCTCTATGGCAAGATGCATTATCATCTTGAAAAATGATTTCATCATCCCCAAACATCCTTTCAATTGATGGGATAAGAAAAGTGTCCAAAATATCAACGTAAACTTGTGCATTTATTGATGATGTAATGACAGCCATCTCCCCAGTGCCTTTACCTGACATGCTGTTGTGTGGGCCGCTGAAGAGGAGGTACTGCTGGCCCACCACCACCAGATGGCGCCCTGCTTGAAGTGCGGGCTTCAAGCACGAGAGGGCGTCGGAGCCACTGGGAGTGACAGCTGTCACTTATCATCTGCACCAGCTGTCACTCATCCAACTCATCACCATCACTATAAAGGCCGGACTGCAACTCCACCTCCTCGTCAAGAAATCAGCTACCACTCAAGGTAACTTTCTCTGCGGTAATTGTCTGTGACTAAACATTGTTCTGTGTGCAGCTGTTTTCCTGTGGCTACGGTCTGAAGCTGGATTGGCGGATAGTGTGAGTGCGACGTCTTCGCCTCTCACTCCTTCCAGGGAAGTGACTGACAGGAGCTGCACGGGTGATTCTGTTTCTGGAGGTGGAGGTTCTCCGTCCCGGAGGAACTGAGCAAGGAAGGATTACTGGGTGTGTCTTCACACACCCACCATTAACTGTTTCTGTTTCTGCCAGCAGTACCAGGTCTGACAGCTGGAGACGGTGGCCACCTGGGACTCGGGACTTGGCAGCTCCGGTGTTCTTCAGATCCGCTGGCGGTGGAAGCCGTGTGGGATCCGGCTCTTCTCTGGACAGACGTCTTCTATCCTCGAGCCTGCCCACACGTCACCTTGTGTATGATTGACTGTACTCCTCAATTGTTATTGTCTGTATTCCGTTGTGCAATTCACAACATTAAATTGTTACTTTTTGGCTTATCTATTGTCCGTTCATTAACACCCCCTGTTGTGGGTCCGTGTTACTACACTTTCACAACAGGATTTCTCGGCCAGTGTCATGGATCCCGAGGGGCGTCAACCATCGCTTGAACATCCAATGGAAGAGCGAGGTGCACAGGCGCCAGCAGGAGGCGTGTTAGGTGAGCTGCAGCACATCATAACCGCTTTCACTGCTCGGTTGGACGTGGTAACCGAGCAGAACGTTATTCTCAATCGGAGGATGGAGGCTCTCACCGCCCAGGTGGAAGCGCGCGCACAGGGTGCCGCTGCAGCACCTCCTCCTGCTGACCGAATGCCAGACACAGACATTCCAGTGGTCGTTCAACGAATTTAGGGAGTTGAAACGCCGGTTCTCGACTGCACCAGTCCTGGTGCAGCCTGATCCTAATCGCCAGTTTATAGTTGAAGTGGACACCTCTGACTCAGGGATAGGAGCTGTGCAATCCCAGAGCGGGGAGTCCGACAAGGTTCTCCACCCATGTGCCTACTTTTCCCGCAGGTTGACCCCGGCTGAAAGGAACTATGACGTCGGCAATCGGGAACTTCTTGCAGTGAAGGAGGCTCTGGAGGAGTGGAGACACCTGTTGGAGGGAGCTTCGGTACCATTCACGGTTTTCACAGACCATTGGAACCTGGAGTACATTCGGACCGCCAAGCGTCTGAACCCCAGGCAAGCCCGCTGGTCACTGTTCTTCAGGCGTTTTGACTTTCAGATCACATACCGCCCCGTGACGAAGAACCAACGGCCTGACGCCCTGTCCCGGGTGCACGAGGAGGAAGTCAGGACCGAGCTGTCAGACCCAACAGAAACCATCATCCCCGATCCACTGTCATGGCCACCTTCACCGGGGACGTGGAGAAGACCGTCCGGGAGGCCCTGTCACGGAACCCGGACCCGGGGACTGGACCGAAGAACAAGATGTACGTCCTACCAGAGGCCAGGGCTGCAGTCCTGGACTTCTGTCACGGTTCCAAGCTCTCCTGTCATCCAGGGGTGCGAAGAACCATGGCAGTGGTCCGGCAGCGCTTCTGGTGGGCGTCTCTGCAAGCCGACGTCTGGGAGTACGTCCAGGCCTGCACCACCTGCGCCAGGGGCAAAGCCGACCACCACAAGACCCAAGGCCTCCTCCAGCCTCTGCCCGTGCCTCATCGCCCCTGGTCTCACATCGGCCTGGACTTCGTCATGGGGCTCCCGCCGTCCCAGGGCATGACTGCCATCCTCACGATAGTGGACCGGTTCTCCAAGGCGGCCCACTTCGTGGCCCTCCCGAAGCTCCCGACGGCCCAGGAGACTGCAGACCTCCTGGTCCACCACGTCGTGCGTCTGCATGGGATTCCATCGGACATTGTCTCAGATCATGGTCCTCAGTTCTCCTCCCAGGTCTGCAGGAGTTTCTGCAGGGAACTGGGGGCCACCGTAAGTCTCTCGTCTGTGTACCACCCCCAGACGAACGGGCAGGCAGAGCAGACGAACCAGGAACTGGAGCAGGCCCTCCGCTGCGTGACCTCCACGCACCCGAAGGCCTGGAGCAACCATCTGGCCTGGATCGAGTACGCTCATAATAGCCAAGTTTAATCTGCCACCGGCCTCTCCCCGTTTGAGGTATGTTTGGGGTACCAGCCCCCATTGTTTCCGCTAGTGGAGGGAGAGGTCGGGGTGCCCTCGGTCCAGGCCCATCTGAGGAGGTGCCGTCGGGTGTGGCGTACTGCCTGCTCTGCCCTGCTCAAAGCTCGGACAAGGGCTAAGGCCCAGGCAGACCGCTGGCGTGCCCCGGCCCCTACGTATCAGCCCGGGCAGGCGGTTTGGCTATCTACAAAGGACATCCCCCTGCAAGTGGAATCCCAGAAACTAAAGGACAGATTCAAAGGACCCTTCACCATCACTAAAGTCCTCAGTCCAGCCGCAGTGAAGCTGGCAGCTTCAGCTTCACTGCGGATTCATCCGGTTTTTCATGTGTCACGCCTCAAACCCTGCCATACCTCTCCGCTCTGTGCCCCTGGACTGGTGCCGCCACCTGCCCGGATCATTGACGGGGAGCCGGCTTGGACTGTGCGCCGGCTCCTGGACGTCCGTCGGAAGGGCCGGGGGTTCCAGTACTTAGTGGACTGGGAGGGATACGTACCCGAAGAACGCTCCTGGGTGAAGAGGAGCTTCATCCTGGACCCGGCCCTCCTGGCCAACTTCTACGCCCGGCACCCGGACAAGCCTGGTAGCGCGCCAGGAGGCGCCCGTTGAGGGGGGGGGGGGTCCTGTTGTGTGGGCCGCTGAAGAGGAGGTACCGCTGGCCCACCACCACCAGATGGCGCCCTGCTTGAAGTGCGGGCTTCAAGTACGAGAGGGCGTCGGAGCCACTGGGAGTGACAGCTGTCACTTATCATCTGCACCAGCTGTCACTCATCCAACTCATCACCATCACTATAAAGGCCGGACTGCAACTCCACCTCCTCGCTGAGAAATCAGCTACCACTCAAGGTAACTTTCTCTGCAGTAATTGTCTGTGACTAAACGTTGTTCTGTGTGCAGCTGTTTTCCTGTGGCTACGGTCTGAAGCTGGATTGGCGGATAGTGTGAGTGCGACGTCTTCGCCTCTCACTCCTTCCAGGGAAGTGACTGACAGGAGCTGCACGGGTGATTCTGTTTCTGGAGGTGGAGGTTCTCCGTCCCGGAGGAACTGAGCAAGGAAGGATTACTGGGTGTGTCTTCACACACCCACCATTAACTGTTTCTGTTTCTGCCAGCAGTACCAGGTCTGACAGCTGGAGACGGTGGCCACCTGGGACTCGGGGCTTGGCGGCTCCGGTGTTCTTCAGATCCGCTGGAGGTGGAAGCCGTGTGGGATCCGGCTCTTCTCTGGACAGACGTCTTCTATCCTCGAGCCTGCCCACACGTCACCTTGTGTATGATTGACTGTACTCCTCAATTGTTATTGTCTGTATTCCGTTGTGCAATTCACAACATTAAATTGTTACTTTTTGGCTTATCCATTGTCCGTTCATTAACGCCCCCTGTTGTGGGTCCGTGTCACTACACTTTCACAACACATGCAGCCCCATATCATCAATGACTGTGGAAATTTATATGTTCATATAAATTTAAATTTATATGAACAACCAACATCTTTTGCAACACTGCGTGATGATTTACCCTCTTTTAAGAGTTTGATCATCCTCTCCTTTGTTTCAATTGACATCTCTTGTGTTGGAGCCATGATTCATGTCAGTCCACTTGGTGCAACAGCTCTCCAAGGTGTGATCACTCCTTTTTAGATGCAGACTAACGAGCAGATCTGATTTGATGCAGGTGTTAGTTTTGGGGATGAAAATTTAGAGTGATTCCATAATTTATTCCTCAGAATTGAGTGAGTCCATATTTTTTTCCCTCTACTTGGTCTAAAAAAGTAACCGTTACTGACTGCCACAATTTTTTTTTCCTGATTTCTTATAGTGTTTCTTAAAGCCAGAAAGTTGCCATTTGAAATGACTTTAGTTTTGTGTCATGTCTGTGATCTGCTTTTTTTCTACAAAATTAAACAACTGAATGAACATGGGCTTAAGTGTTGTCATCATTCAACAAATGCCCATCAGTCCCCCTTTTGTATATAGTCACATGTAACAAAATGTATTCTGAACATGCAGTATTTCAAAAGTACTTCCTGCATGTGTTCTTCCTGCTCCACTCTCAGGCAATTAACTGTATCATTCAACCTCCATTCAACCCCTGACAGCAGCAATAAGCCACAGTTTGGTTCACCTGTTGTGTACATGGCAGTAAAAAAATGCTCTGAGGAACTGTGGCAACCTGTAGTGTTTTATTCTTTTATCTAAAGACTAAACTTATCTGTGACTCACCCAGATACATGGCCACGAGGGGCATCAAAGAGCCTGGGTGCATGAACATCATTCCGTCTCTCTCTGGCTGTAAAAATTGAAAGAATATAAGATTTAGGATAATGATAGAGAAATCAGTAATGAATACTATAGACAATGAATGAATACTATAGACAAAAGCAATTTGTCCACGGGTGAACATTAATCTTGTAAAATGTTGTAAACACAGTCAGGACAGAACCAAAAGCTAATGTCACACAAAGTCCACCGTTTTTGGGCTCAGATATTGTTCATGCTGTAAAAGAAGCACAAAGCTCTAAAATGTCTTGATATTAAAAGCCCAGTAGTCAATATGCGTTCCTGTTCCTACCTTGTTGTCAATGTTTAATTGTAGTTTTATTAGTACATTTAATGTATCAGCATTAAATGAGCCTGATACATTAAATGTATCAGGCTCATTTAATGCTGATACATTAAATTAGGCTGATACATTAAATGTATCAGCCTCACCGAAACCTGGCACAAAACAGAGGTGTGCGCTGAATGAAGCTTGTCCCCCTGGCTACACATATCTGGAGGAGGCCAGGGCCACCGGACGAGGAGGAGGGCTAGCAGTTATATATTGCTCAGATCTGCACGTGTCTCTTGTCACTCTGCCAAAGTTGACATCCTTTGAACGTTTGGGCTTTACATGTGCAAAACCCCTCCATTTTACAGCCATCCTCATTTACCAAGCTTCATTTCAGAACTAACTGAGCTACTTTTGTCAATATGTACAACATCCAATAATGTTATAATTATTGGTGATTTCAATATCCATATACACTCACCCACAAGCCATTATATCACTGAATTCACACAACTTCTAGACACACTAAATTTGATAGAACATGTGACAGACCCTACACACATAAAAGGGCAAACACTGAAACTGATCATTACAAATTTCTCCATCAATAATGTTGTGTACAACCTTGGAATATCGGATCATAACTCAGTTTCCCTTGAAACACCACTTCAGTCACCACTTAATAAATCAAAACATCAGATACACTTCTGTAAAATAAAGAACATTAACCTTGAACACATCTCAGATGATTTTCAACAACTGACAATATCTGCCCATTATACCTCTCACTGGACTTCAACAGTAAGTAAGTAAGTAATGTTTATTTATATAGCACCTTTCACAGACAAGACACACATAGATAAAAATTCTGAGAATAAAAGACAATGTACATCACAATAAAATAACTCGAAGACACACACAGTGGTCATAAAACAGCCCTCTCGCTACTAAGGATTGAATGCCTGGAGAAACAGATAGGTTTTAAGGTTGCTCTTAAAAACACCGACAGAGTCCAGCGAACGAAGACACAAAGGGAGAACTTTCCAGAGCCTTGGTGCAACGGCCTGGAAAGAGTGATCTCCTCGGGTCTTAAAGTGGGTACGAGGGAGCCCCAGAAGGTTCTGATTCACTGACCTCAGGCTTCGAGTGGGAGCGTAGGGACATAACAGGTCTCTAATGTAGGAGGGAGCCTGGCCATGCAAAGCTCTAAAAGTCAACACTAGGATCTTAAAATGGAAATGCAACGACACTGGGAGCCAATGAAGAGACTTTAAAATAGGAGAGATATGAGTCCTTCTGCTTGAGCGAGACAGCAGCCTTGCTGCAGAATTTTGGACCTGCTGCAGACGGGACAGCTCCTTTTTGTTCAGACAGGAAAACAAACTGTTGCAGCAGTCCAAACGAGAAGATACAAAGGCATGAATAATCAGCTCAAGATCATCTTTTGAAATAACTGAGTTTGGAAATCTTCCTCAGCTGGTAGAAACAGTTTTTGGTTAGCTGCTTGGAATGATGCTCAAATGACATTTCTTTAACAAAGATAACACGTAGGTTAATAAGGCTAGATTTTGCAGATGAGCTCAAAAGACCTAAATACTGTTTAATCCCTGGAATGACATCATCGGGGGCAACCACCAGCACCTCGGTTTTATCCAAATTTAACTGCAGCGAATTTGCACCGAGCCATTGTTTTATTTTCTCAAGGCAGTTCAGTAGAGAGTCCAATTTCTGGATCTCAGGGGCTTTAAATGAGCAGTAAATTTGGATGTCATCAGCAAATAAATGATAAGAAACATCAACAAACTCCTGCATAATCTTTCCCAAGGGGAAAACAGAGCAAAAACAAAACTGGCCCCAAAACAGAACCCTGGGGTACACCACACGTCAAACTGGCAGAGTCAGAAATGAACTGGTTTGCAGTGACAGTAAAGCTACAACCTGACAAATAAGAGATGAACCACGCTAGAACAGTCCCTGACAAACCAACCGAATTGCGGAGTCTTGTTTGCAGGATTTTATGATCGACGGTGTCAAATGCGGAGGAGAGGTCTAATAGGACTAGAACGGTGCATTTTCCACAATCCGCAGACATCAAAATATCACTAGATACTTTAAGTAGGGCGGTTTCCATAGAGTGATGCCTGCGGAACTAGACTGATAGGTGTCAAACATGTTGGAAGTCACTAAGAAGGAAATTAGCTGATCATAAACCACCTTCTCCAAGACTTTGGACAGGAATGGAAGTTTGGAGATAGGTCGGACGTTTTTCAGATCAGAAGGGTCCAGATTAGACTTTTTGAGAAGTGGTTCCACAAATGCATGTTTAAAAGAGCTGGGGAATACACCAGAAGACAGGGAGACATTTATCAACTTGGTAACCCAGGGGCCAATGACATCAAACACATTAACAAGGAGTCTACACAGTAGAACATCAGAAGGACATACAGAGGGCATCATCCTGGTTGTCAAAGCTGAGATATCAGCCTGTGTTACAGGATTAAAAGAGGACCATGTACGAGGAGCAGGCTCAACAACATCAGGGACACCGTATGTGTGCAAAGGGAGATTAACTTTGATGTCCTGAATTTTGCAGACAAAAAACTTAAGGAAACCATTGCTGTCAGCTTTGCAGGATACAGGTGTTAATGGAGCAACAGGACACACCATAGAGCTGATAGTGTCAAACAGCACCTGGGGTTTTTTCTTATTTAAGATGATAAGCTGACGAAAATATTCCAGATCTGGCATTTTTAACCATTTCATTTAAAGAGGACATAAGTTCCCTGAGGTGCAACCTATGGACCTTAAGTTTAGAAGACTTCCACAAACGCTCAGTTTTCTGACAGTCGCTTCAAATCTCGGATACAGTCATTAAGCCAAGGATTTATGGTCTTCTTAGTCACCAAGTTGGATTTAAAAGGTGCGACCTCATCCAAAATGGATTCACAATGACCGCTGAAAGTGTGAAGAAAGCTGTCCACATTATGACACTCCATGAATAGCTTAGAGTCAAACCTGGCTGAGAAACCAGCTGCAGTGTTCTCAGTGATGATGTGCCTCTGAGACCTAATCTCAGATCGCGCAGGCTCAGGAGTGAAAGAAAAATCAAATAAAACACACCAATGGTTGCTCATGTGAACATCCTCTATACAGAGTTTGGCAACATTAAGGCCAAGAGAGAAAACCAAGTCAAGAGTGTGACCTTTCTGATGTGTGGGACCAGAAACAATGCTGCTCAAAATGAAAAGTCTCAGTCAATGTTAAAAGTTCCATTGCAGTGGAAGAAGTGCTGTCATCAACATGAATATTAAAATCACCAATAATTAAAATGCTTTCCAACTTTATTATTGATGAAAAAAAGTCACTAAAGTCCTTTAAAAAGACAGCAGTGTGTACAGGAGGGCGATAAATCAGCACACAATACAAAGAGTCAGCAGAACCAACTTTAAACACCTGTGACTCAAAGGAGGGGAAGGTTTGAGTGTTCATCACTTTGCAAGTGAAACTGTTCCTGAAGACCACCGCGAGACCACCTCCTCGACGAGAGGGGCGGGGCATCCCAAAAACAGAGCATCCATCAGGACAGAGTTAATTTAAAAGAATAAACTCCACTTCTCTCTGCCATGTCTCCGTGAGGAATAAAAAAATCCAAGTTATGCCTGATAAAAAGTTCATTCAGGGAAAAAGATTTGTTCGCAATTGAGCGCACATTCAACAGACCCATCCGAGAAGAGGGTGATGTCACAGTCTTCACATCGGCCGGGCACAGCGGGATTGGATGAAGACACGGGACACGGCTACGCGGTCTCCATTCACGTCTGGAAGCCACACGCCAGCCGATAGGTGCAGACACTGGAAGACACGAAGGCAAAACTCTCCAGCAGTCCCAACTCCAGCATCCCACTGGCTCCGGATCACCGGGCGTGAAGACCCCGGCAGAGGGTCATCACTGACCACCGACACCACAGCGCGCCTCGAGGACAGGAATTGCCCGTAAACACCGGTGATCCAGCATGGCGGTCCGCAGGCGCAAAACCCGTCTGCGCCTCACTTGGACGCCGGATCGAATGCCTCGTTTCAAAAGATACTTGAAACCCATGCCCCTCTGAAGACATGATCTGTAACCTTCACACGCTCTGCCCCATGGTACACTGGTGCGCTGCGTAGACAGAAAACGGCTGGGAGGGTCCTCGAGAGGCTACTCCTTGCTGCAAACTGGATATCTCCCAACTTCTCTCAAAACAGCTCTTTTCAACCCCCTGCTAAAGAAACCTTCTCTTGATCCTGATATTCTCTCTAGTTACCAGCCCATCTCCAATCTCCCTTTTCTTTCAAAAATCACAGAAAAAACTGTTGCCACCCAAATTCACTATCACCTACACTCTCACAGTCTTTATGAAATATTCCAGTCAGGGTTTCGCACTGCACACAGCACAGAGATAGCCCTCGTCAGGGTCACCAATGGTTTGCGGGTGGCCTCTGACCAGGGCTCTCCATTTCTCTTATTACTCTTGGACCTATCAGCCGCCTTCGATACTGTGGACCATTCCATTCTCCTCCACCATTTGCAATGATTCATTGGCATCTCCCACACAGCACTCCAGCGGTTTCAGTCCTACCTGACTGACAGAGCTGAGTATGTGGCTCTGGGGAGAGCCAGGTCAAGGGCCCACACTGTCACCTGTGGAGTACCTCAATGGTCAGTCCTCGGTCCCACACTATTCTCCATGTACATGCTCCCCCTGGGCCACATCATCAGCAAGCATGAAGTTGCCTTTCATTGCTATGCTGATGATACTCAGCTCTATGTCAGGTTGGACCCTACATCGCCCTCACTTTCAGCAACTGCTCTTACAGCCTGCCTAGAGGAGATGGGGCGTGGATGAATGACAATTTTCTTCAGCTTAACAGGAACAAAACCGAAGGTCCGCTCGTTGGTACCCCTCACCATCTTCGGTCCTTTCCTGTGACTGTTTTTTCATTCGCCGGCCCCAGCATTCCCCTCAATTCCTCTGTCACTAACCTCTGGGTATGGTTTCATCCCCACCTGTCATTTGACATCCATATCCAGCACTTCTGCAAAACGGCATTCTTTCATCTCCGGATCATCGCCAAGATCCATCCCTCCCTTTCCCTACCTGATGCTGAGAAATTGGTCCATGCTTTTGTCTCCTCCAGGCTGGACTACTGCAACGCACTCCTCATTGGGATACCTGGCAGGAGCCTGCAGAGACTGCAGTATATTCATAACTGCACTTCCAGATCCTGATGGGGGTGCGGAGATCCACGCACATCATATCCATCCTCAAAAATCTCCACTGGCTACCTGTTAGGTTCAGGATTAAATATAAGATCTGTCTTCTGACCTATCAGTGTGCCCATGGCAGCGCACCGGTGTATCTCAAAGATCTGATCAGTTCCTACAAGCCATCACGCCATCTTTGCTCTGCTGACAGTTACCAACTCCAGCTTTTGAAGGCCAAACTCCGCACTACGGGAGATAGGGCCTTCCAGACGGCTGCACCTCAACTGTGGAATGCTCTTCACAACCATCTGACTGCCACAGTCAGCTGAAACTTTTAAAAAACACTTAAAGACTTGCCTGTTTTTAAAAGCTTTTTCTTAACTGTTTTTTTTCCCCCTTGTACTGTGTTTTATTCTTTGTACTTTTATGATAGCGCCTTGAGATTTGCTTGTCAAATGTAAGGCGCTTTATATATAAAATCTATTATTATTAGCATTGTGTGATTGTAAACTGTACTGTGTTATTTAGAACATAATTAAAATATATACTTGTGCATGCTCAACATTTCTCAGCTCTCAAACAAATCAAACATAGAAACTAACAAATCACACCATGCAAATACTATATTGCATCTTGGGTGCACAAAGTAATGTTCAACCCCTGCGCGGAGCACAGGCAGGACTGTACACCTGTGCACTGCATGCTCCCTGTGCTCTGTCCCTCCACTGCAGAGCAGACAGGACTACACAACGTAACTCTATTAATCTGTATGCCTGTAATACCCTCCTTCCTCACGCTGATGTCGTGATGTCGTCCGCCATCATTTTGTTATCAACTGGCTACATGGAGCACGTACGAAAACATGTCATCAACATTCTCATTTTGATTGCAGGCTGAAAAATTACTGAGGTTGAGAGAATTTCTACCAGTATATCAACAATAAAATATGGCCCATCCCTACATGACATATTTACATGTGCTTGAGTTCAGCGGGTCATATTTTATATGATAGCGACATTATGCGGCATAGTAATGAAGTATGATTCATAAATAAGTATCAATTTATCAAAAAAGTATCATGAGTGGCACAAGCTCGCTCATGGTACAGGGAGTCCCAAACAGGAAGTGCCAAATTTTGAGGCCACAGTGAAACAGAAAATGTCAAGTGTTGAACACTTCCTGGAGCTACAGCAGAGGATATTAACCCTCTGGGGTCTGAGGACATTTTTTTGGACAGTTCACTCGCCTGGCATAAATGTTTTATTATTGCTGTTAACAGCTCTCCCTACATCCCACAATCAAGTTTTATGTCTCTTTTTTCAGGACAACCTGTGCTTTCAGAATATATATGTTTTTGTTGTGTTTTATAAGTGTAATAAAGGTTTACAATCAAAAACAGGCAAGGAAAAAATAAAGCAAAAAATAATTTTCTACACACATTTATTCAAAACACACAGCAAACTATAATACACAACTGTTTTAACACTTTATGAAGGTAATTTGAGGTCTTGTGTGAAAGACTGTACAACAAAAAGGTTCAAACAATAAATACAAATGCACATTTTGAACAATATATACAAACTGGTCTATGCGTTTTGTTGTCCATTGATATGGTAAACAGTGCTTTACGCAGAGAAAGCAACAGAGTTATCCAGTAACATTCACATGCAAACTAGTGGAGCAATCCTGATAGTTACACACTCTTTGTTTGAGCACGTGAGATTGTCATCAGAGGCTCTCTGTTTGCTCCTGCTTTCACTGATCGCTGTGTGTAATGGTGCAGGGCACAGTGAGTATGTACTAATAGTATGTACTCATTGGAGCACCGAGGGGCCTATTCAAACGAGCCAACTAGTAACACATCACTCCTGAAAATGATCTGTGGCTTTTCATGTGAGGTAAATCTGCCCTACGATTGGATTTTGGAAAACCATGTGACGGTGAACCAATTCCGATTGGACACTCACATTGCGTACGTCATCACACAGCTTCTATGAGGAGGCCTTGACAGCTCATTAGGTCAGTCAGTGACTATTTAGTGTGTAAACTGCATGAAGTTTTTTTAGCCATGCTAATGCTCCCCAGAGCCATTTACTGAAAATAAAGTGTGAGGAAACCTAAATGACATGGTGATGACTTTTCAGGCATGTGAGAGGCAAATAAAGAAAAAAGCTTAAAGTGGAAGGGGGTTAAAATGTGAGTAGTTTGGGGGGGGGGGGGGAGTCGGGAGCTTCACCCCCCAGAAGCTGATGTTTTTTTTTTAGCCATGTTAATACTCTCCAGAAGCATTTACTGAAAATAAAGTCTGAAAGATCTAAATGACATGCCATCGCTTGTTCATGTGGGAGACATACACATATTAAAAAGTATCAGAGAGGCAATGCATACTCTGCAGCCGCACATAGCAAATGTGTTTTTCAGACTATAGTGACATCATGAAATGACGTTTTAGTGGCATCCTCTGTGGGTCTTTGGGCAAAACTGCCCAAAGATAGTTGTGTCAAGCTTGTGGCATCATATTCAACAAGACCTGAGGCTGTAATTGCTGCCAAAAGTGCATCAAGCATCAGTGAGCAAACATGTGAATAAGAAATCACATGTACATGTGACTTCTTAGTTTTTTATTTTTGATAAATTTGCAAAAATTACAAAAAAAAAAAAAAAAAAACTTTTTTTAATGTTGTCATTATGGGGTGTTGTGAGTAGAATTTTGAGGCAAAAATGAATGTACTCTGTTTAAGAATAAGGCTGTAACATAACAAAATGTGTAAAAAGTGACGCGCTGTGAATACTTTCCGGATGCACTATATAGACACTTTTTCAGTTTATTCTCTGACTAATATAACATGGTCACCGCACTTACTTTATCTTTTGCATTACCCATTTTAACCAACAAGTATGTCTGCTAGTTTGATTAACTGATAAACATAAACATGATTTAGTTAAATCGTGAATAAAGCTATATAGTGCAACTGAACATCTTGTTGGTCTTCAAGTAACTTGTTCAGTCCAACTAACAGAGTCACTTAGATGACTTGCTGAAGAATAACCTTCTAGATGAGCCATAGCCAGACTTAAGAACTCCACAATGCCTTTTGAAATCTGAAATCTTCTGTGGCCTACCCACACCAATCAATTTTGATTGACAGGAGACAAAAATGAAGTATTTTTGAAGTATTATGTACAACTAGCTCAGAAAAATGAAGAATAACAAGATTTTAATCCCATGGCTTTGTATTATTCATCCTAATTACATTTCATAGACCATTTAAAATTTAAAACTGAAAATCAAAAACACATGTATTTACTTATTATTAATTACCTCTCACTGTCCCCTTGCCTGTGTTTTTGTGGCCCACCAGGGGACCACAGCCTGCACTTTGGGAATAACTGTTCTATTTATCTCCTACCTGGCTGACTGACAACCTTCACTGACAGTCTGAATAAAACTGTTTCTCACCCACAGGTGCAAATCAGCTACTTTGTCAATATTAAAAACAACTGTTGATGTGTCTTTCTAACTTCAATTTGATTTTGATCTACATACTGTAGAGTGTATGAAAAGGACATGAACAGTTTATGAAAAATATGGTCTTGGGCTACATTTGTGCATGTAGAGAGAGAATACTATGAAACTGAATACCTAGTGGTACAAGAAACCGTCAAAATGGCAAGTAAATTATTTGAAAACTGTTGTCCTAGTTACTGTGTCAAAGTGAGACAATGGAGCAGAATGACTTGTTGGATTTGCAATCAATCAATTTAAATTTTTCAATCAATTTTTTTATATAGCGCCAAATCACAACAAACAGTTGCCCCAAGGCGCTTTATATTGTAAGGCAAGGCCATACAATAATTATGTAAAACCCCAACGGTCAAAACGACCCCCTGTGAGCAAGCACTTGGCTACAGTGGGAAGGAAAAACTCCCTTTTAACAGGAAGAAACCTCCAGCAGAACCAGGCTCAGGGAGGGGCAGTCTTCTGCTGGGACTGGTTGGGGCTGAGGGAGAGAACCAGGAAAAAGACATGCTGTGGAGGGGAGCAGAGATCGATCACTAATGATTAAATGCAGAGTGGTGCATACAGAGCAAAAACAGAAAGAAACAGTGCATCATGGGAACCCCCCAGCAGTCTAAGTCTATAGCAGCATAACTAAGGGATGGTTCAGGGTCACCTGATCCAGCCCTAACTATAAGCTTTAGCAAAAAGGAAAGTTTTAAGCCTAATCTTAAAAGTAGAGAGGGTGTCTGTCTCCCTGATCTGAATTGGGAGCTGGTTCCACAGGAGAGGAGCCTGAAAGCTGAAGGCTCTGCCTCCCATTCTACTCTTACAAACCCTAGGAACTACAAGTAAGCCTGCAGTCTGACAGCGAAGCGCTCTATTGGGGTGATATGGTACTACGAGGTCCCTAAGATAAGATGGGACCTGATTATTCAAAACCTTATAAGTAAGAAGAAGAATTTTAAATTCTATTCTAGAATTAACAGGAAGCCAATGAAGAGAGGCCAATATGGGTGAGATATGCTCTCTCCTTCTAGTCCCCGTCAGTAATCTAGCTGCAGCATTTTGAATTAACTGAAGGCTTTTTAGGGAACTTTTAGGACAACCTGATAATAATGAATTACAATAGTCCAGCCTAGAGGAAATAAATGCATGAATTAGTTTTTCAGCATCACTCTGAGACAAGACCTTTCTGATTTTAGAGATATTGCGTAAATGCAAAAAAGCAGTCCTACATATTTGTTTAATATGCGCTTTGAATGACATATCCTGATCAAAAATGACTCCAAGATTTCTCACAGTATTACTAGAGGTCAGGGTAATGCCATCCAGAGTAAGGATCTGGTTAGACACCATGTTTCTAAGATTTGTGGAGCCAAGTACAATAACTTCAGTTTTATCTGAGTTTAAAAGCAGGAAATTAGAGGTCATCCATGTCTTTATGTCTGTAAGACAATCCTGCAGTTTAGCTAATTGGTGTGTGTCCTCTGGCTTCATGGATAGATAAAGCTGGGTATCATCTGCGTAACAATGAAAATTTAAGCAATACCGTCTAATAATACTGCCTAAGGGAAGCATGTATAAAGTGAATAAAATTGGTCCTAGCACAGAACCTTGTGGAACTCCATAATTAACTTTAGTCTGTGAAGAAGATTCCCCATTTACATGAACAAATTGTAATCTATTAGACAAATATGATTCAAACCACCGCAGCGCAGTGCCTTTAATACCTATGGCATGCTCTAATCTCTGTAATAAAATTTTATGGTAAACAGTATCAAAAGCAGCACTGAGGTCTAACAGAACAAGCACAGAGATGAGTCCACTGTCCGAGGCCATAAGAAGATCATTTGTAACCTTCACTAATGCTGTTTCTGTACTATGATGAATTCTAAAACCTGACTGAAACTCTTCAAATAGACCATTCCTCTGCAGATGATCAGTTAGCTGTTTTACAACTACCCTTTCAAGAATTTTTGAGAGAAAAGGAAGGTTGGAGATTGGCCTATAATTAGCTAAGATAGCTGGGTCAAGTGATGGCTTTTTAAGTAATGGTTTAATTACTGCCACCTTAAAAGCCTGTGGTACATAGCCAACTAGCAAAGATAGATTGATCATATTTAAGATCGAAGCATTAAATAATGGTAGGGCTTCCTTGAGCAGCCTGGTAGGAATGGGGTCTAATAAACATGTTGATGGTTTGGATGAAGTAACTAATGAAAATAACTCAGACAGAACAATCGGAGAGAAAGAGTCTAACCAAAAACCGGCATCACTGAAAGCAGCCAAAGATAACGATACGTCTTTGGGATGGTTATGAGTAATTTTTTCTCTAATAGTTAAAATTTTGTTAGCAAAGAAAGTCATGAAGTCATTACTAGTTAAAGTTAATGGAATACTCAGCTCAATAGAGCTCTGACTCTGGAGGCGGCAATAGAGGCCCCTGTCCACATACTTTCATAACCCGCTTACCAATGAAAAACTGTGCACTGCCAAATGATTTGGCATTAGAATAACAAACTTTAATCATCTACCTATCTTTAATGAAATGTACAAATGGCCTGCACAAGTATGAAAAGCTTTTATGGATATTAATTAAATTGTTCCGTGATAAATCTATTTATCAGCAATTAACACTTTTGACTTCATGTTACCACAAGTGCAACAGCCTGTGAGCTGCTACAGTGAAGTGAGTTAAACTATTTACATTTTAACAAAAGGTAAGATGACATTAATCAATTTGATGTTTTAATTTTAAAACTTCATGACACCAACAGAGCAAAGCATAATGATTTATGTTCAACACACCAAAGTAAGTTGTACAAGTGAGCAAAATGGTCATTGATACACAACACAAACAAATGGTTTGAATGATAATATAATTTCAGTAACATAAACTAGTCTGAACAAGATAAAGCGATTTCAGCTTTAGTACTCACACAGCCACAAGTCACCTCTCCTCTGCACTACGTAGTCTCACTCACACAGTCTCTATCTCTGCGCACCAGATTGTGTGGAGGGTGCAAGTGTGCAGATTCCTGTATCTGAGTGTGCACATGTGCACGGCTGGACTCCAAAGTGTATATTTACGCGTGCATGCACATACACGGTGTGTCGTTGTGCCAGTATGCATAAACCCAAGTTGAAAGCAGAACTCATGGTGGCAAAGTAAAAACAGAGGGAATGCCGCCGGCCAATGAGAATGCAGAGTGCGTGCAGGACCCCCTTCATTCGCTCCCTCACTCCCAGCCCGTCATTGGGGCACTGGGGTGAATGGACAGCTATTCTTATTCTAATTCCCCTGTCACTCTGTGGGCCACTGACTGAAAGAGGGTATGGTCTCCAGGCTGGAGGAATGCATCACCCCTTTCTCTGGATACTAAGAGAGAGTGAAGGGAGCAAGCATGGAGACAAGAGGAAGAGAGGATGGTAGGGAATACCAGAAAAAGAACAGAGAAAGAAGAATAACAACAGAAGATAGTTAGACTTTTAGAAGAAGGCAAAAATTGTAACGAGCAGCATTTTCTTTCACCAAAAGAGATCAAATCTAGGTTTGCATCTCAGATGTACCTTCTGACAAATTGTAGCTGACTTTCAGGTCTTCTTTTTAAGAAAACCCTCCTTTATACCACTTCATCAGGAAGCTGAATAACTGGTGATACAAAATGCAAAACATCCACTATGCACAATTTCTTCAATCACAGCCACAGAAGCTTATAACTTCTTCTGGGTTGTCTGGGTGTCTTGGTGGCTTTCCTCACTCTTCTCCTTCTTTTCTCTTCTCAATTTTTGAGAACTGTCTACTCCATACAGATTTACCATAGAGTGACATATTTTTTGTATTTCTTCATAACTGATGTAAATAAAGTTCAAGACATATTCACTGACTTGGAAATGTTCATGTATCCATCTCCTGACTTGTCTGAAGAAAACTGGCAATAAATCTCATTATTTACAGGTATTATACCAATATGTTCCATTACATATGCAACCCACCATCTTGGCTTTTATATTTTTAATTAATTGATATCAAGGTGTAGAGATCTGATTTGAGTTTGAGTTTAAGGAAGACACTTTTAGAAATTTTTATATTGAGAAGCCTGATTTAATTTTTGTATTTGATATGGCATAAATAAATTGAAATGTGTGAAATGTCAAATGGGGCGGAATATTTTTTCAAGGCACTGTATATGGCTGCTTACCATCAATATTTCGGTCACTACAGGTTCACATAATTATGAGCTGGTTTATTTGTTAGTATGACCAAAGCAGATGATCACCTTGCTCTGCCTGACGTTTCTTCTGATGTGGTTGCTCAAGCGGTGGATGGTTTAAATCTTGTTTGTGTGTTGCTCCTTGGGCCAACTTGTGTTGTGATTTGGCACTGTACAAATACATTAAATTGAACTGAATTGATTTTGGGCAGCACGGTGGCTTAGTGGCTATCATTGTTACCTCACATGAAGAAGGTTGTGGGATCACTTCCCACCTTTTCCATTCTGTGTGGAGTTTGAATGTTCTCCCATCACTGTGTGGGTTTCTGACATACTGGAAATTTTAAACTGGCAGTAAGCAGGAGTATGGATGTGTTTGTCTGTTTATTTGTGGCCGTGCGATAGACTGACATCCTGTCGGGGGGTGTACCCCTCCTCTCACCCAATGATCACTGGGTTAGTCTTCAGCTCCCCCATGACCCTTGATTGGAATAAGTGTGTATAGAATATAAATTAATTAATTAAATTTGAACAGGTGTGACATGAAGTCATAGTTTTCTCGTGAACATTTGAAAACATCCATTAATATGTGTGCAGTCTGCACTGGAACGTTTGAGTTTGGGAAGTGACTTTGTTGGATAAGGGGGCATCTTGGGCAGCTCATTGATTAATATGGCATCAACATACTCACTGGCTTATGAATGTAGTCAGTTTTAGAGTCTTTAGAGTCTTGACTCTAAAATACAGTAAAATCATCAGTGTACATATGGTCCCACTCTGGCCAGAGTGGGACCATATGTTCAGTGTCAGTGTTAATTTAACACTGGTGATTTTACTGTGCACCTTGTGTTGTGTGGGCTGCCAGAAGAGGAGGTACTGCTGGCCCACCACCAGAGGGCGCCCTGCCTGAAGTGCGGGCTTCAGGCACGAGAGGGCGCTGCCGCCTCCAGGAACTGCCGAGGTGACAGCTGTCACCCATCAACCATGACAGCTGTCACTGATCATCTACATTACACCAGGAATAAAAGCAGGAAGACACCTCCACCACATCGCCGAGATATCAACTTCATTGAGAGGTAATATCCTCAGCCGTTTGTGTGGTACAATATATTCTGTATATTGTGAGTGTTTGCAGGAGTACCGGTCCCTCTGTCGGTGGAAGCTGAGTGAGTGCTGGACGGCACTCTTTTCCCCTGAGGAATCACTGCGGTACTCTGCAAGATATTGAGTGAGAGGTGGAGGTGGAATTCCCACCATAATTGTTACTGGGTGTACATACACCCACACTTGACTGTCTTTGCTTTCTGCCAGCAGTACCAGATCCGACACGCCGAGACGGTGGCCACCTGGGGACTTCGGGACTTGGCAGCTCCAGTATCCCTCGGGTTCGGTGGCGGTGGAAATCGTGTGGTTCCGGTTCGTCTCCAGACGGGCGTCTCCTATCGTCGAGCCTGCTCACACGACACCTTTATTGATTGACTTATATTCATTCTGTAATCTGCTGTGTTTGGTTGTGGCATTCACAACAGTAAAGTGTTCTAATTTAACTCCTTCTATTGTCCGTTCATTTACGCCCCCTGTTGTGGGTCCGTGTCACTACACTTTCCCAACACCTTGTTGCTGCCATGACAACTTGATTCCTTAATCAAGAGCCATAACTCTGGTAAAATGGGCCCAACTCGAACAATATGATAATATGTGTATTACTAACCTATAACAAGGACTTGTAACAAGTTTCACGAAATTCCTCCTGAAAGTGTGAAAGGAGTTGAATTCAGGACGCTAGTACCCTTTCTGGGACGGATGGACAAAGACAGACAGACAGACGGATGGAAAATGCCACAACATAATTCCCCTTTGGGCCTTTGGCTAGCGGGGGATAACACCTAATTGGTGATATCATTATCAGTTTATTTTTGTGGCATACTATCCAACAGACAGACACAAAGGTTGGCTGTACAGAATGCAAACATATTTACTGCCACAAATTTGCTGTCGATACAAGTTGAAAAATTTCCTCCTCTGATAAAAGTATTCCATGGTGTAATAATTTGTATTCTGCACTCTAAATTCAGCAATCCTTGTTCAAAATTTGGTGAAGTCTACATTTACAGTCTTCTTTTGTTTGAGTTAACACAGAATGCACCCTGAACCTTTTGCACATAGATGACAATTGTAGCCTTTGTTTCTGAAATCTCAAACTGTCACACAGCAAAAAACTTCCTTTGTTCAGCTTTACATTAGAAGTGTAATAAATATGGAATCCAACCTGTCTCACAATGCCTCACAAAGGTCACTCCATCGAAGCATGTCATAATTTTAGAAACAAATGTGATAGCAAAAGGTGCCAAATACCCCCAGAGAAAATGTTGTTTGGATAATTAGAACTTTTGTTTGTCACACATGTTGAAAAAGCCATGAACATTGAAGGCACTTTTCCACTGCAAATGTAACTAGAAGCTACAACCTCGGAATCATAACCATACCCTATTGAGACAGTTGCCAGGTGTGTTTGTGGTTTTGGTTTACTTTTCCACTAGCTTCAGCATGAAGTGCAGCACGGTGGCTTAGTGGTTAGCACTGTTGCCTCACAGCAAGAAACTCATGGGATCAATTCCCACCTGTGGCCTTTCTGTGTGGAGTTTGCATGTTTTCCCCGTGTTTGCGTGAGTTCCCTCCAGGTGCTCTGGTTTCCTCCCACATCCAAAGACATGTAGGTTAGGTGGATTGAAACTTTAAAAATGGTCCAGGTCTCCCTTGTAAAAGAGATCTCAATCTCAATGTGACTAACCTGGTTAAAGAAAGATTAAATTAAAAGTACATCACACCTGGTTCACTGTGTACGCTGTTCAGCCTCATGGTAACACTGATGTTCCCTTATTTTTGCAAATGCCTCATCATTTCTTTTTATTCTTTACAGCTCATGCTGCATGTGCAGTTGTAGAGACAATGGTTTTGTGTGTGTGTGTGTGAGTGTCAATGAGTGATACTGTATTTGCCTCAGGCTGTTTAACACATTCCATTTCATGCAGTGTTACCGTCTAACAAGATTACATTATGGGCTGTTGGTCATCAGATCAACGCATTTTTATACGAAGCAGGATTTGCACGAACGCCAGATCAAATCAAGGACCGGTGGACGACATGCATCGCTGTTTAGATGGGGATATTCCAAATGATACCAATGACCATGTATACAGGAGTAACTCTGTCTGCTTAAGCATGTAAACGGGTTATTCCTAATTATTCAGAAACCAGAATATTGACCTTAACCCGAATATTAACGGCATGTAAACGTAGTCACTGTTTTCTGACTTTTTATGGTGGAAATAGATGACAGTAATCAGCACTCTGTGAAGTTTACACAGTGGAGCCAAAAGGAGTGTGACTAATAATTTACAGCCACTTAGCAATCAGCAGTGCAATAGGTGGTGGGGGAAACAAATCAATTCTTAAGGTGCCCTGACACTTGCACGACTTTTATCCACGCACTTGCACTCGTGGTCGTGACGATGCCACCCGCTGTGTTCCCAGCTGGACGCTGTGCTTTGTTCCACTGGCTGGTACGCGTTGTGTGCTGGACACTGCGTATATAAAATAATTATTTTGTAGTGGATTCATCATTTTCTTTCCAACTTAGCTGTTAAAAATGCCTCTAATCGCTTCTGGAACCACAGAGGAGTGCTCCAGCTGCTGCTTTTCTCGCTCATGCGTGCTGAACAAGACGGAGAAAGCATTTGGAGCTGTCTAAAAAGGTAATTATTTGTCATGTTTACATTGTCATGGCTTGGTAAAACAGTTGCATGTTCTTTCCTTCTTGTGTGCAGCTGTAAAAGTATATTTATGAAAGATTTAACATCTTGTTATAATCGCTCAGACAAGCTGCGCTCTGATGCGGTGTACTGACGCGACCACTCGCGCTGTTCACTTCTTCTTTACTCAACTTGCTGAGCTGCACATAGTGTTGGCGAATAGATCGCGCAACGTTCACTACCACTTCACGTTTGTTGCACGACATTTATACGTGAAAGATTTTTTTGAACATTTCGAAATTCTCATTGTGCAATTGCATGCGCCGGCGCCCCTCTCACTTTCAGTCTACAACTGTTAACAACGAGTTTACTCTCCTTCACGACAGAGTGCGTGCAGCAAAGTCGTCAGGGGGCCTTAAGATGCTTTGCAATGGAGATGTTGGACAATACATACATGTATTATTAAGATCCTGTTGTCTTACTTACAACATGTACATGTTCAATAAAGACCCTCTTTCAAGCAATCAATCATAAACAATATTTACATTTATGAGCTTTTAACAAGAGCGTAAGTTAACTTTGAGTTAGCGGAAGTTAGCATGCACGCTGATGTCCACAAAATGTCTTGTAAATCACTCCAGAGGTGTGATCAGGTTACAAAAACAGCGTTTTCAGTTTTATAAGTTGATTTCTCGGTAGCTTTTACAGAATATATGAGAAACATTATATAAACACAAAAATGAAGCGGTTTAACAGAGATCTGCCACTGATGTCACGGTGCCACTCTACTCTGAGTGGCTGTCACCCCCGCCACCCAAAATAAATAACTAAATAAAACGGAGCAGAATAAAACAGAATGTGACTTTTTAAACCTCTTAAACTAGATCAAGGTTAGCCATCTTTGAACTTGTCCAAGGTCTGTATTCCAAGAATGTACCCTGTGTGTTGGGAAAGTGTAGTGACACGGACCCACAAAAGGGGGCGCAAATGAACGGACAATAGAGGGAGTTAAATTTGAACACTTTACTGTTGTGAATGTCACAACCACACACAGCAGATTATAGAATAAATACAAGTCAATGGATAAAGGTGTCGTGTGGGCAGGCTCGACGATAGGAGACATCCGTCTGGAGATGAACCGGAACCACACGATTTCCACCGCCACCGAACCCGAAGAATACTGGAGCCGCCAGGTCCCGAATTCCCCAGGTGGCCACCGTCTCAGCGTGTCGGATCTGGTACTGCTGGCGAAGAGCAAAGACAGTCAAGTGTGGGTGTGTGTACACCCCGTAACAACAACGGTGGGAATTCCACCTCCACCTCTAACACACACTCGTGCAGCGTCTGAGTACCACTTATCTGGTGGGACGTAGAACGAAACAGTCGCGGCCCACACCGGTCCTCTGGGTAGACAGCTGCAACAAAGTAGCTCTTGAAATCAATTAGTACAATACGCAGGCAGAGAAAGATACCTCCAAGAAGTACGATATTTCGGCGACGTGGTGGAGGTGTCATCCTGCTTTTATCCGGGGTGAAGTGCAGATGATCGGTGACAGCTGTCATAGTTGATGAGTGACAGCTGTCACCTCGGCTGTTCCTGTAAGGCGGCAGCGCCCCCTCGTGCCTGAAGCCCGCACTTCAGGCAGGGCGCCCTCTGGTGGTGGGCCAGCAGTACCTCCTCTTCTGGCGGCCCACACAACACTGTGAATTTGAAGACTCTGGCAGTAATAGAACTGGATTTATGCTGAGCACAGACATATGGACAGATGAACAGTTGGACGCAAAGTCGTCACAATACCCGATGGCCATATTTGATAGCCTCTGGTAAAAATGAATTTTATAATCATTAATTGGAGGGGGAGGAAAGCAGGGAGCCTGCCACTGTTAACGAGTACTTTCCACTTTCTTATGTAAATTTGTATTTCAACTTTTATTTACTGAAGTACATTTTCGATATGGCTTAATTACAGCCACTCTGTTTCAAATCTTGGGGGTCAGACAGTGTGGAGCAGCTGCAGGTGCTGAAAGCCGCACTGCTATATTTTGGACTATTATGAGAAGACACACAACAAAGTCTGTCTAGATTTACACAGTTTTTACACAAAATAGATTTATTACGATTCAAAACATTCAAAAATCGACTCTTAAAATAATGTCTCCATTTTGTTTGTTTCTCCTCACTGCCATGAACTCACTCAACAACGTTTCAGTGAGTTGCTTCTAGGGCTGTGCAATTAACCGAATTTCGATTGCGATATCGATATTTGTATCAAACGATCTCCAAACTCGTATAATTGAGTGAAACATCATGATGGAGCAAACCCACTCAGTCTGAAATCTCCCACTTTTTGGATATATGCGAAGTCCCAGTTTGCCCAACGGAGTTTAGTTCTGCAGCTTTATCGAGGTGAGAATAATGTAAAAATAAAACGTGACGTTTACTGAACTGCTGTGAAGGTTTAATGATCGGTTAACATTAGCTTAGCCTTTTAGCACAGTTGATCTCAGTGAACGCTTTAATTTGTAAATGGTTCAGTCTTTTTTTTATTTTTTACCAAATAAAGCTACAGCTTTTTTCAGACACCACAAAAGCTTAACTTTAAATAACTTATTTTTTCGGGTGTTGTTTTTCCATAATTTTTCCCTGTTTTTTTTTCCTTTTTTATATATAAACTGTTTAGTGTTTCTTTATATTTAAAGAAATATTTTTATTTGTCTTAATCAGGAAAATCTGCTGTGCAGACAACCAAACTTCCATTGATGAGCTGAACACCACGTCCAGTTGAAAGAAAACATCTCTGCTCTTCAAAATAGGACAAAAGTGTCTTCAGCAACACCACCAGAGTTCAAAGCTGCAGAAGAGACCTTCATCTGGTCCTGAGAATTCAGCATAAGATCACCTGCTTCTAAATAAAAGGCTCTTTCAACAGCAACTATTTTATTATTTTTAAAAAAAGCTGTTTCATTGTATACGAGGTCTGTGATGAAAAAAGCGGTCCTTTTTATTTTTTCAAAAAATAAATGGATTTAATTCATATGTTTTTATGTCAGACATGCTTGAACCCTCGTGCGCATGCGTGAGTTTCTTCACGCGTGTCGGTGACGTCATTCGCCTGTGGGCAGGCCTTGAGTGAGGAGTGCTCCACCCCGCCCGTCGGAATCTCTTTGTCTGAATAGCCGCTGCGGACGGCGCGCGTTGCTTTATCAACATTTTTTCTGGACCTGTGAGGGATATCCGAGTGGACACTATTGGAGAAATTAAGCTGGTTTTCGGTGAAAAGTTTGACGGCTGATGAGAGATTATGGGGTGTTTCTGTCGCTGTAAGGACTTCCCATGGAGCGGGACGTCGCGCAGGGTTTCCAGGCGCCGTCGTCGGCCTGTTTCGACCTGAAAACATTCTAATTTAAGGCTTAATTCACCCAGGATGTCGTGAGAGAACAGAGAAGATTCAGAAAGGCCGGCATGAGGACTTTATGAGGACATTCCACTGTTTAAGGACATTTTGTAATGAAAGACATGCACGCAAATTCGCCGAGTCGTTTCCGTGACGACTCGGCAAATCTGTGTGCGCTGCAACAGGAAAAACACCTCCGTGTTGAAAACCATTTGTAAAATTCAGGCAGCTTTTGATGGCTTTCAACAAGTGAGTAACTGTGAAATTGTTTAACAGCTTGGGCATGTTCCAACTTCAATCAATCAATCAATTTTTTTTTTATATAACTTGCCCGTTAAGGTTTCCAACGGAGGTGTTTTTCCTGTCGCGACCCCCCGCAGTTGGGTCCAGCCCGACATGCGACTCTGCCCGCACGTTCTTTCATTACAAAATGTCCGTTAACAATGGAATGTCCGAATAAACTCCTCATGCCGACTTCTTCTGCAAGTTCTCTGTTCTCTGACGACTTCCTGAGTCAACAGAGCCTGAAATGTGGAAGTTTTCAACTTGAAACGGCGATACGCTGACGCCTCGAAGCGCAGATCGCCGTCAGGCGCCGTGGGCCGTCCTTAAAGTGACACTACCAGACCAAAATCTCTCATCAACCGTTAAAATTTTTACTGAAAACCAGCTGAATTTATCGAATGGTGTCCACTCAGTTGTGCCTTACAGTTTTGAAAAAATTTTGATCAAACAAAGCAGGAGTCTCTGAGCCATTCATAAACAATGAAAAAACGAGGAGAGGGTAGGCGACTCCTCACTCAAAGACTGCCCACAGGCGAATGACGTAACCGACAGGTGTGAAAAAACTCTCGCATGGCCACGAGGGTTCAAGCATGTCTGATGTAATCACACGTGATTCAAATCCATATGGTTTTTGAAAAAAATAATAAGGTCCATTACTTTTATCACAGACCTCGTATTTTAACAATAAATGAACGGATAAATTTTTCCAAAAGGAGATAAGGAGACGTGGTCAAGGGAATGATGACAAAAACACAAACTAATGAACATAAATTGAAACAAAAACAATGCAGCCGCACTATGTCCTAGTAGCACAAGTCAGGGAGATGCCCAAAGACACTGACCAACTGGTCAGTGACAACAGGGAAGGGAACAGAAAAATAATATATAATATGATATTTTTAACATTTATTTTATTCATTTTATGTTTTATACAGGTAAGGTACAGTACATTTTCAATTTGGAGGTTTTGCACACATTGTCTATAACAATTTTTTTTTAGAGTGAGAGAAATGCTGAATAAATGCATTGTGTAACTAAAAAAATAATCGTTTGAATAATCGTGATTTCAGTATTTACCTAAATAATCGTGATACTGATTTTTTCCATAATCGAGCAACCATACGAGGTCTGTTAGAAAAGTAACGGACCTTTAAATTTTTTGCAAAAACTATATTGAATTGAATCGTGTGTGATTGCATCAGCCAAGCTTGAACCTTCATGCGCATGCGTGAGTTTTTTCACGCCTGTCGGTTGTGTCATTCACCTGTGAGCACGCCTTGTGGGAGGAGTGGTCCAGCCCCCTCGTCGGATTTTCATTGTCAGGAAATTTGCTGATCGACTGCCGCTTTGCTTCATCAAAATTTTTTCAGAAAGTGTGAGAGACAGCCAAGTGGAAACCATTTGGAAAATTCAGATGGCTTTCAGTGAAGCTCTTATGGGGATCACACAGATTAAGGACAATTACAACTGGATTAAAGACGGCCCCAAGCTGCGGATTGCGCGCCGTGCACCGAGCGGCGATCGACAGGCTCAAACGACCAGATCATTTCCAAAGTGAACGCTTTGTTGATCCGGGACGTCATCTGACTACCAGAGAAATGGCAAGACAACTGGACATAGCACTTTTGCGGCACATTCCACTGTTACAGGAGTTTTTGTAATCAAATCAAATCAAATCAATTTTATTTATACAGCGCCAAATCACAACAAACAGTTGCCCCAAGGCGCTTTATATTGTAAGGCAAGGCCATACAATAATTACGGAAAAACCCCAACGGTCAAAACGACCCCCTGTGAGCAAGCACTTGGCAACAGTGGGAAGGAAAAACTCCCTTTTAACAGGAAGAAACCTCCAGCAGAACCAGGCTCAGGGAGGGGCAGTCTTCTGCTGGGACTGGTTGGGGCTGAGGGAGAGAACCAGTAATGGAAAGAGGAGCGGAGAAATTCACCACGGAGCCGCTCATGGCACGGGACAAAAGCACCTCCGTGTTGGTCTCACAGGACAAGCCCTAACATGCCCAGCTCTTGCACCATTCGGAAAATTCAGACGGCTTTCGGTGGCTTTTCAGTCGTGTGACTATCCGAGAAATTGTGGACGAGCTGGACAAGCCACAACATGTCCTGTGAAGCTTCATCATGGCGTTGCTTTTTGTTCTGTGCCCTGCGCCTCCGTCCCGACGCGCGAATTCCTCCGCACGTCTTTTCATGCCGAAAAAGTGCTGATGTCAAACTCTTCTGCCATTTCTGTGGTTGTCAGACGACGTCCCGGATCAACAAAGTGTTTACTTTGGAAATGAACGGCACATTCCACTGTTACAGGAGTTTTTCGGCATGAAAAGACGTGCGGAGGAATTCGCGCGTCGGGACGGTGCGCGGCGCGCCATCCGCCACCGTGGGCCGTCTTTAATCCAGTTGTAATTGTCCTTAATCTGTGTGATCCCCATAAGATCTTCACCGAAAGCCATCTGAATTTTCCAAATGGTTTCCACTTGGCTGTCTCTCACACTTTCTGAAAAAATTTGGATGAAGCAAAGCGGCAGTCGATCAGCAAATTTCCTAACAATGAAAATCCGACGAGGGGGCTGGACCACTCCTCCCACAAGGCGTGCTCACAGGCGAATGACGCAACCGACAGGCGCGAAAAAACTCACGCATGCGTATGAAGGTTCAAGCTTGGCTGATGCAATCACACATGATTCAAATCCATATAGTTTTTGCAAAAAATTAAAAAGGTCCGTTACTTTTCTAACGGACCTCGTAGTTGCTTCTCTCTCTGTCTCGTGCTTTGGAAAAATAAATGGAATTGGTTTACTTTTTTACTTCCAAATATGGAACCTAAAAGCCAAAGCGTACCGATCCACATGTGTTGAATCACTGTCACCATATGAAGACAGACCACGCTGCATCTGAGTTGGCACAGACAACCTGACCAACTTAATACCATATTGACATTTTATACGAATTGGTAAAAGATTTCACAGATGGTTCACCAAACAGAGATGTTGCCCACTGTTGTGTCCCCTCTAGTTTCCACAAAATTTTTAATCTGTACAGAGTGATGGTTAATCACATGTTGTAATTTGCACAAAAATAAAAAAACTTAAAATTTATGAAATATTGAAGGCTGTCTGGCATGACACTTCATGTGACTATTTAAGAAAACAATCAAAACATAAACAACGTGCTACAGAGTAAATTCATCCAAATGACAAGTTCAAAAATATTTTCCATTTACACTCTGTCTCATGTTATTAAAGTGTTTGACGCAGCTCTCTGCTGCTCAGATAAATGACACTATATGTAATTTTTTTTAACACAGCAGCAAATGCTATATCCAGCCAATATTATTGTGTTTGTAACATTTTGATCATTATTCATGACCTATCTATAACAACAATTTACGTGAAATATAACACAAAATGATGAAATAAGAAATTCCCACCATATGTAACTTTAACTTAAATTGTTGTGGCTTTTACAATAGATTAAAAAACATTTACAAACCTCAAATTATTTATTTAATTTTATTCTGCTTGACTTAACAAATGTCTACCCTTCTTAGGTACAATACTGGGCTATAATTTAAATCCATGATTTAGAAAAATATGGAACAATGAATGGTTCACATGACAGAAATATCTTTAATGCAACAGTTTACTGACTTGGCACTCAAACATTGCACATATTTGTATCCAAGGCCAAAAAACATCTTTTCTGCAAACACAGAACACATAAAATATACTTAATGCTCCAGAAGCATGTAAGGTATGCAGGTATTTTCAAAGGGCAAAAAGTCAGACTGTACCCTTCCCGAGACATTGAGCAATGACTTTGACATGAACATACACAATCACTCACAGAAAAGATAAGACAAGCCCACATAACTCCTGTGTAGCAGCCAGACAAAGCCAAGGAATCTCAAAACCCTAGTCCAAACAATCCTAAAACTCCCACATCCTTGAACACAATAACACAATAAGCCTGGCTGTGTGTGTATCTGCAGGCACATGCATGAGTTTGTGTACACAACATGTGAACAACTACAGAATGAGAAACTGGATACACTGCAGCGTGAGACAGGGCTGAGGTACTGTACAATAGAGATGGGATCAGATCATTCAGATGAGCTCATGGAGGAAGTATTCTTTCTCTACACAGGCAGGTGACCCAATATAACAAGGTGCTGCTACTGCCTACGCTGTTACAATGGAAAAAGCAAAGAGCAGCAACAATGAGAACAGAAAGCAATAAAATAGACGGATGACAGAACTCACCATCAGTAAAAAATAGATGTATCAACAACTGTAAATCAAACTAACAAAGAGAAGCAAAATAAAAGAAAGAGTAGTCTGGAAATTTAGGTTGCCAATAAGAGAGAAATGACATCCAGTAATGGAAAAATAACAGTTGTTACATGCAGTATAAAAGTTGCAATACAATGCTGTACTTAAGAAGAAAGATACCCAACTAAAAGTTCATATTTCATTTTATGACAAAAATAAAAAATAAAAAATTTAGTCATACGCTACATCACAATGTGCAATCTTGAGGATACATCACAAATATTTTTTTTAATCTATGTTGCTTATAGCGTATGGGCTGGTTTTTGTGAAACTAAATACCAGCCCATATACATTCATTAATTTTCTAAAGCAGCTTATGCCAATAAAGGATTCCTGTGCAGTAGGTGGCAGTATGCAATGAATGTCAGTTAACTACAACAATAAGGGTTCAAAACATTTTGAATTCGTGTTTCAAGTCAGGGATCAGACACATCCATGAAATATTACATAGGCAACGCAAAGTTGGTTTTGGGATTGATCTGTTCCATCAAAGATCACCACAAACTAATCATTTCATCCTCATAATGTTCTCTTCTTAATATGGAGAGTTATAAAATGACTAGTGCATTGCCCTTGGGGATCCACGGGCTCTAGATTGGGTAATGTTTATAAAATAGGTAGCTGACATTTTGGGTGGTAAAAAATTAGTATAAGTTTATATAAAGAGTTGGGATGGCGTGTGAGTCCACAATGCTTTTAGAATCTAAGACCTCAGCAGTTTTTAGAAGAAGACCTCAAACTTTTTATTTCCTGTTATAATTAATCTTAATGTATTTATAAATTGTTTAGGTTCTTATCATATACGCACTATTATTATTATCATTATTATTATTATAAGTATGACATTACTGTGGTTGGGCTGATTCACAACAACGATGAGATGGCCTACAGAGAGGAGGTCCTGAACCTCACTACTTGGTGCTCCCTAAATAACCTGGCACTTAACTCCTCAAACACAAAGGAGTTGGTGCTAGATTTTAGGCGGAAGAGGGAGGACCCCCCCCCCCCCCCCATTCAGGGAGACATCGTAGAAAGGGTCAGTTCCTGGGAACATACATTTCTCAGGACCTTACATGGGGCACCAACATCAATGCCCTTGTGAAAAAGGCACAGCAGCGTCTGTACTTTTTAAGGTCACTGAGGAAGGTCAACCTGTCCCAAGAACTGCTGCTGTCCTTCTATAGGTGTTCTGTAGAGAGCGTCCTCACCATCAGCATCTTGGTGTGGTATAGGAGCTGCTCTCAGGCTGACAAGAAGGCTCTGGAGAGAGTCAGAAAGTCAGCACAGAACATCATAGGAGCGCAGCTGTCCTCTCTGTCAGACATCTATAACACCAGATGTCTGCGCAGGGCTAGAAGCATCAGCTTCGATGGTTCACACCCCGGGCACAGCGTGTTCTCACTGCTGCCCTCAGGAAAGAGGTACCGGTCCATCAAGGCCCGCACATCCAGACTCAACAACATGTTCTACCCAAGTGCAATATGGGTATTGAATGCACATTAGCCTACAGTCTGCACTATTCATTGCATTTATTTTTTATAAAGGTGAATGCAATGAATAGTACAGACTTCTATTTATATACACTTACTGACTCTTTTGTAAATACATGTACATATTCTTATTTGTGTTTTTATATTTACTTTTACACCTTTGCACTACGGGAGTTGTCTTTTCATTTCGTTGTACCTTGTGTATAATGACAATAAAAAGCATTCTATTCTATTCTATTATTTTTATTTTATTATTACTTCTATTTTATCATTTGATTTTTAAATGGACCACAATGGAAATAAGTGTTTTCATTTTCTTGTGTCATCATTGTATTTTTTTTTACGTATTTACAATTATGTTATCTACGTACATTGACGTTACTAAGTAAAATCATGCACGCACACATGCATGCATGCTTTTAATATATAGATGATTTACCGCCCTCCGCTGGAATGGAGTGTAAGTCCAGAATGCAATTATCAACGTCCATTGTTCAATGTCTGTAGTTTCTCCAAAAATATTAGTCCTATCAACGTTCTGTTTTGGCGATGTTCATCCTTAGCCCAAAATACATAAGCATACCAAAGGGCAAATGTCAGCTCTCACCAGTGTGCCCGTGATCAAAGCGTGCATGCATGCGGATGCACGCATGCACGCTTTTTGTCTTTTCTGCATTCTGCCACAAGCAGGTGCTTTTATTTTTACACACCCACAAACAGATAAGTGGTGGAAGACATCAAGCACACTGCACTTCTCAGTCATGGTCACGGCAACATGACACCTAACTAAATTGACTAAACCAACTGAAGAACAAAAACACAATAAAGTGATGGTAAATGGACTGCATTCATACAGCACTTTTCCATCTGCATCAGATGCTCAAAATGCTTTACAATAATGCCTCACATTCACCTCAATGTCAGGGTGCTGCCATACAAACCGCGAACTTCTATGGTGCATTGCAGCACAACGTCCATTGGTCGCTGTTGTTAGCCAATAATTTCTACAAACATATCAGTCCTTTCAACCTTTTGCTTTTGCAGCAATCATCCTTGACCCAAAATACATAAGCATACCAAACATCAGCTCTCCCCAGTTTGTCCGTGATTGAAGCCATACACATGCACACACGCACACAGAGGCCACTAGGCTATTATAATATAGATAGTATGTTGTCTTTCAGTTATTGTCTACACCAAGTGGCTGTGAGGACAAACACTCATTCCATTCATCTACATGTCTGCATTCATCTACATGTCCCCCCCCACACACCCCCCCCCCCCCCCCCCCCCCCACACACACACACAGAGAAAGCTTATAGGAGAAAAACTGCCAAATGTACAAAAAAGCTTCTGAAAAGACATTGCAATACACTATGGATGTGCAGCTACAGAAACACTTCACAGCACTTTTCTGAATTCAAGGTAATTTTACTTTGAAATTAATTTCAGCATGAAGTAGGTAGGGGAGGTTGCACTGGTGATATCAATCCTCTTTACCTGAAGTGCAAGCATGAACTTATCTAAACATCAAACACAGGAGTTTTATGTGAGAAGGTAAATCAGTTGATCCTCACATTACACTTTACACTGCCAGCTCCCAAGTGCAAAGTCCACGTAATGTCCAACTGAACCCATGTATGAAAAGCACAGGTCACTCTCCAGAAGATTGATTGCAAGTGACTAGCGTTGTTGGTGAAGGTTCTCTTATGCTACTGGCACGAAACTGGAAGAATATACTCTAAACATCCGAGTGAAGAAGTGAAATTCAGAAAATCTTTGGGTAATATCAGAGAAACAGTCTCAGTGTTCCATGATACTGAACAAACTTGGCTTTGGTGTCCCTCTTCAAAGTCGTAGGTATTTGTGGTGAGGACAAAATCAGGTCAACTCATGGTCAATACTTTAAAATCCTTCACTCTGCTATGCAGGAATTATAAGGGCTTGTCGATGAGTGATCGTGTTATAATGTACGTGTCAAACCCATTACTCAAGGTGTAAGCAAGGTACAGTCTGACACTTTGCCCTTAAAAAACTCAGATTATATATATATATATATATATATATATATATATATATAAACAGAAAAAAATAATGAAAAATGTGAATAACTGCATAAAAAGTTAAAAAATAACACAAGTTCAACTTGAAACAGTAGTCTTACAGATAATATAGCAGGAAATCAATATACCCTGTACTAAAACCTAAAGTATGTTAAACTTAAGGTAGGTACCACCCAAAGTCATAAAAGAACAAAGTAAATCATTAACTGTCCACGAGTCATAATTCAAACATCCATGGATTTAAAGTAAAACAGACCACCCAAACTCACCACCTTCAAGCAAAGGGGATTTAAGTTAACCATAGTGTCTAACAAGAAAACAGCTTTGCTTCAAAGAGTTCCCTAATCCAATGCCAACACCATCAGATAATTGCCAATGGAACCAAAGGAAATCTCATAATGCTGTCTGGATGTTTAAGTCATAATGCCATTTTATAGTAACAGCAAGATTAACATGGAAGATTATTCTCCATTTCAGGATTGTAAAGACAGCAATGTGTCTCCAAAATTAAGTCATGCAATGTGAGCTGTATATTTCTTTTTCACTGTTACTGATCAAAAACATAAAAGAATATATTACCAACACCAGAGACTGCCTGGCCTTCACTCAATGCCCTTTGTATCCAAGAGTGTTTTTGCATTCTTGCCCATCTCCACACAGTGCTGTTTGTTGTGTGTGTGTACATACATATATATATATATATATATATATATATATATATATATATATGTATGTACACACACACACACACACACACACACACACACACACACACACACACACACACACACACACACACACACACACACACACACACACACACACAGTGGTGGGCACAGACACACACTGAGGAAGACCTAGTCGAAACGCGTCTGTGCTCCTGATCCTGTCGCCTTGCCGTGAGTCATTAAAACCTTTATTAAGAAGGACACTTGAGTGTTGCTGGCTATATTTTTACACTGACTTAGTTTTTGAGCCGTGCACCTCCACTCCTGGTCCCTGTGAGTGCTCGTTTTTCCTCTGCTTCAAAGTTAAGATATAACATATATCTTTTAATGTTGAATAATGCACTAATTCTGAAGTTTTGTAACAAACACAGAAAGATGGCAAAGGATTCTGGGTAAAATGTGCCTCCGCTAGCACTGATTGGTTGACTCTTTGATTATGTAAACCAACACGTGTCGTGTGTTGGTGTTTACAGATAAATGTGCTTTTGTAAAATATGCCATTTTTTATTTGTAAAAAAAAAAGGCATTTTCAAAAAAAAAAGGGCCAAGTTGTAATTAGATAACCGTCTGACATAACTGGTGTCAAAATAAATAGAACACTGCCATGATCTACTGGTGCCATTGCGAGTTTTGACCCTTTTCAGCTAATTTTTCATTCGTGCGAGAAATTTTTGGTTTGAGTTTCAGGTTAATCGCGCTTCCTGCATCGTTTAGTATACATAGCGTAATGAGCTGCGTTTAACATTCACAACCACCTCCTAATCGGCAACCGTATGGTCACATGAAAATCAAACCTGTTTGATATTCTGGTCGAATGTCATGAGGGTATCCCGCTGCTGAAGCTCTACAAGCAATCAACCTCTCGCACTGTGCCTGTGCAAACACCGCAGACCTGTCTTGTAATTTTTTTAAAACTCTGATGTCTCCCATCGAGAGTTTTTGTAAAAAATAAGAAAAGTAAGTTAAGTTTGAAAAAAAAGCATCTGTTTATGTTTTGCTTCTGGAAACACGAGTCCGACGTGTGGTTTTTGAACGTACAATGTGCGTGAGAACATAAATCGTGCGCTCTGAACTTTTACACCGTGCGGTTTTGTCGTACAGTTTGAACTGGAACCGAGTACAGTGATTGAAAATATCAGCCCAGCTTCAGGGCGAATACTGCTATGAACCCTACTGGCCAGTAGATGGCAGTAGAGACCGTGAAAACTTGCCAAAACAAAATTCCAGATAATCCGTATCTGCTACATTTAAGATGCGTGGAATTTAATAAACGCAAACACAATAACAACGTCTATAAACCCAGAGAATATATTCACGAGAGTTTTAGGCACTAGAGTTTAATGCTGTTGTCCGTGGAGCGTGATCAGAGTATCTCAGATGCATTTCTCTTGTCGTGAACGTACTGAGATTATCCTATCCTACCCATAATGCACTGGGCACAGCATGTCCACACTAATACCTTAAAAATGAGTGCATTACTTTAAAACTAAATCATATATCTGATATTTTCACATTATAAAACTTCAGACGTGACGTTAATTTAAATAACTTGTCCGAAATTAGTTTGGTTAAAATTTGAACCATAAGTTAAAAATGTATGCCTCTGGATGACTTGGGTGATATTGCCCACATATCAGTATGGGGTTAAAAGAAATGATTTTTTTTGTGACTAGTTCTCTTTTGCCTGCAGAGGAAAGAGCAGTTTCTTCTTGAAGTAGCTCTCCTCTCTTTGCAGAGGGTAGAACTACACATCTGCTACAAAACATTCAACAGGTAGGTGCTCAACTGATTTTAAATTTTATAAATGTTTATAGCTGTTCAGTTTTGTTTACCATGTTAATGGTCTAAAAATTATCAGACAAAAATTTATCGCAAGATAATTAGTCCGATAATGGTCAAAGTTATCTGAAAAGATAATCCGATAATGAAAACATTATCTTCAATAAATATCGGTTATCGGATTATCAGAACTGTGCCCACCGCTGTATATATACACACACACACATCATATACAGTCCATCATATACATATAACAGACTGATTTAATTAATTCATTTATTATTAAAATGTGTGTTTTGCAAGGGTGTTGCTTATTTGGTGGACAGATTTTTCAAGGATAATATTTTGAGGAGGAAAGTGAGAGGGTTTGTTTTTTGTTTGTTTTATGAGTGCCTCTGGGCCAGACTTCAGAAATGAAGCCCAACACACCGCAAGAATAGTAAAAAAAAAAAACATGGATCTAACCACAGAATTTATCCCTTCAATTCATGTGGCCAGGACAATGCTTAAATTGTGTTTCCTCTCCCAAAAGTGTGGAATCAGTCGTATTTGTGGTTTACACCACTGTGTCGTAGCTAAACTGCTATGGGCAGGAAACCTGCGAGCCTCATTGAGGAAGCCGCTTCTGTAATCACAGAGTCGGACAGAAAGGCAACGACGAGTGACTGCTGCTAACAGGACAGCTGAGATGTGGACCAACCTCAGCGTTTGTGTTACTGGCTAAGCTGAGCTAAATCAACCACTAACCTAAGATAAGATAAGCTACTGGGAGTCCCGGCAAGTATCGAGAAGGCTGACGGATGAACGCTGTGGACAGAAGACAGCGCCACACAGTGGAACAATAATTGTACATGGCTCTGTCTCTGAACACAACAGGAGTGAAATCAGAGGCACCACTTTCACAATATGTATTCATTATTATTCAGTCTCACTGAGACGTATGCAATATTTTTTTCCGAATGCACTGTGGGTTCCAAAGAAGGGGAGACAGGCATATGTTGATCACAAAATACAAGAATTTGAATCGAAAGCCAAATTAAAGCCATATTACATTTGGATACAAAAAGCAACCTGGATTGACTGTGTGTAGTCACAGGTGGAGTGACTTTCAGGCAGCGAATATTCAGCATTTGAAGTTTCATTACTTTTTTTACAGTATGGCTAAAATAGCTCTGAATCTGTTTGCATTTTTCAGATGCTGTGTGGTGAATTTTATTTGTTTTATATATGTTTTGGCCCTGGACCTGCCCAGAATCTGCTTTTGTCCCCCAGTCTTCGTTTGTTTCCCTGTCTTTATCCTTCTGTCCGTCCCTGTGTTTATTTTCTGTTTCTTCCACTTTAGTCTTGGTTTTATTATCTGTGATGCTTCTGCCACGTTAAGTTCTGTTCTAGTTTAGTCTCTTGCTTTTTATTTGTCATTCTGTGTGATCACGTTAGGTTTTGAGTTATCTGTTACACTTCAACCACTTACTGAGTTCTGTTCTAGTTTCATCTTCATCCTTTATTTTCTGGTTAGTCAGTCACTCTGTTTTGAGCCTGTTAGTCCCTCAGGTTTTTCTGTTACTCTTCAGCCACTTGTTGAGTTCTCCTCTAGTTTATATCCATCCTTTAATTTTCTGTTATCTATTTCTGCTTTTTCATTTGTTTACTGTTTCCCGCACATTTGTATTTTAGGTATCATTAGCTCCTTATTGTTTCACGTTTGTTCTGTCATTCACTTTCCTCTCTTGCTCTGACACGCCCACCTGTCACTCCACTGTCTTGTCCAGCCACGCCTTCTTCACTGCACCTGCTTCTCATCACGCCCTGATTTACCTCTGCTTTTAAACCCCTTGTCTTCCACAGTACACTGCTAGTTCGCTGTGCTCGTTCCACGCCTCTCGTTCTGCCATAGTCTGATTTCTCGCCGTGTTTGACCCTCGCCTGTTTTGACCTTGCCTTTTGCCTGAGCCACTCTGTGCCTGAACCCTGCTTGTTTTTTGACTCCGTTTTTGCCTCCTCTGATACACCTGTTTGCTTGTGCTGGAACTCTGCTCGTTACTGACCACACCGCCACCTCACGACCGTCTGTACCTCCGCCTGCCTGCTTGTCACCCTGTGTATCAACCTGAGCCTGTTTTTGATGAAACCTTTTGCTAAATCCCACCTCTGAGCGATGAGTCTGCATTTGTGTCCACCTGCCTGTCATGCCATGTCCTCACAGCTCCTGACATACATCAGGACTTGTACAAGTCAAAAAGTTGGAAGTAATGATTCATAATCTGGTGTATAATTTTTTAAAACATAGTGTTGACTGGAGTGAAATATGCCCTTTAATGATACTGTAAATATAAATAGGTGGGTAATCTCTTAAGCCCCCGTCACACATCGTAAGAATGTGGATAAACCATACCCGATACAGCAAATATTGCCATAATCTGACGCAGTCGGCAGGAAAAGAGGTGTGGTCAGCCATGTCAGAACGCATCCAGATTACTTCGTCCACACTTACACAATGGCATCCAAAGTGTATATAGACAACAGATAGGATGACACAGACTACTGTCAGACGGCCATAAAAGGCGCTGAAGACTGCCCGTTGTCCAAACGTCTGGATGGCGCATGCCACTGGGCAGCTTTGCTGAAAGTTTGTTGGCAGTGGGCCAAGTAGTCCCATGCATCAGACAGACCCTTTCCAGGGAACTTTAATTTCTTTTTTCTTTTTTGCTCACTTCAGCAGCACAACACAACTCTGGACGCCACGATGGTTGGATTATCACATGGGATTTATTTTTGCGTGGTTTATTCCAGCACACAGCAGCAGGGTGAGAGGATTTTAACCACAGGCTGCGGTCCGGCTCCACATCCGCGCTGTGAAACACTCCTGGATCATTGTTGGAGGTGAGATTCATGTTTATTAATGCTGTAACGGCCTGACACAACAGTTCCATGTCATATCTCCTAAAGAGTTAGAAGGGGATCATATATTTCAGTGGTGAGATCCGTCCAGCTCCGAGCCTGCTGCGTGCAATGATGCGTTACTGCGTACCATGGAGAGGCGCAGCTTGTGGTATATACAGATGTGACGGAGACAATAGTTCACATTATTTACATCGCCCATGGGAAGGAATGGACAAATATCTGTACTGTAAGGTCTATTGTGGATATAACAGCCTGTTGAGATTTGCGGCAGTGTGCGCACAGTAGTGCACGGTGCTTTTAGTTTGATGGCCTCTGTTCACATAATAAATCATAATTATTATGATTTATTATCATAATATATATGACAGTTCCTTTGCACTCAAATTGTAGCTCAACTTTCAGGTCTCCTTTTAAGAAAATCCTCATATAAAATCAACAATAATGATATTAATAACATTAAAGCAAACAGAGCTTTGGTATTGGATCAGAAAAGTATCGGTATCGGCAGATATCCAAATTCATGTATTGGGATCAGATCAGAAGTGAAAAATTGTGGATCGGTGCATCCCTAGTCTAATCTCCTGGATAGGCCTGTCACACCTTGATGATTTAGCCAGCGTATACCAACTTATGAAAAGTTTGGTGAATACGCTGGCTACGTTGAATAGATTCTATGCAGACATTTTTTGAATGAAACTAATAAAAAAAGAAATCACTTCGCACATCCCTTGACGACAGGTGCGTAAGAGAAGGCACAAAGGCTGCTAAACAAACAAAAAAACTCTCGCACACTGCCTCACTTGCAACACAACACAAGGGTGAATTTAATCAAGCAAACAAGCAAGCAACGTTTCGGCCAAAGGCCATCATCAGGCAAATAATTAATATAATATTAATAAATAATTAATATAATATTAATAAATAATTAATATAATATTAATAAATAATAAATAATTAATATAATTATTTGCCTGATGATGGCCTTTGGCCGAAACGTTGCTTGCTTGTTTGCTTGATTAAATTCACCCTTGTGTTGTGTTGCAAGTGAGGCAGTGTGCGAGAGTTTTTTTTTTGTTTGAATGAAACTAATAAAATTGAGTTTCTTGGTTGTTGAGATATGCAACAAGAGCATCAATGCAGAGCTTATCCAGTTTTATTCTTCAAACTATACGTATTTCCTCACTCTATGCTGGTGAAAAAATGATGACATACTGCAAATAAAATTCGTTACCAATAGTTAGAAATTTTCAAACAGTTATTTTAGCATTTACCTGAACTAACAGATCCAATGTTTCAGCAGCAAGTAAACTGGCTTGGGTGACAGTAATTTACTGTTAATATTTGCTGTAAATATTTTTGCTGGTAGTTAATGTTCACATCCAACATCTTTGGGACACTGTGTAAATTTTCTTAGATAATGTGCTATTTTGGTGAATTTTTTTCTCAGCAACCATGCAATTTGGGAACATGCACTATATTGAGTGAATTTCACTATTTTTATCACAAAGAGTTCAAACTGTAGTGAGGAAGAATTGTGAACAATGCATAGATGAAGCACACAAACTAATTGAAAATAAAATCAACAACTGAAGGAGAAGAAGCATTGTGCATGAACTGTATATGGACGGGCGATGGATGGCATTGTGATGGATGCTTGACATTAACTCATCAGACTTTTGGTCAAGATGAGCAGAAAAAAGGGGTCTTTTTCAAACCACATTTTCCTTAACTTTTATCTAATTTATTTAGATATAATATAACAAACTTTGAAGGAAAAACATAGAACCATTTTTTACTTATCTTGTCCAGTGAAAACACGGCGTTCATTGGTTCGCCAGCATGCAGAGTAACAATAATAATGTACTTGGTGACCTTTGACACCTGGGGTGCTCATGAATTTATAGATTTGTTCCTGAAAAAGACATATTTGTCTGCATTAACTGAACTTGGTTAGACAGCACCAAGAAATGAGTGAGAAAAAAGAAAGAGGCGTACAGAACCAGATATGAAAAAGCATAGTACTAATCTTGTCAGCCTACAAACAAGGAGTTGATTTGTATCAGGGGACATGATTATGAGAGACTTGGGGGCCCAGAGAGCAGCTCACATATCAAAGCTCACAACGATGCAGTGCTTCACAGGGAATGACAGCAGCAGGTCTTTGGAGAGGCCTCCTGATCTAAAGATTAATCATACACACACCACAGAAACATTATAGCCCATCCTTTCAACCGCACACAGTCCTACCTGACCCTGAGCTAATCCCACTGAGAAGGACATGCTGACCAGTGTGCCATCAGACAAGATGACAGTGAAGTAAAGAATGAGAGAGAGAAAAAAGGCATTCACCACAATCCATCCACAAAAATGCCAAGAACAAGACATTATTACCCTAAGAAGATCAGCCCTCTGTTCTTCTCAAGCCTCCTGATTGCATTAATTCAGTTGGACAGCTGGGTCATAGTCATGTGAATGAGCATAGCAACACTGTTGACAGTGAAGTGGACCGCAACTCAGCCACGTGGGGTGTGCAGCCAGTACACTCTGAGTGCCAGTCCCAAGCCCAGATAAATGAAGAAGGTAGAAGGAAGCAACGTGCTTACCAGAAATTCTTTTAAATCTCAGCCACTTGCGGTGTACAGCAAGTACATTATGTGTGGAACAGACGGTTCATACTTATATTGGAATTCAATAAATTGTGGTGTTTTTTTATGGTGTGTGTTTTTTTTTTCTCCACAGCAGAGGCATGATGTGGTGCAATACGTTCCAGCTGCTTGCACTGTGTTCGTGCACACGCACGAGCATGCACGAAACCATCGCTGGTGTATTGTCCATGCCTGTCCGACCGTGCGTCCCTTCCGACAGCAGGTGGAATGTTTCGTGGTTCCTCATTTTGTTTTTGGTTCGCGAATTTTCTTCCAGTTTCTGCGTCTTTCGTGTTAAGTGTGAAGGGGCCCTAAAGGAAGCGTACAAGGTCTGTCACAAAAGTATCCGACCTTATATTTTTTTCAAAAACCATATGGATTTGAATCACGTGTGATTACATCAGACATGCTTGAACCCTCGTGGGCATGCAAGAGTTTTTTCACACCTGTCGGTTACGTCATTCGCCTGTGGGCAGTCTTTGAGTGAGGAGTCGCCCACCCTCTCGTCATTTTTTCATTGTTTAGGAATGGCTCAGAGACTGCTGCTTTGTTTGATAAAAATGTTTTCAAAAACTGTAAGGCACAACTGAGTGGACTCCATTTGATAAATTCAGCTGGTTTTCGGTAAAAATTTTAATGGCTGATGAGAGATTTTGGTCTGGTAGTGTCACTTTAAGGACGGCCCACGGCGCCTGACGGCGATCTGCGGGTCCGGCCCGACAGGAAAAACACCTCCATTGGAAACCTTAACGGGCAAGTTGGAACATGCCCAAGCTGTTAAACAATTTCTCAGTTACTCACTTGTTGAAAGCCATCAAAAGCCGCCTGAATTTTACAAATGGTTTTCAACACGGAGGTGTTTTTCCTGTTGCGGCGCACACAGATTCGCCGAGTCGTCACGGAAACGACTCTGCGAATTTGCGCGCACGTCTTTCATTACAAAATGTCCTTAAACAGTGGAATGTCCGCATAAAGTCCTCATGCCGGCCTCTTCTGAATCTTCTCTGTTCTCTCACGACGTCCTGGGTGAATTAAGCCTTAAATTAGGATGTTTTCAGGTCGAAACAGGCCGACGACGGCGCCTGGAAGCACTGCGTGATGTCCCCTCCATGGGAAGTCCATCAGCCATTAAACTTTTCACAGAAAACCAGCTAAATTTCTCGAATAGTGTCCACTCAGATATTCCTCACAGGTCCAGAAAATTTTTTGATAAAGCAACGCGCGCCATCTCAAGCAGCGTGTGAAACAAAGGAATTCAGCCAAGAGGGCTGAACCACATCTCACTCAAGGCCTGCCCACAGGGAAATGACGTCACCGACACGCGTGAAAAAACTCACGCATGCGCACGAGGGTTCAAGCATGATTGGTGTAATCGCACGTCATTCAAATCCATATAGTTAAAAAAAAAATAAAAGTGTCGGTTTCTTATCTAATAGACCTCGTATATTAAAAGTGTATTGAGGTTAAGCGAGTGTCTGACACGGTGATGAGTGTGAAGCTGGAAACTGAAGGGGTGATTTTGAATGTCATCAGTGCATACTGACATCAATGGGCATGCTGATGAAGGGGTGAGAGGTGATGAGAAAGTAAAGGTTCAATATGTTATCAAGGAGAGGAACGTGGAAGGTCAGATTGTTGTAGACTTTTCAAGATGATGGAAACAGTTGTTATGAATACTTAGTTTCAGAAGAAGAAGGCAGCGCACAGGGTTTCATGTGAGTGGAACAAGGTACACACAGGTGGGCAACATTCTCTGTATAAAATGCAACCTAAAAATGGGAGACTATAAGGTGGTAGCAGGGGAGATCACAGCTACCACTTGATAACACTGGATGGTGGATTGCAGGATAACATTGGAGATGAGAAGAACAGGAAGAGAGTGAGAGCTGAGCCAAAGATCAGATGATGGAAGGTGAAGGATGAACACTGTTTCAGGGAGGGGTAAGACAGGCACTGGATGGAGGTGAAGTGATTTTGGACAATTTGTGAATTACTGCATATGTTGTGGAGGAGACAGCTAAGAAGATACTGGGTGTGACATCTAGACAGTGGGACAAAGACAAGGGAGTCTTGGTGTTTGGATTGAAGATGTTCAAGAAAGTGATCAGAAAAAAGACGGTTGATGAAAAGAACTGATATAGTGGTAGAGATAATGAAAGTAGACAGGAGTTCAAAGAGATGCTGTGTAAGGTAAACAGAGAAGTGGCAAAGGCTACGGAAAAAGCATAAAGCAAGCTGTACATGAAGCTGAACATGAAAGAAGGAGGGAAAAAAAAGGCTTGTTACTGATTAGCAGACAGAGTGACAGAGATGGAAAGGATGTACAGTATGTTAGGGTGATAAAGGATACCGCTGGTGAAGTGCTGACAAGTAAGGCCTGTGTGTTGAGAAGGTGGAGCGAATATTTTGAGGAGCACATGAATGAAGAAATGAGGAAAGTGAGAATGTTAGATGATGTATAGAGAGCAAATCAGAAGTGCAAGATGATTAGTAAGGCTGAAGTAAGGACAGCTTATGAAGAGGATGAATCCAGTGGAGGATGGAAATGTTAAAGTAGAGATGGCAGTGAAGTTTTTAAGCCAGACTGTTTAATAAAATCCTATAAGCCTGAAAAGCTAGGAAGTGTGCTGCTTCTGATTTTTAAGAACAAGGGTGATCTGCAGAGCTACAATAATTACAGAAGCATTAAGACAATTAGCAGCAGCATGACGTTGTGTGAAAGAGTAGTGGAAGCAATGCTTAGAAAAGAGGTGAAGGTATGCAAGCAGCAATATGGTTACATGCTGAGAAAGAGCACTACCGAAGTATGTGGGGGTGGTGCAGGATATGTACAAGGACAGTGTGACAATGGTAAAATGTGCAGTAGGAATGACAGATGCATTCAAGGTGGAGATCTGATTACATCAAGGATCAGCTCTGAGCCCTTTCTAGTTTGTGATGGTGGACAGGTACATGGACAAGATCATACAGGAGTCTCCATGGACTATGATGTTTGCAGATGACATGGTGATGTGTAGTGAGAGTAAAGAACAGGATGAAACTAGCCTGGAAAGCTGGAGATAGTACGATGTGGACAGAAGGCAAATGAAAGTCAGTTAGAGCAAGACTGAGCACATGTGTGGGAATGACCATTTTGACTGACAGATGCATTATTAGCTCCAATGCCAGAGTGATTGTGCACTGATCACAATGTAAAACATACATAAGTTTATACATAGTGTGTCGGAGCTACATTTCCGGCTTTTACAGTATATTATAATTATGGCTGTCAAAATAACAGAATAATTTAGATTAATCAATTGTAGAGCCTGTAGCAGCAGAATAATTAAACTCAATTAATGTCATCAGTACCAAGACAGGTATTTTTAATAGCACCAACGAAAAATAACACCAAATATCATTATTATGGAAATTAATAACAATTTCAGCGCATCTGCAGAAAAAAATGAGAGAGCTGTTTATTTTTTCTATAGTTATGCTATATACATGTTAAACACCCATCCATTCCTTTTAAAGTAACTTGCTTTAATAACAGTCCTAAAAATATCTGTTGTTTTATGTTAAATAGCAGATTTTTATGCTAAAACACTTTTTAAGCCTTCAACGATTGTTAATTAAACACAGCCATGGAAATGTGTAAACTGTAAAAGGTTAGATTCATGTTGTTTTCATCCATATTTTAATGTTCAAGGAAAAGATACAGGCTTGCTACTCACATGCATATATGAGTAGCAAGTGAAATTATAATTTCTTATAATTCATAAATTATAAGAAATTATATGACACCTGGCGGAACAGTGGCTTAGTGGTTACAACTGCTGCTTCACAGCCAGAAGGTTGTGGGATCGGTGCCCACCTGACACTTTCTGTGTGGAGTTTGCATGATGATGGTGATGTTGTTACCCCTCGCTCACACTGCCTCCGGTGTTACCATTGCAGGGTATGGATGCAGGACCCGCAAAGAATCCAAGTCATTAAAAAGATACAAACCTCTCTCAGTGGACATGGAGCTCTGCGGCCGCGGTTACTGAGACCGTGCAGCGCTGCAGATTTTTCCGCAAGACGTCTATCCTTGCTGCCGGCTCACTCCACATCAAAACAGCGAGCATAGTCTCTGGACTTGTTTCCAAAGTTGGCCGCACCTCCATTCAGTAGACAGGGAGGTGGTGCCGGAGTTGGCTGCAGCCCTGCACAGCAGACACGGGGGCGGTGTGAGTGGCCTGCTGCGGCATTTACCAAGCCTGCAGACTCGGTAAGCGCATCGGAGGCAGTGAGAGCAACTCGTTATTGTTATTGTTTAGGTGATGTTGTTATGATGATGGTGATGTTGTTATTGTTTAAGTGATGTTGTTATGATGATGGCGATATTGTTATTGTTTAGGTGATGTTGTTATGATACTGGCGATGTTGTTATTGTTTAGGTGATGTTGTTATGATGATGGTGATGTTGTTATTGTTTAGGTGATGTTGTTATGATGCTGGTGATGTTGTTATTGTTTAGGTGATATTGTTATGATGATGGTGATGTTGTTATTGTTTAGGTGATATTGTTATGATGATTGCAATGTTGTTATTGTTTAGGTGATGTTATGGTGATGGCGATGTTGTTATTGTTTAGGTGATGTTGTTATGGTGATGGTGATGTTGTTATTGTTTAGGTGTTGTTATTGTTTAGGTGATGTTATGATGATGGCGATGATGTTATTGTTTAGGTGATGTTATGATGATGGCGATGATGTTATTGTTTAGGTGATGTTACTGTTTAGGTGATGTTGTTATGATGATGGTGATGTTGTTACTGTTTAGGTGATGTTGTTATGATGATGGTGATGTTGTTATTGTTTAGGTGAAATTGTTATGATGATGGTGATGTTACTGTTTAGGTGATGTTGTTATGATGATGGTGATGTTGTTATTGTTTAGGTGATGTTATGATGATGGCGATGATGTTATGATGATGGTGATGTTGTTATTGTTTAGGTGATGTTATGATGATGGCGATGATGTTATTGTTTAGGTGATGTTACTGTTTAGGTGATGTTGTTATGATGATGGTGATGTTGTTACTGTTTAGGTGATGTTGTTATGATGATGGTGATGCTGTTATTGTTTAGGTGATATTATTATAATGTTGTTGTTATTGTTAAGGTGATGTTGCTATTATGATGATGTTGTTACTGTTTAGGTGATGTTGTTATGATGATGGTGATGTTGTTTTGTTTAGGTGATGTTATTATGATGATGTTGTTATTATGATGATGTTGTTTTGTTTAGGTGATGTTGTTATTATGATGATGTTTTGTTTAGGTGATGTTATTATGATGATGTTGTTATTATGATGATGTTGTTTTGTTTAGGTGATGTTGTTATTATGATGATGTTGTTATTATGATGATGTTGTTATTGTTAAGGTGATGTTGCTATTATGATGATGTTGTTATTATGATGATGTTGTTTTGTTTAGGTGATGTTGTTATTATGATGATGGTGGTGTTGTTATTGTTTAGGTGATGTTGTTATGATGATGGTGGTGGTGTTATTGTTTAGGTGATGTTACGATGATGGTGATGTTATTGTTTAGGTGATGTTGTTATGATGATGGTGGTGTTGTTATTGTTTAGGTGATGTTACAATGATGGTGATGTTGTTATTGTTTAGGTGATATTGTTCTGATGATGGTGATGTTATTATGATGATGGTGATGTTGTTATTGTTTAGGTGATGTTGTTATTATAATGATGTTGTTATTGTTATTGTTTAGGTGATGTTGCTATTATGATGATGTTGTTATTATGATGATGTTGTTTTGTTTAGGTGATGTTGTTATGATAGTGGTGATGTTATTATTGGAATTGTTTAGGTGATATTATGTTGATGGTGATGTTGTTATTGGTATTGTTTAGGTGATGTTATGATAATGGTGATGTTGTTATTGATATTGTTTAGGTGATGTTATGTTGATGGTGAAGATGTTGTTGTTTAGGTGATAATGTTATGATGATGGTGATGCTGTCATTGTTTAGGTGATATTGTTATGATGATAGTGATGTTGTTATTGTTATTGTTTAGGTGATATTGTTATGATGATGGTGATGTTGTTATGGGTATTGTTTAGGTGATATTGTTATGATGATGGTGATGTTGTTATTGGTATTGTTTAGGTGATGTTACGATAATGGTGATGTTGTTATTGGTAGTGTTTAGGTGATGCTGTTATGATAATGGTGATGTTGTTATTGTTAGGGCAGCACAGTCTCATTTATCACTTGATGTCGCGGGATTTGACCACTTATGGGGACGGCTGCTCCTGTTGCGAAATATAAACACAGCATAGCTTCACACGGGGAAATGGTGTACTGTTTTGTTTTCAGCTGCAATCGCAGAAGCAGTCGCGAAAAGTGCAGTTTTTTTCGGTAGGAAAGATGAGGCAAATGGGAGACGTCGTGTCGGTAAGTGTTAGCTTACACAGCTAACCAGATTAGCTGCAGTCTCTCACCTGCACAACTGTACCGACACGTTTGAGCTCCGGGTCATAAACAAGCCTCAACACATGTCCACTTACCACCACATCGTCACTTTTTCTTTGTATTTTCACTTTGTTTGCACGTAATTTGCCCAAAATCTCAGAGAAAGTGCAGTGTTTCTGTCCCCGAAAGTAGAGAAATAACATCATATGCACCTTATTTGACCCCGTTTAGCGCTCACCCTCAAACGCACAGACTGCACTGCCCAGTTGTTTAGGTAATGTTGTAACCTATTCAATGCCATAAACAGTCTGTATAAACGTGCATTTGTGGAGGCTTTTCCCTACATGTTTGGACTGCTGTTTGTGTGATAACATATTACATCGGTTTAAAAAATTGAACTGGGTGAGGGAGGGGGATGAAGGTGGAACCCCTTTTGAGTCCGACTACCCCCCCCCCCCCCCATTTAACTCATAGTACTATCATTTTATTCTGTTCAAATAAAGGCTTCAAAACCTTGCATTGGCAACACAGTCAAAACTTGCCTGAAAACAAATACAGCTGCAATGTTTATTCTTGGTTTTGCCAAAATCAGTCAGTGGCAGAAATTAACTTGTTCAAAAAAAATTTTTTTTTTCAATCAGTTTGTTCTGAGCAGCATTAGTATTTTACCATTTCCAGTTTTGGGTTCCAACATAAAATTACAATTCCTGAAGTGGTTAGAACCTAAAGAAATACCATTTAATAGCCTTCCATATGACATTACCTTAAGTATGTCCTCGTTTGTCCTGTTGAAGAGTTCTGAATTCAAACAGAGACACTGGTGAACTTGACATTCTCATCTAAAATGGATTTGTCATGTCTAAGAATTGCTATCATACCTGTTGATGGAAATATCTTATCAGGTGTGAACTGTACCTCATATCTATAAGACCAAATAGTAATAATAATAATAAAACAGGCATTCATTCAAGGACACACCTGCACCAAGACCCAAACAGCCCTCCCTCACAATGTTAATGAATGAAGGGGAACACAAACTTCTCAATCAAGAATTAGATTCTCACGCTCTAATAACTATTATCACCACAAGTACAAATACACAGTACTCATCCAAAATGGATCTTGAGACAAAGCGGCCACACACCAGTTTCCCTCTTCTTTCCTCCATCGTTGTTTCTACAATCAGAGGTCAGAGTAAATCACCGGCCCTTTAACCCTCCAGGCTAGAGCTGATCTCAGCCACAGGGTGAGAGGCCAGGTCCTTGAGCTGATTAAAACTAGACTAAGCCTGAGAGGGCCATGGGAACCTATACTTCAAACCTACATGTCTAAATTCTTTGTGCTATGCAGTGCTCAGCACAACAGACCTGGAAAGAAATGAGGATTCACTGTGAGGGAAAATAAATAAACTGCCAGAATTCTACAAAAAATTGGGCTAAGGGCTGACAAACACAAATCACCTGACTGTTGGGTAACATATATTTTACTGCAGTTAAATTTATTAAATGTTTTTGAGATTAAAAAAAAAGATAAACATTCGAGATAAGATTTTTTTAATCAAGTTGTATATAGACTGTATACCAGACTCTCATTAAAAAATACAAATGTGATCAAACGAGTGAAAATAAAGTACCATACTTTACAGTCTATAAGTCACTGGGTGTTTTTTTGTTTTGTTTTTTAACTAGTTTGGGAGGTCGATATACGATACATTTCAAAGCCACTTACACATTAAAAAAACACTGCATCATCATATATGGCCACAAGATGGCACTGTCCACGTGCATAACACGCTGCTCCTATATACTGAATGAGGTACTGCGATCCACAATCTGATGAAGAAGAGAGAAAATTAAAAAACTTTTTTTTTCACAGCACTGTCCGCGAAGTAAAGGTCAGTAAAAGATTCCACACCAACAAGGACACCTTACCACAGCCCTCCCCAACACATAGTCCCTGCAAGGGCTGACCAGAATATGAACTAAAAGATATCCCTGACAAACACCAATATTTACTGACAAAAATTCAGAGATTCTGCTCTGCTCAGCAGAATTTTCACGGTAACTGCGTACAGGCTGGCTGTGGATATTACGTTTTCATTTAAAAAAATTTGCAGGATGTCCAGAGAAAAGCCTGTTCAATTGAATCCAAAGCTTTGTGAAAACCAACATAGAAGAAGAAAAAAAAAAAAAAAGAACCAGATAGTTACATGTGCACTCATTGAGTGTGTGGGTGTGAAGCCAGAATGGTCTGATCACTGATGTGGCAAATAATTGGAACTGAACCCTATTAAGAATAATACCTGTAAACACTTTTCTTGGTACAGAAAGCAGCATAAAACCCATGTCATTCCTGTAATCAAAACAACTGCCCTTTCCCTTCCAGTGTGGAACAACAACTCCTTTCTTCCTATAGGGATGATACCCATCTCCCAGATTGAAAAAAGATTGTCTGCAAAGCCAGAAGAACAGCATCTCCACCCGCATCGAGGAGTTCAGCTCCAATGATGCAGATCCCTGGAGCTTCCCCTGCCCTCAGCTGTTTTCAGTGTGTGTGTGTATATATATATATATATACAACCCCAATTCCAATGAAGTTGGGACGTTGTGTAAAATGTAAATAAAAACTGAATACAAAGATTTGCAAATCCTCTTCAACCTATATTCAATTGAATACACCACAAAGACAAGATATTTAATGTTTGGACTCCAAACTATTCCTTTTTAAAACACTGTTAACTCAACTAATAATGTGCATCTTCTACCAAAATTGGAGCAACTTTAACTTTTGACCCCTGTACAAACTGAAACTGACCTTTGTCACTATTCTTGTTGTTTTTATCCCATATCTCCATGGAATTCAGTCACAGATAGTCAGAAATGTACCTTTTTGAAATTATGATCAGACAAATAATGTGGTATAAGTTTCAACATGATTGGAGCATTTTTAAATTTTGACCCCTGTGTAATTCTTTACTGACCCCTGTAGCTCATCAGAGGTCAGCTCCAGGATGGTGATGATGATATCTGAAAATAAACATTCGTTAATTTAGAATATGTGTGCCAAATTCCATGCTTTTATCACAAAATGAACAATTTTTATGGAAATTTTAACTAAGCTGCACCATTTGCTTCATTTCAAACAGCTCAAACCAGATCACAAATATTCAAATAAAGTCAAAAACTGGGTTTTTGACTGTGCTTGGTCAAATCCAGATTTTAAAATTTTCACCTGAATGCTCTATCGGGATTTGAGAACACACCTCCTCCCCCCACCGGCCCCCAACACCTGCTGTCCGGCTCTCTGGCGCCCCCTCGCGGTTTGACCTGAGTCGTACATTAGCAAGTTAGAAAATCTCAGAGACAGTGAAACAAGTTGAATAAACCTGTTTATCGCCTCTGTAAGTACCGTCCGTTATATAATATAAAACTGTGCTTAAATACACACATTTATTCAATTATTTTGCAACATTTCAGTATAACTGGTCAAAGTACAGTAATAAAAGCACACAAAGCTGATATTTGTAAATACTTATAGACTGCCATCACGGCAGGAGACGGCAATAATAAAGTACAAAGGTCCCGTTTGTCTCAGTATTATTGTTGGTGTTTCTGTCTGAGGCGCGTGCTCGTCTGAAATGTGAGTGAAGTATGAGCTCACCTGCTGGGTTATTAGTTTGTCACGACTCCTCTTATCTCCGCTCCACAGTCCGTCTGAGCTCCCTTCGCTCCGCAGCGGTGCACCGTCTGGAGGAGGAGGAGCCCAAACAAGACTACCGCCGAGGAAACACGGAGCAGGTGGGTTTGTCCTTCCTCCCTGCTGGACTCCACCCACAACTCTCTGGCCACGCCCCTTACAGGTAAGGCTTCAGCCGCGTTCACGGCTCAAGGACAACTGAACCCTAAAATATATACTTTTAGGAATTACACCGCTTGAAACTGAAGAAGTGACATAAGTCATATGTAGTAGACCACATCAACTCAAAAAGGTGATTTTCAGAGTCAAATATTTCAGTGAAAGAAATTAACATGTATTCAGTTGTGGTTCAATTTATGATATGGCAACCACACCCAACCAAAATCATCAACATCATATACAAATACAGTGCCCTTCAAAAGTAGTGGAACACTTGGTATTTCACACATTTTAATTTGTTTATGCCATTTCAAATACAAATAAATAAATAAATAAAAATACAAAAAATAAAATTTTCTAAAATGATCTTCCTTATAATCAATCTGAAAGCAAATCTTCAAAGTCCAAGACATATTCAGTGACTTGGAAATGTTTTGTATCCATCCGTGACTTGTCTGAAGAAAACTGGCAATAAAACTAATTATTTACAGGTATTACACCAAAGTGTTCCATTACTTATGCAACAAATCGTCTTGGCTTTTATAAATTTACATCAGGTTGTAGAGATTTGCTTTGAGTTTGAGTTTAAGGAAGATCATTTTAGAAATTGTAATTAATTTTGTGTGTGTGTGTGTGTGTGTGTGTGTGTGTGTGTGTGTGTGTGTGTGTGTGTGTGTGTGTGTGTGTGTGTGTGTGTGTGTGTGTGTGTGTGTGTGTGTGTTTGAAATGATTGGTTTGTGTGTAGAGTGTCAGATTCAGATGTGCTGGGTTTCATTAATCTCAGGTGATTTTTAGGACTTTCTGTAATAGTTATTATTAAATTATGCTGAATTTATGTGAAAATGATTGTTGTACAAAAGCTGCAGAGATCTGTCACTGAGACAGATGATAACTGGATTGTAATTTTAAGCGAATACGAGGGAATAATCGGTTAATGACTGCTGATGCTGTGAAATGACGCATGTGCAGTGAAGGCAGGGGGACTGATCAGAGGGGGGAGCCAATCAGACAGAGGGACTGATCAGACCGTGACACCGGACACAGTCCTAGATGTCACAGGCGGTCAATGACCAATGCAAAAACGCTTTAAGCCATCAATTTCAGTTTAAACTGATCTAAATCATAGTAATTCATGCTGCTTTTTACTATTTTGAGCTGTTGTGTTGTAACCAAGATCCCACAATGCAGGGGGTGAGGTAAGATGTGCAAACCTCTTTGTACACTTGGATTCTTCCAGGAAGTTTTCCTCACCACTGTTACCAACATGCTTGCTCAGGGGGTGGATAAGGTTAGACTTTAGTCTTTTGAAGTGGTGACTTGGAGCAACTGGCTTATGATTTCACACTATATAAATAAGTTGAGTTGAACTGAATTATCTTAATTCTGGTTGTAATTGTGGTACTTGAAAAGCCAAATATTTTCTAAGTTGGTAAAGATTGAGAACCACTGCTCTAAAGCTTATATTAAGTAGCAAAATACCTGTGATTGATTGGTATGGCTGATGTTAAAATGAAGTCATATATAGTCAAAAACACCACTTCAGACACGTGTATATTGACATGTACATTTGCTTGTATGCATCAGCCCTTTGATGCCTTTCTTTAAATCATGTATTCTAATTATTTTTTTCCATTTGAATTGTTGGCCATTGGTCTTTATTTTGTGTCATATTCCTTAACAATTTATCACTTCATAAAACGAATATAGGCGCTAAATAATTTACTCAGAAATGCAAATAGTCATCATTGCTACTCACTCTGATTATTATATTAAGCCATCATGCAGATGGAAACACTGTGTCTGTGCTTCAAAGCCAATTTGCTATACTTTGCAGACAAGATGAAAATGTCATTAGCAGCTGTGAAAGCTTGTGTGTTCATTCTGATAAGACTATGTTGGAGGAAGATTATATGATAGGTCCTCACTGACAGCAGATGTCCCACTGGAGTTATGAAGACATGATGACAGGCTGCATCAACAAGCTCATTATATGGTGCCAGACAATTCAACAGATACATATCATGTATCCCAGCCAGCAGCCACCCAACACAATCACAGGCTCCTCTGCAAAAGCTGCATATGTGTTTGATCACATGATCTCGAGCACAAGCTGTAATAAGTTGTCACAGTTCCATAGAGTACATATGTTCAAAACTGTCATGGCAGCTACCAAAAAAAGGTACTGTGGTGACAGTGGTATTAAATCTGTGTTGGTATCAGACTGAGTGCAGACACGAGACAGAGTGAGAATGCAAGAAAGTGGCTGAGAGAAAGAGGGCAGAAGAGGAATGAAGCCTGGATGTGCAAGGTGAAACCCAAGAATGGCTGGAATCTATAATTATCAACAATTTTGTGCAAGAATATTCTTTTCGAATGCAAGCACACAAAGTAAACAGCAGTACAAGAATAGGACTGTACACCACCTTAAAAATAGTGCTACCCCTCCACCTTTGGGGAATTTATACTACTTTTTTTTGACAAACGTAGGTTGGACAGACATTTGTGTTCAAGAAAATGATTAGTTACAGTAGATGGTGTTATGATCGGCCATTCTGCTTGTTTGATTTCTGCTTTGTTCTCTGTCTAAGACCCTGCCTGTTGGAGACATGACTGTAATGGCTCAACAAACTGGATGAAGATGGAGAGTGAAGGTGACAAGGCACCACTAGAATTTAATTTAATTTAATTAGCTTATAATGCACCAAATCACAGCAAAAGCCGTCTCAAGGCACCTTACATAAAACAAGTCAACATAAAATTTAATAAATAATTACTGTAAAAATGAATTAAAAAAAATTCAAATACATAAATAAAAACAGAAGCAAAAGAATAAAACAAATAAAAATAAAAGCTATTCACAAGAAAGAGAATAAAAATAAGTTTTGAGTCTTGACTTAAAAATGTCCACAGACTCAGACTGCCTCACGGTCGCAGGAAGACTGTTCCACAGGGTGGGTGCACGATACGAAAAGGCTCTTTGACTTGGTGACTTCTTCTTCACCCTGGGAACACAAAGAAGAAATAGGAGATGCCTCTCTTGCATTCCATGTAGGCACAGAGGAGCAGTGGGGAGTGACGGTGCCTGTCAGGAGATGGTTCCAGTCGGTGGCATGTTGCAGGCATTCAATCATCCAATCATCCATCATTCAAGCCATCCATTCATACATCCAAGATTCTTCCATGATTATGACATAGGGGCGGGGGCTGTTTGAGATCCAGAGCATCCCTATGGGGTAATGGAATATTGTGGAGTCAAAAGAAATGTGAAAGGGTAAAAACTGTTGTGTGGGCCGCCAGAAGAGGAGGTACTGCTGGCCCACCACCAGAGGGCGCCCTGTCTGGAGTGCGGGCTCCAGGCACCAGAGGGCGCAGCCGCCTCACAGGAGCAGCCAGGGTGACAGCTGTCACGCATCACCTGCAACAGCTGTTACCAATCATCTGATGGCAGGAGTATATCAGCAGGACAACGTCTCCACCTCTTTGCCGAGATACCGTTCTACCTGGAAGGTAACGTACCTCAGCTGTCTGCATGACAATAACCTTTGTGACTTTTTGTGCATTATCTTTTGGACTGTTTTTCCAACGAGAGGTGGAGGTAGCTTTCCTGCCGTGCTGATTCCTGGGTGCAAACGCATCCTCATTCAATCAATCAATCAATCAATCAATTTTTTAAATAGCGCCAAATCACAACAAACAGTTGCTCCAAGGCACTTTATATTGTAAGGCAAGGCCATACAATAATTATGTAAAACCCCAACGGTCAAAACGACCCCCTGTGAGCAAGCACTTGGCTACAGTGGGAAGGAAAAACTCCCTTTTAACAGGAAGAAACCTCCAGCAGAACCAGGCTCAGGGAGGGGCAGTCTTCTGCTGGGACTGGTTGGGGCTGAGGGAGAGAACCAGGAAAAAGACATGCTGTGGAGGGGAGCAGAGATCGATCACTAATGATTAAATGCAGAGTGGTGCATACAGAGCAAAAAGAGCAAGAAACAGTGCATCATGGGAACCCCCCAGCAGTCTACGTCTATAGCAGCATAACTAAGGGATGGTTCAGGGTCACCTGATCCAGCCCTAACTATAAGCTTTAGCAAAAAGGAAAGTTTTAAGCCTAATCTTAAAAGTAGAGAGGGTGTCTGTCTCCCTGATCTGAATTGGGAGCTGGTTCCACAGGAGAGGAGCCTGAAAGCTGAAGGCTCTGCCTCCCATTCTACTCTTACAAACCCTAGGAACTACAAGTAAGCCTGCAGTCTGAGAGCGAAGCGCTCTATTGGGGTGATATGGTACTACGAGGTCCCTAAGATAAGATGGGACCTGATTATTCAAAACCTTATAAGTAAGAAGAAGAATTTTAAATTCTATTCTAGAATTAACAGGAAGCCAATGAAGAGAGGCCAATATGGGTGAGATATGCTCTCTCCTTCTAGTCCCCGTCAGTACTCTAGCTGCAGCATTTGAATTAACTGAAGGCTTTTTAGGGAACTTTTAGGACAACCTGATAATAATGAATTACAATAGTCCAGCCTAGAGGAAATAAATGCATGAATTAGTTGTTCAGCATCACTCTGAGACAAGACCTTTCTGATTTTAGAGATATTGCGTAAATGCAAAAAAGCAGTCCTACATATTTGTTTAATATGCGCTTTGAATGACATATCCTGATTAAAAATGACTCCAAGATTTCTCACAGTATTACTAGAGGTCAGGGTAATGCCATCCACAGTAAGGATCTGGTTAGACACCATGTTTCTAAGATTTGTGGGGCCAAGTACAATAACTTCAGTTTTATCTGAGTTTAAAAGCAGGAAATTAGAGGTCATCCATGTCTTTATGTCTGTCTTTATGTTCACTTGCTTTTTGTTCCTCGCCAGCAGTACCAGATCCGACACGCGGAGGCAGTGGCCACCTGGGAGTTCGGGACTTGGCGGCTCCAGTATTCCCGGGGTCTGGTGGTGGAGGAAATCGTGTGGTTCCAGTTCTGCTTTGGACAGGCGTCTCCTATCTTCGAGCCTGCCCACACGACACCTTGTGAATTGACTGTTGTCTATTGTTGCAATCTGTTGTATTTGTTGTGCACATTCACAACAGTAAAGTGTTGTTATTTGACCTATTCCATTGTCCGTTCATTTGCGCCCCCTGTTGTGGGTCTGTGTACCTACACTTTCCCAACAGGATATCTCGGCCATCGTCATGGATCCCGAGGGGCGTCAACCGGCTGTTGAACGGCCAATGGAAGAACAGGGCGCACAGGCGTCCGCAGGAGGAATGATCGGTGAGTTGCAGCGGATCCTCACCGCTTTCACGGCTCGGTTGGATTTAATGACCGAGCAGAACGTCCTCCTTAACTGCAGGGTGGAGGCTCTCGCCGCACAGGTGGAAGCGCGCCCTCAGGGCGCTGCTGCGGCTCTCCCTCCTGTCGACCCTGTGCGTACAAGTGACGTTCCACAGGTCGTTCAACGACCCCCCCCACCTTCCCCGGAAGCATACATAAGCCCTCCAGAGCCGTACGGAGGTTGTGTGGAGACGTGCGCGGACTTCCTTATGCAGTGTTCGCTCGTCTTCGCACAACGTCCTGTCATGTACGCGACTGATGCCAGCAAGATAGCTTATGTAATAAACCTGCTTCGTGGTGAGGCACGCGCTTGGGCTACAGCGCTCTGGGAGCAAAATTCACGGCTCCTTCTGACATATGATGGGTTTGTGAGGGAGTTCAGAACAGTGTTCGATCACCCGAATAGAGGAGAGACCGCTTCAGCCGTGCTGCTGTCAATGAGACAGGGGCGCCGGAGCGCAGCTGCCTATGCAGTCGACTTCCGCATCGCGGCTGCGAGGTCCGGCTGGAATAGCACTGCCCTCCGCGCCGCCTTTGTAAACGGACTGTCATTGGTTCTAAAGGAGCACCTGGTGGCTAAGGACGAACCGCGGGATTTAGATGGGCTTATTGATCTCGTTATACGATTTGACAATCGGTTAGAAGAACGCCGTCGGGAACGAGACGAAGGGCATGGCCGGGCACGCGCCGTCCCTCTCCCTTCCGGTTCCGACCGCGTTCCGCCCTCCCCACGCTCCACGGCCCCTGCGCTCCGTGTGGTTACAGCTCCCCCTGCTGACGAAGCTATGGACACGAGCAGGGCCACATTTAGGGCACCAGATAGACAGAGGAGGCTGGCCCGCGGAGCGTGTTTTGTTTGTGGCTCGATAGAGCATCAGGTAAGAGACTGCCCCGAGCGGTTAAACACCAACGCCCGCCCCTAGAAACTGGGCTAGGGGTGGGCCGAGACATTCACGTGGGACACACCCACATTGCCACACGACTCCCACTTACAATCCTTTATGAGGATTTAACCCTGAAGGCCCCAGCACTGGTGGACACGGGCTCTGAAGGGAATCTGTTAGACAGCAGATGGGCCAGGGAGATAGGGTTCCCTCTGGTGGCGCTTACCTCGCCTGTGCAGGTGCGGGCACTAGATGGCTCCCTACTCCCTCCAATCACACATAAGACACCACCTGTAACTCTGGTGGTGTCAGGAAATCACCGGGAGGAGATCGAGTTTTTTGTGACTCCTGCTACCTCCCGTGTGATTTTAGGGTTCCCCTGGATGTTAAAACACAATCGGGGGGGTAGTGGTTCAGTGGAGCGAGACCTGCCATCGGGTATGTTTAGGTTCCTCGGTTCCTCCCGGTTCCCAGGCTAAGGAGGAGGTCAGAGTCCCGCCCAATCTAGGGACGGTGCCGGTGGAGTACCATGACCTTGTGGATGTATTCAGTAAGGATCTGGCGCTCACCCTTCCCCCCCACCGTCCGTACGATTGTGCCATTGATTTGGTTCCGGGCGTTGAGTTCCCGTCCAGCAGGTTGTACAACCTCTCACGACCTGAGCGCGAATCAATGGAGACCTACATCCGGGACTCTTTAGCTGCCGGGTTGATCCGGAATTCCACCTCCCCGATGGGTGCAGGTTTCTTCTTTGTGGGAAAAAAAGATGGCGGACTACGTCCATGCATTGATTACAGGGGGCTGAACGAAATCACGGTTCGTAACCGATACCCATTGCCCTTGTTGGATTCAGTGTTCTCGCCCCTGCATGGAGCCCAAATGTTCACCAAGCTCGATCTTAGAAATGCGTATCACCTGGTTCGGATCCGGAAGGGAGACGAGCGGAAGACGGCATTTAACACCCCGTTAGGTCACTTTGAGTACCTGGTCATGCCGTTCGGTCTTACAAACGCCCCCGCGACGTTCCAAGCATTGGTTATTGATGTCTTGCGGGATTTCCTGCACCGATTCGTCTTCGTATATCTGGATGATATACTCATCTTCTCTCCGGACCCTGAGACCCATGTTCGGCATGTACGTCAGGTCCTGCAGCAGTTGTTGGAGAACCGACTGTTTGTGAAGGGCGAGAAGTGCGAGTTTCACCGCACTTCTTTGTCCTTCCTGGGGTTTATCATCTCCCCCAACTCCGTCACTCCTGATCCGGCCAAGGTTGCGGCGGTGAGAGACTGGCCCCAACCCACTAGCCGTAGGAAGCTGCAACAGTTCCTCGGCTTTGCTAATTTCTACAGGAGGTTCATTAAGGGCTACAGTCAGGTAGTTAGCCCCCTGACAGCCCTGACCTCACCAAAAGTCCCCTTCACCTGGTCGGATCGTTGCGATGCCGCGTTCAAGGAGTTGAAACGGCGCTTCTTGTCTGCACCCGTTCTGGTGCAGCCCGATCCTAGTCGCCAGTTAGTGGTTGAAGTGGACGCCTCGGACTCAGGGATAGGAGCTGTGCTTTCCCAGAGCGGGAAGACCGATAAGGTCCTTCACCCGTGTGCCTATTTTTCCCGCAGGTTGACCCCGGCCGAACGGAACTATGACGTCGGCAATCGAGAACTCCTTGCGGTGAAAGAGGCTCTTGAAGAGTGGAGACATCTGTTGGAGGGAACGTCCGTGCCATTCACGGTTTTCACTGACCACCGGAACCTGGAGTATATCAGGACCGCCAAGCGGCTGAACCCCAGGCAAGCCCGCTGGTCACTGTTCTTCGGCCGTTTTGACTTCCGAATCACCTACCGTCCCGGGACCAAGAACCAGAGATCGGATGCCTTGTCCCGGGTACATGAAGATGAAGTCAAAACGGAGTTGTCGGATCCACCGGAACACATCATCCCGGAGTCCACTATCGTGGCCACCCTCACCTGGGACGTAGAGAGAACCATCCGGGAGGCCCTGGCACGAAGCCCGGACCCCGGAACTGGGCCGAAGAACAGACTCTACGTCCCACCAGAAGCTAGGGCTGCAGTCTTGGACTTCTGTCACGGCTCTAAGCTCTCCTGTCATCCAGGGGTGCGAAGAACCGTGGCAGTTGTCCGGCAGCGCTTCTGGTGGGCGTCCCTAGAGGCCGACGTCCGGGATTATATCCAGGCCTGCACCACCTGCACCAGGGGCAAGGCTGATCATCGCAGGGCTTCGGGACTGCTCCAGCCGCTGCCCGTGCCCCATCGCCCCTGGTCCCACATCGGCCTGGATTTTGTCACGGGCCTCCCGCCGTCCCAGGGCAACACCACCATCCTCACGATAGTGGACCGATTCTCCAAGGCGGCCCTCTTCGTGGCCCTCCCGAAGCTCCCGACGGCCCAGGAGACAGCGGACCTCCTGGTCCACCACGTCGTCCGGTTGCATGGGATTCCAACAGACATCGTCTCCGATCGCGGTCCCCAGTTCTCCTCGCAAGTCTGGAGGAGCTTCTGCTGGGAACTGGGGGCCACGGTGAGTCTCTCATCCGGGTATCATCCCCAGACCAACGGGCAAGCAGAACGGGCCAATCAGGAGGTGGAGCAGGCCCTGCGTTGCGTGACAGCCGCGCACCCGGCGGCCTGGAGTACCCATCTGGCCTGGATCAAGTATGCCCATAACAGCCAGGTGTCGGCAGCCACCGGCCTCTCCCCTTTCGAGGTGTGTCTGGGGTACCAACCTCCTTTGTTTCCGGTGGTTGAGGGAGAGGTCGGTGTGCCCTCGGTCCAGGCCCACCTACGGAAGTGCCGTCGGGTGTGGCGTGCCGCCCGTTCTGCCTTGCTGAGGGCCCGGATGAGGACGAAGGCCCATGCAGACCGTCGGCGGACCCCGGCCCCTACGTACCGGCCAGGGCAGGCAGTGTGGTTGTCTACCAAGGACATACCCCTTCAAGTGGACTCCCCTAAACTGCAGGACCGGTATATCGGTCCGTTCAAGATCATCAAGGTCATCAGTCCAGCCGCAGTGAGGCTTCAGCTTCCGACCTCACTGCGGATCCATCCCGTTTTCCACGTGTCCCGGATCAAGCCCCATCACACCTCACCCCTCTGTACTCCCGGTCCGGCACCACCTCCTGCCCGGATCATCGATGGCGAGCCGGCTTGGACTGTGCGCCGGCTCTTAGATGTCCGTAGGATGGGCCGGGGCTTCCAGTATTTGGTGGACTGGGAGGGGTACGGACCTGAAGAACGCTCCTGGGTGAAGAGGAGCTTCATCCTGGACCCGGCCCTCCTGGCCGATTTCTACCACCGCCACCCGGACAAGCCTGGTCGGGCGCCAGGAGGCACCCGTTGAGGGGGGGGTCCTGTTGTGTGGGCCGCCAGAAGAGGAGGTACTGCTGGCCCACCACCAGAGGGCGCCCTGTCTGGAGTGCGGGCTCCAGGCACCAGAGGGCGCAGCCGCCTCACAGGAGCAGCCAGGGTGACAGCTGTCACGCATCACCTGCAACAGCTGTTACCAATCATCTGATCGACAGGAGTATATCAGCAGGACGACGTCTCCACCTCTTTGCCGAGATACCGTTCTACCTGGAAGGTAACATACCTCAGCTGTCTGCGTGACAATAACCTTTGTGACTTTTTTTGCATTATCTTTTGGACTGTTTTTCCAACGAGAGGTAGAGGTAGCTTTCCTGCCGTGCTGATTCCTGGGTGCAAACGCATCCTCATTCACTTGCTTTTTGTTCCTCGCCAGCAGTACCAGATCCGACACGCGGAGGCAGTGGCCACCTGGGAGTTCGGGACTTGGCGGCTCCAGTATTCCCGGGGTCTGGTGGCGGAGGAAATCGTGTGGTTCCGGTTCTGCTTTGGACAGGCGTCTCCTATCTTCGAGCCTGCCCACACGACACCTTGTGAATTGACTGTTGTCTATTGTTGCAATCTGTTGTATTTGTTGTGCACATTCACAACAGTAAAGTGTTGTTATTTGACCTATTCCATTGTCCGTTCATTTGCGCCCCCTGTTGTGGGTCCGTGTACCTACACTTTCCCAACAAAAAACACTGACTTCACCAATCATAGTCTGTTTTCTTGGGACTCTATTCAACGCTCTTGGTTGTCTTATGACTGATATGTCATTGTGATAACTGGACTCTATGTGGTTGCTTAGGTGCAACATGCCTGTGTACTGGACTGACTAGAGAACACCACAGGTATAGAGTTCAAACTTTATTTTATTGGCAGCCAGTGTTTCTGGAACTGCCAACACAGAGAAACAACAGTCCATACAATGTGGTCCATGTGGAAACACTAGGAGTGGATAGGACTCATGCAATGGTTTGGTACACAGGAAGACAGTCTGACTGACAATAGTGTCCCTGAGGGGAAAAAAAAAAAAAATCCCGGTAGCATTTTGTTTAGTATATTCACAAGCACTGGGCTTCAAACCAGAGGATCCTGGGTTCAAAACCCAGCCAGACTGGAAAATCGCTAAGGGCTTGGGCAAGGTCCTTAATCCCCTAGTTGTTCCAGGTGTGTAGTGAGCTCCTTGTATGGCCACACCCTGACATCAGTGTGTAAGTGTGTGGGTGTGAATGGGTGAATGTGAGGCATAATTGTAATGTACTTTGAGCTTCTGATGCAGATGGAAAAGTGCTATATAAATGCAATTAATTTACTATAGCACTTTAATTTCATTGTTTTGTTGTTGTTAGTGGGCAGCACGTGGCTTAGTGGTTAGCACGGTTGTTTCACAACGAGAAGGTCATGGGTTCAATTCCCACCTGTGGCCTTTCTGTGTGGAGTTTGCATGTTCTCCCCGTGTTTGCATGGCTTCCTCCCACATCCAAATACATGCAGGTTAGGTTGACTGGAAACTTTAAATTGTCCGCAGGTGTACATACGGGTGTGAATGTGATTGTTATTAATATGTGGCCCTGTGACAGAGTGGCATCCTGCCCAGGGTGTACCCCGCCTCACAGCCTATGACTGCTGGGATAGGCTCCAGCCCCCCTTGACCCAATCTTGCATAAGCAGTTGAAATTGTGTGTGTGTGTGTGTGTGTGTTGTGTGTGTGTGTGTGTGTGTGGGTGTGTGTTGTGTGTGTGTGTGTGGTGTGTGTGTGTGTGTGTGGTGTGTGGTGTGTTTCGTATGGCCAACACAGATGAGTACTCCACTGAATATGGCCTGCTTGAGGTTTCTCCCTAGGGAAAAAAAACAAACAAACAAACCATGCCAGAGAGTTTTTCCTCGCCACAACCAACAATGTGCTTTCTTTAGGATGGGTAAGGTTAAACCTTACTTGTGAATAGTGCTGTGGTTTGGTGCTGTTTTAACAAACTGAATTTCAAGGTTTTTTCTTTTTAAAACAAAAACCCTCACCACCCCACCACCCTATGTAGAAACTGAAATTGTTATCTCTCTATGTGTACCCTGACCCAGTGAGTCATCAGCTCAAAAAACCTACAGATGAGAGGAGGAGATTATGTGACTGGCCCTGTTTTTGATATGACAACACCCATCTGCAGCATCTTTTGACCACAGGGTAAAAACTGGTCGCTGGACATCATAGCCAGCCAATACACAGATGCTGAGGGTGCTTGCAGACTCTCTGAATGCTTCACAGTGAATTCTGGTGTTTGTCAAGGATGTGTTCTGGTACCTACTCTGTTCAATAGTTACATGAGCTACAGTAGTGTTCAGGATAATAGTAGTGCTATATGACTAAAAAGATTAATCCAGGTTTTGAGTATATTTCTTATTGTTACATGGGAGACAAGGTACCAGTAGATTCAGTAGACCAAGCATTCATGATATGCACACTCTTAAAGCTATGAAATTGGGCTATTAGTAAAAAAAAGTAGAAAGGGGGTGTTCACAATAATAGTAGTGTGGCATTCAGTCAGTGAGTTCGTCAATTTTGTGGAACAAACAGGTGTGAATCAGGTGTCCCCTATTTAAGGATGAAGCCAACACCTGTTGAACATGCTTTTCTCTTTGAAAGCCTGAGGAAAATGGGACGTTCAAGACATTGTTCAGAAGAACAGCATAGTTTGATTAAAAAGTTGATTGGAGAGGGAAAACTTATACGCAAGTGCCAAAATTTATAGGCTGTTCATCTACAATGATCTCCAATGCTTTAAAATGGACAAAAAACCAGAGACGCGTGGAAGAAAACGGAAAACAACCATCAAAATGGACAGAAGAATAGCCATAATGGCAAAGGCTCACCCATTGATCAGCTCCAGGATGATCAAAGACAGTCTGGAGTTACCTGTAAGTGCTGTGACAGTTAGAAGATGCCTGTGTGAAGCTAATTTATTTGCAAGAAACCCCCGCAAAGTCCCTCTGTTAAATAAAAGATGTGAAGAAGAGGTTACAATTTGCCAAAGAACACATCAACTGGCCTAAAGAGAAATGGAGGAATATTTTGTGGCCTAATGAATGTAAAACTGTTCTTTTTGGGTCCAAGGCCCGCAGACAGTTTGTGAGACGACCCCCAAACTCTGAATTCAAGCCACAGTTCACAGTGAAGACAGTGAAGCATGGTGGTGCAAGCATCATGATATGGGCATGTTGGTCCTACTATGGTGCTGGGCCATATATCGCCATACCAGGTATCATGGATCAATTTGGATATGTCAAAATACTTGAAGAGGTCATGTTGCCTTATGCTGAAGAGGACATGCCCTTGAAATGGGTGTTTCAACAAGACAATGACCCCAAGCACACTAGTAAACAAGCACAATCTTGGTTCCAAACCAACAAAATTAATGTTTTGGAGTGACCTGCCCAATCCCCGGACCTAAATCCAATTGAAAACTTGTGGGGTGACATCAAAAAAGCTGTTTCTGAAGCAAAACCAAGAAATGTGAATGAATTGTGGAATGTTGTTAAAGAATCTTGGAGTGGAATAACAGCTGAAAGGTGCCACAAGTTGGTTGACTCCATGCCTTGCAGATGTGAAGAAATCATGAAAAAAGCAACAAAAAAAAAAAGCAGCTTGAACATAATAGTTTTGAGTTTGTAGCGTCAACAGCAGATACTACTATTATTGTGAACACCCCCCTTTTCTACTTTTTTTTACTAATAGCCCAATTTCATAGCCTTAAGAGTGTGCATGTCATCAATGCTTGGTCTTGTTGGATTTGTGAGAATCTATTGAATCTACTGGTACCTTGTTTCCCATGTAACAATAAGAAATATCAAAACCTGGATTAATCTTTTTAGTCACATAGCACTACTATTATTCTGGACACTACTGTTTGTGCTGGGTAGGGTTATTGGAGTCCTGTGTCTTTGCTAGTGAAGAAAGGTTCACTGTCCTTCTCTTTGCTGATGATAGTGTGATCTTTGTTGAATAATGGATGCCATGAGTGTGGCACTTGCAAAGCTGAGTTTTTGTGAGGGTCTAGGAAAAAGACTAAGGTCCAGCTTTTCAGTGACTTCTTGGACTAAGCCATCAGACATGTGTCTGTTTTGAAAGTGTCAAACTTGCTGTAAGGTTGACCTACACTGATTGTGAATTCATGTCTGAGATCTCAGCCTGTGGGACTGAGAGACACTTGAGAAGAACGTACAGAGTCATTAGGTGGAGGTCAGTTGGGGAGGCCAATATTTCTGCAAGAAAGCAATGAACCAAGTCTTTAAAGTCCTGGTGCTTCCAGTTTTACTGTACAGCTGAGACGTGCACGCTAAACAGTGATCTAAAACAATAATTGGACACTTTGGTACTTGGTCTTGACCCGAGGATCATTGATCACTCTTGGAATGGCTTGCTGTCAAATGAACAGTTGCTGAGGGAGCCTCAGATGAGGCATACTATTTGCATCATGAAGAAATGTCAACTATGACATTGCAGTCATGTGGCGTGTTTCTCTGTGCATGATCCAGGCACATGTGCCTCAGTGCCGAACATCCTCAAGCCTGGAAAGGCTAAGGACTTGTATACTTGGGTGGATGCCACCCGGAACCCACGCCAGTTCCATAATTTGGTGGTTGCAGCAACACTTGACACTACAGAATGCTGACAGACCCGACCTGTTACACACAGTGTCTGTTATCAAGCATAGAGTCCTTGAAAGCAATCAGTGATGTATGTACAGCAAATACAGAGAAAAAAAATAAAAACAAAAAACTGAAGAACTAAAAAACAAGGTTGATAGGAATAAAAGTTTAAAAAAACCCTACATGCACACGCATACACACACGCCAGAGAGTAAGTGAAGGGGACAGAGAGGTGTAAGGTGAGGCTGTAATTGGTTCGTGCATCACTTCTTTCAAACAAGGGAACACCTGGAGGAGGCGTTTATTCATACCTGACTGCTACACACATGGCAATTAAAATGAACAATTGGTAACCTGGATTACCCTTTTCTTTCCTCACTACTCACACTTTTATAAATGTATTACAGCATGCATTTGTATTTTTGTTTATTTCATGTTGCAATTAGTCATATTTTACATGCAGCCAACATGCCATGGCATAGCTCAGAGGACCGATTACAGTTATTACAATCTTAATTTGGTGTTTCCATTTTCAAATACTTTACTGACCTCAACTGTTCAAATTTACAGCTGTCTGGGATCTGTGTTCTGAACTGGTGTCTCTGCAACAAATGGAAAGCCACACTGTCTCAAAACATTTTTAAAACATGCGTTTATGTTGCATTCTTTTGGAATAACAATAGTAAAAAAAGAGAGAATGTAATGCATATTACAGGGGAACAAACCCGAACCATAACAGGCCAGTTTCATTTACTAGTAATACAGACACACAATGCAAATGTGCACACAACAGCATATCTAGTATAATATTCATATGCATTAGCAAGATTACAGTAACATAGTAAGATTAGCATGTTTCCAGTCCTTACCTGTGTGCACCTACGAGGTCTGATAGAAAAGTATCGGACCTTTTAATTTTTTTCAAAAACCATATGGATTTGAATCACGTGTGATTGCATCAGCCAAGCTTGAACCTTCGTGCACATGCGTGAGTTTTTCACGCCTGTCGGTTGTGTCATTCGCCTGTGAGCAGGCTTGTGTGAGCAGTGGTCTGCCCTCTCGTCGGTTTTTTTATTGCGAATAATGTCTGAACGATTTGGAGCTTTGCTGCATCAATTCTGCGGTGGAGCCACAGGATGCAATAGCAACGCCATATGAAGCCTCACAGGACATGTTGTAGCATGTCCAGGCTCAAGCCACAATTTCTCGGATAGTCACACGACTGAAACCCACTGACAGCTGTCTGAAAGCCATCTCAAAGCCGTCCTGTGAGACCAACACGGATGTGGTTTTGTGCCGCGCAATGAACGGCACTGGTGGCGTATCCATTCGCTTTTCTTCCATGAAAAAAACTCCTGTAACAGTAGAATGTGCCGAAAAGTGCTGATGTCCACGCCTTCTGCCTTTTTGTGAAAGTCAGAAGACGTCCCGGATCAACAAAGCCTTCACGTTGGAAATGATCTGGTTGTTCAGCGGGGTTTGAGCCTTTTGATCGGCGCTCAGAGTGCGGCGGGCTCTCAGCAGTTGTGGGGCGGTCTTTAAACCATCTGGATCACTCCTTAATCTGTGTAATCCCCATAAAATCGTCCCTGAAAGCCTATTAATTTTCCAAACGGTGTCCACCTGGAGGTCTCTCACAGTTTCTGGAAAAAAAATTGATGCAGCAAAGCTCCAAAGCGTTCCGACATTTAGTCGCAATAAAAAACGACGAGAGGGGTGGACCCATGCTCACACAAAGCCTGCTCACAGGCGAATGACGCAACCGACAGGTGTGAAAAAACTCACGCATGAGCATGAAGGTTCAAGCTGGCTGATGCAATCACACGTGATTCAAATCCATATGGTTTTTGAACAAAATAAAAAGGTCCGATACTTTTCTAACAGACCTCGTATATTTCTGATTTCTCATCTGGGGGTGCTGTTTCATAGTACTGTGAAATATAAATCTCATTTTTATGCCATTTCTTTTGTATTCTACTAACACCAGAGTCATAGAGGGGGCATTTGGCAAAATTGGTAACACCGGATTTGCCCTATCATTGGTTAAACCATGACCGCACGAAAAACAAAAAGGGTTTTAAACTGTGAGAGCCTTCGTGCACTTGATGATTTGACAGCGGGACAGCCTTAAACCCTCATGTATTTAGATAGAAACCCTGGAGTCTGAGAGGGCGGACATTGGGATGGTCTGATGACATTACTCTCTGCAACAAGTCGAGACACATACAGCAGGTGGCAGAAGACAGGTCTGTGCTACATGAGCTAAGCAAAACAAACTCCTTGGATTGATCTGCGAGGTCTATTAGATAAGAAACCGACACTTTTATTTTTTTTTTTTTAACTATATGGATTTGAATGACATGCGATTACACCAATGTTGGAGTTATTCTGTAGATACACTGTTTATTTTATCATGGCATGTTTTGTGTTCTCTGCTCTGGTAGAATTAGTTCTCTCTGCTCTGATAAAGTGTATTGTACTGATGTGATGGGTGAAGGTTACTTAAGATATGTGACATGACGTGTTTCTGCAAGTTGTGGTATCTCTGTGTGCACGCTAAGCTCTTTTTAGGACATGTGAAGATGATCATGCAGGACGCAGCTGAAGCTGAGCAGTAAGATAAAGAATAGAGAATTGAATGTTCCAACCACAGTGTGATTGTTATACATCAGTCCTTTTGTCAGAAGAAGTGTGATTAATCGTTAGATGTCTTAAACACATCTTAACCGAGCCCAAGATTAAAAAGGTTCTGAACATCCTGAATGTATTGTGCAATCAGCAGTTCTGCGGCAACAGCTCACGCGCTATCACTCTTCCCCTCAGGAGCTGTACCGCCCATGTATGTAGGGAAGTCCTAAATAAAAAGAGCGGGAGCGCAGGCCAGACTTTAGTGTAGCTTTGGTGTACAGCCTGACTGCACTCCTCGCGAGCTTAAATTGAATTCTATCTCTCACTTGTTTTATTGCCTGGTTGTCTCTTCCTCTTATCAAAGGTACAGTATTCTAAACCCGACAAAGACTGGGGCTCGTCCGGGATCCCAACAGACCTGACGGATCCAGCGAGGGTGATCGACACCAGAGAAATCCTTGGCCAAGGTAACTCAGACCCTTTGACGGGACTGGCTCAATCCGTTGGCTGGGATCTGAAAGGTTGACGGGATCACCGAGAGGGAAAGAGACCGACGGAGTGTGAGTATAGAATTTGATTCTGATAAAATTGTTGTTGTGAATGGTGGCAGTAGGCTGCTGTAAAATAGAAATGTTGAAATAGTGAAATAGTGACAGAAAGTCACGGTTAAACAGGGAAATAAGTGCACAGTGAAAAGGCAGTTAAATCTCGCAGGGATGGTGGAGTCCCCTAATGCAGGACATTAGTTAAATTCCATGGGAGGGTGAGCTCCCCTGACCTAAGAATACGCGTACGGTTATTAAAAGTGTTTCTATGTATTTGTGTAAATAAAATAACTGTGTGTGAGTGTAATAAAAGTGACTGAGTGAGAGTGTGGAGTCACTTCGACTCCCCTCTATGAAAATCTCACAGGAAAGTAAGTAGTAAGTTTTGAGAAGAAGCAAAGGCAAGGCCTTCCCGTGCCCTCCGGGGTGGCGAAAGGGAACGCACTTCTCAGAATAGTTGATTACTACCCTGTGACTGTAACACCACCAGTGGATTAGGACCCTGTAGGGGCAAAACCATCACTGGTCTAAAACGTTCTGAAAACACAAAATGGGAAAATCTAACAGTAAAAATGAGAGACCTAAGTCCCGGGACGATCTAAAAACAAAAGATTGGATATACATGAATAAAATTGATCCAAATTCAACAAAACACTTAGATAAGTGGATAAAAGATCATGGATTTGATGGACGCCTGCAGAAAGAGTCATTAACTAAACTAAAGAACAGTATTGAGAAAAAGTGTGGAACAAGTGAGAAAAAGAAAGAAAAAGAAGGTCAAGGTGAAATTGTAGCATGGGAAAGAGAAGTTGAGAAACAAAAGAAGGGCCTTAGAGAAGCAAAGGAAAGACAGAAAGAAACAGTAAATGATAAGAAGGAGCAGGGAAACGTGATGTTTCACAGACAAGAAGATAATGAGACAGGGCCTGCGGCTCCAAAAGTAGAAATGGTAGTAAAATTGGATACTACAAAACACAGTCAGCCAGAAGCTGAAATAAAGGAGAATAAACTCTATCCAGATTTACCGCAGGGACAACCCCCATCATATGTAGACCCTACACAACACGTCATGAGAACACGATCCAAAACACTAAAAGATGAAGAAAATCAACCTGGACCATCAGCCCCACCGGCTGATCAGGAACCAGGTGGATCAGGAGTCTATCCAATGATTCATGTGGCAAATCCACATACGTCAGGACCAAGAACTATTCTTGTGTACCGAACTTGGACACAAGCAGACGTTAAGGCAGCTGTGGAAGGTGTAACTCCCCACGAGAAGATGTAGCCCGTACATTATTGACATAACCGCTTTGGTTAAATCCTACAATCTTAGAGGGGATGAAGTTCAACAAGTCATAATGGCAACTGTGACAAAGGATGGGCTGATGTAAAAGGAGATTGGGATCCTGCAGAGGCAGACCACACTCCATTAGCCCATGATAGTCAGGAATTGGAAGATCGATTGGCCGCACTACTGCTGAGAATTAAGCAGAAATACCAGCAGAAGTCAAATTACACAGAAATAAATCGCACAAAACAGAAAGATGATGAACCATTCGAAGACTATCGACATCGAATGGAAAAAAGTTTTTAAAGTGCACAGTGGTCTTCTACCACTGAAAAATGATAGCGTGTATGAACAACAATTGAAAAATGCACTCCATGCCAACTCCAGATCAAGATATCCGAGCATGGTAGACAAACACATGATAACGCTCCCAACAGCTGGGTTACAAGAGTATGTAGACCACGCCATACACGCAGAAAGAAATCTGAAAACAAAAAAGGCAGCCCCAAAAAGGAAACAGGTGACTACCTTCTATTCTGATGAGTCTGAATGGCAGGAAGGCCAAGTCTTTTTTTCAAGGCAGAAAATTCGGACCACCTCGTGGGCGGGGCCGTTTTAGAGGCCCACCCCGAGGACGTTTTCAATCAAACCCACAGAGGCAATGGAAGCAGGACAGGCAAGGAAATTGGCAGGGCCAAGGCCAGTCAGCTCCCCCAAAGCCCTGGGCTGGAAGGTCAAATGAGTGTTGGGTTTGCGGCAAATTAGGACATTTCGCCAAGGACTGCCCACAAGAACACAGAATCCGCAATGACTAACCGCCCCGACAAGCAACATCAACGGGACCTTTAGTCCCTGAGGCAGATCTAAACCTCAAGATCTGCTGCATGAGTGATGTACCTAAACCGGAAGTGACTTTAATGATGAATGGGAAGCATGTTGTTTTCCTATGCGATCGGGAGCATGTAAAACAACATGTGCTCATGGCCGGTAGGGTTACAGCCCAGTGATGAAAATTTTGGGTAAGAGCAGCCAATGGAAGACATGTGCTGTCCCTGGTCCCAACCCGTGTGGATTCGGGACCCAGAAGGAAGTCATGTGAATCTCTGTATTGATGATGCCCCAATGTCGGTTAATCTTCTCGGACGAGCTGGTCTAACTGCATTGGGACTGTCTCTAGTGTCGGACAATGGACTGTTGCGAGGTAAAAGACAACATCAGCGCAGGTCTTTACTTTAGGCTCAAATTACGCCCTAAACTGACTACTATTATTATTTTCTGAAACTACGAGATGCTAGCCCCACCTCTTTGGTGCATCTGTTCTGTTGTTTGCTAAAACATTGTTGTCTCATCCTGAACAAACACATGAACGCGAAGATCTCCATGTCACATTGTGGTACAAGGGTACTCCAGGACACGGACGGTAACTATGAGAGCCTCTTGGAGGAAGTAACCCCAACATCTGCAGTAACAGACTGTATTTACCATGATGGGAAAAATAGAGCTGCAATTGCGGTCTCTCATGTTCCTCCAGAAATTCAGAGATTACATAGGACTGGTACTCCCTTCCATGTGTCCCTCTTCAAACCATATCTCGTGACTTGGCAAAGCCTAGGGTTTATGGTCAAAGAGGGCATAAATGCAACCGATTGGGTTGAATCCCATCCAGGGAGTGGAGAATTTTCAGTCCTTCCACCGGTCTATTCTGTGTACTCCTTCTCCATAGAACGGATTTGGAAGCAGGGAGTAGTGTTGACCATTGCGATAATCCTAACAGACAGCATGATCATATTTATTGAATCAGAGGATGAGCAGAGGTTGGTGGAAATTCCACCTACCCTCTGGTCCAAGGACCCTCTGATGTAGGGCTAGTAAAAGGAGTCCTACCAGTGCAAATTAGACCAAAAACGGAATATCGCCCATGTGTCCGGCAGTACCCTTTGAGACCCGAGCGACGGAAGGGATCCAACCGGTTAATACAAGATCTATTGAAGGCAGGAGTCTTGATCCCCTGCCCCGATTCACCATGTAACACACCTATCTTCCGGTTAAAAAGGCTCCTCCCTCCATAGGTTGGAGAATGGTGCAAGACCTACAAGCTGTCAACAATGCTGTTGTTCAAAGAGCTCCTTGTGTCCCGGATCCGTACACGTTGTTAAATTTGTTGCGACCAGATGCTAAAGTATTTACTGTCGTTGATATTAGTAATGCTTTCTTTTCTGTCCCGGTTGATCCAGACAGCCAGTTCTGGTTCACTTTCACATACGCAGGACAAAGGTATACATACACACGATTGCCACAAGGATATGCTGAAAGCCCAACCATTTATTCGCAAGTAATGTCAGCTAGTATGGCCAAATTTGTACCACCAGGTGGTAGCCAGATTTTCTTGTACGTAGACGACATTCTGATAGCCTCTCATGACAAAGATATCTGCATCACAGACACTTTGGCCACCTTACATCACCTAGCCAGGGAAGGACATAAGGTCAGCAAGAACAAATTACAGTTGTGGTCCCCGACAGTAAAGTATTTGGGACATGAATTGAGTGCACAAGGACGCACTATTGTTCAAGACAGGAAGCGGCTATTCTCCAGGCACCCAAGCCATTGACAAAAAGCAGATGATGTCCTTTTTAGGCATCACTGGCTACTGCCGTAGCTGGATTCCAGATTATGCGCAAATTACGTCTCCTCTCTTGAAATTAATGTATGACGAAAGTATATCCATGTCAACAGCATTGAAGTGGCACCCAGAGGCGGAAGCGGGCATTTGTGCAAATCAAACAAAGTCTGGTGTCTAGCTCGGCTCTAGCCCTACCAAATTATGACAAACCATTTGTTTCAAAACTGTCGATTGCAAAGGTCATTTTATGACTTCTGTATTGACGCAGCAATATGGAGAAAGGCTTCGCCCGGTGCCTACTATTCTTCCAAATTTAGACAGAGTGCTTGTGCACTTCCTCCGTGCGTACGTGCAGTAATAGCAGCCCTCTATGGCTATAGAGAGTTCTGCTGGAGTTGTGCTTTTCCATTCATTAATACTAAAGTACCCCATGCAGTGTCAGCATTGCTGCTACAAACAAATATGACATTTCTGTCTCCAGCACGTCATCTTTCTTGTATGGCTACGCTCCTATCTCACCCCATTTGACTATTGAACGCTGCCAACATTAAATCCTGCCACACTCTTGCCCATCCCAGTGGAGGAGAACCACATGACTGTGTGGAGGAAGCCCAACGAGTATCTAAATGCAGACCCGATTTTAAAAGATACATCTCTTCAGAGGGCACAGTGGTATTTGTGGACAGCTCCTTAAAGAAAAATCATCTAGGAGAAACGATGACTGGGTACGCGGTAGTGACACAAGCTGTCAAGCTACCTGCTAACATGTCGGCACAAGCGGCCGAACTGGTAGCTCTCACCGTAGCCTGCCAAATTTTCAGAGATCAATCTGTCCACAATCTATACTGATAGCCAATACGCATTTTCCACGGTGCATGTGTTCGCTCAACAGTGGAAAAATCGTGGAATGGTCACTTCAACAGGGAAGCCTGTCACACATGCCACTCTGCTCACCAAATTATTAGAAGCAGTCCAGCTACCCAGTCAATTGGCTATTTGTAATGTGCAGCGCATACAAAAGGGATTGATCTTATTTCCCAAGGTAATGCATTCGCTGATGAATCTGCAAAAGCTGCTGCTGAAGGCCATCTTCATGTGGTTGCTGATCCTAACACACTTACAATTGATAAAGCAACTGAAGTAACACCTGATCTCTGGTAGGAATGCAAATCAAAGCCCGGACAGTGAGAGGAAATTATGGGAAAAACCATGGAGCCGTCAAAACAGGACGGTCTCTACATGTGACCCCTTAACAAACCTGTGTTGCCCAAAAATTTGTATAAATGGGCAACTATTTCAAGCCATGGTGTTTCCCATGTCTCGACAGGGGGGATGATTAAACAAATCGAAACAGTGTATACAACATTTGGATTTAATAATTTTTCAAAATAATTTTGTAAAGCATGCATGATATGTGCAAAACACAACGTGCAAGGGAATTTGAGACCTCTACGAGGAAAGTTCCCTGAACCACAATATCCATTTCAGACCATACACATGGATTATATTCAATTGAACAAAAGTGAAGGGAAAGAATTTTGTTGGTCATTATTGATGCATTTTCAAATGGGTCGAGATCTTCCCCACAAAACATGCAGATGCATTAACAGTGGCAAAAGCACTGTGCAAAGACATAGTACCTAGGTATGTATACCAGAAAAAATATATAGTGACAATGGACGCATTTTGTAAACCAAGTTGTGAGAAACATTGGACAACTGTTTTGGCATAAACCTAAAAACCACTGTGCATATCATCCGCAAAGCGCAGGACTAGTAGAAAGAATGAATGGGACAATTAAAATAGGCTAAGAAGGCGATGGAAGAACAAACAGAACATGGACACAGTGCGTTGGACTTAGTAAAATGTATATAACATCACAAGTACAGCAGGATTAACACCATATGAGACCCTTTTGGCCGACCGTACAGATTACCTCAGTTCAGAAATCCATGGGAAATACCAAAAGAAGCAAACCTAGCTGATTATATGAGAAAGATGCTGGAAAAGCAAAAGGACAGGACCTCAAACATTGATGATCCCATCTCTCCACAGGACGACCCTAAAGTGGTACCTGGAGACTGGGTACTGATAAGAAGCATCAAGAGGAAACACTGGCACTCACCTAAGTGGGAAGGTCCATTCCAAGTACTGCTCACTACACCCACAGCCTTTAAAAATAGGAGAAAGACAACATGGATAATTTAACACATTGTAAGAAAGTGATCTCTGTAAACCCAGTGTAAGTACGGAAAGTGAGCAAGTCTGATAATAGTGTGTGGCTCTGGTGTTAAGATCCAGGGCAGACACAAAAATCAGCAGAAGAAATTACAAGCCACTGACCAGAAAACTTAGGACACTGACTTTAGGGAGATCCTAACTATGTCGCGCCATACACCATATGGATGAAAACAGCATTGTGCTGCTGGGCATTAGTGTTAGGAGCCATAACAGTCACTATATGGGGAATGCACGTGTGGACACCATAATGAACAAAGGGAATTGACTCTTTGGGAAAGTAGAGAACATCACAACCAGAACAGACGAAACTACAAGTGGAAATTCAATCCGCCGCTGTTTAAACGATATGTGGTTACCCTCAAAGGAGTAACCTGCTACAATCATGGGAGGCAGATACTATGCGGACTAAATCCTTGTGAAGACCAGGAAACATCCTACCAATGGTTTTATGCCTGTTACACCACACCCAGGATCTATTATGTTGTACAGATACCCTTTTTGACCCTCAGACAAGATAGCTGGATTGGTGATCCTGGACAATGGCTGGCTTATGATTTCTACATGACTACGGGTTTTCCCCGTGCCAGTCATTGGTGGGGAAATACCTTTCTGACGAATGGCTACCCGTACCGCCTGGCCACAAAATTCCTATGGGTGGACAGACGGACGCGTATAATTGGAAAATATCATATCAAACCTAACAGTCAGCGGCCGAACCAAAACAGTGACATTCACAATAAACTCGTTTAAAACTTCCAGATAAGCAGACCAATCGAACGGTATGTCACACGTTTGCACTGTGTGCATACAAAGCGGGGTATGATCCTTGCTGGAAGATTGTTGCTATGCCCAAAGACACCAAATACCAAATGCCCTCAGAGACACCACAAATCAAACAATACTGGGTGACCTTCTCCCCGGACCGGGGTCTGTAAGAGCCAAGCAGGCCCGCTGCATAAAGGGCCTCTGTCAGCAGATGATTGGTTTTTGGTAACTACGGGAATTAAGCGGACAAAATAACAATGGCTCCTGATGGCGAGCAAGCAGTAAAATCCACAAAACAGGATTGCGGTAGTATGTATGGGGCCCCGACCAATTTTACAGGTGATTCCAGCAGCGATATCGGACGACTGCCTATTGGTGGTAATGAAAAATACAATACACCGAAACCACAATTGTTCAGTATGGGACCACATTTACCCTGTTGCGGATGCGGTAAAAAACAAACCAATATTCTCAGAAAAGGTAGCTTTGGGAAATTTCTCCTGTATCAAACTGCCCGGAACAGGGAAACCACTGGGAAATCTGAACGAGACTAAGTGGTGTAGTCGAATAATACAGATAAACGGTTCATTTGTACCAGTAGCCGAACGTGACCGTGTGGTGGTGGTGTGGAGATAATAGAATTTTTTGACAGATTGCCTAGGAATGTGTCAGGCTACTGTGCTTTAGTGTCCCCTACTCCTCCCAGTAAAAGCCATTCCCATTTTAAGCCAAGGACTTGCTGACGCACCTAAAGTCTGTGGTGCCTGAAATTGGCATAGAGTAAAAAGAGATTGGAAAGGAGTGGGAGATCCGACATATATTGAGGCAATAGGAAGTCCCCAGAGGAGTGCCTGATGAGTACAAACTGGCTGATCTGTTGTGTGGGCCGCTGAAGAGGAGGGTACTGCTGGCCCACCACCACCAGAGGGCGCCCGGCCTGGAGTGCGGGCTCCAGGCACCAGAGGGCGCCGCCGCCTCACGTGAGCAGCTACGGTGACAGCTGTCACCCATCACCTGAGACAGCTGACGGCAATCATCTGTGGGGTATATCAGCAGGACGGCACCTCCACCTCATTGCCGAGATATCGTTCTACCTACGAGGTAACGTATCAAAGCTGACGGAGTGTATCCTTTTGGATTAGTGTATAGCTTGTGGATTACTGTTCCAACGAGAGGTGGAGGTAACTTCCCTGCTGTTTCGGAGTCTTGGGTGCCAACGCGCCCCCATCTAACTGTTCTTTGTTCCTCGCCAGCAGTACCAGGTCCGACACGCGGAGGCAGTGGCCACCTGGGAGTTCGGGACTTGGCGGCTCCAGTATTTCCGGGGTCCTGTGGCGGAGGAAGCCGTGTGGTTCGGTCTTACCTTGGAGAGGCGTCTCCTATCTTCGAGCCTGCCCACACGACACTTTTGTGAATTGACTGTTGTCCATTTCGTGATTGGTTGTATTCGTTGTGCACGTTCACAACAGTAAAGCCTTGTTATTTGACTTTCTCCATTGTCCGTTCATTTGCGCCCCCTGTTGTGGGTCCGTGTACTGACACTTTCCCAACATGATCAGATAGCAGCTGGATTTGAATCCTCCATCTGTTGGTGGTGCTCAATTAATAAGAACGTAGACAGAATAAACTACATCCACTACAACGTGCAGAAATTGGGAAATTGGACAGAGGAAGGTTTTAAAGTGGTACATTCCCACTGGCAGCCACCTCACTGATGGCCTTCCAGAACCGCATAGCCCTGGACATGCTACTCACTGAGAAAGGAGGAGTCTGTGCAATGTTTGGAGAACAGTGTTGCACATTCATACCGAACAACACAGCAGCCGATGGAAGCCTGACCCAGGCCATTGAGGGCCTGCGGACACTGAACAAGAAGATGAAGGATCACAGCGGCATTAATGCCGAATTCTGGGACTCGTGGCTGGACGTGTTTGGGAAGTATCGCACTTTGGTCTCCTCTGCGCTTATATCTATAGCAGTTTTTGCTGCAATTCTGACCTTGTGTGGATGCTGTTGTATTCCTTGTCTACGTGGTCTAGTCAATAGAATGATAACCACTGCTATCTCACCAGCCAGACAGGATTCAGCTCAGGCATACCCCCTTCTGGGTAACCATCCAGGCGATGACGATGATGAAACTGATGAAGAAGACGACTACGGCCACTATCTTCCACATCTGTTCCCTGATCCAGGTAATTATGGTGAACCTGACGATGACCTCAACACCAACGATAAGACCTCCCGAGTGTAAATGTATTTTTACCATTGTTTAATGACCCTGCAGCTGAAAATCTGAATAAGAAGTGGTTGCTTAGTAACAATTGTTTACTTTTAGGTGAAGATGTAATACTGTTGGAATGCATGATAAACAGGGGGGAAATGTTGGAGTTATTCTGTAGATACACTGTTTTATTTTATCATGCATGTTTTGTGTTCTCTGCTCTGGTAGAATGTAGTTCTCTCTGCTCTGATAAAGTGTATTGTACTGATGTGATGGGTGAAGGTTACTTAAGATATGTGACATGACGTGTTTCTGCAAGTTGTGGTATCTCTGTGTGCACGCTAAGCTCTTTTTAGGACATGTGAAGATGACTCATGCAGGATGCAGCCGAAGCTGAGGCAGTAAGATAAAGAATAGAGAATTGAATGTTCCAACCACAGTGTGATTGTGATACATCAGTTCTTTTGTCAGAAGAAGTGTGATTAATCGTTAGATGTCTTAAACACATCTTAACCGAGCCCAAGATTAAAAAGGTTCTGAACATCCTGAATGTATTGTGCAATCAGCAGTTCTTCGGCAACAGCTCACGCGCTATCACTCTTCCCCTCAGGAGCTGTACCGCCCATGTATGTAGGGAAGTCCTAAATAAAAAGAGCGGGAGCGCAGGCCAGACTTTAGTGTAGCTTTGGTGTACAGCCTGACTGCACTCCTCGCGAGCTTAAATTGAATTCTATCAATCAATCAATCAATCAACTTTTTTCTTGTATAGCGCCAAATCACAACAAACAGTTGCCCCAAGGCGCTCCACATTGCAAGGCAAGGCCATACAATAATTATGAAACACAGTCTACGTCTAAAGCAACATAACCAAGGGATGGTCCAGGGTCACCCGATCCAGCCCTAACTATAAGCCTTAGCGAAAAGGAAAGTTTTAAGCCTAATCTTAAAAGTAGAGAGGGTATCTGTCTCCCTGATCTGAATTGGGAGCTGGTTCCACAGGAGAGGAGCCTGAAAGCTGAAGGCTCTGCCTCCCATTCTACTCTTACAAACCCTAGGAACTACAAGTAAGCCCGCAGTCTGAGAGCGAAGCGCTCTAATGGGGTAATATGGTACTACGAGGTCCCTAAGATAAGATGGGACCTGATTATTCAAAACCTTATAAGTAAGAAGAAGAATTTTAAATTCTATTCTAGCATTAACAGGAAGCCAATGAAGGGAGGCCAACACGGGTGAGATATGCTCTCTCCTGCTAGTCCCCGTCAGTACTCTAGCTGCAGCATTCTGAACCAACTGAAGGCTTTTTAGGGAACTTTTAGGACAACCTGATAATAATGAATTACAATAGTCCAGCCTAGAGGAAACAAATGCATGAATTAGTTTTTCAGCATCACTCTGAGACAAGACCTTTCTGATTTTAGAGATATTGCGTAAATGCAAAAAGGCAGTCCTACATATTTGTTTAATATGCGCTTTGAATGACATATCCTGATCAAAAATAACTCCAAGATTTCTCACAGTATTACTAGAGATCAGGGAAATGCCATCCAGAGTAACGATCTGGTTAGACACCATGCTTCTAAGATTTGTGGGGCCAAGTACAATAACTTCAGTTTTATCTGAGTTTAAAAGCAGGAAATTAGAGGTCATCCATGTCTTTATGTCTGTAAGACAATCCTGCAGTTTAGCTAATTGGTGCGTATCCTCTGGCTTCATGGATAGATAAAGCTGGGTATCATCTGCGTAACAATGAAAATTTAAGCAATACCGTCTAATAATACTGCCCAAGGGAAGCATGTATAAAGTGAATAAAATTGGTCCTAGCACAGAACCTTGTGGAACTCCATAATTAACTTTAGTCTGTGAAGAAGATTCCCCATTTACATGAACAAACTGTAATCTATTAGACAAATATGATTCAAACCACCGCAGCGCAATGCCTTTAATACCTATGACATGCTCTAATCTCTGTAATAAAATTTTATGGTCAACAGTATCAAAAGCAGCACTGAGGTCCAACAGAACAAGCACAGAGATAAGTCCACTGTCCGAAGCCATAAGAAGATCATTTGTAACCTTCACTAATGCTGTTTCTGTACTATGATGAATTCTAAAACCTGACTGAAACTCTTCAAATAGACCATTCCTCTGCAGGTGATCAGTTAGCTGTTTTACAACTACCCTCTCAAGAATCTTTGAGAGAAAAGGAAGGTTGGAGATTGGCCTATAATTAGCTAAGATAGCTGGGTCAAGTGATGGCTTTTTAAGTAATGGTTTAATTACTGCCACCTTAAAGGCCTGTGGTACATAACCAACTAACAAAGATAGATTGATCATATTTAAGATTGAAGCATTAAATAATGGTAGGACTTCCTTGAGCAGCCTGGCAGGAATGGGGTCTAATAAGCATGTTGATGGTTTTGGATGAAGTAACTAATGAAAATAACTCAGACAGAACAATCGGAGAGAAAGAGTCTAACCAAATACCGGCATCACTGAAAGCAGCCAAAGATAACGATACATCTTTGGGATGGTTATGAGTAATTTTTTCTCTAATAGTCAAAATTTTGTTAGCAAAGAAAGTCATGAAGTCATTACTAGTTAAAGTTAATGGAATACTCAGCTCAATAGAGCTCTGACTCTTTGTCAGCCTGGCTACAGTGCTGAAAAGAAACCTGGGGTTGTGCTTATTTTCTTCAATTAGTGATGAGTAGAAAGATGTCCTAGCTTCACGAAGGGCTTTCTATAGAGCAACAAACTCTTTTCCAGGCTAAGTGAAGATCTTCTAAATTAGTGAGACGCCATTTCCTCTCAACTACGGGTTATCTGCTTTAAGCTACGAGTTTGTGAGTTATACCACGGAGTCAGACACTTCTGATTTTTAAGCTTCTCTTTTTCAGAGGAGCTACAGCATCCAAAGTGTCTTCAATGAGGATGTAAAACTATTGACAAGATACTCTAAACTCCCCTTACAGAGTTTAGGTAGCTACTCTGCTCTGTGTTGGTATATGAATTAGAGAACATAAGAAGGAATCTATCCTTAAACCTAGTTACAGCGCTTTCTGAAAGACTTCTAGTGTAATGAGACTTATTCCCACTGCAGGGTATCCATCAGGGTAATGTAATGTTATTAAAAAATGATCAGACAAAAGGGAGTTTTCAGGGAATACTGTAAGTCTTCTATTTCCATACCATAAGTCAGAACAAGATCTAAATATTGATTAAAGTGGTGGGTGGACTCATTTACTTTTTGAGCAAAGCCGATAGAGTCTAATAATAGATTAATGCAGTGTTGAGGCTGTCATTCTCAGCATCTGTGTGGATGTTAAAATCGCCCACTATAATTATCTTATCTGAGCTAAGCACTAAGTCAGACAAAAGGTCTGAAAATTCACAGAGAAACTCACAGTAACGACCAGGTGGACGATAGATAATAACAAATAAAACTGGTTTTTGGACTTCCAATTTGGATGGACAAGACTAAGAGACACGCTTTCAAATGAATTAAAGCTCTGTCTAGGTTTTTGATTAATTAATAAGCTGGAATGGAAGATTGCTGCTAATCCTCCGCCCGGCCCGTGCTACGAGCATTCTGACAGTTAGTGTGACTCGGGGTGTTGACTCATTTAAACTAACATATTCATCCTGCTGTAACCAAGTTTCTGTTAGGCAGAATAAATCAATACGTTGATCATTATTATATCATTTACCAACAGGGACTTAGAAGAAAGAGACCTAATGTTTAATAGACCACATTTAACTGTTTTAGTCTGTGGTGTGCAATTGAAGGTGCTATATTATTTTTTCTTTTTGAATTTTTATGCTTAAATAGATTTTTGCTAGTTATTGGTGGTCTGGGAGCAGGCACCGTCTCTACGGGGATGGGTAATAGGGGGATGGCAGGGGGAGAGAAGCTGCAGAGAGGTGTATAAGACCACAGCTCTGCCTCCTGGTCCCAACGCTAGACAGTCACAGTTTGGAGGATCCCAAAAATTGGCCAGATTTCTAGAAATGAGAGCTGCTCCCTCTAAAGTGGGATGGATGCCCGTCTCTCCTAACAAGACCAGGTTTTCCCCAGAAGCTTTGCCAATTATCAATGAAGCCCACCTCATTTTTTGGACACCACTCCAGACAGCCAGCAATTCAAGGAGAACATGCGGCTAAACATGTCACTACCCGGTCTGATTGGGGAGGGGCCCAGAGAAAACAACAGAGTCCGACATTGTTTTTGCAAAGTTACACACCGATTCAATGTTAATTTAGTGACCTCCGATTGGCGTAACCGAGTGTCATTACTGCCGACGTGAATTACAATCTTACCAAATTTACGCTTAGCCTTAGCCAGCAATTTCAAATGTCCTCGATGTCGCCTGCTCTGGCCCCCGGAAGACAATTGACAATGGTTGCTGGTGTCGCTAACTTCACATTTCTCAAAACAGAGTCGCCAATAACCAGAGTTTGATCCTCGGCGAGTGTATCGTCGAGTGGGGAAAAACGGTTAGAGATGTGAACGGGTTGACGGTGTACACGGGGCTTCTGTTTAGGGCTACGCTTCCTCCTCACAGTCACCCAGTCAGCCTGCCTTCCCGACTGCACGGGGTCTGCCAGGGGGGAACTAACGGCGGCTAAGCTACCTTGGTCCGCACCGACTACAGGGGCCTGGCTAGCTGTAGAATTTTCCACGGTGCGGAGCCGAGCCTCCAATTCGCCAGCCTGGCCTCCAAAGCTACGAATAAGCTGCACTTATTACATTGTACCGTTACTGCTAAAAGAGGCCGAGGAATAACTAAACATTTCACACCCAGAGCAGAAAAGTACGGGAGAGACAGGAGAAGCCGCCATGCTAAAACGGCTAAGAGCTAGTAGCTACGCTAAGCTAGCGGATTCCCAAACAGGGAATCCGACACTAGACAGGCTGTGGAGCAGCACAGGTAACGCACGACAACAGGGCTAAAATAAAATAAAAATCCACTAGACAGGCTGTGGAGCAGCACAGGTAACGCACAACAACAGTGCTAAAAAATAAAATAAATAAAATAAAAATCCACTGGACAGGGCTGTGGAGCAGCACAGGCAACGCACGACAACAGTGCTAAAACAAAATAAAAAATCCACTAGACAGGCTGTGGAGCAGCACGGTAACGCACGACAACAGTGCTAAAATAAAATAAAAATCCACTAGACAGGCTGTGGAGCAGCACCAGGTAACGCACAACAACAGTGCTAAAAATAAAATAAATAAAATAAAATCCACATGGACAGGCTGTGGAGCAGCACAGGCAACGCACGACAACAGTGCTAAAACAAATAGAAATCCACTAGACAGGCTGTGGAGCAGCCACAGGTAACGCACAACAACAGTGCTAAACAAAATAAAAATCCACTAGACAGGCTGTGGAGCAGCACAGGTAACGCACAACAACAGTGCTAAAACAAAATAAAAATCCACTAGACAGGCTGTGGAGGCAGCACAGGTAACGCACGACAACAGTGCTAAACAAAATAAAAATCCACTAGACAGGCTGTGGAGCAGCACAGGTAACGCACAACAACAGTGCTAAAACAAAATAAAAATCCACTGGACAGGCTGTGGAGCAGCACAGGTAACGCACAACAACAGTGCTAAAAAATAAAATAAAATAAAAATAAAAATCCACTGGACAGGCTGTGGAGCAGCACAGGCAACGCACGACAACACTTCTCACTTGTTTTATTGCCTGGTTGTCTCTTCCTCTTATCAAAGGTACAGTATTCTAAACCCGACAACCAATCATGCTTGAACCCTCGTGCGCATGCGTGAGTTTTTTCACGCGTGTCGGTGACGTCATTTCCCTGTGGGCAGGCCTTGAGTGAGATGTGGTTCAGCCCTCTCGGCTGAATTCCTTTGTTTCACACGCTGCTCGAGACGGCGCGCGTTTGCTTTATCAAAATTTTTTCTGGACCTGTGAGGAGTATCCGAGTGGACACTATTCGAGAAATTAAGCTGGTTTTCGGTGAAAAGTTTAATGGCTGATGAGAGATTATGGGGTGTTTCTGTCGGTGTAAGGACTTCCCACGGAGCGGGACGTCGCGCAGCGCTTCCAGGCACCGTCGTCGGCCTGTTTCTACCTGAAAACATCCTAATTTAAGGCTTAATTCACCCAGGACGTCGTGAGAGAACAGAGAAGATTCAGAAGAGGCCGGCATGAGGACTTTATGCGGACATTCCACTGTTTAAGGACATTTTGTAATGAAAGACGTGTGCGCAAAATCTGTGTGCGCCGCGACAGGAAAACACATCTGTGTTGAAAACCATTTGTAAAATTCAGGCGGCTTTGATGGCTTTCAACCAAGTGAGTAACTGAGAAATTGTTTAACAGCTTGGACATGTTCCAACTTGTGCGTTAAGGTTTCCAACGGAGGTGTTTTTCCTGTCGCGACCCCCCGCGGTCGGGTCCGGCCCGACATGCGACTCTGCCCACACATTCTTTCATTACAAAATGTCCGTTAACAATGGAATGTTCGAATAAACTCCTCATGCCGACTTCTTCTGAAAGTTCTCTGTTCTCTGACGACTTCCTGGGTCAACAGAGCCTGAAATGTGGAAGTTTCAATTTGAAACGGCGAGACGCTGCCGCCTCAAAGCGCAGATTGCCGTCAGGCGCCGTGGGCCGTCCTTACGGCGACACTACCAGACCAAAATCTCTCATCAGCCGTTAAAATTTTTACCGAAAACCAGCTGAATTTATCGAACGGTGTCCACTCAGTTGTGCCTTACAGTTTTGAAAAATTTTGATCAAACAAAGCAGCAGTCTCTGAGCCATTCCTAAACAATGAAAACAATCGATGAGAGGGTGGGCGACTCCTCACTCAAGACTGCCCACAGGCGAATGACGTAACCACAAGGCGTGAAAAAACTCTCGCATGCCCACAAGGGTTCAAGCATGTCTGATGTAATCACACGTGATTCAAATCCATATGGTTTTTGAAAAAATAATAAGGTCGGATACTTTCTAATAGACCTCGTACTTCATCTATATTAAGCAAAATATAATCAGATTATCCTCATTATATGCCGTATTGATTTGGTGTATTACAAGATAGTTATTGTTTTTAAGTTCCTGTGTCAATAACCTGGAGGGGATGAACTCGTGTATTAACTCAGTAGCAGCATTTTGCAGGCTACACGCCTACGCTTTTCCACAGCCTGGGAAAAGCAGCTTCAGGATGAGCTGCAGTTACTTTGCTGTCAAGGACAACAATGCAAAACATAGATATGTCACTAAATTACAGGCTGCTTGTCTGGAGTCGTGTCAGTACAATAGCCAGACTAGCACAAAACATGGGCAAAAGTGAATATGTGGATACATAATACTGGTAACGTATTTAGATTCCTGCCAAGGACGTTTACAGTGTATCTGGAAAAGTATTCACAGCGCTTTACTTTTTCCACATTTTGTTATGTTAGTCTTATTACAAAATGGATGAAATTCACTTTTCCACTCAGAATTCTACACACGATACCCCATAATGACATTGTGAAAAACATTTTTTTGAAAGTTGTGCAAATTTATTGAAAATAATAATAATAATAAACCCTAAGAAATCACAGGTACATAAATATTCACAGCTTTTACCATGAAACACAAAATTAAGCTCAGATGCATCATCTTTCGACTGATCATCCTTGAGATGTTTCTACAGCTTAATTGGAGTCCACCTGTTGTAAATTCAGTTGATTGGACAGGATTTGGAAAGACACATACCTGTTTACATATAAGGTCCCACAGTGCATATCAGAGCACAAACCAAGCATAAAGTCAAAGCTTTCAGTCTGTGTGTTTTTTCCGATGCTGTTTAGATATTTATGGAGTACGTTCGTGTCTGCCTTTTTTCTAATCGTGTTTTTAGCTTTCTGGTTGCAACAAATGCAATACATGTTCTGGACCGATTGTCATGGTAACCAGTCTGATATAGGAAAATAACAGATTTGAAATAAGCCAATCAGAGCGCGCGTAGCATCAAAACCATATAATATTACAGTTAATTGTCCTGTTATAATATTACATTTTAAACCAGAGGTGTCAAACTCTTACAGAATGACCTTTTAACAAAGGTCATTCTGTAAGAGGAGGTATGTCCCATATAGGCTCTGCAGGCCCATTGGTGTAGGTGATTATTCCCGGGTTCCGTAGCAAGAAGTGGAAGAGAATCTTCTAATCCACCTTGACAAGATGTTACTTCCCCGGCCAGGCTAGTAGCGGTGGGCGATACCGGGAATTTTGGTATCGATCCGATACCAAGTAAATACAGGCCCAGTATTGCCGATATTGATACCCATACCGACACCGATACGTTTTCATATTTAAGCTTCATAGATCCAAAGGATCCAAAAGACCTAGGATAGAATTTCGCCAAACATTGTACATGACAACAAAATACTTTATTATCACAATCAACACTTTTGTTTAAAAAAATATCACTCAGCACAACTTAAATCAGAATCTCCTGAGGTAGGGGGCTGACAAACCACAATACAAGGGTGCGCTGCTCCATGTTGTGTGACACAGCGCAGCGCTGCCCTTACAGACAGAGAGGAGACTTTGATTAATCTGCGTGCGCAGCAGTCAATGCATGCGGGAGAGAAAAAAGCTTGAGTATCGATCTTTTTACATGAGGATTGTTCAATATCAATACCAGCGTTGGTATCGATATTATCGATATTAGGATCGATCCGCCCACCTCTACAGGCTAGTACCATTTAGAGTCAAATGGACAAAGCCAATGCTGATGAAGTGTCTTGTACAAGGACACACACAGCCAACAGTAGTATGACAAGAACTGAGCCCAGGTGTTGGTAGACTGCTCACACACACATCAGGAGACAGATTGATGACAACTGACTGAAGCATGAATCCACTGACAGCTGAGAATCAGTGCATCATCAAGACATCTGAACTTGCACACTTACATTTGTGCAACACCTAGTGAGGAAACAAAGAAAAAACACTGGCTGCCAAGAAGTTAATTGCATCTAATTCACCAGAAGAGGGTGCCATTGCACTACAACAAAGAAATAAACCTTCATAGCAGTTATTGATCTCATAAGTAATTCACATTATCAAATTTGTAGCCCAAAGTATTCTGAACAAGTTTTTAAAAAATTAACAAATAAAAGGATGTCACTGAGCTCGCCCGCTCTGCAGTGCTCCCGCTAATTACAGACGCTGCAAAAGTCTACTTGATGCCAGCCAACATGTGGATCCACCAGTTGGCTTGTACGGTCCAACCAGCTGCTCGCAGACTGTGATTTGCTGGAGGAAGTGCTCCTTGGCCTCTGCCTCACTTTGTTCCTGCTGGAGCGCCTCCCGTAGGTATCGCATGTCCCTCTGCAGCACTCAGCTCTGGGATGCCAGTGAGCAGCATGAGGAGAAAAGAGTAACCAGCAGGCGGGAGTGGGAACGCAGGGAGAGGTATGCCTGGGTGCAGGTGTCCTGTAACAGACACAGAGGAGGGGAACATGAACAAAAGAGGCAATATGGAGATAAAGCAAAAGGAAAAATGAAACTATTGAGTTTTTATTAAAAAATATATATATAATGCATGAAAAGTATTTGCCTAAAATAGAAAAGTTACTTTGTTGTCTTTTGGTTTGTTTGTTTTTTATTGTGTTCATTATTTTAATCACAGGTTTTGAATTTTATTTTCTGTTGCTCCCATGTGTTAATGTTGTCACTTTGTAGCAGCTGTTTTTGGGAAGCACTACTTATACAAATAGCTATTCCTGTGTTGTTCAGAATATCAGACTGTTAAATGTAAAGGGACTGCATTTATATAGCGCTTTTCCATTTGCATCAGATGCTCAAAGCGATTTACAAATAATGCCTCACATTCCTCCCCGAAGTGAGCGTGCTGCCATACAAATACATTTGTTAGATACGTTTGCAAAATGGGGTTGCCTTGTATTCTGGATTTAGATGTTTTATCATATACATTTGCAACAGCAGGTGGCGAAAAGTACCCATGAAACAAGTGTGCCTTCCAGAACTGAAGGAGTTGCCCTTCAAGCTTAGAGTACTGCATGGCAGAGAGAGACAGTGATCATCCTGAACAGAACAAGTTATGATGTAAACTTTAAGTTCAAAGTGATATATGCAACAGAGTCATGAAACAACTCTCAAGCAGCCACACAATGCAGTATGAGAGTGTAATGGGAGAATTTTGCAATCTCATAAAGATGATTAACCCCTTACGCCCGAATTTCTATAGCTGTATATAAAAAATGTTTTGTGTGTGTTTTTGCCTTTAAGTAGATGGTAAATAATGTTGAGATTATTAATTTCACTTTTGCACAAAAACTAGATAGTAATATTGGGTATTCTGGTAATGACTTTATGTTATAATGTTATAATATAATGATGGTATGTTGCAAATTTGCGACAACAGGCATACAGGTCGATTTGGTAAGTTGCATATTTGAGTCAGAGATTGTAGCATATATGCGACGATGGCGTTAAGGGGTAAAAATGAAGACAGCCAGAAAAGCTTTCTGTGATCCTCAAAGCAGCTGTGTGTCACTATACATGACTGAAACAATTAGTGAGGGCCTGCCCTTAAATCTACTTTTATTAGCATTATTGTCAAATGAAAGCATTTTCTTTGTAAAATAAATAGATAAATAATTCTCTTTCCTCCTCCCACTCCTCCCAAAATATGTATTGAAAAAAGGGGTTGTCTTATGATAGATGTTATCCTATATTCTGAACAATAGTGTATTATTTAGATATTATACTTATTACTAATAAATTATCAATTGAAAATGGAAACAAATCGACAAAAAGTTGTAGCAGTAATGTATGGGCCAAAGGGATTTTAGAAAGAAAACCCTTCACTTTGCTGATGACTGTACTTTGCTTACAGATAGCTGTATGAAGTGTCAGTGTGTTTGTCTTTACACTGGAAACCATTTGTGATTACCAACAACTACATTCATTCAGAAAACCAAAATAAAACACTTCTCTAAGCCACAAACCTCTCTTCCTAGTACGTTCCTCAGGGGGCTATTGAGGATTATCGCCTTAGCTACACTAAACTGTTGATGATTTGGTGTGATCCCAGAATTCTTGGATGTTGAAAAAGAAGCCTGACTGGTTGTCAGAGAAATATACTGTATGTGGGAAGGCAAGTCTACTCTGGACTAGATTATTCAATGTAAAAAGGATTAACGACAAATGTTTCAGATCATTCAGGACATAGGCACAACTACTGGCTGTGTCATTGTTGCAGGGGGCAGTGGTTGCAATCACTGAATAAATAATAATCAGGAAATTCTAAGTAGAGAGAATACGTGTTGTGCAATCCTCAAGATCCTTTAACGTACCTGAACATGTTACTCTCCCATTTTAGGGAGTGAAAGATTTTAATGATTTTCAACATTTTATTAATTAGAATGAATTTCCAATTATTTATATTTTTAACATTTCAGTATTTTACTTTAACCTGTTCCCATGTCCAAGGTTTGCTGGTACTTTTTCAATATGCACTTTGTTGAATGGAACATTTCATCTTTCACCCCATGAACCATTGCACAAATAAAGAAAAAATTGTTTGTTTTATATAACGTCTAAAATAGATCCTTGTCATTTGATATTTTATTAATTTATAAACAAGAGAAAAGGGACTTACGTTTTGGTGTAATTCCAAACAGTCCAAGACAAACATCAAATAGCAGTCCAATCCAATCCAAAACTGTTCTCAATCAACTTGCAAAAACACTCAGTTCATAAACAAACCTTTCAACTCGGCTTCGCCTTGTTGAATGTTATGTTCCAGCTTTCACCTCATGAAATATTCGTACCATTGAACTCATAAACATTCATTATTTGTATATTAAATAATGAGACTGTATAATGATCATTAATGCAGAGGACACAAAATGTTTGAGATACTGAAGTTGTGACCTGCGTGAAACTGGAGTCCCATCCAAGGAGAATCATAGACTCTATTCCACTTTATGCTATGGAATCCTGGGATAAACACCAATGGCACCAATGGGCTTCAGGGCTTATACTGTTTCCAGGTTTGATACACATGCTCTAGCCCCATGCGTTCTCAACCTGTGGTACTGGTTAGAGTCTTTTTATTCAGAGAGTAGCGACATGATGAGTCAAAACAAACAAACAAACAAAAATCGGTCATGTGACTCATGGTGCCATCTTGGGGTCAAAATAGCATTCACTGTTAATCTGTCTGCATGTAAATCCAGTTATTTATTATTTATTATTCGCTGAAAAATGCCGGGTTGCTGTGCATTTGGAGGCACAAATAGACATAGCAGGGCTTCAAGATGTACAGACTCCCTTCAGATCTGAACAGAAGAAACATTTGGGAAAATAAAGTCAGCCATGTGGGATGGAAGCAACTTCATTGTCAAAGCTTTGAGAGGTAAATTTAATGTTCAGTCCCATGTACAGTAAAACTCACCTAAACTGTTATCATATAAACTGGATGCTTTTGTACAGTTTTCCATTGAATAAACACCGTATATAATCAATTTTGTTTAATGGATTTTTGCTCACATCGGATACAATGTCCTGTCTGATCGCAATGTATGTCCATTATAAACTCTTCTATGTAACCGGACAGATCAGTCTGGAGGTGCAGAGTAACAGGTACAAAACTAAAATTCAGCACTCTGACACTCACAGATTCAAGTAAAGTGGGACCAGAGTCATATACCCGATCAAAAGCCCAGACGTTTTTTTTTTTCCCACAACGTGCTAAGACTTGGACCCACAGCTTGACGTGCACCTATTAAATCAGACACCACATAAGGCTGTCATTTGACACTTTTCTGTTTTCACTCTTTCCTCTCAGATTTTAATAGTTTTGTAGTGCTCACGCTGATTAATAATGGATCAGAAAAGTCCACAAGTTTACAACACGGAGTCAGAAAAAAGAGGAACTTGTACAGGTTACCTTTGAATTGGAAGTGATGATTGCAGAAAGAAAGCTTGTTGAGGAACACAGTCCAGAATAAAGCATAATCCAGAGACGGAGACTTCAAAACTGTCACACACGTCGACAGCGTGACACGGAGTTACAGAGTTGCAGAAGCTGAATCAGACTTAATCATCATAAATGGTAATTTATGTAAATCTGATAGCTTAACTATTTTATATTTATTTTGACAATACCTGCACCTGGATGGTGTTGCTGTACGTGAGCTCCCTCTGGTGGTACACTAAGTCACTGAGATTTGTTTTTTTCAGAGAGAAAAAAAAAATACAAACACTCCAAACACACCAGAATACACACTGAGCTGCAAATCAGACTCTGCTGTAAGAAACAAACATGATGGCAATTCTAAATTGATGTAAATCTCCTAGATGCGTGTAATTAACAGTTTGCAGATAATTCACGATTTGCAGCTGATTCACGTTTTGGGGGTTAAAACAGCTTATTATGTTACACTTACAACTACAAGGTCTGTCGTTGTCAATACATGTGCAACAATTAATTATCATTCTCATGCTTTTAATACTGACTCTGCACCAAGATGAATATATACAGCCTGCCTGTTGGTGCTCTCTGGCGCCTCCCAGAGCCTTCTGGTGTATAGTCATACCCCAGTGAATTTATAGAATTTTTCTGGGTTCAGTCACGTCAGCACATATGATTAATTACGAGCGGCTGAGCTTACAGAGACAGGGCTATGACATCAACGTTTCACAGAAGTTCGGTACATTCAGTGCTGACGGGACTGAACCCAACTCAACCCGAGTATCAATTCCAAATATTTGTCCAAACTCAACCCGACACCTCTGGCCCGGATCAGGTATCAAGTCAAAATGCACTGCAGATTCTGAACCAATGCTGTCTATGTGAGAGGAATCAATTCTTTACTGCCGGACACGTCCTGGATGTCACAGGCGTCCACGACAAATACAAAAATGCTTTAAGCCGTCAACTTCAGTTTAAACTGATATAAACCATAGTAATCCATACTGCTTTCTGCTATTTTGAGCTGTTGTGATGTAACCAACATTCCACAATGCAGTAGGTGAGTCAAGATGTGCAAACCGCTCTGTGGTAGCCTAGTTTCTTTGTAGGGAAAACCGGGGCACAGTGAATCACAGGGCACAGTGAATTAGTAGCTACTGTCTGGAAAACTACAATACAGTTGCAGCAGTTATGCCATATTTTTATGTATAAAGACATCCCCCTTATAAATTAGTGTTTTGTTTTTGGATACATTAAGGATAAAACTAAGTCAATCAATCAATCAATCAATCAATCAAGATCTTTATTGTCATTATGCAGGCATAATGAAATTTGCACACTCCGGCAAGGCACATAATAAATAAATCAGCACACACATAAATAAATAAGTGGCAAGCGAAGTCAGTTTTTTTCCTATCAAAAGTAAATTTTGTGGATGTCAGTGTCTTTGTATTTATTTCTCACAACAGAGGAAAGGTGGCCCAAAAAATTGTTATTGGTTAGAGACTACCCCATCCATCTGATGAGGCATTGTTATGTCTTCTCCCAGACTATCAGCTATTTGATAACATGACTTGTGTGTCACATGCACCCGGGGCACAATGAATCAGTCTAGAAAGTGATTTACTAAGCCCCAGTATCAAGTGGATGACAAATATTACTTGTTGAAGCTTATACATTTATTTTTCCATGAATTATTTCTATAATTTGTATATATAAACAGCTGGACTTATTTCACTATATAAGACACTCACACATTACATAGCTGGTTTGCTGGATTATAGTTTGTATATGCATCAAGCATATATTAATAATTTTAACGAAACCTTTATAATCATGTGTTTTTCATTATATTCTAAGTTGATTCACTGTGCCCCGGACACTAATTCAAAAATTTTAAAATCCGATTTTAAACACCTGTAATTACTCTTGGGGAGACATAAATAACACAGCCTTATAAACAATAACTTGCTGTATTAAATCCACAATAGAATGACCTAAACCTATGCATAACTGTACTTATGCTGCCACAAAACAACATTTCTGATCCGCTGTGCCTGGCTTCCCTACACTTGGATTCTTCCAAGAGGTTTTTCCTCACCACTGTTGCCAACATGCTTGCTCAGGGGGTGGGGTAAGGTTAGACCTCAGCCTTGGAAGTGCCTGTGACTACGTTGTGGTTTGGCGCTATATAAATAAAACTGAGTTGAATAGAATTATTTTAATTCTGGTTGGTAATGGTGGCACTTGGAAAGCCAAATATTTCTATGGTGGTACTCGTCAAACCACTGAGAACCACTGCTCTAGCCAGTGATCACAGACGATTGTCACGGGGACGACTTTCTTCCATGTCAATTAAATGTATCACTGGCATGGGAGATTCAGTTTGTGAATATTATTATTTTATGTAAAGATTACAGATATTACTAGAGATAAGGACTGAATTTTAAAAAAATTGTTAACTCCAGATTTTAGTTACTCTTCTGTACTACACAAGGTGAACAAACTTTTATCAGTCCAAATTTTCAAAAGCAGTTCAAAAGCTAACGTGTCCACAAGTGATGCAATCCATCAAACTGCAAATGATATGAAATATGAACAACAACAACAACAACACAGCCCAGTCTCACATTTTTTCATGCCCGTCATGAAAAGTGCCCCATTTTCGTGACACATTTTTTAAAATTTTGCTATGTATAATTTTCCCTTCTCCTAACTCTAACCAACGTGAAGTGTCTACCCTCCCCTAACTCTAACCATAAGCCCCCGACCCCCCGTCACTCCGCATTTTTGTGCCCCCGTCACAAAAGCACCTCATTTTCATGCCCACAATAACATATATATACTATAGCAAAACATTTGGTCAAGGTGGTAATGCGTATAATAGAATCCCATCAAAGCTGTGTATATTTCTTGTTCCGATTTCCAAAATCCTCTTGGATCATTAAAAAAAATTGTTCTGTTGTGTTTTCACATTAACACCTCAATGAAAATGAGGTGATAATCTTCTGACACTGACAATCAGCCAGGTCTTTCCTCACCTTGATCGTTGGAAATAGAGGCTACTGCGTCCTTTGACCCTGCCATGACGTATAGGAAGTCAGGTGTGAGGACAATGGCACTCGCTCCCTGCTCACGTGCCAAGAAAGTGCTTCCTGTTGCCCAGATGTGCCAAAGTCAATGTGAAACAGGTTGCCTAGGAGTGAGAAAGCCAAATACAAAAACACTGCTTCTATAAGACTTGAATAAATTATTTCACCTGACATGCACTTAAATATATTTTATTGTGTCCAGCATTCTCTCATAATCTGAAAGTTACATTTGTGTTACAGTAATTAGTAGGTGGTTCACTCTCTGAACAGACCTTGGTCTGTGATCATGATGTTGCATTGTGACGATCTCCTATACCTAGTACGTAGGTGGCCACACAGTAACCAGCACAGGATTCACAAATCTCTCCACCGTCTGATAGTGCTGCAGTTAAATCAGATTATCACATCAGTTTCAGTGGTAAAGTGGAAAAATCATCAGGGACGGAGACAGAAAATACCCCAGTCGGCTGCAGTCCATCATACAAATCACAACCTGCATTGATAAACATCATCCATCCATCCATCCATCCATCCATCCATCCATCCATCCATCCATCCATCCATCCATCCATCCATCCATCCATCCATCCATCCACCATGCCATCCATCCATCCATCCATCCATCCATCCATCCATCCACTCCATTTCTAAACGGCTTATTCCAGCTATACCTGCAGTCATCGTCCCTTCATCTTGTGTTATTATGATTATGTTACTTCATAAATGAAAAACATGTAATAGTCCAAGCGGCACTAAAACCTTTCCCATGTTACTCCACAATTTCCTGGAGTGGACACTTTGACTTGAGCCACTCAAACAGAGCATCATTTCTGACGCTGCCGGTGGTTCCTCCATGGCACCTTTGGACTGCAGCAATAGTCATTGCATTCCTCACAATCTCAATCATACCTGTGAAAAAAAGGGTCCTTCTTGAGTAAAATCACTGTACAATAAAAATAACAGTTTCTTTTTCACTCTTGACAGAGGCACTGACTGATTATGTTGAGGCACTGTCATTTTCTGTTATCTTGTTTTATTTATTGCATTAGCTTGTAGTCACTGGGTTTTAGTCTCTGTTTGCATATAGGTTGTTTTGCCACCTGATTATCTTTTATTTCTTCCTTCAGTCATGATTTGTTTCCATCTTAATTTTGTTCTTATTCTGATGATTCACTTTTCAGTTCATATGTTTATGCGTAATACATTCCCGGTCATAGTTGCTTTGCATTCTGTCCTTGGTTTCTGATTTTGCCCTTCTTATTTGACTGCCCCTGCACCAGCCCTTGTGTCCTCATCTCTCCCACTATGATTCTTTCTGCTCAGTGTTTTCATCCACTTCCGCTCTTGCACCTGCTCACGTGTCTTTGTCTCTTCCATCACTCCACTCTGTGTTTTCTTGCACTGTGCACAATCTTTGTCTTCCCCGGTCACGCCCCGTCCAGAACTTTCACTGACATCTGCATCTTGTTTCACTGATTACACCACAAGTCATTTAAGCCCTCACAGTCTCACCGCCAGATTGTTGTCTTTGTACACTTCCAGCCCTGTTCTTTGCTCTGTTTTTGCCTGCATGTGTTTTGACTCCACCTTGTTTTTTTGACCTTGATTTTGCCTTGCCTCTGATAGCCCTTACACCGTGTTTTTGTCCTGTGCCTGTTTACTGTACCACGTCTCAGCCTCTCGCCTTTTGCTACTTTTGCCTCGCTGCTGGACCTCCTGTGTACTGAATCCCTGCCTGTTATTAAACCATCTGAACATTGCCAAGTCTAGTGAGCTTGCATTTGTGTCCATCTGGTTTGCTACACCTGATAGGCACAAATTACATCTACAAAATTATAATATCATGAAAAAGTACAATATTTTTGTTAGGTATTTCAGAAAGTGAAATTGTTTTTACATTATAGACTCATTATATAAAGGAAAATATTTAAAGCATTTTCTTTATTTTCATTTTGACCTGGATTAGAGTTGGAGCATTTGGTCATGAGCTGTGGTAAGCACCGTAATAGTGCAACTCCAGTTGGAAAGTTCATGCCAGAAGTGGTTCCATCAAGGCTGTGGTTAAAAGTTGCCCGTCTGGTTTTGGTTACACTGCATCATCATGTGGTGATTTCAGTCACTTTTTCAGTTACAACCCTATTTCCAGTTGTTTTCCCCAGTTACCACTGGGTGACAAGATGCTGTTGGAACAACAGTACTTTTGTTCAATACCTATATTGTATCCTGTGGAGATGCAGCCGTAGGGAACGAGGTTGAGGTTCACAGATTTCTCCTGCCAGATAGAATCCATCACTATCAATGTCTATTTAAAAAAACATCAAAAGAAATCAGATCAGTCACTTTTCCTAAAAGTAAAATACACACACCAACAAGTAAAATCAGTATCTTAACTAAGGGGGGAATCTGACCTGAATGACCAGCATGTCCTGTCTGAGGTCGTCCCCCTGTTTGAAGATTATTCCTACAGGTGTGGGGTTGGTGGGCGATGGCATGGGACAGAATTCCAGCCACAGGGGTTTCTTCTTGGATGCCATCACCTTGCATTTTTCCAACTGCACAAACGGAGCACAGCATCAGGGTGTGCATGAATTTTTCCCCAAGGCCAAAATATGGCCATTGGGTATTGCAAAGACTTTGCCCCCATCCGTCCATCTGTCTGTCCAGTCCTATTACTGCCAGCGTCTTCAAATTCACAGGGAACATTCTTGGGACACAGACCTTGGACAAGTTCAAAGATGGCTATAACCTTAACCTATTCTAAGGGGTCAAAAGGTCACATTCTTTCTACACGCTCTTTCATTGATTACATGCTCATACAGCCCAGGGTATTTTAGCACTGCGTTATATTAATACTTGAAAGGAAGATATAGATGTGTAAAATCCTTTTGTTAGCGCTGCTTTGACCTGTTCATCAAACGGTGTCCTGCACTGGGAATTTGCTTTCCTTTTTGCTCAGTTGAAGCTGATGTGTAGGTCAGCTTCATACATTCATCCTGCTTTCCTTTAAGTCTTCCTTTGCTGGATCCATTCACCTCCATTTCAGACTTCCATTTATTGCCTTTCATGGTTCTCCCATAGGTCGCACTCTTTGTCTGACATATTCCTTGTTTCTTTCCATTGCATGCCCAAAACACCTTACATTTAACTCTTGCCTCAATTCTCTGGTCATGTTGTATGTCTGACATTCAGCTCCAGCTGTTCACCCAGCTGAGTTATTTCTGCATTCATGTCTCCCTCTTCAGCTTATTTACTCTTTTCATTACCTGCAAGCAAACTTCCAAATTTTGTCCAGGTCTTACAATCACAATAGCAAAACTGGTAGCAAAAGACCTCTGATGATTTGGACCTTTGTTCTCATGCAAAGGTAGCAGCATCACTGTCCAGTGGCTTAATGTCATTATCCAACACTGTCTTTTCTGTCTGACTTCATGTCTTATTTTGAACACCTCCCCCCCCATGTCTGTTTCTGCTGCTTTCTTCCTGTTCCCTGTCAATCAATCAATCAAACTTTATTGCAGACCCCAACGTCCAAATAGACACACCATCACATACAGTACATAAAACAATCACACAGTGTAAAAGGCATTATATCACCTAATATGTATTAAAAAAGCGCTCGTGCAAATTCACTAAAAGGCATCTAATAAATAAGAGCAGTAAAAAAAGCCATTTATACATTTATAAAAGCGCATACCTATTCTATAAAAGGCACAAATACCAGTGTTTCCACATATGGGATTGGTATCTAACAGAACTACACCTTGGATTGTATAATAAGAATAGCAACATTATTCTGGCACCCCTGCAGTCTACATATAAACGTATACATCAGTCTTCTCAGGGTGGCCTGGAAGGTGTTTATCCCTAAATCACAAAAAAGCTTGCTGGCACTACTACCCCTGGGCTTCTTGAGCAGGATTCTGAGACAGTCATTATACACAACCTGGAGTTTGCGCAAACTTTCCTTCTTATACCTCACCCAGAGGGGGGCCATGTACACATAGGTGCAGTAAGCTCTAAACAAGTTCAGCTTCACTTCATCAGAGCAGTAGTGAAATTTTCTCACTAACATATTTGTTGTGGGCTGGGGTGTTTGGCTGGTTTGGTTTTTGTTTTCTGTTTCTCCCACCAGGTGGTATGCATTCAGGACTGAGTGGCTGAGCATCAGGACCTCACCCTGAACACCTGAGGCTTGTTATCACGTGCAGGTCATCAGGACTCACAGCTGTGGTGTATTTTGTCATAATCAGAGATTGCTGCATTTAAACCTTGAATGCACAGTGTGTGATGGCCAGAGACTCGACGTTGTGAGCAGACGTGTGAGATCGACGTCAGGAGAACAATCTCACCATCACGGATGCAGAGACCGCTCCAGGTTTGACGCCACAGTCTGTGAAGGAGGATTGGGTGAGGTCTCACGCTCTTCAGCACACTTCCTGAGGTAATTTGGTTTTGGTGACTTTTATGAAGTAATGACAGTGGATTTGGTGTCCCTCACACCTTGTGTTATCGAGCTGTCACGTTATGCTAATTGTCTAATCAGCTTCTGCTGCAGTGGAGATTTGAACTGAGTTGTTCCGTGCCTGCAGGGTGAGAAGCTGATGTATAGATTTAAGCCAGGAAGTGTTTGCTGATTGCGTGCACCTTTGAGTTGTGTCTCTCTGTGTGGAGTTGGACTCACCTCATGCTTTCTTTCTTCACAGACTCGGTTTGTCGCGGCCACCTGGGGGTGTCGGCGGGGTCCCTGGGTCCGAACTGCTGTGGCTCCGGACCGTTTGCGCTGCTGAGAGCGCGCCGTGTTTTCACCTCACCAGACCGCGGACTGTTTAGTTGTTTAATATCACTCACGGTTATGTTTATTAAATTCTGTTATCCTTTGAACCGTGCTCTGCTTATTTTATGCTTGGTCCTTCAAACGCTGGGTCGGTGCTCCGACCGCGTCCGACACATAACAATATTGGCTTGGACATATAGCATTCTCCTCCATCTGAGCATATCAGCATCATCCTCCGTCTTATTGATGATGTGACCTAGATATTTTGCATTGGTACACACAGACAGGGTTTGACCAGACAAACAGAAACCTGGGAAATTAAGATGAGGTCGTACATATCATTATCATAGTCTTTCTGGCATTATACTTGATGTCAAACTTGACCCCATAGTCTGAACATATGTTGAGAAGCTGTTGGAGCTACTGGGAGATGTAATGGCCAAATCATCAGCATACATAAAGCGACTGATTAAGGTGCTACCCACAATACACCCTATTGTACAATCTCTTAACTGCCTTGACAGGTCGTCCATGTACAGGCTGAATAGGCCAGGGCATAGAAGCCCACCTGTCATGCCTGTTTCTAGTTTAACTTAGCTCCTAGTGTATTTAAACCTCTCTACAGCTCTGTTGTGCCAGAATGTTATGCCAAATTTTCAAGTGTCTGTTCTCGTCCCATGTTTCAATGGCTTTTGGTACCAGACGGGCTGGTTGACTATGACAGAAACTGCTGATCTCCCAGGATTTGCACGTACAGCCATCTTTAGGAATGCACAGAGAATAGCAGTGGTCACACAAGAATGACAAGGCTGGTTTGAGCTACTAGAAATTCACCAGTGAACTCAGATCATCACTCATCACAATCAAGTATGCATAAGACCATCTCTGAATGCACAATACATTGAACCCTGAAACAGATGGGCTACAGCAGCAGAAAGTACATTGGGTCCCACAGGTGTCAGCGAACAAGAAATTGAGGCTACTTTCTGGAACTGCCAACACAGAGAAACAACAGTCCATACAATGTGGTCCATGTGGAAACACTAGGAGTGGATAGGACTCATGCAATGGTTTGGTACACAGGAAGACAGTCTGACTGACAATAGTGTCCCTGAGGGGAAAAAAAAAAAAAATCCCGGTAGCATTTTGTTTAGTATATTCACAAGCACTGGGCTTCAAACCAGAGGATCCTGGGTTCAAAACCCAGCCAGACTGGAAAATCGCTAAGGGCTTGGGCAAGGTCCTTAATCCCCTAGTTGTTCCAGGTGTGTAGTGAGCTCCTTGTATGGCCACACCCTGACATCAGTGTGTAAGTGTGTGGGTGTGAATGGGTGAATGTGAGGCATAATTGTAATGTACTTTGAGCTTCTGATGCAGATGGAAAAGTGCTATATAAATGCAATTAATTTACTATAGCACTTTAATTTCATTGTTTTGTTGTTGTTAGTGGGCAGCACGTGGCTTAGTGGTTAGCACGGTTGTTTCACAACGAGAAGGTCATGGGTTCAATTCCCACCTGTGGCCTTTCTGTGTGGAGTTTGCATGTTCTCCCCGTGTTTGCATGGCTTCCTCCCACATCCAAATACATGCAGGTTAGGTTGACTGGAAACTTTAAATTGTCCGCAGGTGTACATACGGGTGTGAATGTGATTGTTTATTAATATGTGGCCCTGTGACAGAGTGGCATCCTGCCCAGGGTGTACCCCGCCTCACAGCCTATGACTGCTGGGATAGGCTCCAGCCCCCCTTGACCCAATCTTGCATAAGCAGTTGAAATTGTGTGTGTGTGTGTTGTGTGTGTGTGTGTGTGTTGTGTGTGTGTGTGTGTGTGTGTGTGTGTGTGTGTGTGTGTGTGTGTGTGTGTGTGTTCGTATGGCCAACACAGATGAGTACTCCACTGAATATGGCCTGCTTGAGGTTTCTCCCTAGGGAAAAAAACAAACAAACAAACCATGCCAGAGAGTTTTTCCTCGCCACAACCAACAATGTGCTTTCTTTAGGATGGGTAAGGTTAAACCTTACTTGTGAATAGTGCTGTGGTTTGGTGCTGTTTTAACAAACTGAATTTCAAGGTTTTTTCTTTTTAAAACAAAAACCCTCACCACCCCACCACCCTATGTAGAAACTGAAATTGTTATCTCTCTATGTGTACCCTGACCCAGTGAGTCATCAGCTCAAAAAACCTACAGATGAGAGGAGGAGATTATGTGACTGGCCCTGTTTTTGATATGACAACACCCATCTGCAGCATCTTTTGACCACAGGGTAAAAACTGGTCGCTGGACATCATAGCCAGCCAATACACAGATGCTGAGGGTGCTTGCAGACTCTCTGAATGCTTCACAGTGAATTCTGGTGTTTGTCAAGGATGTGTTCTGGTACCTACTCTGTTCAATAGTTACATGAGCTACAGTAGTGTTCAGGATAATAGTAGTGCTATATGACTAAAAAGATTAATCCAGGTTTTGAGTATATTTCTTATTGTTACATGGGAGACAAGGTACCAGTAGATTCAGTAGACCAAGCATTCATGATATGCACACTCTTAAAGCTATGAAATTGGGCTATTAGTAAAAAAAAAGTAGAAAGGGGGTGTTCACAATAATAGTAGTGTGGCATTCAGTCAGTGAGTTCGTCAATTTTGTGGAACAAACAGGTGTGAATCAGGTGTCCCCTATTTAAGGATGAAGCCAACACCTGTTGAACATGCTTTTCTCTTTGAAAGCCTGAGGAAAATGGGACGTTCAAGACATTGTTCAGAAGAACAGCATAGTTTGATTAAAAAGTTGATTGGAGAGGGAAAACTTATACGCAAGTGCCAAAATTTATAGGCTGTTCATCTACAATGATCTCCAATGCTTTAAAAATGGACAAAAAACAGAGACGCGTGGAAGAAAACGGGAAAACAACCATCAAAATGGACAGAAGAATAGCCATAATGGCAAAGGCTCACCCATTGATCAGCTCCAGGATGATCAAAGACAGTCTGGAGTTACCTGTAAGTGCTGTGACAGTTAGAAGATGCCTGTGTGAAGCTAATTTATTTGCAAGAAACCCCCGCAAAGTCCCTCTGTTAAATAAAAGATGTGAAGAAGAGGTTACAATTTGCCAAAGAACACATCAACTGGCCTAAAGAGAAATGGAGGAATATTTTGTGGCCTAATGAATGTAAAACTGTTCTTTTTGGGTCCAAGGCCCGCAGACAGTTTGTGAGACGACCCCCAAACTCTGAATTCAAGCCACAGTTCACAGTGAAGACAGTGAAGCATGGTGGTGCAAGCATCATGATATGGGCATGTTTGTCCTACTATGGTGCTGGGCCTATATATCGCATACCAGGTATCATGGATCAATTTGGATATGTCAAAATACTTGAAGAGGTCATGTTGCCTTATGCTGAAGAGGACATGCCCTTGAAATGGGTGTTTCAACAAGACAATGACCCCAAGCACACTAGTAAACAAGCACAATCTTGGTTCCAAACCAACAAAATTAATGTTTTGGAGTGACCTGCCCAATCCCCGGACCTAAATCCAATTGAAAACTTGTGGGGTGACATCAAAAAAGCTGTTTCTGAAGCAAAACCAAGAAATGTGAATGAATTGTGGAATGTTGTTAAAGAATCTTGGAGTGGAATAACAGCTGAAAGGTGCCACAAGTTGGTTGACTCCATGCCTTGCAGATGTGAAGAAATCATGAAAAAAGCAACAAAAAAAAAAGCAGCTTGAACATAATAGTTTTGAGTTTGTAGCGTCAACAGCAGATACTACTATTATTGTGAACACCCCCTTTTCTACTTTTTTTTACTAATAGCCCAATTTCATAGCCTTAAGAGTGTGCATGTCATCAATGCTTGGTCTTGTTGGATTTGTGAGAATCTATTGAATCTACTGGTACCTTGTTTCCCATGTAACAATAAGAAATATCAAAACCTGGATTAATCTTTTTAGTCACATAGCACTACTATTATTCTGGACACTACTGTTTGTGCTGGGTAGGGTTATGGAGTCCATGTGTCTTTGCTAGTGAAGAAAGGTTCACTGTCCTTCTCTTTGCTGATGATAGTGTGATCTTTGTTGAATCAATGGATGCCATGAGTGTGGCACTTGCAAAGCTGAGTTTTTGTGAGGGTCTAGGAAAAAGACTAAGGTCCAGCTTTTCAGTGACTTCTTGGACTAAGCCATCAGACATGTGTCTGTTTTGAAAGTGTCAAACTTGCTGTAAGGTTGACCTACACTGATTGTGAATTCATGTCTGAGATCTCAGCCTGTGGGACTGAGAGACACTTGAGAAGAACGTACAGAGTCATTAGGTGGAGGTCAGTTGGGGAGGCCAATATTTCTGCAAGAAAGCAATGAACCAAGTCTTTAAAGTCCTGGTGCTTCCAGTTTTACTGTACAGCTGAGACGTGCACGCTAAACAGTGATCTAAAACAATAATTGGACACTTTGGTACTTGGTCTTGACCCGAGGATCATTGATCACTCTTGGAATGGCTTGCTGTCAAATGAACAGTTGCTGAGGGAGCCTCAGATGAGGCATACTATTTGCATCATGAAGAAATGTCAACTATGACATTGCAGTCATGTGGCGTGTTTCTCTGTGCATGATCCAGGCACATGTGCCTCAGTGCCGAACATCCTCAAGCCTGGAAAAGGCTAAGGACTTGTATACTTGGGTGGATGCCACCCGGAACCCACGCCAGTTCCATAATTTGGTGGTTGCAGCAACACTTGACACTACAGAATGCTGACAGACCCGACCTGTTACACACAGTGTCTGTTATCAAGCATAGAGTCCTTGAAAGCAATCAGTGATGTATGTACAGCAAATACAGAGAAAAAAAATAAAAACAAAAAACTGAAGAACTAAAAAACAAGGTTGATAGGAATAAAAGTTTAAAAAAACCCTACATGCACACGCATACACACACGCCAGAGAGTTAAGTGAAGGGGACAGAGAGGTGTAAGGTGAGGCTGTAATTGGTTCGTGCATCACTCTTTCAACAAGGGAACACCTGGAGGAGGCGTTTATTCATACCTGACTGCTACACACATGGCAATTAAAATGAACAATTGGTAACCTGGATTACCCTTTTCTTTCCTCACTACTCACACTTTTATAAAATGTATTACAGCATGCATTTGTATTTTTGTTTATTTCATGTTGCAATTAGTCATATTTTACATGCAGCCAACATGCCATGGCATAGCTCAGAGGACCGATTACAGTTATTACAATCTTAATTTGGTGTTTCCATTTTCAAATACTTTACTGACCTCAACTGTTCAAATTTACCAGCTGTCTGGGATCTGTGTTCTGAACTGGTGTCTCTGCAACAAATGGAAAGCCACACTGTCTCAAACATTTTTAAAACATGCGTTTATGTTGCATTCTTTTGGAATAACAATAGTAAAAAAAGAGAGAATGTAATGCATATTACAGGGGAACAAACCCGAACCATAACAGGCCAGTTTCATTTACTAGTAATACAGACACACAATGCAAATGTGCACACAACAGCATATCTAGTATAATATTCATATGCATTAGCAAGATTACAGTAACATAGTAAGATTAGCATGTTTCCAGTCCTTACCTGTGTGCACCTACGAGGTCTGATAGAAAAGTATCGGACCTTTTAATTTTTTTCAAAAACCATATGGATTTGAATCACGTGTGATTGCATCAGCCAAGCTTGAACCTTCGTGCACATGCGTGAGTTTTTCACGCCTGTCGGTTGTGTCATTCGCCTGTGAGCAGGCTTTGTGTGAGCAGTGGTCTGCCCTCTCGTCGTTTTTTTATTGCGAATAAATGTCTGAACGATTTGGAGCTTTGCTGCATCAATTCTGCGGTGGAGCCACAGGATGCAAAGCAACGCCATAATGAAGCCTCACAGGACATGTTGTAGCATGTCCAGGCTCATCCACAATTTCTCGGATAGTCACACGACTGAAAACCCACTGACAGCTGTCTGAAAGCCATCTCAAAGCCGTCCTGTGAGACCAACACGGAGGTGGTTTTGTGCCGCGCAATGAACGGCACGGTGGCGTATCCATTCGCTTTTCTTCCATGAAAAAAACTCCTGTAACAGTAGAATGTGCCGAAAAAGTGCTGATGTCCACGCCTTCTGCCTTTTTGTGAAAGTCAGAAGACGTCCCGGATCAACAAAGCCTTCACGTTGGAAATGATCTGGTTGTTTCAGCGGGGTTTGAGCCTTTTGATCGGCGCTCAGAGTGCGGCGGGCTCTCAGCAGTTGTGGGCGGTCTTTAAACCATCTGGATCACTCCTTAATCTGTGTAATCCCCATAAAATCGTCCCTGAAAGCCATATTAATTTTCCAAACGGTGTCCACCTGGAGGTCTCTCACAGTTTCTGGAAAAAAAATTGATGCAGCAAAGCTCCAAATCGTTCAGACATTTATTCGCAATAAAAAAACGACGAGAGGGGTGGACCACTGCTCACACAAAGCCTGCTCACAGGCGAATGACGCAACCGACAGGTGTGAAAAAACTCACGCATGAGCATGAAGGTTCAAGCTTGGCTGATGCAATCACACGTGATTCAAATCCATATGGTTTTTGAACAAAATAAAAAGGTCCGATACTTTTCTAACAGACCTCGTATATTTCTGATTTTCTCATCTGGGGGTGCTGTTTCATAGTACTGTGAAATATAAATCTCATTTTATGCCATTTCTTTTTGTATTCTACTAACACCAGAGTCATAGAGGGGGCATTTGGCAAAATTGGTAACACCGGATTTGCCCTATCATTGGTTAAACCATGACCGCACGAAAAACAAAAAGGGTTTTAAACTGTGAGAGCCTTCGTGCACTTGATGATTTGACAGCGGGACAGCCTTAAACCCTCATGTATTTAGAGAGAAACCCTGTGAGTCTGAGAGGGCGGACATTGGGATTGGTCTGATGACATTACTCTCTGCAACAAGTCGAGACACATACAGCAGGTGGCAGAAGACAGGTCTGTGCTACATGACTAAGCAAAACAAACTCCTTGGATTGATCTGCGAGGTCTATTAGATAAGAAACCGACACTTTTATTTTTTTTTTAACTATATGGATTTGAATGACATGCGATTACACCAATGTTGGAGTTATTCTGTAGATACACTGTTTTATTTTATCATGCATGTTTTGTGTTCTCTGCTCTGGTAGAATGTAGTTCTCTCTGCTCTGATAAAGTGTATTGTACTGATGTGATGGGTGAAGGTTACTTAAGATATGTGACATGACGTGTTTCTGCAAGTTGTGGTATCTCTGTGTGCACGCTAAGCTCTTTTTAGGACATGTGAAGATGACTCATGCAGGACGCAGCTGAAGCTGAGCAGTAAGATAAAGAATAGAGAATTGAATGTTCCAACCACAGTGTGATTGTGATACATCAGTCCTTTTGTCAGAAGAAGTGTGATTAATCGTTAGATGTCTTAAACACATCTTAACCGAGCCCAAGATTAAAAAGGTTCTGAACATCCTGAATGTATTGTGCAATCAGCAGTTCTGCGGCAACAGCTCACGCGCTATCACTCTTCCCCTCAGGAGCTGTACCGCCCATGTATGTAGGGAAGTCCTAAATAAAAAGAGCGGGAGCGCAGGCCAGACTTTAGTGTAGCTTTGGTGTACAGCCTGACTGCACTCCTCGCGAGCTTAAATTGAATTCTATCTCTCACTTGTTTTATTGCCTGGTTGTCTCTTCCTCTTATCAAAGGTACAGTATTCTAAACCCGACAAAGACTGGGGGCTCGTCCGGGATCCCAACAGACCTGACGGATCCAGCGAGGGTGATCGACACCAGAGAAATCCTTGGCCAAGGTAACTCAGACCCTTTGACGGGACTGGCTCAATCCGTTGGCTGGGATCTGAAAGGTTGACGGGATCACCGAGAGGGAAAGAGACCGACGGAGTGTGAGTATAGAATTTGATTCTGATAAAATTGTTGTTGTGAATGGTGGCAGTAGGCTGCTGTAAATAGAAATGTTGAAATAGTGAAATAGTGACAGAAAGTCACGGTTTAAACAGGGAAATAAGTGCACAGTGAAAAGGCAGTTAAATCTCGCAGGGATGGTGGAGTCCCCTAATGCAGGACATTAGTTAAATTCCATGGGAGGGTGAGCTCCCCTGACCTAAGAATACGCGTACGGTTATTAAAAGTGTTTCTATGTATTTGTGTAAATAAAATAACTGTGTGTGAGTGTAATAAAAGTGACTGAGTGAGAGTGTGGAGTCACTTCGACTCCCCTCTATGAAAATCTCACAGGAAAGTAAGTAGTAAGTTTTGAGAAGAAGCAAAGGCAAGGCCTTCCCGTGCCCTCCGGGGTGGCGAAAGGGAACGCACTTCTCAGAATAGTTGATTACTACCCTGTGACTGTAACACCACCAGTGGATTAGGACCCTGTAGGGGCAAAACCATCACTGGTCTAAAACGTTCTGAAACACAAAATGGGAAAATCTAACAGTAAAATGAGAGACCTAAGTCCCGGGACGATCTAAAAACAAAAGATTGGATATACATGAATAAATGATCCAAATTCAACAAAACACTTAGATAAGTGGATAAAAGATCATGGATTTGATGGACGCCTGCAGAAAGAGTCATTAACTAAACTAAAGAACAGTATTGAGAAAAAGTGTGGAACAAGTGAGAAAAAGAAAGAAAAAGAAGGTCAAGGTGAAATTGTAGCATGGGAAAGAGAAGTTGAGAAACAAAAGAAGGGCCTTAGAGAAGCAAAGGAAAGACAGAAAGAAACAGTAAATGATAAGAAGGAGCAGGGAAACGTGATGTTTCACAGACAAGAAGATAATGAGACAGGGCCTGCGGCTCCAAAAGTAGAAATGGTAGTAAAATTGGATACTACAAAACACAGTCAGCCAGAAGCTGAAATAAAGGAGAATAAACTCTATCCAGATTTACCGCAGGGACAACCCCCATCATATGTAGACCCTACACAACACGTCATGAGAACACGATCCAAAACACTAAAAGATGAAGAAAATCAACCTGGACCATCAGCCCCACCGGCTGATCAGGAACCAGGTGGATCAGGAGTCTATCCAATGATTCATGTGGCAAATCCACATACGTCAGGACCAAGAACTATTCTTGTGTACCGAACTTGGACACAAGCAGACGTTAAGGCAGCTGTGGAAGGTGTAACTCCCCCACGAGAAGATGTAGCCCAGTACATTATTGACATAACCGCTTTGGTTAAATCCTACAATCTTAGAGGGGATGAAGTTCAACAAGTCATAATGGCAACTGTGACAAAGGATTGGGCTGATGTAAAAGGAGATTGGGATCCTGCAGAGGCAGACCACACTCCATTAGCCCATGATAGTCAGGAATTGGAAGATCGATTGGCCGCACTACTGCTGAGAATTAAGCAGAAATACCAGCAGAAGTCAAATTACACAGAAATAAATCGCACAAAACAGAAAGATGATGAACCATTTGAAGACTATCGACATCGAATGGAAAAAGTTTTTAAAGTGCACAGTGGTCTTCTACCACTGAAAAATGATAGCGTGTATGAACAACAATTGAAAAATGCACTCCATGCCAACTCCAGATCAGATATCCGAGCATGGGTAGACAAACACATGATAACGCTCCCAACAGCTGGGTTACAAGAGTATGTAGACCACGCCATACACGCAGAAAGAAATCTGAAAACAAAAAAGGCAGCCCCAAAAGGAAACAGGTGACTACCTTCTATTCTGATGAGTCTGAATGGCAGGAAGGCCAAGTCTTTTTTCAAGGCAGAAAATTCGGACCACCTCGTGGGCGGGGCCGTTTTAGAGGCCCACCCCGAGGACGTTTTCAATCAAACCCACAGAGGCAATGGAAGCAGGACAGGCAAGGAAATTGGCAGGGCCAAGGCCGTCAGCTCCCCCAAAGCCCTGGGCTGGAAGGTCAAATGAGTGTTGGGTTTGCGGCAAATTAGGACATTTCGCCAAGGACTGCCCACAAAGAACACAGAATCCGCAATGACTAACCGCCCGACAAGCAACATCAACGGGACCTTTAGTCCCTGAGGCAGATCTAAACCTTCAAGATCTGCTGATGAGTGATGTACCTAAACCGGAAGTGACTTTAATGATGAATGGGAAGCATGTTGTTTTCCTATGCGATTCGGGCGCATGTAAAACAACATGTTGCTCATGGCCGGTAGGGTTACAGCCCAGTGATGAAACATTTTGGGTAAGAGCAGCCAATGGGAAGACATGTGCTGTCCCTGTGTCCCAACCCGTGTGGATTCGGGACCCAGAAGGGAAGTCATGTTGCATCTCTGTATTGATGATGCCCCAATGTCCGGTTAATCTTCTCGGACGAGATGGTCTAACTGCATTGGGACTGTCTCTAGTGTCGGACAATGGACTGTTGCGAGTAAAACGACAACATCAGCTGCAGGTCTTTACTTTAGGCTCAAATTACGCCCTAAACTGCTACTATTATTATTTTCTGAAACTACGAGATGCTAGCCCCACCTCTTTTGGTGCATCTGTTCTGTTGTTTGCTAAAACATTGTTGTCTCATCCTGAACAAACACATGAACCGGAAGATCTCCATGTCACATTGTGGTACAAGGGTACTCCAGGACCGGACGGTAACTATGAGAGCCTCTTGGAGGAAGTAACCCCAACATCTGCAGTAACAGACTGTATTTACCATGATGGGAAAAATAGAGCTGCAATTGCGGTCTCTCATGTTCCTCCAGAAATTCAGAGATTACATAGGACTGGTACTCCCTTCCATGTGTCCCTCTTCAAACCATATCTCGTGACTTGGCAAAGCCTAGGGTTTATGGTCAAAGAGGGCATAAATGCAACCGATTGGGTTGAATCCCATCCAGGGAGTGGAGAATTTTTCAGTCCTTCCACCGGTCTATTCTGTGTACTCCTTCTCCATAGAACGGATTTGGAAGCAGGGAGTAGTGTTGACCATTGCGATAATCCTCAACAGACAGCATGATCATATTTATTGAATCCAGAGGATGAGCAGAGGTTGGTGGAAATTCCACCTACCCTCTGGTCCCAAGGACCCTCTGATGTAGGGCTAGTAAAAGGAGTCCTACCAGTGCAAATTAGACCAAAAACGGAATATCGCCCATGTGTCCGGCAGTACCCTTTGAGACCCGATGCGACGGAAGGGATCCAACCGGTAATACAAGATCTATTGAAGGCAGGAGTCTTGATCCCCTGCCCCGATTCACCATGTAACACACCTATCTTTCCGGTAAAAAAGGCTCCTCCCTCCATAGGTTGGAGAATGGTGCAAGACCTACAAGCTGTCAACAATGCTGTTGTTCAAAGAGCTCCTTGTGTCCCGGATCCGTACACGTTGTTAAATTTGTTGCGACCAGATGCTAAAGTATTTACTGTCGTTGATATTAGTAATGCTTTCTTTTCTGTCCCGGTTGATCCAGACAGCCAGTTCTGGTTCACTTTCACATACGCAGGACAAAGGTATACATACACACGATTGCCACAAGGATATGCTGAAAGCCCAACCATTTATTCGCAAGTAATGTCAGCTAGTATGGCCAAATTTGTACCACCAGGTGGTAGCCAGATTTTCTTGTACGTAGACGACATTCTGATAGCCTCTCATGACAAAGATATCTGCATCACAGACACTTTGGCCACCTTACATCACCTAGCCAGGGAAGGACATAAGGTCAGCAAGAACAAATTACAGTTGTGGTCCCCGACAGTAAAGTATTTGGGACATGAATTGAGTGCACAAGGACGCACTATTGTTCAAGACAGGAAGACGGCTATTCTCCAGGCACCCAAGCCATTGACAAAAAAGCAGATGATGTCCTTTTTAGGCATCACTGGCTACTGCCGTAGCTGGATTCCAGATTATGCGCAAATTACGTCTCCTCTCTTGAAATTAATGTATGACGAAAGTATATCCATGTCAACAGCATTGAAGTGGACCCCAGAGGCGGAAGCGGCATTTGTGCAAATCAAACAAAGTCTGGTGTCTAGCTCGGCTCTAGCCCTACCAAATTATGACAAACCATTTGTTCAAACTGTCGATTGCAAAGGTCATTTTATGACTTCTGTATTGACGCAGCAATATGGAGAAAGGCTTCGCCCGGTTGCCTACTATTCTTCCAAATTAGACAGAGTTGCTTGTGCACTTCCTCCGTGCGTACGTGCAGTAATAGCAGCCTCTATGGCTATAGAGAGTTCTGCTGGAGTTGTGCTTTTCCATTCATTAATACTAAAAGTACCCCATGCAGTGTCAGCATTGCTGCTACAAACAAATATGACATTTCTGTCTCCAGCACGTCATCTTTCTTGTATGGCTACGCTCCTATCTCAACCCCATTTGACTATTGAACGCTGCACAACATTAAATCCTGCCACACTCTTGCCCATCCCAGTGGATGGAGAACCACATGACTGTGTGGAGGAAGCCCAACGAGTATCTAAATGCAGACCCGATTTAAAAGATACATCTCTTTCAGAGGGCACAGTGGTATTTGTGGACAGCTCCTTAAAGAAAAATCATCTAGGAGAAACGATGACTGGGTACGCGGTAGTGACACAAGCTGTCAAGCTACCTGCTAACATGTCGGCACAAGCGGCCGAACTGGTAGCTCTCACCGTAGCCTGCCAAATTTTCAGAGATCAATCTGTCACAATCTATACTGATAGCCAATACGCATTTTCCACGGTGCATGTGTTCGCTCAACAGTGGAAAAATCGTGGAATGGTCACTTCAACAGGGAAGCCTGTCACACATGCCACTCTGCTCACCAAATTATTAGAAGCAGTCCAGCTACCCAGTCAATTGGCTATTTGTAAATGTGCAGCGCATACAAAAGGGACTGATCTTATTTCCCAAGGTAATGCATTCGCTGATGAATCTGCAAAAGCTGCTGCTGAAGGCCATCTTCATGTGGTTGCTGATCCTAACACACTTACAATTGATAAAGCAACTGAAGTAACACCTGATCTCTTGGTAGGAATGCAAAATCAAAGCCCGGACAGTGAGAGGAAATTATGGGAAAAACATGGAGCCGTCAAAAACAAGGACGGTCTCTACATGTGACCCCTTAACAAACCTGTGTTGCCCAAAAATTTGTATAAATGGGCAACTATTTCAAGCCATGGTGTTTCCCATGTCTCGACAGGGGGGATGATTAAACAAATCGAAACAGTGTATACAACATTTGGATTTAATAATTTTTCAAAATAATTTTGTAAAGCATGCATGATATGTGCAAAACACAACGTGCAAGGGAATTTGAGACCTCTACGAGGAAAGTTCCCTGAACCACAATATCCATTTCAGACCATACACATGGATTATATTCAATTGAACAAAAGTGAAGGGAAAGAATTTTGTTTGGTCATTATTGATGCATTTTCAAAATGGGTCGAGATCTTCCCCACAAAACATGCAGATGCATTAACAGTGGCAAAAGCACTGTGCAAAGACATAGTACCTAGGTATGGTATACCAGAAAAAATATATAGTGACAATGGACTGCATTTTGTAAACCAAGTTGTGAGAAACATTGGACAACTGTTTTGCATAAACCTAAAAAACCACTGTGCATATCATCCGCAAAGCGCAGGACTAGTAGAAAGAATGAATGGGACAATTAAAAATAGGCTAAAGAAGGCGATGGAAGAAACAAACAGACCATGGACACAGTGCGTGGACTTAGTAAAAATGTATATAAACATCACAAGTACAGCAGGATTAACACCATATGAGACCCTTTTTGGCCGACCGTACAGATTACCTCAGTTCAGAAATCCATGGGAAATACCAAAAGAAGCAAACCTAGCTGATTATATGAGAAAGATGCTGGAAAAGCAAAAGGACAGGACCTCAAACATTGATGATCCCATCTCTCCACAGGACGACCCTAAAGTGGTACCTGGAGACTGGGTACTGATAAGAAGCATCAAGAGGAAACACTGGCACTCACCTAAGTGGGAAGGTCCATTCCAAGTACTGCTCACTACACCCACAGCCTTAAAAATAGGAGAAAGACAAACATGGATACATTTAACACATTGTAAGAAAGTGATCTCTGTAAACCCAGTGTAAGTACGGAAAGTGAGCAAGTCTGATAATAGTGTGTGGCTCTGGTGTTAAGATCCAGGGCAGACACAAAAATCAGCAGAAGAAATTACAAGCCACTGACCAGAAACTTAGGACACTGACTTTAGGGAGATCCTAACTATGTCGCGCCATACACCATTATGGATGAAAACAGCATTGTGCTGCTGGGCATTAGTGTTAGGAGCCATAACAGTCACTATATGGGGAATGCACGTGTGGACACCATTAATGAAAAAGGGAATTGACTTTGGGGAAGTAGAGAACATCACAACCAGAACAGACGAAACTACAAGTGGAAATTCAATCCGCCGCGTTAAACGATATGTGGTTACCTCAAAGGGAGTAACCTGCTACAATCATGGGAGGCAGATACTATGCGGACTAAATCCTTGTGAAGACCAGGAAACATCCTACCAATGGTTTTATGCCTGTTACACCACACCCAGGATCTATTATGTTGTACAGATACCCTTTTTGACCCTCAGACAAGATAGCTGGATTGGTGATCCTGGACAATGGCTGGCTTATGATTTCTACATGACTACGGGTTTTCCCCGTGCCAGTCATTGGTGGGGAAATACCTTTCTGACGAATGGCTACCCGTCCGCCTGGCCACAAAATTCCTATGGGTGGACAGACGACGCGTATAATTGGAAAAATATCATATCAAACCTAACAGTCAGCGGCCGAACCAAAACAGTGACATTCACAATAAACTCGTTAAAATTCCAGATAAGCAGACCAATCGAACGGATATGTCACACGTTTGCACTGTGTGCATACAAAGCGGGGTATGATCCTTGCTGGAAGATTGTGCTATGCCCAAAGACACCAAATACAAATGCCTCAAGAGACACCACAAATCAAACAATACTGGGTGACCTTCTCCCCGGACCGGGGTCTGTAAGAGCCAAGCAGGCCCGCTTGCATAAAGGGCCTCTGTCAGCAGATGATTGGTTTTTGGTAACTACGGGAATTAGCGGACAAAATAACAATTGGCTCCTGATGGCGGAGCAAGCAGTAAAATCCACAAAACAGGATTGCGTAGTATGTATGGGGCCCCGACCAATTTTACAGGTGATTCCAGCAGCGATATCGGACGACTGCCTATTGGTGGTAATGAAAAATACAATACACCGAAACCACAATTGTTCAGTATGGGACCACATTTACCCTGTTGCGGATGCGGTAAAAAACAAACCAATATTCTCAGAAAAGGTAGCTTTGGGAAATTTCTCCTGTATCAAACTGCCCGGAACAGGGAAACCACTGGGAAATCTGAACGAGACTAAGTGGTGTAGTCGAATAATACAGATAAACGGTTCATTTGTACCAGTCAGCCGAAGTGACGTGTGGTGGTGGTGTGGAGATAATAGAATTTTTGACAGATTGCCTAGGAATGTGTCAGGCTACTGTGCTTTAGTGTCCCTACTCCTCCCAGTAAAAGCCATTCCCATTTTAGCCAAGGACTTGCTGACGCACCTAAAGTCTGTGGTGCCTGAAAATTGGCATAGAGTAAAAAGAGATTGGAAAGGAGTGGGAGATCCGACATATATTGAGGCAATAGGAGTCCCCAGAGGAGTGCCTGATGAGTACAAACTGGCTGATCTGTTGTGTGGGCCGCTGAAGAGGAGGTACTGCTGGCCCACCACCACCAGAGGGCGCCCTGCCTGGAGTGCGGGCTCCAGGCACCAGAGGGCGCCGCCGCCTCACGTGAGCAGCTACGGTGACAGCTGTCACCCATCACCTGAGACAGCTGACGGCAATCATCTGTGGGGTATATCAGTAGGACGGCACCTCCACCTCATTGCCGAGATATCGTTTCTACCTACGAGGTAACGTATCAAAGCTGACGGAGTGTATCCTTTTGGATTAGTGTATAGCTTGTGGATTACTGTTCCAACGAGAGGTGGAGGTAACTTCCCTGCTGTTCGGAGTCTTGGGTGCCAACGCGCCCCCATCTAACTGTTCTTTGTTCCTCGCCAGCAGTACCAGGTCCGACACGCGGAGGCAGTGGCCACCTGGGAGTTCGGGACTTGGCGGCTCCAGTATTTCCGGGGTCCTGTGGCGGAGGAAGCCGTGTGGTTCGGGTCTTACCTTGGAGAGGCGTCTCCTATCTTCGAGCCTGCCCACACGACACTTTTGTGAATTGACTGTTGTCCATTTCGTGATTGGTTGTATTCGTTGTGCACGTTCACAACAGTAAAGCCTTGTTATTTGACTTTCTCCATTGTCCGTTCATTTGCGCCCCCTGTTGTGGGTCCGTGTACTGACACTTTCCCAACATGATCAGATAGCAGCTGGATTTGAATCCTCCATCTGTTGGTGGTGCTCAATTAATAAGAACGTAGACAGAATAAACTACATCCACTACAACGTGCAGAAATTGGGAAATTGGACAGAGGAAGGTTTTAAAGTGGTACATTCCCAACTGGCAGCCACCTCACTGATGGCCTTCCAGAACCGCATAGCCCTGGACATGCTACTCACTGAGAAAGGAGGAGTCTGTGCAATGTTTGGAGAACAGTGTTGCACATTCATACCGAACAACACAGCAGCCGATGGAAGCCTGACCCAGGCCATTGAGGGCCTGCGGACACTGAACAAGAAGATGAAGGATCACAGCGGCATTAATGCCGAATTCTGGGACTCGTGGCTGGACGTGTTTGGGAAGTATCGCACTTTGGTCTCCTCTGCGCTTATATCTATAGCAGTTTTTGCTGCAATTCTGACCTTGTGTGGATGCTGTTGTATTCCTTGTCTACGTGGTCTAGTCAATAGAATGATAACCACTGCTATCTCACCAGCCAGACAGGATTCAGCTCAGGCATACCCCCTTCTGGGTAACCATCCAGGCGATGACGATGATGAAACTGATGAAGAAGACGACTACGGCCACTATCTTCCACATCTGTTCCCTGATCCAGGTGATTATGGTGAACCTGACGATGACCTCAACACCAACGATAAGACCTCCCGAGTGTAAATGTATTTTTACCATTGTTTAATGACCCTGCAGCTGAAAATCTGAATAAGAAGTGGTTGCTTAGTAACAATTGTTTACTTTTAGGTGAAGATGTAATACTGTTGGAATGCATGATAAACAGGGGGGAAATGTTGGAGTTATTCTGTAGATACACTGTTTTATTTTATCATGCATGTTTTGTGTTCTCTGCTCTGGTAGAATGTAGTTCTCTCTGCTCTGATAAAGTGTATTGTACTGATGTGATGGGTGAAGGTTACTTAAGATATGTGACATGACGTGTTTCTGCAAGTTGTGGTATCTCTGTGTGCACGCTAAGCTCTTTTTAGGACATGTGAAGATGACTCATGCAGGATGCAGCCGAAGCTGAGCAGTAAGATAAAGAATAGAGAATTGAATGTTCCAACCACAGTGTGATTGTGATACATCAGTTCTTTTGTCAGAAGAAGTGTGATTAATCGTTAGATGTCTTAAACACATCTTAACCGAGCCCAAGATTAAAAAGGTTCTGAACATCCTGAATGTATTGTGCAATCAGCAGTTCTTCGGCAACAGCTCACGCGCTATCACTCTTCCCCTCAGGAGCTGTACCGCCCATGTATGTAGGGAAGTCCTAAATAAAAAGAGCGGGAGCGCAGGCCAGACTTTAGTGTAGCTTTGGTGTACAGCCTGACTGCACTCCTCGCGAGCTTAAATTGAATTCTATCAATCAATCAATCAATCAACTTTTTTCTTGTATAGCGCCAAATCACAACAAACAGTTGCCCCAAGGCGCTCCACATTGCAAGGCAAGGCCATACAATAATTATGAAACACAGTCTACGTCTAAAGCAACATAACCAAGGGATGGTCCAGGGTCACCCGATCCAGCCCTAACTATAAGCCTTAGCGAAAAGGAAAGTTTTAAGCCTAATCTTAAAAGTAGAGAGGGTATCTGTCTCCCTGATCTGAATTGGGAGCTGGTTCCACAGGAGAGGAGCCTGAAAGCTGAAGGCTCTGCCTCCCATTCTACTCTTACAAACCCTAGGAACTACAAGTAAGCCCGCAGTCTGAGAGCGAAGCGCTCTAATGGGGTAATATGGTACTACGAGGTCCCTAAGATAAGATGGGACCTGATTATTCAAAACCTTATAAGTAAGAAGAAGAATTTTAAATTCTATTCTAGCATTAACAGGAAGCCAATGAAGGGAGGCCAACACGGGTGAGATATGCTCTCTCCTGCTAGTCCCCGTCAGTACTCTAGCTGCAGCATTCTGAACCAACTGAAGGCTTTTTAGGGAACTTTTAGGACAACCTGATAATAATGAATTACAATAGTCCAGCCTAGAGGAAACAAATGCATGAATTAGTTTTTCAGCATCACTCTGAGACAAGACCTTTCTGATTTTAGAGATATTGCGTAAATGCAAAAAGGCAGTCCTACATATTTGTTTAATATGCGCTTTGAATGACATATCCTGATCAAAAATAACTCCAAGATTTCTCACAGTATTACTAGAGATCAGGGAAATGCCATCCAGAGTAACGATCTGGTTAGACACCATGCTTCTAAGATTTGTGGGGCCAAGTACAATAACTTCAGTTTTATCTGAGTTTAAAAGCAGGAAATTAGAGGTCATCCATGTCTTTATGTCTGTAAGACAATCCTGCAGTTTAGCTAATTGGTGCGTATCCTCTGGCTTCATGGATAGATAAAGCTGGGTATCATCTGCGTAACAATGAAAATTTAAGCAATACCGTCTAATAATACTGCCCAAGGGAAGCATGTATAAAGTGAATAAAATTGGTCCTAGCACAGAACCTTGTGGAACTCCATAATTAACTTTAGTCTGTGAAGAAGATTCCCCATTTACATGAACAAACTGTAATCTATTAGACAAATATGATTCAAACCACCGCAGCGCAATGCCTTTAATACCTATGACATGCTCTAATCTCTGTAATAAAATTTTATGGTCAACAGTATCAAAAGCAGCACTGAGGTCCAACAGAACAAGCACAGAGATAAGTCCACTGTCCGAAGCCATAAGAAGATCATTTGTAACCTTCACTAATGCTGTTTCTGTACTATGATGAATTCTAAAACCTGACTGAAACTCTTCAAATAGACCATTCCTCTGCAGGTGATCAGTTAGCTGTTTTACAACTACCCTCTCAAGAATCTTTGAGAGAAAAGGAAGGTTGGAGATTGGCCTATAATTAGCTAAGATAGCTGGGTCAAGTGATGGCTTTTTAAGTAATGGTTTAATTACTGCCACCTTAAAGGCCTGTGGTACATAACCAACTAACAAAGATAGATTGATCATATTTAAGATTGAAGCATTAAATAATGGTAGGACTTCCTTGAGCAGCCTGGCAGGAATGGGGTCTAATAAGCATGTTGATGGTTTGGATGAAGTAACTAATGAAAATAACTCAGACAGAACAATCGGAGAGAAAGAGTCTAACCAAATACCGGCATCACTGAAAGCAGCCAAAGATAACGATACATCTTTGGGATGGTTATGAGTAATTTTTTCTCTAATAGTCAAAATTTTGTTAGCAAAGAAGTCATGAAGTCATTACTAGTTAAGTTAATGGAATACTCAGCTCAATAGAGCTCTGACTCTTTGTCAGCCTGGCTACAGTGCTGAAAAGAAACCTGGGGTTGTTCTTATTTCTTCAATTAGTGATGAGTAGAAAGATGTCCTAGCTTCACGAAGGGCTTTCTTATAGAGCAACAAACTCTTTTTCCAGGCTAAGTGAAGATCTTCTAAATTAGTGAGACGCCATTTCCTCTCCAACTTACGGGTTATCTGCTTTAAGCTACGAGTTTGTGAGTTATACCACGGAGTCAGACACTTCTGATTTAAAGCTCTCTTTTTCAGAGGAGCTACAGCATCCAAAGTTGTCTTCAATGAGGATGTAAAACTATTGACAAGATACTCTAACTCCCTTACAGAGTTTAGGTAGCTACTCTGCTCTGTGTTGGTATATGACATTAGAGAACATAAAGAAGGAATCATATCCTTAAACCTAGTTACAGCGCTTTCTGAAAGACTTCTAGTGTAATGAGACTTATTCCCCACTGCAGGGTAGTCCATCAGGGTAAATGTTATTAAAAAATGATCAGACAAAAGGGAGTTTTCAGGGAATACTGTTAAGTCTTCTATTCCATACCATAAGTCAGAACAAGATCTAAAATATGATTAAAGTGGTGGGTGGACTCATTTACTTTTTGAGCAAAGCCGATAGAGTCTAATAATAGATTAAATGCAGTGTTGAGGCTGTCATTCTCAGCATCTGTGTGGATGTTAAAATCGCCCACTATAATTATCTTATCTGAGCTAAGCACTAAGTCAGACAAAAGGTCTGAAAATTCACAGAGAAACTCACAGTAACGACCAGGTGGACGATAGATAATAACAAATAAAACTGGTTTTTGGGACTTCCAATTTGGATGGACAAGACTAAGAGACAAGCTTTCAAATGAATTAAAGCTCTGTCTAGGTTTTTGATTAATTAATAAGCTGGAATGGAAGATTGCTGCTAATCCTCCGCCCCGGCCCGTGCTACGAGCATTCTGACAGTTAGTGTGACTCGGGGGTGTTGACTCATTTAAACTAACATATTCATCCTGCTGTAACCAAGTTTCTGTTAGGCAGAATAAATCAATACGTTGATCAATTATTATATCATTTACCAACAGGGACTTAGAAGAAAGAGACCTAATGTTTAATAGACCACATTTAACTGTTTTAGTCTGTGGTGCAATTGAAGGTGCTATATTATTTTTTCTTTTTGAATTTTTATGCTTAAATAGATTTTGCTAGTTATTGGTGGTCTGGGAGCAGGCACCGTCTCTACGGGGATGGGGTAATAGGGGGATGGCAGGGGGAGAGAAGCTGCAGAGAGGTGTATAAGACCACAGCTCTGCCTCCTGGTCCCAACGCTAGACAGTCACAGTTTGGAGGATCCCAAAAAATTGGCCAGATTTCTAGAATGAGAGCTGCTCCCTCTAAAGTGGGATGGATGCCGTCTCTCCTAACAAGACCAGGTTTTCCCCAGAAGCTTTGCCAATTATCAATGAAGCCCACCTCATTTTTTGGACACCACTCAGACAGCCAGCAATTCAAGGAGAACATGCGGCTAAACATGTCACTCCCGGTCTGATTGGGGAGGGGCCCAGAGAAAACAACAGAGTCCGACATTGTTTTTGCAAAGTTACACACCGATTCAATGTTAATTTTAGTGACCTCCGATTGGCGTAACCGAGTGTCATTACTGCCGACGTGAATTACAATCTTACCAAATTTACGCTTAGCCTTAGCCAGCAATTTCAAATGTCCTTCGATGTCGCCTGCTCTGGCCCCCGGAAGACAATTGACAATGGTTGCTGGTGTCGCTAACTTCACATTTCTCAAAACAGAGTCGCCAATAACCAGAGTTTGATCCTCGGCGAGTGTATCGTCGAGTGGGGAAAAACGGGTAGAGATGTGAACGGGTTGACGGTGTACACGGGGCTTCTGTTTAGGGCTACGCTTCCTCCTCACAGTCACCCAGTCAGCCTGCCTTCCCGACTGCACGGGGTCTGCCAGGGGGGAACTAACGGCGGCTAAGCTACCTTGGTCCGCACCGACTACAGGGGCCTGGCTAGCTGTAGAATTTTCCACGGTGCGGAGCCGAGCCTCCAATTCGCCCAGCCTGGCCTCCAAAGCTACGAATAAGCTGCACTTATTACATGTACCGTTACTGCTAAAAGAGGCCGAGGAATAACTAAACATTTCACACCCAGAGCAGAAAAGTACGGGAGAGACAGGAGAAGCCGCCATGCTAAAACGGCTAAGAGCTAGTAGCTACGCTAAGCTAGCGGATTCCCAAACAGGGAATCCGACACTAGACAGGCTGTGGAGCAGCACAGGTAACGCACGACAACAGTGCTACAATAAAAAAAATCCACTACAGGCTGTGGAGCAGCACAGGTAACGCACAACAACAGTGCTAAAAAATAAAATAAAATAAAATAAAAATCCACTGGACAGGCTGTGGAGCAGCACAGGCAACGCACGACAACAGTGCTAAAACAAAATAAAAATCCACTAGACAGGCTGTGGAGCAGCACAGGTAACGCACGACAACAGTGCTAAAATAAAATAAAAATCCACTAGACAGGCTGTGGAGCAGCACAGGTAACGCACAACAACAGTGCTAAAAATAAAATAAAATAAAAATCCACTGGACAGGCTGTGGAGCAGCACAGGTAACGCACAACAACAGTGCTAAAAAATAAATAAAATAAAATAAAATCCACTGGACAGGCTGTGGAGCAGCACAGGCAACGCACGACAACAGTGCTAAAACAAAATAGAAATCCACTAGACAGGCTGTGGAGCAGCACAGGTAACGCACACAACAGTGCTAAAACAAAATAAAAATCCACTGGACAGGCTGTGGAGCAGCACAGGTAACGCACAACAACAGTGCTAAAACAAAATAAAATCCACTAGACAGGCTGTGGAGCAGCACAGGTAACGCACGACAACAGTGCTAAAACAAAATAAAAATCCACTAGACAGGCTGTGGAGCAGCACAGGTAACGCACAACAACAGTGCTAAAACAAAATAAAAATCCACTGGACAGGCTGTGGAGCAGCACAGGTAACGCACAACAACAGTGCTAAAAAATAAAATAAAATAAAATAAAAATCCACTGGACAGGCTGTGGAGCAGCACAGGCAACGCACGACAACACTTCTCACTTGTTTTATTGCCTGGTTGTCTCTTCCTCTTATCAAAGGTACAGTATTCTAAACCCGACAACCAATCATGCTTGAACCCTCGTGCGCATGCGTGAGTTTTTTCACGCGTGTCGGTGACGTCATTTCCCTGTGGGCAGGCCTTGAGTGAGATGTGGTTCAGCCCTCTCGGCTGAATTCCTTTGTTTCACACGCTGCTCGAGACGGCGCGCGTTGCTTTATCAAAATTTTTTCTGGACCTGTGAGGAGTATCCGAGTGGACACTATTCGAGAAATTAAGCTGGTTTTCGGTGAAAAGTTTAATGGCTGATGAGAGATTATGGGGTGTTTCTGTCGGTGTAAGGACTTCCCACGGAGCGGGACGTCGCGCAGCGCTTCCAGGCACCGTCGTCGGCCTGTTTCTACCTGAAAACATCCTAATTTAAGGCTTAATTCACCCAGGACGTCGTGAGAGAACAGAGAAGATTCAGAAGAGGCCGGCATGAGGACTTTATGCGGACATTCCACTGTTTAAGGACATTTTGTAATGAAAGACGTGTGCGCAAAATCTGTGTGCGCCGCGACAGGAAAAACACATCTGTGTTGAAAACCATTTGTAAAATTCAGGCGGCTTTTGATGGCTTTCAACAAGTGAGTAACTGAGAAATTGTTTAACAGCTTGGACATGTTCCAACTTGTGCGTTAAGGTTTCCAACGGAGGTGTTTTTCCTGTCGCGACCCCCCGCGGTCGGGTCCGGCCCGACATGCGACTCTGCCCACACATTCTTTCATTACAAAATGTCCGTTAACAATGGAATGTTCGAATAAACTCCTCATGCCGACTTCTTCTGAAAGTTCTCTGTTCTCTGACGACTTCCTGGGTCAACAGAGCCTGAAATGTGGAAGTTTTCAATTTGAAACGGCGAGACGCTGCCGCCTCAAAGCGCAGATTGCCGTCAGGCGCCGTGGGCCGTCCTTACGGCGACACTACCAGACCAAAATCTCTCATCAGCCGTTAAAATTTTTACCGAAAACCAGCTGAATTTATCGAACGGTGTCCACTCAGTTGTGCCTTACAGTTTTGAAAAAATTTTGATCAAACAAAGCAGCAGTCTCTGAGCCATTCCTAAACAATGAAAACAATCGATGAGAGGGTGGGCGACTCCTCACTCAAAGACTGCCCACAGGCGAATGACGTAACCAACAGGCGTGAAAAAACTCTCGCATGCCCACAAGGGTTCAAGCATGTCTGATGTAATCACACGTGATTCAAATCCATATGGTTTTTGAAAAAAATAATAAGGTCGGATACTTTTCTAATAGACCTCGTACTTCATCTATATTAAGCAAAATAAATCAGATTATCCTCATTATATGCCGTATTGATTGGTGTATTACAAGATAGTTATTGTTTTTAAGTTCCTGTGTCAATAACCTGGAGGGGATGAACTCGTGTATTAACTCAGTAGCAGCATTTTGCAGGCTACACGCCTACGCTTTTCCACAGCCTGGGAAAAGCAGCTTCAGGATGAGCTGCAGTTACTTTGCTGTCAAGGACAACAATGCAAAACATAGATATGTCACTAAATTACAGGCTGCTTGTCTGGAGTCGTGTCAGTACAAATAGCCAGACTAGCACAAAACATGGGCAAAAGTGGAATATGTGGATACATAATACTGGTAACGTATTTAGATTCCTGCCAAGGACGTTTACAGTGTATCTGGAAAGTATTCACAGCGCTTTACTTTTTCCACATTTTGTTATGTTAGTCTTATTACAAAATGGATGAAATTCACTTTTCCACTCAGAATTCTACACACGATACCCCATAATGACATTGTGAAAAACATTTTTTTGAAAGTTGTGCAAATTTATTGAAAATAATAATAATAATAAACCCTAAGAAATCACAGGTACATAAATATTCACAGCTTTTACCATGAAACACAAAATTAAGCTCAGATGCATCATCTTTCGACTGATCATCCTTGAGATGTTTCTACAGCTTAATTGGAGTCCACCTGTTGTAAATTCAGTTGATTGGACAGGATTTGGAAAGACACATACCTGTTTACATATAAGGTCCCACAGTGCATATCAGAGCACAAACCAAGCATAAAGTCAAAGCTTTCAGTCTGTGTGTTTTTTCCGATGCTGTTTAGATATTTATGGAGTACGTTCGTGTCTGCCTTTTTTTCTAATCGTGTTTTTAGCTTTCTGGTTTGCAACAAATGCAATACATGTTCTGGACCGATTGTCATGGTAACCAGTCTGATATAGGAAAATAACAGATTTGAAATAAGCCAATCAGAGCGCGCGTAGCATCAAAACCATATAATACAGTTAATTGTCCTGGTATAATATTACATTTAAACCCAGAGGTGTCAAACTCTTACAGAATGACCTTTAATCAAAGTCTTCGTAAAGAGGAGGTATGTCCCATATAAGGCTCTGCAGGCCCACTTGGTGTAGTGATTATTCCCGGGTTCCGTAGCAAGAAGTGGAAGAGAATCTTCTAATCCCACCTTGACAAGATGTTACTTCCCCGGCCAGGCTAGTAGCGGTGGGCGATACCGGGAATTTTGGTATCGATCCGATACCAAGTAAATACAGGCCCAGTATTGCCGATATTGATACCCATACCGACACCGATACGTTTTCATATTTAAGCTTCATGGATCCAAAGGATCCAAAAGACCTAGGATAGAATTTCGCAAACATTGTACATGACAACAAAATACTTTATTATCACAATCAACACTTTTGTTTAAAAAAATATCACTCAGCCAACTTAAATCAGAATCTCCTGAGGTAGGGGGGCTGACAAACCACAATACAAGGGTGCGCTGCTCCATGTTGTGTGACACAGCGCAGCGCTGCCCTTACAGACAGAGAGGAGACTTTGATTAATCTGCGTGCGCAGCAGTCAATGCATGCGGGAGAGAAAAAGCTTGAGTATCGATCTTTTTACATGAGGATTGTTCAATATCAATACCAGCGTTGGTATCGATATTATCGATATTAGGATCGATCCGCCCACCTCTACAGGCTAGTACCATTTAGAGTCAAATGGACAAAGCCAATGCTGATGAGTGTCTTGTACAAGGACACACACAGCCAACAGTAGTATGACAAGAACTGAGCCCAGGTGTTGGTAGACTGCTCACACACACATCAGGAGACAGATTGATGACAACTGACTGAAGCATGAATCCACTGACAGCTGAGAATCAGTGCATCATCAAGACATCTGAACTTGCACACTTACATTTGTGCAACACCTAGTGAGGAAACAAAGAAAAAACACTGGCTGCCAAGAAGTTAATTGCATCTAATTCACCAGAAGAGGGTGCCATTGCACTACAACAAAGAAATAAAACCTTCATAGCAGTTATTGATCTCATAAGTAATTCACATTATCAAATTTGTAGCCCAAAGTATTCTGAACAAGTTTTTAAAAAATTAACAAATAAAAGGATGTCACTGAGCTCGCCCGCTCTGCAGTGCTCCCGCTAATTACAGACGCTGCAAAAGTCTACTTGATGCCAGCCAACATGTGGATCCACCAGTTGGCTTGTACGGTCCAACCCAGCTGCTCGCAGACTGTGATTTGCTGGAGGAAGTGCTCCTTGGCCTCTGCCTCACTTTGTTCCTGCTGGAGCGCCTCCCGTAGGTATCGCATGTCCTCTGCAGCACTCAGCTCTGGGATGCCAGTGAGCAGCATGAGGGAGAAAAGAGTAACCAGCAGGCGGGAGTGGGAACGCAGGGAGAGGTATGCCTGGGTGCAGGTGTCCTGTAACAGACACAGAGGAGGGGAACATGAAAAAGAGGCAATATGGAGATAAAGCAAAAGGAAAAATGAAAACTATTGATTTTTTATTAAAAAATATATATATAATGCATGAAAAGTATTTGCCTAAAATAGAAAAGTTACTTTGTTGTCTTTTGGTTTGTTTGTTTTTATTGTGTTCATTATTTTAATCACAGGTTTTGAATTTTATTTTCTGTTGCTCCCATGTGTTAATGTTGTCACTTTGTAGCAGCTGTTTTTGGGAAGCACTACTTTATACAAATAGCTATTCCTGTGTTGTTCAGAATATCAGACTGTTAAATGTAAAGGGACTGCATTTATATAGCGCTTTTCCATTTGCATCAGATGCTCAAAGCGATTTACAAATAATGCCTCACATTCTCCCCGAAGTGAGCGTGCTGCCATACAAATACATTTGTTAGATACGTTTGCAAAAATGGGGTTGCCTTGTATTCTGGATTTAGATGTTTTATATCATATACATTTGCAACAGCAGGTGGCGAAAAGTACCCATGAAACAAGTGTGCCTTCCAGAACTGAAGGAGTTGCCCTTCAAGCTTAGAGTACTGCATGGCAGAGAGAGACAGTGATCATCCTGAACAGAACAAGTTATGATGTAAACTTTAAGTTCAAAGTGATATATGCAACAGAGTCATGAAACAACTCTCAAGCAGCCACACAATGCAGTATGAGAGTGTAATGGGAGAATTTTGCAATCTCATAAAGATGATTAACCCCTTAACGCCCGAATTTCTATAGCTGTATATAAAAAAAATGTTTTGTGTGTGTTTTTGCCTTTAAGTAGATGGTAAATAATGTTGAGATTATTAATTTCACTTTTGCACAAAAACTAGATAGTAATATTGGGTATTCTGGTAATGACTTTATGTTATAATGTTATAATAATAATGATGGTATGTTGCAAATTTGCGACAACAGGCATACAGGTCGATTTGGTAAGTTGCATATTTGAGTCAGAGATTGTAGCATATATGCGACGATGGGCGTTAAGGGGTTAAAAATGAAGACAGCCAGAAAAGCTTTCTGTGATCCTCAAAGCAGCTGTGTGTCACTATACATGACTGAAACAATTAGTGAGGGCCTGCCCTTAAAATCTACTTTTATTAGCATTATTGTCAAATGAAAGCATTTTCTTTGTAAAATAAATAGATAAATAATTCTCTTTCCTCCTCCCACTCCTCCCAAAATATGTATTGAAAAAAGGGGTTGTCTTATGATAGATGTTATCCTATATTCTGAACAATAGTGTATTATTTAAGATATTATACTTATTACTAAATAAATTATCAATTGAAAATGGAAACAAATCGACAAAAAGTTGTAGCAGTAATGTATGGGCCAAAGGGATTTTAGAAAGAAAACCCTTCACTTTGCTGATGACTGTACTTTGCTTACAGATAGCTGTATGAAGTGTCAGTGTGTTTGTCTTTACACTGGAAACCATTTGTGATTACCAACAACTACATTCATTCAGAAAACCAAAATAAAACACTTCTCTAAGCCACAAACCTCTCTTCCTAGTACGTTCCTCAGGGGGCTATTGAGGATTATCGCCTTAGCTACACTAAACTGTTGATGATTTGGTGTGATCCCAGAATTCTTGGATGTTGAAAAAGAAGCCTGACTGGTTGTCAGAGAAATATACTGTATGTGGGAAGGCAAGTCTACTCTGGACTAGATTATTCAATGTAAAAAGGATTAAACGACAAATGTTTCAGATCATTTCAGGACATAGGCACAACTACTGGCTGTGTCATTGTTGCAGGGGGCAGTGGTTGCAATCACTGAATAAATAATAATCAGGAAATTCTAAGTAGAGAGAATACGTGTTGTGCAATCCTCAAGATCCTTTAACGTACCTGAACATGTTACTCTTCCCATTTTAGGGAGTGAAAGATTTTAATGATTTCAACATTTTATTAATTAGAATGAATTTCCAATTATTTTATATTTTAACATTTCAGTATTTTACTTTAACCTGTTCCCATGTCCAAGGTTTGCTGGTACTTTTTCAATATGCACTTTGTTGAATGGAACATTTCATCTTTCACCCCATGAACCATTGCACAAATGAAGAAAAAAATTGTTTGTTTTATATAACGTCTAAAATAGATCCTTGTCATTTGATATTTTATTAATTTATAACAAGAGAGAAAGGGACTTACGTTTTGGTTGTAATTCCAAACAGTCCAAGACAAACATCAAATAGCAGTCCAATCCAATCCAAAACTGTTCTCAATCAACTTGCAAAAACACTCAGTTCATAAACAAACCTTTCAACTCGGCTTCGCCTTGTTGAATGTTATGTTCCAGCTTTCACCTCATGAAATATTCGTACCATTGAACTCATAAACATTCATTATTTGTATATTAAATAATGAGACTGTATAAATGATCATTAATGCAGAGGACACAAAATGTTTGAGATACTGAAGTTGTGACCTGCGTGAAACTGGAGTCCCATCCAAGGAGAATCATAGACTCTATCCACTTTATGCTATGGATCTGGATAAACACCAATGGCACCAATGGGCTTCAGGGCTTATACTGTTTCCAGGTTTGATACACATGCTCTAGCCCCATGCGTTCTCAACCTGTGGTACTGGTTAGAGTCTTTTTATTCAGAGAGTAGCGACATGATGAGTCAAAACAAACAAACAAACAAAAATCGGTCATGTGACTCATGGTGCCATCTTGGGGTCAAAATAGCATTCACTGTTAATCTGTCTGCATGTAAATCCAGTTATTTTATTTATTTATTCGCTGAAAATGCCGGGTTGCTGTGCATTTGGAGGCACAAATAGACATAGCAAGGGCTTCAAGATGTACAGACTCCCTTCAGATCTGAACAGAAGAAACATTTGGGAAAATAAAGTCAGCCATGTGGGATGGAAGCAACTTCATTGTCAAAGCTTTGAGAGGTAAATTTAATGTTCAGTCCCATGTACAGTAAAACTCACCTAAACTGTTATCATATAAACTGGATGCTTTGTACAGTTTTCCATTGAATAAACACCGTATATAATCAATTTTGTTTAATGGATTTTTGCTCACATCGGATACAATGTCCTGTCTGATCGCAATGTATGTCCATTATAAACTCTTCTATGTAACCGGACAGATCAGTCTGGAGGTGCAGAGTAACAGGTACAAAACTAAAATTCAGCACTCTGACACTCACAGATTCAAGTAAAGTGGGACCAGAGTCATATACCCGATCAAAAGCCCAGACGTTTTTTTTTTCCCACAACGTGCTAAGACTTGGACCCACAGCTTGACGTGCACCTATTAAATCAGACACCACATAAGGCTGTCATTTGACACTTTTCTGTTTTCACTCTTTCCTCTCAGATTTTAATAGTTTTTGTAGTGCTCACGCTGATTAAATAATGGATCAGAAAAGTCCACAAGTTTACAACACGGAGTCAGAAAAAGAGGAACTTGTACAGGTTACCTTTGAATTGGAAGTGATGATTGCAGAAAGAAAAGCTTGTTGAGGAACACAGTCCAGAATAAAGCATAATCCAGAGACGGAGAACTTCAAAACTGTCACACACGTCGACAGCGTGACACGGAGTTACAGAGTTGCAGAAGCATGAATCAGACTTAATCATCATAAATGGTAAATTTATGTAAATCTGATAGCTTAACTATTTTTATATTTATTTTGACAATACCTGCACCTGGATGTGTTGCTGTACGTGAGCTCCCTCTGGTGGTACACTAAGTCACTGAGATTTTGTTTTTTTCAGAGAGAAAAAAAAAATACAAACACTCCAAACACACCAGAATACACACTGAGCTGCAAATCAGACTCTGCTGTAAGAAACAAACATGATGGCAATTCTAAATTGATGTAAATCTCCTAGATGCGTGTAATTAACAGTTTGCAGATAATTCACGATTTGCAGCTGATTCACGTTTTGGGGGTTAAAACAGCTTATTATGTTACACTTACAACTACAAGGTCTGTCGTTGTCAATACATGTGCAACAATTAATTATCATTCTCATGCTTTTAATACTGACTCTGCACCAAGATGAATATATACAGCCTGCCTGTTGGTGCTCTCTGGCGCCTCCCAGAGCCTTCTGGTGTATAGTCATACCCCAGTGAATTTATAGAATTTTTTCTGGGTTCAGTCACGTCAGCACATATGATTAATTACGAGCGGCTGAGCTTACAGAGACAGGGCTATGACATCAACGTTTCACAGAAGTTCGGTACATTCAGTGCTGACGGGACTGAACCCAACTCACCCGAGTATCAATTCCAAATATTTGTCCAAACTCAACCCGACACCTCTGGCCCGGATCAGGTATCAAGTCAAATGCACTGGCAGATTCTGAACCAATGCTGTCTATGTGAGAGGAATCAATTCTTTACTGCCGGACACGTCCTGGATGTCACAGGCGTCCACGACAAATACAAAAATGCTTTAAGCCGTCAACTTCAGTTTAAACTGATATAAACCATAGTAATCCATACTGCTTCTGCTATTTTGAGCTGTTGTGAATGTAACCAACATTCCACAATGCAGTAGGTGAGTCAAGATGTGCAACCGCTCTGTGGTAGCCTAGTTTCTTTGTAGGGAAAACCGGGGCACAGTGAATCACAGGGCACAGTGAATTAGTAGCTACTGTCTGGAAAACTACAAATACAGTTGCAGCAGTTATGCCATATTTTTATGTATAAAGACATCCCCCTTATAAATTAGTGTTTTGTTTTTGGATACATTAAGGATAAAACTAAGTCAATCAATCAATCAATCAATCAATCAAGATCTTTATTGTCATTATGCAGGCATAATGAAATTTTGCACACTCCCGGCAAGGCACATAATAAATAAATCAGCACACACATAAATAAATAAGTGGCAAGCGAAGTCAGTTTTTTCCTATCAAAAGTAAATTTTGTGGATGTCAGTGTCTTTGTATTTATTTCTCACAACAGAGGAAAGGTGGCCCAAAAAATTGTTATTGGTTAGAAGACTACCCCATCCATCTGATGAGCATGTGTTATGTCTTCTCCAGACTATCAGCTATTTGATAACATGACTTGTGTGTCACATGCACCCGGGGCACAATGAATCAGTCTAGAAAGTGATTTACTAAGCCCCAGTATCAAGTGGATGACAAATATTACTTGTTGAAGCTTATACATTTATTTTTCCATGAATTATTTCTATAATTTGTATATATAAACAGCTGGACTTATTTCACTATATAAGACACTCACACATTACATAGCTGGTTTGCTGGATTATAGTTTGTATATGCATCAGCATATATTTAATAATTTTAACGAAACCTTTATAATCATGTGTTTTTTCATTATATTCTAAGTTGATTCACTGTGCCCCGGACACTAATTCAAAAATTTTAAAATCGATTTTAAACACCTGTAAATTACTCTTGGGGAGACATAAATAACACAGCCTTATAAACAATAACTTGCTGTATTAAATCCACAATAGAATGACCTAAACCTATGCATAATGTACTTATGCTGCCACAAAACAACATTTCTGATCCGCTGTGCCCTGGCTTCCCCTACACTTGGATTCTTCCAAGAGGTTTTTCCTCACCACTGTTGCCAACATGCTTGCTCAGGGGGTGGGTAAGGTTAGACCTCAGCCTTGTGAAGTGCCTGTGACTACGTTGTGGTTTGGCGCTATATAAATAAACTGAGTTGAATAGAATTATTTTAATTCTGGTTGTAATGGTGGCACTTGGAAAGCCAAATATTTTCTATGGTGGTACTCGTCAAAACACTGAGAACCACTGCTCTAGCCAGTGATCACAGACGATTGTCACGGGGACGACTTTCTTCCATGTCAATTAAATGTATCACTGGACATGGGAGATTTCAGTTTGTGAATATTATTATTTTATGTAAAGATTACAGATATTACTAGAGATAAGGACTGAATTTTAAAAAAATTGTTAACTCCAGATTTTAGTTACTCTTCTGTAATACACAAGGTGACACAAACTTTTATCAGTCCAAATTTTCAAAGCAGTCAAAAGCTAACGTGTCACAAGTGATGCAATCCATCAAACTGAAATGATATGAAAAATGAACAACAACAACAACAACACAGCCCAGTCTCACATTTTTTTCATGCCCGTCATGAAAAGTGCCCCATTTTCGTGACACATTTTTTAAAATTTTGCTATGTATAATTTTCCCCTTCTCCTAACTCTAACCAACGTGAAAGTGTCTACCCTCCCCTAACTCTAACCATAAGCCCCCCGACCCCCCGTCACTCCGCATTTTGTGCCCCCGTCACAAAAAGCACCTCATTTTCATGCCCACAATAACATATATATACTATAGCAAAACATTTGGTCAAGGTGGTAATGCGTATAATAGAATCCACATCAAAGCTGTGTATATTTCTTGTTCCGATTTCCAAAATCTCTCTTGGATCATTAAAAAAAATTGTTCTGTTGTGTTTCACATTACACCTCAATGAAAATGAGGTGATAATCTTCTGACACTGACAATCAGCCAGGTCTTCTCACCTTGAATCGTTGGAAATAGAGGCTACTGCGTCCTTTGACCCTGCCCATGACGTATAGGAAGTCAGGTGTGAGGACAATGGCACTCGCTCCCTGCTCACGCCAAGAAAGTGCTTCCTGTTGCCCAGAATGTGGCCAAAGTCATGTGAAACAGGTTGCCTAGGAGTGAGAAAGCCAAATACAAAAACACTGCTTCTATAAAGACTTGAATAAATTATTTCACCTGACATGCACTTAAATATATTTTATTGTGTCCAGCATTCTCTCATAATCTGAAAGTTACATTTGTGTTACAGTAATAGTAGGTGGTTCACTCTCTGAACCATACCTTGGTCTGTGATCATGATGTTGTCATTGTGACGATCTCCTATACCTAGTACGTAGGTGGCCACACAGTAACCAGCACAGGATTCACAAATCTCTCCACCGTCTGATAGTGCTGCAGTTAAATCAGATTATCACATCAGTTCAGTGGTAAAGTGGAAAAATCATCAGGACGGAGACAGAAAATACCCCAGTCGGCTGCAGTCCATCATACAAATCACAACCTGCATTGATAAAACATCAACATCCATCCATCCATCCATATATACATACATCCATCCATCCATCCATCCATACATCCATCCATACATCCATCCATCCATCCATCCATCCATCCATCCATCCATCCATCCATCCATCCATCCATCCATCCATCCATCCATCCATTTTCTAAACCTGCTTATTCCAGTCTATACCTGCAGTCCATCGTCCCTTCATCTTGTGTTATTATGATTATGTTACTTCATAAATGAAAAACATGTAATAGTCCAAGCGGCACTAAAACATCTTTCCCATGTTACTCACAATTTCCTGGAGTGGACACTTTGACTTGAGCCACTCAAACAGAGCATCATTTCTGAACGCGCCGGTGGTTCCTCCATGGCACCTTTGGACGCAGCAATAGTCATTGCATTCCTCACAATCTCAATCATACTGTGAAAAAAAGGGTCCTTCTTGAGTAAAATCACTGTACAATAAAAATAACAGTTTCTTTTTCACTTGACAGAGGCACTGACTGATTATGTTGAGGCACTGGTCATTTTCTGTTATCTTGTTTTATTTATTGCATTAGCTTGTAGTCACTGGGTTTTAGTCTCTGTTTGCATATAGGTTGTTTTGCCACCTGATTATCTTTTATTTCTTCCTTCAGTCATGATTTGTTTCCATCTTAATTTTGTTCTTATTCTGATGATTCACTTTTCAGTTCATATGTTTATGCGTAATACATTCCAGTCATAGTTGCTTTGCATTCTGTCCTTGGTTTCTGATTTTGCCCTTCTTATTTGACTGCCCCTGCACCAGCCCTTGTGTCCTCATCTCTCCCACTATGATTCTTTCTGCTCAGTGTGTTCATCCACTTCCGCTCTTGCACCTGCTCACGTGTCTTTGTCTCTTCCATCACTCCACTCTGTGTTTTCTTGCACTGTGCACAATCTTTGTCTTCCCCGGTCACGCCCCGTCCAGAACTTTCACTGACATCTGCATCTTGTTTCACTGATTACACCACAAGTCATTTAAGCCCTCACAGTCCTCACCGCCAGATTGTTGTCTTTGTACACTTCCAGCCCTGTTCTTTGCTCTGTTTTTTGCCTGCATGTGTTTGACTCCACCTTGTTTTTTTGACCTTGATTTTGCCTTGCCTCTGATAGCCCTTACACCGTGTTTTGTCCTGTGCCTGTTTACTGTACCACGTCTCAGCCTCTCGCCTTTTGCTACTTTTGCCTCGCTGCTGGACCTCCTGTGTACTGAATCCCTGCCTGTTATTAAACCATCTGAACATTGCCAAGTCTAGTGAGCTTGCATTTGTGTCCATCTGGTTTGCTACACCTGATAGGCACAAATTACATCTACAAAATTATAATATCATGAAAAAGTACAATATTTTTGTTAGGTATTTCAGAAAGTGAAATTGTTTTTACATTATAGACTCATTATATATAAAGGAAAATATTTAAAGCATTTTCTTTATTTTCATTTTGACCTGGATTAGAGTTGGAGCATTTGGTCATGAGCTGTGGTAAGCACCGTAATAGTGCAACTCCAGTTGGAAAGTTCATGCCAGAAGTGGTTCCATCAAGGCTGTGGTTAAAAGTTGCCCGTCTGGTTTTGGTTTACACTGCATCATCATGTGGTGATTTCAGTCACTTTTTCAGTTACAACCCTATTTCCAGTTGTTTTCCCCAGTTACCACTGGGTGACAAGATGCTGTTGGAACAACAGTACTTTTGTTCAATACCTATATTGTATCCTGTGGAGATGCAGCCGTAGGGAACGAGGGTTGAGGTTCACAGATTTCTCCTGCCAGATAGAATCCATCACTATCAATGTCTATTTAAAAAAACATCAAAAGAAATCAGATCAGTCACTTTTCCTAAAGTAAAATACACACACCAACAAGTAAAATCAGTATCTTAACTAAGGGGGGAATCTGACCTGAATGACCAGCATGTCCTGTCTGAGGTCGTCCCCCTGTTTGAAGATTATTCCTACAGGTGTGGGGTTGGTGGGCGATGGCATGGGACAGAATTCCAGCCACAGGGGTTTCTCTTGGATGCCATCACCTTGCATTTTTCCAACTGCACAAACGGAGCACAGCATCAGGGTGTGCATGAATTTTTCCCCAAGGCCAAAATATGGCCATTGGGTATTGCAAAGACTTTGCCCCCATCCGTCCATCTGTCTGTCCAGTCCTATTACTGCCAGCGTCTTCAAATTCACAGGGAACATTCTTGGGACACAGACCTTGGACAAGTTCAAGATGGCTATAACCTTACCTATTCTAAGGGGTCAAAAGGTCACATTCTTTCTACACGCTCTTTCATTGATTACATGCTCATACAGCCCAGGGTATTTTAGCACTGCGTTATATTAATACTTGAAAGGAAGATATAGATGTGTAAAATCCTTTTGTTAGCGCTGCTTTGACCTGTTCATCAAACGGTGTCCTGCACTGGGAATTTGCTTTCCTTTTTGCTCAGTTGAAGCTGATGTGTAGGTCAGCTTCATACATTCATCCTGCTTTCCTTTAAGTCTTCCTTTGCTGGATCCATTCACCTCCATTTCAGACTTCCATTTATTGCCTTTCATGGTTCTCCCATAGGTCGCACTCTTTGTCTGACATATTCCTTGTTTCTTTCCATTGCATGCCCAAAACACCTTACATTTAACTCTTGCCTCAATTCTCTGGTCATGTTGTATGTCTGACATTCAGCTCCAGCTGTTCACCCAGCTGAGTTATTTCTGCATTCATGTCTCCCTCTTCAGCTTATTACTCTTTTCATTACCTGCAAGCAACTTCCAAATTTTGTCCAGGTCTTACAATCACAATAGCAAAACTGGTAGCAAAAGACCTCTGATGATTTGGACCTTTGTTCTCATGCAAAGGTAGCAGCATCACTGTCCAGTGGCTTAATGTCATTATCCAACACTGTCTTTTCTGTCTGACTTCATGTCTTATTTTGAACACCTCCCCCCCCATGTCTGTTTCTGCTGCTTTCTTCTGTTCCCTGTCAATCAATCAATCAAACTTTATTGCAGACCCCAACGTCCAAATAGACACACCATCACATACAGTACATAAAACAATCACACAGTGTAAAAGGCATTATATCACCTAATATGTATTAAAAAAAGCGCTCGTGCAAATTCACTAAAAGGCATCTAATAAATAAGAGCAGTAAAAAAAGCCATTTATACATTTATAAAAGCGCATACCTATTCTATAAAAGGCACAAATACCAGTGTTTCCACATATGGGATTGGTATCTAACAGAACTACACCTTGGATTGTATAATAAGAATAGCAACATTATTCTGGCACCCCTGCAGTCTACATATAAACGTATACATCAGTCTTCTCAGGGTGGCCTGGAAGGTGTTATCCCTAAATCACAAAAAAGCTTGCTGGCACTACTACCCCTGGGCTTCTTGAGCAGGATTCTGAGACAGTCATTATACACAACCTGGAGTTTGCGCAAACTTTCCTTCTTATACCTCACCCAGAGGGGGGCCATGTACACATAGGTGCAGTAAGCTCTAAACAAGTTCAGCTTCACTTCATCAGAGCAGTAGTGAAATTTTCTCACTAACATATTTGTTGTGGGCTGGGGTGTTTGGCTGGTTTGGTTTTTGTTTTCTGTTTCTCCCACCAGGTGGTATGCATTCAGGACTGAGTGGCTGAGCATCAGGACCTCACCCTGAACACCTGAGGCTTGTTATCACGTGCAGGTCATCAGGACTCACAGCTGTGGTGTATTTTGTCATAATCAGAGATTGCTGCATTTAAACCTTGAATGCACAGTGTGTGATGGCCAGAGACTCGACGTTGTGAGCAGACGTGTGAGATCGACGTCAGGAGAACAATCTCACCATCACGGATGCAGAGACCGCTCCAGGTTTGACGCCACAGTCTGTGAAGGAGGATTGGGTGAGGTCTCACGCTCTTCAGCACACTTCCTGAGGTAATTTGGTTTTTGGTGACTTTTATGAAGTAATGACAGTGGATTTGGTGTCCCCTCACACCTTGTGTTATCGAGCTGTCACGTTATGCTAATTGTCTAATCCGCTTCTGCTGCAGTGGAGATTTGAACTGAGTTGTTCCGTGCCTGCAGGGTGAGAAGCTGATGTATAGATTTAAGCCAGGAAGTGTTTGCTGATTGCGTGCACCTTTGAGTTGTGTCTCTCTGTGTGGAGTTGGACTCACCTCATGCTTTCTTTCTTCACAGACTCGGTTTGTCGCGGCCACCTGGGGGGTGTCGGCGGGGTCCCTGGGTCCGAACTGCTGTGGCTCCGGACCGTTTGCGCTGCTGAGAGCGCGCCGTGTTTTCACCTCACCAGACCGCGGACTGTTTAGTTGTTTAATATCACTCACGGTTATGTTTATAAATTCTGTTATCCTTTGAACCGTGCTCTGCTTATTTTATGCTTGGTCCTTCAAACGCTGGGTCGGTGCTCCGACCGCGTCCGACACATAACAATATTGGCTTGGACATATAGCATTCTCCTCCATCTGAGCATATCAGCATCATCCTCCGTCTTATTGATGATGTGACCTAGATATTTTGCATTGGTACACACAGACAGGGTTTGACCAGACAAACAGAAACCTGGGAAATTAAGATGAGGTCGTACATATCATTATCATAGTCTTTCTGGCATTATACTTGATGTCAAACTTGACCCCATAGTCTGAACATATGTTGAGAAGCTGTTGGAGCTACTGGGAGATGTAATGGCCAAATCATCAGCATACATAAAGCGACTGATTAAGGTGCTACCCACAATACACCCTATTGTACAATCTCTTAACTGCCTTGACAGGTCGTCCATGTACAGGCTGAATAGGCCAGGGCATAGAAGCCCCACCTGTCATGCCTGTTTCTAGTTTAACTTAGCTCCTAGTGTATTTAAACCCTCTCTACAGCTCTGTTGTGCCAGAATGTTATGCCAAATTTTCAAGTGTCTGTTCTCGTCCCATGTTTCAATGGCTTTTGGTACCAGACGGGCTGGTTGACTATGACAGAAACTGCTGATCTCCCAGGATTTGCACGTACAGCCATCTTTAGGAATGCACAGAGAATAGCAGTGGTCACACAAGAATGACAAGGCTGGTTTGAGCTACTAGAAATTCACCAGTGAACTCAGATCATCACTCATCACAATCAAGTATGCATAAGACCATCTCTGAATGCACAATACATTGAACCCTGAAACAGATGGGCTACAGCAGCAGAAAGTACATTGGGTCCCACAGGTGTCAGCGAACAAGAAATTGAGGCTACAAAGGTCATGGGTTCATCAAGAATGGACATTATAGAAAATCAGACTCACCAGGATTCTCCCAGCTTTGACTCGAGGGTCAAAGGGCAAAACAAATTCATATGGAGATTGCAGTTTCGGAGGAGCTCCTGGAGCTTCAGGGGCAGCTAAAACAGCATCAACACAGAACCACAAAAAAATAGAGAAAAGTTTGATTTAATACTACACTGTAACACTTCTTACTATAAATTATATAACACCTAAATAGATCTTTGTCATTTCATTGGTAGTTTGTATGTCACATGATATTGATCATTTGTCCCATTTGCAATTTTGTTCCATTAATCGTAAAAACACGACGTATTGCGTTTGCGTGCATGCAGCAATCTAGCACTGACAGACTGCCGTTCATACGAGCTCTCTCGCAAACTTTGACACGGCACCGCCGCCTAGTTTAAAATCAAACATGGTGGGTTTGTTTTGGTGGCAGAAGATGATTTGAACGAGCTTACTGACACTGCTCAATTTCAATTTATTTTCAATCCAATTTTTCAATTTATTTTAATTTATATAGCGTTAAATCACAACAGAGTTGCCTCAAGGCGCTTCACACAAGTAAGGTCTAACCTTACTAACCCCCAGAGCAGCAGTGGTAAGGAAAAACTCCCTCTGAGGAAGAAACCTCAAGCAGACCAGACTCAAGGGGTGACCCTCTGCTTGGCCCATGCTACAGACATAAATTACAGAACAATTCATAAAACGAATATACAGGAAAAGCTGTTGGTGCACAGGACAGGAGGGTTTCCAGCACAATTACCACACCCATCTCTGGATGGAGCTGCACCTTAAACGGAGAGAAAAAACAGAATCAAGCATCAGAAAGACAAGAAATACAGTGTAATTTGTCAGCATTAAAGAACAAGAAAAACAGGGAATACTAAGGTGATCGACGGCCACTCGCCCTAAACTTCACTAAAAGACCCAGACTTTAGATAAAGTTGAGGCTGTGGCATGCTCTGTTTCCTAATAAAATGAATTAAAAGAGTGAAAAGCGTAGAACTATACTATGCCAGTATGCTATCCATATAAAAGGGAAAATAAGTGCATCTTAAGTCTGGACTTGAAAGTCTCCACAGAATGTGACTGTTTTATTGACGCAGGGAGATCAATCCACAGAACAGGGGCACAATAAGAGAAAGCTCTGTGACCCGCAGACTTCTTATTCACCCTAGTGACACAAAGTAGTCCTGCACCCTGAGAACGCAAAGCCTGGGCCGGTACATAAGGTTTAATTAGGTCAGCTAGGTAGGGAGGTGCCGGTCTGTGAACAATTTTATAGGTCAGTAGTACAACCTTAAAATCTAATCTCACAGGGACAGGAAGCCAGTGAAGAGATGCCAAAATGGGTGTAATGTGGTCGAACTTTATGCTTCATGTCAAACATCTGGCAGCAGCATTTTGAACCAGTTGGAGACCCCTAATGCTGGACTGTGGTAAACCAGAAAATAGAATATTGCAGTAGTCCAATCTAGAAGAGACAAACACATGGATCAGGGTCTCAGCATCAACCATAGACAGGATGGGAAGAATCTTTGCTATATTTCGCAGGTGGAAGAAAGCAGTCCTCATAATACATCTAATGTGGAGGTCAAAGGACAATGTAGGATCAAAAATTGCCCCAAGGTTCCTCACTTTGTCAGTGTGATGTATGACACACGAGCCGAGGCTGAGCGTTAACTGGTCAAATTGATGCCGATGTCTCACTGGACCAAGAACCATCATTTCAGTCTTATCAGAGTTTAAAAGTAGGAATTTTCTAGACATCCAGCTTCTCACTGATGCAAGGCAATCTTCTAAGGATTTTATGTGGATGCTCATTCTTGGAACACACACACACACGCACACACAAAAACAAATCCAGCACACCATAAGCCGTTTATAGAGGTATTGCAGGGACGTCTCTAGCTGAAGTAGAACCACTGTCAGATGAAGAGCTCAACAAATTTCTGTTACAATTTTTTGCGGGACTGAGTTAAACAGATGTCAGTCTGTCCATGAAGAAGTCAATGCACGACATCAGATACAGACAACACTGTCAGGATTGTTTTTGAATTATCTGACTGTTTTTTGCAAGTTGACTCAGAACAATTTTGGATTGAATTGCTATTTAAAGTTTGTGTTGGATTCTGTGGAACCCGTTGACCTCAAAGGACCAGTGACGTACAGCAAAATGTAGGTCCCTTTTCTCTTGTTTATAAATTAATAAAATATCAGATGACAAGGATCCATTTTAGGTGTTACATAAAACAATGCACCTTGCTGAATGGAACATTTCATTTTCACCTCATGAAATATTTTTACCATTGTGATCATAAACATTCATTATTTGTATACCATACAATGAACTTTGAGACAAATACCAATAGCAGATCATTCATTACAAAAATCAGTCATGTCCCACTGACAATAGGAAAAATATACTTTAATTTTCTGGTATTAAAACATCCATTCATCCATTTTCTATACCTGCTTACTCCAATTAAGGGTTACAGGGGGAATGGAGCATATCCCAGCAGTCATAGCGTGAGAGGCGGGGTACACCTTGAACAGGACACCTGTCTATCACAGGGCCACATACAGTTGTACTCAAAAGTTTGCATATCCTGGCAGAATTTTAGATTCTTTTTTTCAGGGTCATTTGGGTTGTTTCTCTTGTCATTATGATTTAAAAAGAGTAAACACAGTTGTTTGACAATATAACCCCAATTCCAAAGAAGTTGGGATGTTGTGTAAAATGTAAATAAAAACAGAATACAGTGATTTGCAAATCCTCTTCAACCTATATTAAATTGAATACACCACAAAGACAAGATATTTAATGTTCAAACTGATAAGCTTTATTGTTTTGTGCAAATATTTGCTCATTTTGAAATGGATGCCTGCAACATGTTTCAAAAAAGTTGGGACAGTGGTATGTTTACTACTGTGTTACATCACCTTTCCTTCTAACAACACTCAATAAGCATTTGGGAACTGAGGACACTAATTGTTGAAGCTTTGTAGGTGGAATTCTTTCCCATTTTTGTTTGATGTACGACTTCAGTTGTTCAACAGTCCAGTGTCTCCGCTGTCATATTTTGCGCTTCATAATGCCCCACACATTTTCAATGTGCGACAGGTCTGGAATGCAGGCAGGCCAGTCTAGTACCCGCACTCTTTTACTACAAAGCCACGCTGTTGTAACACGTGCAGAATGTGGCTTGGCATTGTCTTGCTGAAATAAGCAGGGATGTCCCTGAAAAAGACGTTGCTTGGATGGCAGCATGTGTTGCTCCAAAACCTGGATGTACCTTTTAGCATTGATGGTGCCATCACAGATGTGTTAGTGCCCATGCCATGGGCACTAACACACCCCCATACCATCACAGATGCTGGCTTTTGAACTTTGCGCTGGTAAAAATCTGGACGGTCTTTTTCCTCTTTTGTCTGGAGGACATGACAGCCATGATTTCCAAAAACAATTTGAAATGTGGACTCATCAGACCACAGCACACTTTTCCACTTTGCGTCTGTCCATTTCAAATAAGCTTGGGCCCAGAGAAGGTGGCATGGTAGAGTTTTAACTTGCACTTGTCGATATAGTGATGAACTGTGTTAACTGACAAGGGTTTTCTTAAGTGTTCCTGAGCCCATGCGGTAAGATCCTTTACCCAAAGATGTCGGTTTTTAAATGCATGGTCATTCATGTTGTTTTTTGGCCTTGCCGCTTATGTGTAGAAATTTCTCCAGATTCTCTGAATCTTCTGATTATATTATGGACTGTAGATGATGGAATCCGTAAATTCCTTGCAACTGAACGTTGAGAAACATTGTTCTATTTTTTCATGCAGTTGTTCACAAAGTGGTGATCCTCGACCCATCTTTGCTTGTGAACGGCAGAGCCTTTTGGGGATGCGCCTTTTAAATCCAATCATGGCGCTCACCTGTTTCCAGTTAGGTGTTCTTTGAGCATTCATCAACTTTTCCAGTCTTTTGTTGCCCCGTCCCATCTTTTTTGAAATGTGTTGCAGGCATCCATTTCAAAATGAGCAAATATTTGCACAAAAACAAAAAAGTCTATCAGTTTTAACATTAAATATCTTGTCTTTGTGGTGTATTCAATTGAATATAGGTTGAAGAGGATTTGCAAATCATTGTATTCTGTTTTTATTTACATTTTACACAATGTCCCAACTTCATTGGAATTGGGGTTGTAAATGGTTTCACCCAACCACTAACCATGAGTGGAATAAAATGTTTTTTTGTTATTCATATTCTCTGAAAAATTGCCAAAAAAAAAAACAAACAAACAAACAAAACACAACTTTTGAGCACAACGTTATGCACTGTGCACCTTCAGTCTTCCTTGTTTGTAATCTTTATTTTACATATCAGGAACATGGGACCTGGTGGCAAATATCAGTGTGTCTCTTTGGTATAGCTGTTAGAAACATTTATTCTTTTGTATGCTAAGCGGTGCTATTCTGTTTCTAAATATGCATTTCATTGTTCCTCTAATTTGATCAAAACGTCCAGACTCATGCCTAAAATGGTATAAATTCAGTGAGTATCACTGTCATAAAATAAGACAAATGTCAAAGGATGGATTTGCTATGACTTGATGTATCCTACCTGATGGGGGAAGGTCAGTCTTGTCAGGGTAGAGTTTCTTAACCATGAGAGACACTTCATGTAGTGCCTCCACAGCTCTGACCTGCTGGCAGAAGCTGTTCAACATGGACTGACCGCAGCCCAGCAAGTAGGCCTCCAGAATCACAGCCATACGCTGACGGAAATATGGACACCCTGCCACTTCACTGCGCACATACCAGAAGAAGAAGTGTCCGATCCTCTTGCTCTGCAATGACAGAAGACTCAGAGTGTGCTTCATACATGACAACACCAAAACTGTTGTTGATCATCATTAAGTAATACAGTGATTGCAAAAACTGATTACAGTCAGCTGCTTTACATAGAAATTGTAGGACAACACCTAAACCTTGTACTTGTATTATTGAGTGTGTATGTACTGTATTCTCTGCATACTCACACAATAGCCACAACATGGAAGATCTCACCTGTGGCTCTTAGGGAATCAGAATATTTAAACTATGGCTATCAAAATAATGACAGATAATCTGAAGCTTTGTACAACAATCATTTCCACATAAATTCAGCATTATTTCATAATAAAAGATGGGAGAGCGATCAGAGCACCACAGCAGCCTATCTGAGTCTGACTCTCAGAGTCTAACTCTCGACACCCAAATCAATCTAAGGGAATAAGGTGATTATTGACCATCAGATGGCAAAGTAAAACTGAAGTCAGTTTTAAGCAGAAATAAGGCCGTTTAAAGCAGAAAAGAGGCGATAATTGGTGAATCGCTGGTAACGCTCCGAAATGATGCATGCACAGTGACGGCAGAGGGGGACCAGTTTAGGGGGGGGGGGCATTCGGTTGGCGACACCGGTACTTAATTGGTAAATAAAGAGTGTTTATGCATGTGCCTTTGGACAGTTTTATTTTCTTTGCATGGTTCTGTAAAAATCAGCACCAATCTATATTTTTGTTAATCATAGCAATGAATAATAACGCTATCAGCATACCAACAGTACTCTGATCAGCTTGATTTTGCTCTGAGACGTGAGAAATAAAAACAGGCTTGTTAACTCAGCTCCACATATCAAATTCCTAATAAATACTTTTCTTACAAACGTAATTTGCTTGAATACCTGTCATTGATATATCTGTGCACAACGAGCAGATGTTTAGCGCTGAAATTGTTGTGTGCTCAGTACAGAATGAACTCAAAATACAGACAGCAACCATACAGGATGTAAAGGGGAAAAAACAAAGGTGATTTATTTACCGCTTATCGTTTCAGTCCCACAAGCAGATGGAGTCCAAAAAGAGCAAACAGGAGTAAATGTAGAACTCAAACAAAAACACAGGCAGTAGGAGGCAGCAAAAACAACCGGGGGTCAGACAAAAGGCAATTGGGCAGTGCAGTCTCGTTAAAAGGTGGGTGCTAAAGGAGTAAACTATGAGACATATGACTAGGTTGGGTATCGAGAACCAGTTCTTGTCGGGTATCGTTAAGAAATGATTCCATCCACCGATATCAGTAGTGCTTTGCTTAACGATTCCCTTATTGGTCCTTTACAGCGGCTGTTGTTTTTTTAAGGTGTTTGTCAGGAAATGAGAATTTCTCTACATTGATTACAGACCCTGCAGCGGGTCTGTAATCAACTGCTTCTGCACCACGACTCGACTTTGAAGCATGAACCAATGAAGAAGTGCTTAGATCTGCTGGCTTGTTGGTTCTTTGATTCACTGCTCTTCAGAATCAGCAAGTCCGCTTCTTAACCCCTCTCAAAGCCATTAAAATATGTCAATAGCGAGTCACTTTTTTGTGGATTAAAGTGGGACTCTTGTCCTGTTGCAGTCAAGAAACGAGAATCGTCCTCCATTTCGTTTGCACAGCTCCAAACGCTGCGCGGCTCTCTGCCGAGACAGAGTCCGGGCGGAATTAATAACTTCAAAATGAATTGCTGCTTTAAATAAAATGACACCTCTTTCCAAACACTGTAATACAGACAATAAACTACAATCAACTAAAATGTTTTATTCCTCCCAAAATGAGACGTCCTGCATTCTTTATGAATTACATCCTGATGTGCAGCATAGCCATTTGGAGGATGGGGGTTTCAGAATGGTTTGTGCTGGAACTCCTACACTCCGACCGGGGATTCTCTGCCTTGTTCGTGCCTGCTGCCCCAGATGTAATCAAATCCCACGATATCACGTAGGGGTTCAAACGAGACTGCGCTGCCCTATTTCGGCAAAGACTTCACAAATAGCAACAAACGGGATGTGTCAAAGAGTAACCAGGCAAACACAAAAGGAAACAGTGCAGTCCTATATAGTGACACAAACAAAACAGATGAGCAACAGGTGGTGTGATTGAAAATGTGCAGCTGCTGTGGGGGAGACGGGTGACAAATACACACCTATAAGCACACACAGAAACTGACAAAAGACAAAAGTGTCACAAACCTCAAGGATATAAACATCAAAACTGTCAAAAATGTGGTTTGAGGTCATTGACCACTTGCTAACAGCACAGGGTAGGAACTCTCGAACAGGCATATATCTACCCTTTGGGTAATAAACTTTCCAAAGGTACTAAATTTGTACTAAGATATATTTTGGCAAACAAACACAATTCAGCAGCCTTTTTCAATTTTGCTTGTCATCTACATAAGCAACATAAAACCTAACTGCAAGAAAACACAGGCCAATATTACACCAGCATATTTAAGAAGAGAAAAAAGAAATGTTAACACATGTACAAATAAGACACTAATGTTATATATTCTTAAGGGCCCCTTCACACATAGTACGAATGTGGTCGAACTGCGCATGAAGTGCGCATGAAGCAGGAATCATATGCAATACGTGTAAAATTGTAGCTGCCTCCAACGCCTCATACACCTATTGCTACAACTATTTGCGCACAGCAGTAGCTGAAAGACAGAATGTGCCCTGTGTAGAGCCCATTCAATCCCTCTCGTGGCAGGTGTCAGCCAAATTCCAGGTGACACACACGAACATCTACACTCTTGTCTAAGTGGCCCCATGACTGTGAAGTTGCCAAGTACACATGTGGCATGCCAGAGTGTCAGCTCCCCCAAACACGTGTGTGTGCTTTGAGCGCTGCCGCCGCTCCCCCCCCAAAACATTGTGTGCATGTGGTTTGTGCACCCCCGCAGGCGAGGCGCCTCTCATCTGATCACAAAGTGACACCTTGGTCTGTGCGCTGAATGGACGGGGGCGCATGGCTGGATACCACACAGCTGGACATCACAGCTGCAGAACACGTAGTGTGTTTTGACAGACACGTGTATGTGTATGCTTGCTGGCCTCACGTGGAAATACATAAAAACATATCGCTTTTGCGACAGGCTGGAGAAACGGACCGTCATTTCATGTGGACACACAGCAGGCGATATGTCACATCTGTCTGACAGGACACGCGTGTTGGGCTGGACACGCGCTCAGGCCCAGCCCGACATGGTGTCCTGTGAGCGCCGCAGGACACACGTATGACAAGCGGTGTATTTGTCGCACTGTATGACAAGCCAACAGTGCGACAAATACGCCACTTTTAGTCATGTATCAGCAGAAATACGCTGTAACAAATGCTGTTTGGTCAGTTATCACTGCGCTTTTTTCTCTTTTAAAAAAAAAATACATTATCTGTTTGTTTATTTTAGGCATTTCACACTCCTTTTATAATCAGACAGTGATTGTAGCACAGTGGTAAATTTTCCATCTGGTAATCAGAGCTTTCGTAAATTGCAGGTTCGAATCCCATGAGTGGCATTCATTTTTAATTAACCATGGTTATTTAACCGCGGGGTTCTGTATTGCCTCCCCTTTTATTTATTATTTATATCAACCCAGTGATATTCACTAATTATACAGCTGTTTTTTATTTGATTTTCATTCACATCAGCAGCACAATGTGGTGCACCACATCAAAGCTGCTCGCACTGAGTTCTTGCTCGCACGACACCGTCGCGTGCATGACACCGTCGCAGCGGGTTCGTTCACGCCTGCCTGTTGCCTCAATGTTTTTGTGGTTCTCTCATACGAGCTGTTCCACCATGATTTGCCCTGATTCATGCTATGTGTGAAGGGGCCCTTAGTGTTGTGGCCACTTCATATTTGAGAGGCTTAGAATTAAATACATTACTTACTCTTAGAGCTCTTTGGATCAGGTACCGAGCCAGGAAACTGTCATGATAAGGTTCCACTTTGAGGGTCTGCATGAATAATAACAGAGTAATGAGCTGGCAGCAACAGTACCAGTCAATAGTTTGAACTTCAATGTGCCAGTATTAAAAAATACAACCAGTCCTAGGCTTTGGAAATGAAAGAAACAGCTAAACAGGCTAATTTCATGCTGCATGTAACTTAAACCACACCTAGTCATAACTGTTGTGTGGGCCGCTGAAGAGGAGGTACTGCTGGCCCACCACCACCAGAGGGCGCCCTGCCTGGAGTGCGGGCTGCAGGCACCAGAGGGCGCTGCCGCCTCACAGGAGCAGCCGGGGTGACAGCTGTCACTTATCACCTACGACAGCTGTCACCAATCATCTGATCAGCAGTGGTATATCAGCAAGACGACATCTCCACCTCTTTGCCGAGATATCGCTCTACCTAGAAGGTACAGTACTCAGCCGACTGTGTTGTCTTTTTGACATTAACACTTTGTTACTTTTGTGCGTTGAATAGCAGACATTCTTCCGACGAGTGGTGGAGGTGGTTTTCCCGCCATACGTGTTGCTGGGTGCAAACGCACCCACATTTAACTGTTTTTGTTCCTCGCCAGCAGTACCAGATCCGACACGCGGAGGCAGTGGCCACCTGGGAGTTCGGGACTTGGCGGCTCCAGTATTCCCGGGGTTCGGTGGCGGAGGAAATCGTGTGGTTCCGGTTCTGCTTTGGACAGACGTCTCTTATCTTCGAGCCTGCCCACGTGACACATTTTGTGAATTGACTTCTTTGTCTATTATTGTAATCTGTTGTGTTTGTTGTGCTTATTCACAACAGTAAAGTGTTGTTATTTGACTTCCTCCATTGTCCGTTCATTTGCGCCCCCTGTTGTGGGTCCGTGTTCCTACACTTTCACAACACATAACATCCATCATCCATCCAGCAGCTACCAATGATCCAGCATTTTGCAGACTGGTCTGTGGTGTATTGCATAAGTAAAACAAAGTTTATCTTTGTTATATGACATTTTATAATGTAATGTGGAGAGTTACATGATATGTTTTCTTTTTTAGAGATTAGATAGATTCATTCATACACTCACGGGATTGTACAAGGTACATAGGCTTTTCCAGTGGCCGAAAGGACAACCTGGAGAAGACCTGAATCCCAGTAAAATAGAGCACTAGTAAATCAGTGAGTTCACTGATGCCAGATCAGTTAGTGATGTCACCCTCTGCACACCATCATCAGCAACCAGAGGAGCCTCTTCAGCCACAGACTGCTCCTCCCCAAGTGCAGGACCAACAGACTGAAAAACTCCTTTGTCTCTCAGGCCATCAGACTGTACAACTCCTCACTCAGGGGGAGGAGAAGTAACAGGAAGAAAGAGGATAGGATTGAGAGGAACAGTAGCAGGCAGTAAACCAGTATGTCTGTTATTTATATTGCAAGCTGTTTTTTCTTGTTTTACTTTCACTTTGGATACTTTGTGTGCTTCTTACACTTTGTGCTGCTATACAATGCTGCTGGAACCTCAATTTCCCTGAGGGAGTCTTCCCAAAGGATCAATAAAGTTCTACCTAATCTAATCTGATATTGGACATACCCCAGTTCTCACCCCAACCAATTTTCAATTTCAATTTATTTTCATTTATATAGCATCAAATCACAACAGAGTTGCCTCAAGACGCTTCACACACAAGTAAGGTCTAGCCTTACTAACCCCCAGAGCAGCAGTGGTAAGGAAAAACTCCCTCTGAGGAAGAAACCTCAAGCAGACCAGACTCAAAGAGGTGACCCTCTGCTTGGGCCATGCTACAGACACAAATTACAGAACAATTCACAAAACGAATATACAGGAAATGCTGTTGGTGCACAGGACAGGAGGATCTCCAGCACAAGTACCACACCCATCTCTGGATGGAGCTGGACCTTAAACAGAGAGAAAAAACAGAATCAGGCATCAGAAAGACAAGAAATATAGTATAATTTGCCAGCATTAAACAACAAGAAAAACAGGAAATACAAAGGTGATCACCAGCCACTAGCCCTAAACTTCACTAAACGACCCAGAATTTAGGTAAACTTGAAGCTGCGGCCTGCTCTGTTTCTTAATAACATGAATTAAAATGTAAAAATCATAGAACTATACTATGCCAGTATGCTAGCAATATGAAAGGGAAAATAAGTGCGTCTTAAGTCTGGACTTGAAAGTCTCCACAGAATCTGATTGTTTTATTGACGCAGGGAGATCATTCCGCAGAACAGGGGCATGATAAGAGAAAGCTCTATGACCCGCAGACTTCTTATTCATCCTAGGGACACAAAGTAGTCCTGCACCCTGAGAACGCAAAGCCCTGGCCAGTACGTAAGGTTTAATTAGGTCAGCTAGGTAGGGAGGTGCCAGTCCATTAATAATTTTATAGACTAGTAGCAGAACCTTAAAATCCGGTCTCACTGGGACAGGAAGCCAGTGAAGAGATACCAAAATGGATGTAATGTGGTCAAACTTTCTGCTTCGTGTCAAAAGTCTGGCTGCAGCATTTTGAACCAAATGGAGAGCTCTAATGCTAGACTGCGGTAAACCAGAAAATAGAACATTTCAGTAGTCCAATCTAGAAGAGATAAACGCATGGATCAGGGTCTCAGCATCAGCCATACACAGGATGGGACGAATCTTCGCTATATTTCACAGGTGGAAGAAAGCAGTCCTCATTATATTTCTAATGTGGAGGTCAAAAGACAATGTAGGATCAAAAATTACCCCAAGGTTCCTCACTTTGTCAGCGTGATGTATGACACACAACCCTAGGCTAAGTGTTAACTGGTCAAATTGATGTCGATGTCTCACTGGACCAAGAACCATCATTTCAGTCTTATCAGAGTTTAAAAGTAGGACATTTCTAGACATCCAGCTTCTCACTGATGCAAGGCAATCTTCTAAGGATTTTATGTGAATGAGATTACCAGCAGTTATCAGCATGTATAACTGAGTATCATCAGCATAGCAATGAAAGGTAATCCCAAAATGCCGCAATACAGTATGTGCCCAAGGGGTGCTATATAAAGGGAGAAAAGCAGGGGGCCTAAGACGGAGCCCTGTGGAACCCCAAATTTCATGTCACTAAGGTTAGAGGTAGTGTTACTGTATAAAACACAGTGAGAATGACTGATCAGGTATGATGTCAACCATGCAAGGGCACTCCCAGTAATCCCAAAATGATTTTCCATCTTATCAAGTAGAATATGATGATCCACTGTATCAAATGCAGCACTGAGATCTAACAGCACAAGAACCATAGTGGTGTCCGAATCCATTGCAAGCAGAAGATGATTCACCACTTTAGTGAGAGCCGTCTCTGTGAAATGACATTTTCTAAAAGCAGACTACAGTTGCTCAAAGAGATCATTCTCAGTAAGATAGTCCATGAGCTGCTATGAAACCACTTTTTCTAGAATTTTAGAGCAAAATGATAGATTTAATATTAGTTTTAGTTTTTCAATACACTAGGGTCAAGATTAGGTTTCTTAAGCAATGGTTTAATCACTGCAGATTTGAAACATTTCGGAACAGATCCAGAAGTTAAAGAAAGATTAATAATTCTCAACCCTGATGCATTTCCAACTCGCCTACAAAATAGCCCATATCTAGCAAGCAAGTCTTAGGATTCAAAAGCTCCAATGCACACTGCAAACATTTCCACGCAGAAGAGTCACATTTCAGATGTGATGTAACACCAGTTCACCAACATCTCTCATCAGTCCCCAGTTATTTCAGTCCTGGCACTCATCCACATAACCTGCTAATCTACCTCAATGTGAAGGGAAATCTGTCTGTGCCCGTTGCTTAAATGTTCCTTTTTCCGTGTCAGTAACTTCCTAATTTGACCCTGCAGGCTGGTTCTCTTGCAGCTCATTTGACACCATCATTATCTACAGTATACCTATTAATCCTTTTGTGGGATATGAGTACGACTCCTGATCTCTGCACATACTGGACAAGTGTAATGATGCAATCTAGACTGGTCACCATGGAGTTATAAATGGCCTCACACTGCATCCAACAGGCTGTTCTGTTTGTCAGTAACACACTATAATCTTTGTTTTAACAATGAAAGGACAGGGGATGTACCCTCCAAATGACGACACTCAATGTCTCTCTACAAAATCAACATAACTGCAAGTCTGACAAACAGAGCATGAATAGGAATAAATTCTGCTGTTATCACCAAATTCCGATAATTAACGTATCTATATAATTCATTTATTTATTTTTGGAGACCAATCAAATATATAAAGATATCCACTACATTATGCTAATCATTTACAAAGGGAAATGGAAGACCCAAATTTGCTTTGTGTCAGTGTCGATGGAATATATGTACAATCATGCATTAACATTAGGAATATATATTACTCTGTTGTTCTGAATGAAAGACAATGGTTTTCCCCAAAAAAACACAGTCATGCTACTATGGGCTAATCGTGGAGACAATACAGTTCATCAGCATTGTCTTTGACCACCCAGGTTGAGTGCCTTCAGCTAAGGAAGTAAACTGTATTTGACTGATGTCCCATTCATGGGGACTTGTGGTCTCTAATATGGCATCTGGGACATGTAGTACTAGCAATGGGCCTCAGAAGCTGAAAAGGACTTTCTTCTTCTTCTTCTTCTACTACTCAGGGTCTCAACTTTTACATGTCATGTATATCTGTGATTTAGATGGTGGCAAATACCTCTGAAACAAGCATGATGTGGGGAGGTGATGGTCTAGTGGTTAATGTGTTGGGCTTGAGTCCAGAAGATCATAGGTTCAAATCCCCACCTGACTAGAAAATTACTAAGGGCCCTTGGGCAAGGCCTTTAATCCCCTATTGCTCCTGGTGTGTAGTGACTGTCTTGTATGGCAGCACCCTGACTTCGGAGTGAATGTGAGGCATAATTGTAAAGTGCTTTGGGTGTCTGATGCAGATGGAAAAGCTCTATATAAATGCAGTCCATTTACCATTGATCATTTATGATGTGAACATTGAGATCATGGTGATAAATACAGCAGTCATCACACAATTCTCAAGCAGCTAAGAAACATGTTCTGACAGAGTGTAATGTGAGAAGATGGCAAACCCAGAAAATCTTAACATGGTCCTAAAAGTGATAAAGTGTCACTATATGGTTGAAAATAAAAGGGATGTCCTTAAAATGAGCCTTTTGTTAGCTTTATTTTCAAATAAAAGCATTTTCTTCATGAAAAGAAGAGGAAGAAGATCATAAAATCTTCTGCTGAAAACGTACCGAAAAAGGTAAAAAAAAAAAAGTCATCTTATAATCAGAGCTGTCTTGTATTCGGACCATTGAAGTATGTACTGTACAAGTATGGCTGCTCCCTTGTTTACACTTGGGGTCACCACAGCAAATTCGAGGTGGATCTGCATGTTGAATTGGCACAGGTTTTACAACGGATGCCCTTCCTGAATGTGGCAGGGGTGGGATTTGAACCAGGAACCTGCTGCACCGAAACCAAGTGCACTAACCACTTGGCCACCACCCTTGCTACTAAATGATTTACATAATGTATTCATTCAAATGATGTGTTTCAGCTGGTTGGTAATGTTAGACCTTACCCATGTGAAGCGCCTTGAAGCAGCTCTGTTGTTATTTGGCGCTATATAAATAAATGGAATTAAATGGACTTGAATTCAGATACTGTACTTTCTATTTGTCACAGTGGTCATATTCCATTAGTAGGAGATTATTAGACATCTTTATCAGCGGGCCTGTTGAACACGAATGCTCATGTAATATGGCCCTTTTCAAGTTGACATGCTGTTTCTTTACTCGTAAGAAGTGTAGGCTAGATTCATCTTTGACCTGATCGAACAGTACTTATGCAGTCGCTGTTTAATGGATTATGCAGCAATCTTGGCACAGTCAACCATATACACTCATATTTACACCAAAAGGCAAATCAGAGTCATTCATTGTAATCCAAAAAAGCATTAACCATTGTTGATACAAACACATACCTGCACCAACTGCAGCAAATATCTCAATACTTCATCATTGGACAAGCTCTCCAATCTCTGGACCGCTAGTCTCCTGACTTTCTCATCAGCAAAATCCATACTAAGTAGCTCAAGAGCGACTGTGAGGTCCAGTTCTCCAGGATCCCAGTGGCTCAATAACCAGTGGACATCCTCAACCACTTGGCGATTCATCCAATCAACACTGCACAGGAACGGTCGTAGGCTGGAGGAATAAAGGACACTTTCCTGTCGAAATTTTGTGAGGGTATTCATGTCCCTTTGGGGCACAGGTCTGTCAGAAATGGTGCTGGGGTTTTGGTCCTGGAGAGTTTTTGAATGTGGAGAGGAAGAACGTATGTTTGAAAAGGTGGTAGGGGGTTTGGGTGGTAAGGAGGAGGATGAACTTGGTGCATGAGAGGAACCACTATCCTTGCTGATGAAAAAACTGGATGTTGGACTGCCAGAATAATCAGGGTGGCTCATAGTATTTGGGAGAACAACAGGGAAACTGTAGCGGTCAAGAAGGAAACTGATAGCCATGGAGTCAGCGATGTCCGGGTTAGTAGCAGAGGACAACTTGTCTGCCTGGTAAGTGAAGGCCTCTTCTTCTAGCTCAGGGTAAGACCACATGTGGAGGGTGTAGGGGCCTTGGCTCAGGACAGATCTACAGGACATAACAAGTGCTTGATTTCATTCTTAGTATGACAATTTACAATTTTAAAAGATTGTAAATAATTTACTGAGTGTCAGCATGGTTAGAAAAAAAAAATGAAAATAGGTAATTATTAAGTACATTGCAAATTTAAAATTGATTATAAATAACTGACCTGTGATCTATGAGGAGAAGATTGACAAAGTAGAGCACCTTCCCCTTCCATTTCTGTTCTGGTGCTTTGTTAACTGTAGGCCTTGAATCTTTGGTTGGTGAGTTGCTGTCATTACTGCTGCTGTTAATGGTGAGACCCAACTTGGCTCCTCTTGGCAAATCCCTCAGAAAAACATCAAAGTCCAGCCACTCATTCCACAGTACTTCATCTGTGAAAGACTTGGGGCTAGAGGATACCGAAGAGAGAACCTTACTGCCGTAAAGTATGGAGGCCTCTACATAAGCGGATTGCGGACATTTGCTTGGTAGTTTTGGGATGTCGAAGCCAAGCAGTTTGACTCTGAGTCTTCTATTGCAATCCCACAAAGATATCATGAAGATGTCATCCACATCCTTCCCTTCAAGGGACAAATCCTCATGTGAACTGAATTGACCTGTAAATCCATCAACAAGTGGCCAGTCCACAAGCCCGACTGTATCATCGCCAAGCTGCGACATACACATCACAGACAAATGGAGCTCTTGGTTGGTTTTCAAGCACTGCCGAACCCAAAGGAAATCAATGAGTCTGTGTTCTCCAGATAAAAACTCTTCCCTCCCTGTGATTTTCAAAACCAGCTCCTCAGACGTATCACAGGCAATTCCATTATCATAACTCACCCGTCTAAAAACTTGAAGAAGAACATTTGGTGTTTCACTCACATAAACTTGTACAGTGAAGCTGAGTTTGTTTTGGTAATGGAAGGTGATGGAGAACCTTCGACTTAGCCAGTCCTGCAGGTCATTTGGCATGGGTGCAGATGTTACCCAAGGCTCTGTAGCATACAGTGTTTTATCCTGATTCCTTAGTTCTTCTTTTCTTGGAGATGCCAGTTTTCTGCGAGTGAAGGTGAGCTCACTAAGCCTGTCTGACACTGTTTTGTCCAGGTCATGTCCAATCAGGTTGGCCAGAATCTTCTGCTGTTTTTCCTTCGCTTCGTTATTAACTGTCACTACTGGTTGGACCACTATCTTAGCAAACAGATGTCCAGAGTCATTGCATGACCACGGAATGTTCAATGTCCTGATGACCTGACAGTCATCATAGATCTCATACCAGTCTTTCCCTGTAGCATAGAGCAGAGTGTATTTCTCTGGCTCCAGTATTGCCAGTGGGTCTGGGGGGAAATTCTGCTCCTCCGCCTGCAATCAAAGAAACAAGGGAGAAAACAGATGCTTCACCTCAGAGATATGTTTTAAAAATGGTGCAACATTTATTTTGTCTTCATCTGCGATTCAAAGATGATGTTTAAAGAAAGTGTGACTAGTCACACAACCTAGTTTTTCAGGCTTTACACCTGCTTGGTGATGTAAATATCTGATTGGACAACCATGTGGCACTAACCATACATAAATCACAGAGACTTGGTTTAGACGTTTCGTTCATTAGTGCAAACATCATGTGGAAGAAGAAATATGATCTTTGTGACAGAGAAAATAACTAACTTTTAAATTTAGTTTTATAGATAAAGCAGACCAAACTTTATATAATTCTATAATCTGTCTATGCATGGCATTTAGGTGTGGCATCAGGGTTGCTGGACTGAACTGGATGAAAAGACAGGGTTCATCCAGAAAGTATTCACAGCACTGCACTTTTTCCACATTTTGTTACAACCTTATTCCCAAAATGGATGAAATTCACTTTTTTCCTCAAAATTCTACACACAATACCCCATAATGACAAAGTGACATTTTTTTTTTATTTTTTCTTATAAAAAAAACTAAGAAATAGCATGTACATACTGTAAGTATTCACAGCCTTTGACATGAAGCTCAAAACTGATGTCAGGTGCATCCTGTTTCCACTGATCATCCTTGAGATGTTTCTGCAGCTTAATTGGAGTCCACCTGGGGTAAATTCAGTTGATTGGACATGATTTGGAAAGACACACACCTGTCTACATATAAGGTTCCACAGGTGACAGTGCATGTCAGAGCACAAACCAAGCATGAAGTCAAAGGAACTGTCTGTAGACCCCCGAGAGAGGATTGTCTCGAGGCACAAATCTGGGGAAGGGTACAGAAACATTTGTGCTGCTTTGAAGGTCCCCATGAGTACAGTGGCCTCCATCATCCCTACATGGAAGAAGTTCAGATCCACCAGGATTTTTCATTTTTCAATTTATTTTCATTTATATAGTACCAAATCACAACAAAGTTGCCTCAAGGCGCTTCACACAAGTAAGATGTAACCTTACCAACCCCTAGGACTCTTCCTAGAACTGGCCGCCCGTCTAAACTGAGCAATTGGGAGAGAAGGGCGTTAGTCAGGGAGGTGACCAAAAACCCCAATGGTCACTCTGTCAGAGCTCCAGAAAGAAAGAACCTTCCAGAAGGGTAAACATCACCGCAGCAATCCACCAATCAGCCCTGTATGTTAGAGTGTCCAGACAGAAGCCACTCCTTAGTGAAAGGCACATGGCAGCCCACCTGGAGTTTGCCAAAAGGGACCTGAGATCATGAGAAACAAATTCTCTGGTCTTGTGAGACAAAGATTGAACTCTTTGATGTGAATGCCAGGCATGATGTTTGGAGGAAACCAGGCACCATCCCTACAGTGAAGCATGGTGGTGGCAGCATCATGCTGTGGGGATGTTTTTTAGCGGCAGGAACTGGTAGACTAGTCAGGATTGAGGGAAAGATGAATACTGTTGTGTGGGCCGCTGAAGAGGAGGTACTGCTGGCCCACCACCACTAGAGGGCGCCCTGCCTGGAGTGCGGGCTCCAGGCACCAGAGGGCGCTGCCGCCTCACAGGAGCAGCCAGGACGACAGCTGTCATCCATCACTAGAGACAGCTGATCCCAATCAAGACGGAGGTATATCAGCAGGACGGCATCTCCACCTCATTTGCCGAGATATCGCCATACCTAAGAGGTAACGACTCTCAGCCGTTCGTGAGTATTGTTCTGTACGTGTTTTTGCAGGAGTACCTGGTTAATCTCTGGACCGCAGGAGCTGGTGACTGGGAGCTAGGACTGCACTCCTTTTCCCCCTGAGAGATAACTGTTTACTCTGCACATTCTTGATTGTTGTTGACGAGAGGTGGAGGTGGACTCTCCACCCTCCGTGTTGCTGGGTGCAGCCGCATCCACGCCTGACTGTTTCTGTTTCCTGCCAGCAGTACCGGATCCGGCGAGCGGAGGCAGTGGCCACCTGGGAATTCGGGACTTGGCGGCTCCAGTATCCCCGGGGTCCGGTGGCGGCGGAGATTGGGTTGGTTCCGGTTCGACTTGGACAGACGTCTCCTATCGTCGAGCCTGCCCACACGACACCTTTGAATTAGACTTAATCTCTCTATTGTTATCAGTTGTATTTGTTGTGCCCTTTTTTCACAACAGTAAAAACAGTGTATTTGATTCCTCCATTGTCCGTTCATTGTCGCCCCCTGTTGTGGGTCCGTGTTCCTACACTTTCACAACAGGATATCGCGGCCAGCGTCATGGATCCCGAGGGGCGTCAGCCGGCTGTTGAACGGCCAATGGAAGAACAGGACGCGCAGGTGTCCGCGGGAGGGGTAATCGGTGAGTTGCAGCGGATCCTCACCGCTTTCACGACTCGGTTAGATTTGATGACCGAGCAGAACGTCCTCCTGAACCGCAGGGTGGAGGCTCTCGCCGCGCAGGTGGAAGCGCGCCCTCCGGGCGCCGCTGCGGCTCTCCCTCCCGCAGACCCTGTGCATAGCGTTGACGTTCCACTGGTTGTTCAACGACCTCTCCCACCTTCCCCGGAAGCATACATAAGCCCCCCAGAGCCGTACGGAGGCTGTGTGGAGACGTGCGCGGATTTTCTGATGCAGTGTTCGCTCGTCTTCGCACAGCGTCCCGTTATGTACGCGACCGATGCTAGTAAAGTAGCTTATGTTATAAACCTGCTTCGCGGTGAGGCACGCGCTTGGGCTACAGCGCTCTGGGAGCAGACTTCACGGCTCCTTCTGACATACGATGGGTTTGTTAGGGAGCTCAGAACCGTGTTCGATCACCCTAATAGAGGCGAGACCCGCTTCAACCGTGCTACTGTCAATGAGACAGGGGCGCCGGAGCGCAGCTGCCTATGCAGTCGACTTCCGCATTGCGGCTGCGAGAAGCTGGAATAGCACTGCCCTCTGCGCCGCCTTTGTAAACAGACTGTCTTTGGTTCTTAAGGAGCACCTGGTGGCTAAGGACGAACCGCGGGACTTAGATGGGCTCATCGATCTCGTCATACGGTTAGACAACCGGTTAGAAGAACGTCGGCGGGAACGAGACGAAGGGCGTGGCCGGGCACGCGCCGTCCCTCTCCCTTCCGGTTCCGACCGCGCTCCGCCTTCCCCACGCTCCACGGCCCCTGCGCTCCGTGGGGCCACAGCTCCCCCTACTGACGAAGCTATGGACACGAGTAGGGCAACATTTAGGGCACCAGATGCACAGAGGAGACGGGCCCATGGAGCTTGTTTTGTTTGTGGTGCAATAGAGCACCATATGAGAGACTGCCCCGAGCGGTTAAACTCCAACGCCCGCCCCTAGAAACTGGGCTAGGGGTGGGCCGAGACATTCACGTGGGACACACCCACATCGCCACACGACTCCCAGTTACGATCCTTTATGAGGACTCAACCCTGAAGGCCCCAGCACTGGTGGACACGGGCTCTGAGGGGAATCTGTTGGATAGCAGATGGGCCAGGGAGATAGGGCTCCCTCTGGTGGCGCTTACCTCGCCTGTACAGGTTCGGGCACTAGATGGCTCCCTACTCCCTCCGATCACGCATAAGACACCACCTGTAACGCTGGTGGTGTCAGGAAACCACCGGGAGGTGATCGAGTTTTTTGTGACTCAGGCCACTTCCCGTGTGGTTTTAGGTTTTCCCTGGATGTTGAAGCACAATCCCCGGATTGATTGGCCGTCCGGGGTAGTGGTTCAGTGGAGCGAGACCTGCCATCGGGTGTGTCTAGGTTCCTCGGTTCCTCCCGGCTCCCAAGCTAAGGAGGAGGTCAGAGTCCCGCCCAATCTGGGGACGGTGCCGGTGGAGTACCACGACCTTGTCGACGTGTTCAGCAAGGATCTGGCTCTCACGCTTCCCCCCCACCGTCCGTACGATTGTGCCATTGATTTGGTTCCGGGCAGTGAGTTCCCGTCCAGTAGGCTGTACAACCTCTCACGGCCTGAGCGTGAATCAATGGAAACCTACATCCGGGACTCGTTAGCTGCCGGGTTGATCCGGAATTCCACCTCCCCGATGGGCGCAGGTTTCTTTTTTGTGGGTAAAAAAGACGGCGGACTTCGTCCATGCATTGATTATAGGGGGCTGAACGAAATCACGGTTCAAAACCGATACCCGTTGCCCCTGTTGGATTCGGTGTTCACACCCCTGCATGGAGCCAAAATTTTTACCAAGCTTGATCTTAGAAATGCGTATCATCTGGTTCGGATCCGGAAGGGAGACGAGTGGAAAACGGCATTTAACACCCCCTTAGGTCACTTTGAGTACCTGGTCATGCCGTTCGGCCTCACAAACGCCCCCGCGACGTTCCAAGCCTTGGTTAACGACGTCTTGCGGGACTTCCTGCACCGGTTCGTCTTCGTATATCTAGACGATATACTCATCTTTTCTCCGGATCCTGAGACTCATGTCAGGCATGTACGTCAGGTCCTGCAGCGGTTGTTGGAGAACCGGCTGTTTGTGAAGGGAGAGAAGTGTGAGTTCCACCGCACTTCTTTGTCCTTCCTGGGGTTCATCATCTCCTCCAACTCCGTCGCTCCTGATCCGGCCAAGGTTGCGGCGGTGAGAGACTGGCCCCAACCCACAAGCCGTAGGAAATTGCAACAGTTCCTAGGCTTTGCTAATTTCTACAGGAGGTTCATTAAGGGCTACAGTCAGGTAGTTAGCCCCCTGACAGCCCTGACCTCACCAAAAGTCCCCTTCACCTGGTCGGATCGGTGCGATGTCGCATTCAAGGAGTTGAAACGGCGCTTCTCGTCTGCACCTGTTCTGGTGCAGCCCGATCCTAATCGCCAGTTAGTGGTTGAAGTGGACGCCTCGGACTCAGGGATAGGAGCCGTGCTATCCCAGAGCGGGAAGACCGATAAGGTCCTTCACCCGTGGCCTATTTTTCCCGCAGGTTGACCCCAGCCGAACGGAACTATGACGTCGGCAATCGAGAGCTCCTTGCGGTGAAAGAGGCTCTTGAGGAGTGGAGACATCTGTTGGAGGGAACGTCCGTGCCATTCACGGTCTTCACTGACCACCGGAACCTGGAGTATATCAGGACCGCCAAGCGGCTGAACCCCAGGCAAGCCCGCTGGTCACTGTTCTTCGGCCGTTTGACTTCCGGATCACCTACCGTCCCGGGACCAAAAACCAAAGATCGGATGCCTTGTCCCGGGTACATGAAGATGAGGTCAAAACAGAGCCATCGGATCCCCCGGAACCCATCATCCCGGAGTCCGCTATCGTGGCCGCTCTCACCTGGGACGTGGAGAAGACCGTCCGGGAGGCCCTGACACGAGACCCGGACCCCGGAACCGGACCGAAGAACAAACTTTACATCCCACCAGAAGCCAGGGCTGCAGTTTTGGACTTCTGTCACGGTTCTAAGCTCTCCTGTCATCCTGGGGTGCGAAGAACTGTGGCAGTCGTCCGGCAGCGCTTCTGGTGGGCGTCCCTGGAGGCCGACGTCCGGGGTTACATCCAGGCCTGTACCACCTGCGCCAGGGGCAAGGCGGACCACCGCAAGACACCGGGATTGCTACAGCCGCTGCCCGTGCCTCATCGCCCCTGGTCTCACATCGGCCTGGATTTCGTCACGGGTCTCCCGCCGTCCCAGGGAAACACCGTCGTCCTCACGATAGTGGACCGATTCTCCAAGGCGGCCCACTTCGTGGCCCTCCCGAAGCTACCAACGGCCCAGGAGACAGCGGACCTCCTAGTCCTCCACGTCGTCCGTCTGCATGGGATACCATCAGACATCGTCTCCGATCGCGGTCCCCAGTTCTCCTCGCATGTTTGGAGGAGCTTTTGCCGGGAACTGGAGGCCACGGTCAGTCTCTCGTCCGGGTATCACCCCCAGACCAACGGACAAGCAGAACGGGCCAACCAGGAAATGGAGCAGACCCTACGCTGTGTGACAGCCGCGCACCCGACGGCCTGGAGTACCCACCTGGCCTGGATCGAGTACGCCCACAACAGTCAAGTGTCGTCCGCCACCGGCCTCTCCCCCTTCGAGGTGTGCTTGGGGTATCAACCCCCGTTGTTTCCGGTGGTTGAGGGGGAGGTCGGTGTGCCCTCGGTCCAGGCCCACCTACGGAAGTGCCGTCGGGTGTGGCGTGCCGCCCGTTCTGCTTTGTTGAGGGCCCGGACGAGGGCGAAGAACCATGCAGACCGGCGCCGGGCCCCGGCTCCCACATATCGTCCTGGGCAGGAGGTATGGTTGTCCACCAAGGACATTCCCCTTCAAGTGGACTCCCTGAAACTGCAGGAACGATACATTGGTCCTTACAAGATTCTCAAGGTCATCAATCCCGCCGCAGTGAGGCTCCAGCTTCCGGCCTCACTGCGGATTCATCCGGTATTCTATGTCTCCAGGATTAAACCCCATCACACCTCACCCCTCTGCACTCCGGGTCCGGCGCCACCTCCTGCCCAGATCATCGACGGAGAGCCGGCCTGGACCGTGCGCCGGCTCCTTGACGTTCGACGAATGGGCCGGGGTTTTCAGTACTTGGTGGACTGGGAGGGGTACGGCCCCGAAGAACGCTCCTGGGTGAAGAAGGGCTTCATCCTGGACCCGGCCCTCCTGGCCGACTTCTACCGTCGCCACCCTGACAAACCCGGTCGTGCGCCAGGAGGCGCCCGTTGAGGGGGGGGGGTCCTGTTGTGTGGGCCGCTGAAGAGGAGGTACTGCTGGCCCACCACCACTAGAGGGCGCCCTGCCTGGAGTGCAGGCTCACAGGAGCAGCCAGGACGACAGCTGTCATCCATCACTAGAGACAGCTGATCCCAATCAAGACGGAGGTATATCAGCAGGACGGCATCTCCACCTCATTTGCCGAGATATCGCCATACCTAAGAGGTAACGACTCTCAGCCGTTCGTGAGTATTGTTCTGTACGTGTTTTTGCAGGAGTACCTGGTTAATCTCTGGACCGCAGGAGCTGGTGACTGGGAGCTAGGACTGCACTCCTTTTCCACCTGAGAGATAACTGTTTACTCTGCACATTCTTGATTGTTGTTGACGAGAGGTGGAGGTGGACTCTCCACCCTCCGTGTTGCTGGGTGCAGCCGCATCCACGCCTGACTGTTTCTGTTTCCTGCCAGCAGTACCGGATCCGGCGAGCGGAGGCAGTGGCCACCTGGGAATTCGGGACTTGGCGGCTCCAGTATCCCCGGGGTCCGGTGGCGGCGGAGATTGGGTTGGTTCCGGTTCGACTTGGACAGATGTCTCCTATCGTCGAGCCTGCCCACACGACACCTTTGAATTAGACTTAATCTCTCTATTGTTATCAGTTGTATTTGTTGTGCCCTTTTTTCACAACAGTAAAAACAGTGTATTTGATTCCTCCATTGTCCGTTCATTGTCGCCCCCTGTTGTGGGTCCGTGTTCCTACACTTTCACAACAAATACAGCAACATACAGAGACATCCTGGATGAAAACCTGCTCCAGAGCGCTCTTGACCTCAGACTGGGGCGACGGTTCAACTTGCAGCAGGACAATGATCCTAAGCACACAGCCAAGATATCAAAGGAGTGGCTTCAGGACAACTCTGTGAATGTCCTTGAGTGGCCCAGCCAGAGCCCAGACCTGAATCTGATTGAACATCTCTGGAGAGATCTGAAAATGGCTGTGCACCGACGCTCCCCATTCAACCTGATGGAGCTTGAGAGGTGCTGCAAAGAGGAATGAGCAAAACTGCCCAAAGATAGGTGCGCCAAGCTTGTGGCATCATATTCAAGAAGAGTTTGAGGTTGTAATTGCTGCCAAAGGTGCATCTACAAAATATTGAGTGAAGGGTCTGAAAAGTTGTGTACATGTGATTTCTTCATTTTTCATCACGTCCGCCAAGGATGTAATAAGATCATCTGCGTTTATTTATTTGTCTGTCTTTTAGCAGGATTATGTCAAAACTACTGCACGGATTTTGATGAAATTTTCACCACAGATAGACATTAAGCCATGGAAGACTCCATTAAATTTTGGAGGTGATCTGGATCTGGCTTCTGGATCAAGATTTCATTTTATATAGGCTTTTAAGGATGAAAGCTACTTCACGGATTCTCACCACATTTGCACAACAGATAGGTATTAAGACATGGAAGACTCCACTTGGAAGTGATCCCACCCCTAACAGATACACATACATACAGGGATATGTACTGTATTTATCTACCTCAACACAAACTCAGCACCACAGTGTGTTGTTTTAACAACACACGGCCAGAGTACACTAAAGGCAAGTGTATATAACAGCATTATACACATCAATGACACTTTTGGCCAACACTACAAGAATAATTAATATCCACTGTCATGCATTTTATTTTATGCTATTTTAAGCCATAAATTTATGTATACTTACATACATACAAACATCATGCAGAAGGAGAAATGTGATCTTTGTATAAAATGTGATCTTGCTCAGAATGCTCAGAAAACAAAATATGAGATAATGTGTTTTGCTGTGTGGATAGTTGTACTAATGGACCATCTAAAAAGTTGGCACTCCTGTAATGAGCCAAATTTTAATATATATATAATTTGAATGTCAGCACCTTTTGCATGAGCTGGCAAGTATCGACTACTGAGTAAAGTTAGCTGCAGTGTTAGTGCTATAGTTATTGATGCTATTTGCCAATCATGGTTTTTTAAGCATTGATTAAATCAACAAAGCTAATTTATGGCTTATTAGCCTTAAATAACTTGGTAACTTTGAGATAGGCAGGTTTGTTGCGCCTATGCTCCACCTCTTTACCTATTTATGGGTTGGCTGGGAGTTAGACAGAGTCTATACTGCCTTGGTAATGACATCCAAAATCTTAAGCTTGGGACTCCGGCGAGGGCGGTCACATCTCCTCTTGTCTCCTTTCATTTGTGTTTCTCCATCTCTGCTCCAACCTTCAAAGTCCCAACTTCACCAACCTGTGAGATCTTCAAACTATATTTGGAATAACCATGGAATTGATCAGCTGGTCTCTGAACGCTATTGACACCATTTTTTCAACAAGGAAATCTGGGCTGGGAGACCCTACGTGCCCAGATGGAACTTACCCTACGGGCTATGTTTTCGACGCCTGGGAGAACTGACACATTGCATGCAGAGTGCTTGTGCTTATTGGTTAATGTGCTGCCCTGACCTACTGGAGAATTGGCAAGACGGCTGCTACCAGAACCATGACCCCTCACCTGGCCAACATGATTAATGGAGTGGGTAAACTGGTACAAATATCAGACTGCATTAACCCTTGAACTTAGAAATAAGTTGGAAAACATCTCGGAGCAACTGTCCGCCTTGCAAAGGAAGATATCAAAGACCAGGGAATACTCATAAATTGGATTTGGTCACTCAGAGGAGCTGTAAATGGAATTTCTGTGATTCTCTGCTTAACCCTAAACATGGCAGGCTTATCAGCCACCAAAGGTCAACACTCCCCATTTGTTTTTCTCACACTGCCTCAATTTGGATGACAGACTGTCTTAAAGTTTAGTGTACATAAACAATCAAATGTACAATATGTACAGTGTTTTAATTCTGATGTGTGCCATTATACGTTCAACTAGTAATAACTGTGGATTAATTGCTGTATTTTTTGTCTGATGTAATTGGATGTGATATGAATTGCCCTTTTAGGGATCAATAAAGTTGTTTGAGTCTTAAAAATCTATGGGTGATGTCACATAGGGTTTGATCAGTATGTACTAAACAGTCTATGGTATCTCCCCAGGAGAGAGAGGCTACTAAGTTATATTACACTGGCATTTTTCTAGACCGTGCTTTCGGGAACTGTATGTTATTCCCCACAGTGGTGATGAGGAACTGGACACACAACCACCTGCTGTAGTCTACCTCATTGTGCTCAATTGTCAAAAAAGGGCCACTCTGCATTTGTATATCGTATGTTCAGTACAAGCATTCAGTACTACCATGGTGACTACTGACAAAAATCATCACTACACTTTTTTGTCATACAATCTGGATTTTCCTACCTGCATGCAGATACGTAGTCGCAGCTGGTAAACACTGCATTGTGCAGGGAGGATGACTGACACAGACTTACAGCTTATATCATCTCTGTAACTGTTATCACCAGACGCCCACCATGAATCAGGATCAGACTTGAACTCGCAGATAAACATCAGATTGTTCTCGTTGCACTTTAACATTCCTGATGGAAGGTCTGCAGTCTTTGGACTTACAGACTGATGCAGGAACACCCCAGAATCCATCGATGTTATAAGAGACCAAAAACCGGATATAAAAAAACTTTATAAATTTCTCTTACCGACAGATGCAGTTTGGTAATTGGATAGATTATTAAGAGAAATAATCTTACAACGATAGGTAATGCTTCCTTCAGTCTTCTGAGTCGAGTTTTTGTGCGTCTGTACCTGTTTGTCTGTGTGAAAGCAAGCGTTTCCTTTTTGTAATTACCTGCAAACTTCCTCATTCTTTTGTGCACAGCGGTTTAAAGGTGAATATAAACAAAGCTTTTGGAGAATTCACTGTTCCACTTTTTCAAGATTCAAAGTGTTTATTGTCATACACAGCAAGAGGAAACAAGCTTGTCTGTGCAATGAAATAACAGAAATAACACTTTATGAGTCAATTTTTGTTTGCAATAAAAGCAGTACTTTGAGGCAGGATGTTAATGATTAGAGCCCTGAGTGAAATGTGTCTCACTTGTTTGACCGGTCAACATTTATTGTAGGAGGCAGTTAAATCCACATCATGATGAGCTTGGGAATGTTTAGATTTCAACTCAAAAACAGAATAGTACTAGTTGTGATAGTACTGAATAACTGCAGTGTGACTCACAGCAGTGGACAAAAAAACCTGTTTGGGTTGTTTGGCTTGTCAGCACAATGTAGAAAGGAATGCTGGTGCATGTTCACTTCAACACAAGCTTTACTGTTCCTGTCTAGTTATATTTTACTGCTTCACTGTAACTAACTGGAAATGAACCGATGGGGACTGTGGAGGGGGCGTAGTTTATCGTGCCATCTGACAGACGACCATGACACATCAGCGCCGGCACATGAAAAGAAATGTGTGAATGAATGTATGTGTATTTATGTATTTTTACCACTGCCACTGTAATGTTTGTCTTTGGCAGTATAACCTAAAAGATTATGAGCAGATTTCATTGAAATTTGGTGAGCAGATTGATAATGTTACAAAGTATAAGTGATTCTGTTTAGAAGTTGATTCAGAATATGTTCTGGAACTGAGATCCAGAAGAATGTTTGGCACATAGCAACATTTAACTCAAAAAGTTGTGAGAGGATGTTGAAGTTTGCAGATGGATCGGTGAGTGACTGGGAGCAACCAAAAGAAGAAGAAAAGCTACATGTCTCCTGAGGCCATCAAATATGGTCATCTGGTATTGCGAAGACTTTGTGTCTGTCCATCCGTCTGTCTGTGCTCAGCTTAAGTCCTATTACTGCCAGAGTCTTCAAATTCATAGGAACATTCTTGGGACACAGACCTTAGACAAGTTCAACTAACCTTGATGTATTTTAAGATGTTAAAAAGTCACATTCTTTTTCATGCTGTTCTATTTTTTATTTATTTATTTATTTTTTTTGAGTGGCGGGGCTGACAGCCAATCAGAGTAGTGCAGCACCATGACATCAGTGGCAGGTCTCTGTAAAACCACTTCATTTATGTGTTTACATGACATGTTTCTCATATGTTCTGTAAAGGTTAATAAGAAATAAACACTTCTAAAACAGAACACGCTGTTTCTGGAACCTAATAACACCTATGAAGTGATTTACTGTCAGGTTTTTTATTTTTTGGGTTGCTTTTGGGTTCTGTCTGCCTCTTGCTCTGTCTTTCTGGTTGGTTTTATATATATATATATACATATATATGTATATATATATATACATATATATGTATATATATATATATATATATATATATATATATATATATATATATATATATATATATATATGTATATATATATATACATATATATGTATATATATATATATATATATATATATATATATATATATATATATATATATATATATATATATATATATATATATATATATATAAAGATCTTATTGTCTTACTGACAATTTGTACATGTTCAGTAAAGCCCTCTATCAACCAGTCAATCAATCATAAACAATATTTCCATTTATGAGCTTTTGACAAGAGCTGAAGTTAGCTTTGAGTTAGCGGAAGCTAGTTTGCACACTGACATCCACAAAATGTCTTGTAAATGACTCCAGAGGTGTTATCAGCTTACAAAAATGGCATTTTCAGTTTTAGAAGTGTTTAGTTCTCGCTAGCGTTTACATAATATATGACAAAGAGGTTATATTTACACACAAACGAAAAGGTTTGCAGCTACCCTGTGATGTCACCATGCTGACGGTCACTAAATGTCTTGTAAATATCAGGTTTGGTCGATAGGACAGGCTGGACGCAAATGCAGGATGCAGGAACACAGCTCAGTAGCGTAAAAACATTTACTAGGTTAACAGGCTGAGGTCAGTACACGGAGAGACAGTCCATACAGAGCAACAGTATCAAAAACATCAGGCTAAAGGCGTGGTCGAGGTACACAAGCAGGTTGACAAAAACACAAAGAGGCAATCTGAGCAAGGCAAAAATACAAGAACAAGGCTGGAAAGAGGCACTAGGCACATCGATCTGACAAAAGACAAAGGCAGACTGTGAGGCTTATAAAGCACCCAGGTGATTAACTGCAAATCAAGAACAGGTGTGTGGAGAAGCTCCCAGAACCGGGGTGTGGCCAGACAGAGAGAAACACCCACCACCAAGAGCCAAGAGAGGAAGACAAGAGAAAGCAGTACAGAGAACAACCAACCAGAAAGACAGAGCAAGAGGCAGACAGAACCCAAAAGCAACCCAAAAGACCAACAACCTGACAGTAAACCCCCCCCACGGGCCAACACCTGACAGCCCAGGAGCAGAAGGGTGAGAAACATGAAACTTACGAACCAGACCAGGGTCCAAAATAAACCGGGAGGGAACCCAGGACCGCTCCTCGGGGTCATAACCTTCCCAGTCCACTAAGTACTGGAAGCCACGCCCCCGCCGCCGGGAAGCCAGGAGGCACTGCACAGAGAAGACAGGCCCCCCCATCCACAAACTGGGCAGGCGGAGGGGGACCGGCAGGTGGGCACAAAGGACTGGAATGGACTGATTTCAAATGGCTGACATGGAATGTAGGATGGACCCTCATGGACCTTGGAAGACGGAGACGAACAGAGACAGGATTAATGATCTTAGAAACAGGGAACAGGCCAACAAACCTGGGAGCCATCTTTCAAGGCACTCCACAAAGCGGCAGGTGATGAGTAGAAAGCCAAACTCGTTGTCCTGGCACGTAGGATGGTGCCACCGACCGTTTGCGATCTGCTGCCTCTTTGTAAATCTTGGAGGACCGTAGTAGGGCCTTCCGGGTCTGCTCCCAGGTCCATCGGCACCGCACGATGAGTCCTAGAGCCGAAGGTTCAGGTGAGCACAGATCTGTGGTGGTGAACAAAGAAGGTTGGTGACCAAAGACAAGTGGAAAGGGGAAAAACCAGAAGAAGAGGTAGGCAGGCAGTTATGAGTTAGTTCAATCCAAGGTAACAGAGAGGACCAGGAGGCCGGAAACTGAGAGGATAGGATTCGTAAACCCTTTTCTAATTCTTGATTCGGATATTCTGTCCGTCCATTAGCTTGGGGATGGTAACCAGATGTAAGGCTAGACGTGACCCGAGTAGGTGGCAGAATTCCCTCCAGAACTGCGAAATAAACTGGTGACCCCGGTCAGAGACTATATCCTGAGGCAAACCATGTAATTTGAAAACATGTAACAACAGTGCTTCAGCAGTTTCTTTAGCAGACGGAAGTTTGGGTAAAGGCACAAAATGGACCATCTTAGATAACCGGTCAACCACAGTCATGATCACAGTTTGGCCCCTTGAGGGCAGCAGACCTGTTACAAAATCCACAGAAATGTGGGTCCAAGGTCGAACAGGGACAGGTAGAGGCAATAGCACACCCGCAGGTGGGCGCGTAGACGATTTATGCATGGCACAGATAGAACAGACGTAGCCCTTTATGTATATGGGGTAGATGGCATTCACTGCGCATCGAACATTTCAGTGTGTCACAGAATTTTGCTGAGTTTTTGCTTAAAACAGTGGCAGTAAGTAAGAAATCAATAAGAAAGTAAGTAAAGTAAAGAACGGATTAGCCGTGAAGCTAACGGCGACCTACCCAGGCCGGCGGCGTACCATCCAGGCCTGTGGCGTCAGCGGAGGCAAACCATCCAGGCCCGCGGAATCGGCGGAGGCGAACCATCCAGGCCCGCTGCGTCGGCGCAGGAGGTGACCTATCTAGCGTTGGTGGAGGAGGTGAACCATCCAGGCCCGCGGAGTCAGCGGAAGAGGCTATCCATCCAGGCCCGCGGCAGTGGCAGAAGAAGCAATCCGTCCAGGCCTGCGGCGGTGGCGGAAGAGGCAATCCATCCAGGCCCGCGGCGGCGGTGGAAGAGGTGATCCATTCAGGCCCGCGGCGTCGGTTACATCCGGGGCTAGCGACGGCTACACCCGAGGCTGGCGATGGCTACATCCGAGGCTGGCGGCGGCTACATCTGAGGCTGGCAGCGGCTGCGACCGATGCTGGTGGCGGCTATATCCGGGATTAACATCGGGGAAGGTCGGTGTGCGGCGACCGGATTTGTGGTGGTGGAGGTGGTGGAGTCTACGAGTGGGAATTGTTTTATAATTAATAGTGGCCTGTACTGAACTACAAGAGTAACTTAATATGGCACCACCTAGGAAGACAGGTAAATTGGAGGAAGATATAGAGGAGATAAAGACCTCATTAAACCGTATATCAAAAGACATGACCAATTTAGACAAGCTGATGAAGGAGATCAAGGAGCTCCAAAATCTTGTTAAAGAAAAGGACAAGATTATTAAGAAACTTGAGCAATGGGTGGATGAACTTGAACAATATTCTTGAAAAGACGATGTTATAATATCTGGTTTGGAAACAAAACATCGGTCGTACGCAAGGGTGGTGGATTCTGGTGGACCCAGTGGGGAGGATGCACCACCTGAAGAACTACAAACACTAGAACAGCAAGTTACAAATTTTTTTATATCAAAAAGGTGTTGTCATACATCAAGATACTATATCAGACTGTCACACAATTCCACCCAAAGACAGTAAAAATAAACTAGCCAATATTATTATATGATTTACAAGCAGAAAACATAAAAATGAATTACTAAGACCGAAAAAAGAATCTGAAAGGAACAAATGTCTATATAAATGAGCATCTAACGAAAAAAAATGCACATATTGCCAGGGAAGCAAGACTATTAAAAAAACAGAAACACATTGTTGCTACATGGGTCTGAACTGTAGGGTTTGGATTAGAGTGAAAGAAGGAACAAAGGGTATACAAATCAGAGACATGGAGGACCTTACAAAGTACAGACCTGAGTAGACAAATAAATATGACGTCAGTTGGTAGTATGACCAACAAAAAAATCAGAACAAACATGGAAACAGATGATAAAATATATGACATAGACACCAATATTGACTTGACTACAATTGGTTGTGAGTATTATATGGAAAAACAGTTAAATACTGAAAAAATTACTGAAGATACCCTGTCACTCATACATATAAACATCCGAAGCTTGTGCTGTAAAATGTCAAAAATAAAGGATTATTTAAACCAGTTTAAAAATAGATTCAGCATTGTTGCAATCACAGAATCTTGGCTTAAAGATGACCTCATGGCTGATGTTCAAATGGAGGGATATGAGCTATATTTTGTAAACAGAAGAGATAAAAAAGGCGGAGGTATTGTTTTGTACATAAAAACAGATCTGACATGTAAAATTGTAGAAGAAATGACAATAATAGATGATGTCATAGAAATTGTAACTGGAAATTGTACATGAAACATCTAAAAATATTCTAATCAGTTGTGTATACAGAGCACCAGACTCTTGTGTTGTGAAATTTACAGATAAAATAATAGAATTATTCCATCAAATCAAAAACAAAACGCTCTTTATGTGTGGAGACTTTAATGTTAATGTGGAAAGCTCCAGTTGCCAAAGAGCAAGTGATTTTGTGAATTCAATGAATAGCTTGGGCTTATTCCCCTTGATAACAAAACCAACCAGAATTACATCGCAAAGTGCAACTGTAATTGACAATATATTTACAAATAGAACAGATGAGATTATTAAGAATGGGATCTTGATGACAGATCTTAGTGATCATTTACCAGTTTTTTCAACATTTAAATATAAAAATAGGTACAAAAAAAAAAAAACAGTTATAAACTTTAAAAGAGATAAGTCATTAAAAGCCTTATGTTATGTGTCGGACGCAGCTCGGAGAACCGACCAGCGTTTGAAGGACCCAGTATGAAATAAGCAGAGCACGGTACAAAGGCTAACTGAATTAATACATAACAGTGATCATAATATAACAAAAAGGTGCGGTCTGGCGTGGTGCGCTCCCAGCAGCGCTAATGGTCCGGAGCCAGAAGCTGTTTCGGACCCAAGGACCCCGCCGACACCCCCCAGGTGGCCGCAACAACCGAGTCTGTGAAAGAAGGAACCATTATGTGAGTCCACACTCTACACACAGAACACTTAAAGGTGTACAAACAGCAAACACTTCCTGGCTTGATTACTGATCAGCTTCCAACCTGCAGGCATGGAACATCTCGTTCACAAATCACCACAGCAGTGGAAGCTGATACATGACTAACATACAGCTCAATACAATAAGGTGTGAGGGACACCACATTTACTGACTGTATAACTGTTAGTCACAAAATCCAACGTACCTCAGGAAGTGTGCTGACGAGCGTGAGACCTCACCCTCTCCTCTTTCACAGACCGTGCATCAAACCTGGACGTTTCTCAGCGTCCGCTGCTGATGAGATGGCTCCCAAGACGACGATCTCACCCGTCTGGTCACAAGGTCGAGTCTCTGGCAAATGCCCACTGCGCACTTCAGTCTTAAATGCCAACATACTCCAATCCCTCCAGATGCACCTCAGCTGTGAGTCCTGACGAGTCGCAGGTGATCAGGGTGAAGTCCTAACAGCCTCAGCAACACAGCCACTCAGTCCCAAATGCATGCCACCTGGGAGGAAACAAAAGGCAAACAAACCAGCAGCCAGGCCCCCCCAGCCATACAACAGTACCCCACCCTCACGGGAAGCCTCCCGGCGACCACACACACCTGGCCCAGGAGAAACACCCCCCTCCAGGGACCATGGCTGGAAACCACGTCCGCGCTCGTCCTCCAACAGACTGCCCGAACTGGCTGCATATTTGCCCTTGGTTCTAACAGTCTTAGCACAGGTGTGGCCAGGAGTTCCTACACCTGTGCGGTCAGCCTTTCACCAAAACATGTGTGATTAGTCAAAAACAAAACAACCAAAACATCCCCCCCCCTCCCCAGGGGACCGTCCCATCAAACCCCAGGGAAGGGGAGAAAGGAAAAACAACCCAACAAACAAAAACGCTAAAACACCCCCCCCCCCCCCCCCCCAAACGACACGCCGGGACCAACACCCCCCAGAGGGCCACTCGCCAACTCCAGGAGTAATAACCACGGCCGAGGTCCCTCTGGGATCCACCGTCACCCACGGGGACTACCAGCGCCCCCCAGAGGACCACTCGTCAACCCCAGGAGACGCCTCCCCACACGACCAATGGACCCAGCCCCGGCCGCCCACGGCTAGATGGACCCAACGCCCGTTCCCCCCCAGAGGACACCATAGTCAAACCCTGAGGGCGGAAACTGGGGGAGGGAAAACAAAACAAAAACCCCAAAAACCCCCCCCCTCCCCTCCCGGGTGCAGAGGCCACCCGGGAAACGCCCAGCACAACCCAACTGCACCCCTCCAGCAATGCCGACACTACGGCACCCCCAGCTGGAGTCAGAGGAGAAGAGAGGGCATAACAAAAAACAAAGAGAAAAAAACAACCCCAAATACCACCCCATCACCCCCCCAGGGGACCGTTCCACCTAATCCTGGGGATGTGAAACAAAAAGAAACAAGAAAAAAAAAAAAAAAAAACAGACCAACACACAGTTATTTGGGTCCCCGTCTTTCCTTTTTTTTTTTTTGTTTTTTTTTTTTGTGTAGCAAAGGCCGCAGGATCGCACCCCCAGACAAACAGTGGGCAACAAAAAAAAACAAAGCCCACAAAAACCCACTCAAAAAACACCCACACAAAATGAACCAACACAAAACAAATCAGTGAGTTATACCGTCAAGCTCAACCAAATGGAACACACCTGTTCCTACTCAAGAGCTTGACGGTACCGTGAGTCAGTCACCACAAGGGGGAACCAGAGTGCTAAAAAATGAAAAACCCCCTTTGGTGACAAAAAACAAACGAGCTGCATCCTCGTGCGCAGCTGTGTGCAACAACCAAAATGTGCTCAACTAAATAACGCCGGAGCTGAAACAACAGACGCAGTAGTTACCTTTTATCCGGGGGAAACGGGGCTACGACTGTAGCACAGGAAGCCCAGCGACCCGTGCTAACAGAGCTCCGCCGTGCGCGTGAACCCATTACAACCGCACTCTTGCAGCTCCCGTTTCAGCCTCTTATCCGGTCGGAGTGTGACGCGAAGCTGTCGCCAGTCACACTCCACCACGACCCACGGATAAGGCACAAACACAGGACACGGCTGCAAGAGAGCACAAATTAGTATCTAGTAATGGGTTCTCAAACACGCACCTTCCGGGCGGAGAGCCCCGCAACTGATCCGGATAACCACTGAACGTCTGCTGCCGCCTTCCCGGCGCGTTACCGTCTCTGCTACCGCTGGGTCCGTGATGTTTGGCCAGAGACTACTGTTATGTGTCGGACGCAGCTCGGAGAACCGACCAGCGTTTGAAGGACCCAGTATGAAATAAGCAGAGCACGGTACAAAGGCTAACTGAATTTAATACATAACAGTGATCATAATATAACAAAAAGGTGCGGTCTGGCGTGGTGCGCTCCCAGCAGCGCTAATGGTCCGGAGCCAGAAGCTGTTTCGGACCCAAGGACCCCGCCGACACCCCCCAGGTGGCCGCAACAACCGAGTCTGTGAAAGAAGGAACCATTATGTGAGTCCACACTCTACACACAGAACACTTAAAGGTGTACAAACAGCAAACACTTCCTGGCTTGATTACTGATCAGCTTCCAACCTGCAGGCATGGAACATCTCGTTCACAAATCACCACAGCAGTGGAAGCTGATACATGACTAACATACAGCTCAATACAATAAGGTGTGAGGGACACCACATTTACTGACTGTATAACTGTTAGTCACAAAATCCAACGTACCTCAGGAAGTGTGCTGACGAGCGTGAGACCTCACCCTCTCCTCTTTCACAGACCGTGCATCAAACCTGGACGTTTCTCAGCGTCCGCTGCTGATGAGATGGCTCCCAAGACGACGATCTCACCCGTCTGGTCACAAGGTCGAGTCTCTGGCAAATGCCCACTGCGCACTTCAGTCTTAAATGCCAACATACTCCAATCCCTCCAGATGCACCTCAGCTGTGAGTCCTGACGAGTCGCAGGTGATCAGGGTGAAGTCCTAACAGCCTCAGCAACACAGCCACTCAGTCCCAAATGCATGCCACCTGGGAGGAAACAAAAGGCAAACAAACCAGCAGCCAGGCCCCCCCAGCCATACAACACCTTAGAGGCATTAAATTATGACCTTAAAAATCAAAATTGGGAAGAAGTTTATGTCGGTGACATTAATGTAGCATATAATTCATTTATGAAAATACTGATGAAATCATATAATAAAAATTGTAAATTAATAAAAACTAGTAAGAAAAGAGTAAATAAACCATGGCTGACTAAGGGAATAAAAAACGCCTGTGTAAAGAAAATCTATTTATATAGGTGCTTTTTAAAAATGCAAACAAAGGAAACAGAACACAGATACAAAAAATATAAAAATAAACTATTGACAATAATTAGGAAACAAAAAAAAAAAGATTATTATAGTGAACAATTAAATAAGAGTAAAGATAATATGAGGGCAACATTGGGAATTATAAAAAAAAATCAACTTTTCCAAATAACCTTGTCAAGGAAAATCAAGAGATATATGACATAAAAGAAGTTGTAAATGAGTTTAATGATTATTTTTCAAAGGTGGGATCAAGTCTGGTGGGAAATAAACCAATAGTAGAAGATAAATTAAATGCAATTGTAAATACGGTCAATAGTATTTTCCTTGACAATGTGGAAAAAGATGAAATAAGGAATATTGTAAAAAACTGTGTAAGCAAAAGATCAACTGACTATGAAGATTTAGACATGATGACTGTAAAAAGTATAACAGAAACTGTTATTGAACCATTCACTTACATTTGTAATCTGTCTCTGTCAACAGGAATTTTCCCAGACGAAATGAAAATTGCCAAGGTAGTCCCATTATATAAAAATGGAGACAAACATAACGTTTCAAATTACAGGCCAGTGTCATTGCTTCCACAGTTTTCTAAAATTATGGAAAAAGTTTTTGTGACAAGGTTGGATAAATTCATTGAGAAACATCATATTTTAAATAATGCTCAGTATGGATTCGGAACAAAACATTCGACAGCTATGGCAATTATGGAATTAACAGAGAAAATATCAACAGCAATAGATAATAAGGATTATTTTGTGTTTTTTGTTGTGTGGGCCGCCAGAAGAGGAGGTACTGCTGGCCCACCACCAGAGGGCGCCCTGCCTGAAGTGCGGGCTTCAGACACGAGAGGGCGCTGCCGCCTCCAGGAACAGCCGAGGTGACAGCTGTCACCCATCAACCATGACAGCTGTCACTGATCATCTACTTCACACCAGGAATAAAAGCAGGAAGACACCTCCACCACATCGCCGAGATATCAACTTCATTGAGAGGTAATAGACGCAGCCGTTTGTGTATAATCTGTATATTGTGAGTGTTTGCAGGAGTACCGGTCCCTCTGTCAGTGGAAGCTGAGTGAGTGCACTCTTTTCCCCTGAGGAATCACTGCATACTCTGCAAGATATTGAGTGAGAGGTGGAGGTGGAATTCCCACCATAATTGTTACTGGGTGTACACACACCCACACTTGTCTGTCTTTGTTTTCCGCCAGCAGTACCAGATCCGACACGCCGAGACGGTGGCCACCTGGGGACTTCGGGACTTGGCGGCTCCAGTATCCCTCGGGTTCGGTGGCGGTGGAAATCGTGTGGTTCCCGTTCGTCTCCAGACGGGCGTCTCCTATCGTCGAGCCTGCCCACACGACACCTTTATTGATTGACTTGTATTCATTCTGTAATCTGCTGTGTTTGGTTGTGGCATTCACAACAGTAAAGTGTTCTAATTTAACTCCTTCTATTGTCCGTTCATTTACGCCCCTGTTGTGGGTCCGTGTCACTACACTTTCCCAACAGTTTTTATTGACCTGAAAAAAGCTTTTGATGTTATCGATCATTCAAGATTGCTTCACAAGTTACAACAATATGGAATAAGTGGGTAAAAAGCTACTTAGAAAATAGAAAACAGTTTGTTCAGATAAATAATACTAAATCAGAATTGTGTATCATTATGTGTGGAGTACCACAAGGGTCGGTACTTGGACCCAAACTGTTTATTTGTATATCAATGATTTTGTGAATGTATCTAATGTACTTGGTAGCATTTTATTTGCTGACGATACAACATTATTTTACTCTGGATCAGATATACAGGAAGTAGCACAAGTGATAAATACAGAGTTGGAAAAAGTTAAATATTGGTTTGGTATAAACAGATTGTCACTTAGTCTTAATAAAACAAATTTCATATTGTTTAAAGACAGAGTAAAAAAAATGATGTGTCATTAAAAATAGATGGAATGGACATTCAAAGGGTAAAAGAAACGAAATTTTTAGGAGTTATGATTGATGAAGATTTTACATGGAAGTCACACATAAATTACATAAAAGGAAAAATAGTGAAAGCTATTGCTGTTTTGCATAAAGTTAAATACTCATTAAATAGTTATGGATTATTAACATTGTACAATTCATTGATTGTTCCATATTTGACTTATTGTGTAGAAATCTGGGGATCATTTTGCAGAAAAGAGCTTTAAAAGTGATTAGCAACAGTCGTTTTAGAGACCCATCTAGTCCATTGTTCATTAAGTATAGGGTACTTAAATTTCATGATTTAGTTGATTTGAAATTATTACAAACAATGTACCAAGCGAATAACAATACCTTACCAATAAACATTCAAAATATGTTTGAAAAAAGAGTAAGTAGTTATAATTTGAAAGGCATAGAAGTCTTTAAAAAACCAAGATTCAGAACCAAGATAAAGGAGTATTGCAGTGAATGGTGTAAAATTATGGAACAACCTCAACAAAGAAATCAAAGAATCAAGGTCGCTTAAATTATTTAAAAAACATATTAAACTAGATGTATTTCGTAAGTATGAAACTATGAAATAAGTCAGTGGGCTGTGACAAAGCCAAAAATGTAATCTGTTAATAATGTTTAGAATGTGTTGGGTATGTAATCTTATAAATAATGGTTAAAATTATGAAATAAGTCGGTGGCATGTGACAAAGTCATAGAAATGTAATCTGTTAAATTATGTTGATTAATGATGCTTGATATTGTAAGATTGTATTGTAAAAAAGGGGCAGAAAATATAAGACTTGTTCTTTCAATCTGCTCCTTTTCATTCAAGGGTTTGTAAAGTTTTGTTATTTCTGCTATTTTGTTTTTTTCTTTTAAATGAATGAAATAAATATTAAAAAAAAAAAAAAAACAAGCATTTGCGTATTCCTTAACATCAGCTACCATTTTGGGCCACCAAAACCTTTGATTAAGTACGAGTAGGGTTCTTTGAGCGTTTGGGTTACAAGAAAAACGGCTGTCATGACCCCATCGAATAACCTCCCCCCTAAGCGAGGCTGGAACAAATAATTTGCCGCGAGGACACTCTGAGGAACGGGAGTATTACCTAACACTGACCTGATTTTGGATTCAATATTCCAGGAGTGGACACAAAACAGGTTTCAGGCAGGATCGGTTCAGGACTGCGAGTGGAGACCGTGGACTCTCCTATACGTGAAAGCACGTCAGGCTTGCCATTCTTGGACCCTGGACGGTATGATAAAACAAAATTGAACCTGCTGAAGAAGATAGCCCACCGAGCCTGACGCGCTTTAAGTCTCTTAGTGGTGTGAAGATATTCCAGATTCTTATGGTCAGTCCAGACTAAAAAAGGTAACTGTGCCCCCTCCAAACAATGATGCCACTCCTCCAAGGCCACTTTGACCGCCAGCAATTTGCGGTTTCCAATGCCATAGTTTTGTTCAGCTGCTGTGAGTTTCTTTGACAGCAAAGCACAGGGATGTAATTTGTTGTCACCGGACCTTGTTTGAGAAAGAACTGCCCCAATACCAATATCAGATGTATCGACTTCGACCACAAACTGCCAGGCAGAGTCAGGAAGGAGCAGCACGGGGGCCGTTGTGAAACGGTTCTTTAGGTTCTGGAATGCCTCATCACACTCAGGTGTCCACACAAAAGACTTAAGTGAGGAGGTTACATTATGCAGTGGAGCAGCAACCGAACTAAATTTGCGAATGAATTTGCGATAGAAATTGGCAAAACCCAGGAACCTCCGAACACTTACCGACACTTAGGAACTACCCAATCCCGGACTGCCGCTACCTTGTCTGGATCTATCTGGATCTGCCCTTCAGAGATCTCAAAGCCTAAAAATGACACAGTGGAGCGGTGGAACTCACATTTTTCTGCATTAACATAGAGATTGTTTTGTAGCAGAGTGTGGAAAACGGAGCAGACCTGTTGCACATGTGTCTTTAGATCAGGGGAGAAAATAAGAATGTCATCCAGACAAACAAAATGCACTTGTTCACGAATTCGCGCAACACATCATTAACAAGATTCTGAAACACCGCGGGTGCATTGTTGAGTCCAAAAGGCATCACTAAATATTCATAGTGACCAGTAGGTGTATTAAAAGGGGTCTTCCATTCGTCACCCTCACGAATATGAACCAGATGATAAGCGTTCCTTAAATCCAGCTTAGTAAAGACCTTGGCTCCTTCTAACAGCTCAAATGCTGATGAGATTAACGGAAGAGGATAACAATTCTTTACGTCATTAAGACCTCGGTAACCTATACAGGGACGAAGTTATTTGTCTTTCTTTTCTACAAAGAAAAACCCCGCCCCGGCGTGAGAGGACGAAGGGCGAATCAAGCTGGCCATGAGTGATTCCAGAATATAGGTATTCATTGCTTCACTTTCCGGCACCAACAGAGAAAACAATTCCCCCCCCCGTGAGAGGATCGGTAGCGCAGTCATAATCGCGGTGTGGTGGAAGCGATTTAGCTTTAGCTTTGATGAATACCGCTGCGAGATCATGATAACAAGCCGGGACCCCCTCTAGATCTGACACATTTACACCAGAGGTGCTCACAGGCTGAATAAAGCAGACATTGTTACAAGCTGGTCCCCATGACTCTATCTTCCCGTGAGACCAGTCAAGGCAGGGTTTGTGACGTTGCAACCAGGAGTGCCCCAGGATTACAGAGTGAGTAATTTTTATCAAAAATGTGAAAACTGATGAGTTCAGAATGATTGTCGGAAATAGTCAGACGAACTGATTGGGTACGGAACACAGTTTGGCCCAACTGGCGACCATCCATCGCATGGACCACCAGGGGACACGATAGCCGGAACAATTTAAGGTGGAGGGACCTGGCAAGAGAGGATAACATTAGGTTAGAGTCAGCACCTGAATCAACGAATACTGGACAGACCAGTGAGCTATAATCTGACTTTAGCTCTGCGTTTATCAAATTCTGAGAGGAAGGAACAATTGAACTTTGACTCACCTGCACTACCGTTCTCGGCCACACCGGGGCACCCCTGGCAGGACAGTGTGTAACAACATGACCAGATTGTCCACAGTAAAAACAGAGTCCTGCCACACGGCGGTACTCCTCCTTGCTTGATAGACGAGTCCATCCCACTTGCATGGGTTCTTCAATGGAAGGGGAGGGGCCGGAGCTCGGATGACCGGAAGCAAGCGGACGGTCAGATGCAGCGACGGACCATGGAAACGGGTGATGGCTGTCTCGGTGTGGGTGGTCAGATAGGCGACAGACAGTGCGGATTGCCAGGGCGATAAGGTTGTCCAGGTCTTTGGGGAGGTCCACCGCGATGAGCTGACTCTGAATGCTATCGTTAAGGCCCTGGAAGAACACACCCTGGAGGGCTGCAGGATTCCACTCGCTCTTTGCAGCCAGGATGCGGAAGTCAATGGCGTAATTGGCCGCTCGGCGATTGCCTTGCTTCAGCCTCATCAGCGAGCGCACCGCCTCGCGCCAAAGAGAGGTTTGTTGGAAAACCTGCTGGAGTGACTTGGTGAAGGCTGCCAGGGAGGAACAAGATGGCGATCCTCGGCTCCATTCAGCCGTGGCCCACGCAGCTGCCCAGCCGGTCAGGTGAGTGATGACGAATGCTATCTTCGACTTCTCAGTTGGGAACATTGGTGCCATCAATTCAAAGTGAAGTTCACATTGAGTAATAAAGGGCTTGACATCCCCAGACTCACCAGAAAATGCTCAGGTCGTGAAAGCTGGTTGCAGAATTCTGGAACTGATATGGGGGCTGGCGGGGCAGCGGACAACCCCGAAAATGGTGTAGCGGTGGGGGTCGTGCTGGTCGTAGCCTGAAGTTTCATGGCGTCGAGTAGTTGCTTCATGTGAGCGCTCACAAGGCCATAAAGGAGTCTTGCCATTTCGCCAGCTCACTTATTCCAGAATTCAGAGCAGCAAGCCGGTCCTCTTGCTGAGTTAACTGCTGGCTGTGATGGCGTACTGCCTGCTGGTAAGGGTCTGTGTCTGCTGCGCCCATCGTTGGTCACATCGACCTGATTGAAAAGGATGGAGGTTTCATTCAAGAGGTGAATTCACACTGTAATATTTGAATGAAGACAAAAAAATGATGCTTTATTCAGCAGGAATACAGCCTTTCAAATCAAATGGTCCCAGGATGTTAGTCTTCACACAGCAGTTGGTCCACAGGTGGTTGACTGTCCCAGACAAAGTCAGAGGAAGAATGTGTTCCCAGATGTGATACTCCTTCACTCTGCGAATGGCTCGTCCCTCGAGGATTTAAAGTTGGCCGATTGCTTGGGTTTTCAGAGCATCTTCTTTGCTGAGCTGCCCTGTGCTTAGGCGTGAAATTAATTAATTTATATTATGTCAGTAACAATTGTTTGCACATTTTAAAAACCTTAATACTAACTCACAATTTTCATTTGAAATTTTGATTTTGTGTCATGCCCACCTGTCATCTTGAAGGGTGGTAAAATCTTTATCCAGCTCCTTTACTTCAGTCTCCAGCTGCTGTATGCAGCATCCAGTGCACCTGTATAAAATGAGAGGAAAAAAAAAATTAAAATGAGAACACTTTCTACAGGTCAATATTTACCTTTACTTGCTATTGTTAGACTATTACTTTTAATATTACTTTTAATTGAGCAGATTTTACCATTTATTATCATTACTTCATTTGATTATTCATTATTACTTAATTACTTTATACTTATTACTACTATTAACTAATATTACTTTTAATTGAGCAGAATTTCACACTGTGGTCAAATTAACAAAGGTGGTCAAATGCTAAGACGTCAATTAAATTGAGATTTGCCGATCAGATTTGATATCTGGACTTAATCTTGTCAAAACGGGCGGGAGTCCATCACCAGGAGCAGCTGGACCCGCAATGCAAACTCCCAGACAAGGCTTTGGTGGAGGAGAAATCATGGACTTTATTCCAGGCTTGGTTTCAGTACACATGTAATCAGTCAGCGTGGCAGAGGTACAAACAGGATCAGGCTGAGACGCAGTCACAAACGAGCAGGGTTCAGAGGCACGAGCAAACTCAGACATCCGGGATGAAGCAAATGGTCGAATTGAACAGAGCAAGGATCAGAACACGGCGAGACAAAAACAGGACTATGAAGGGCGCTGGAAAGAGTACTACAATCTGGCGGGGAAGTGAAGGATTGTGGGGTTTAAATACATGTGGACAAATTAGTGAGAAGCGAGGGGCAGGTGGTGTAAATGAGGTGCACGTGAGAAACAATCTAGAAGGGGGCGTGGCTAGTGAACAAAGATAAAGCACAGACAAGATTGTGAGGAGGGGAGTACACAAACTGAAGTGATGTAATTCACAAAGATACGTGAGCTGGTGCAAGAGTTGGAGTGAAATTCAGAATAAAAGTGAGGAAAAACATGATGGCAGGTGCAGGGCGTGAAGTGAACATAAATAACTGGGCGTGAGACAAGGAACGAAGACATGATGGGAGGTGTGGAGTGGAAACAAATGGCAAAAACAGAACAGAGCTAAAATGCAAATCAGGGACAGAAAATAATGCAATAGCAAACCAGGCATGATAAACACCAAGACAAAACTGACTAAGAAAACAGAGTGGTAAAACAAACCAACAGTAAAACAGACTGTGATAAAACCTGACACCAAAGCACAACAGATAATATAACAAATGAGAATAACAAAATAAACAAATGGTAAACTGTTGTGAAAGTGTAGGAACACGGACCCACAACAGGGGGTGCAAATGAACGGACAATGGAGGAGTCAAATAACACTGTTTTTACTGTTGTGAAACAGGCACAACATATACAACCGATTACAATATTGAGACTGAGTTCAATTACAACGGTGTCGTGTGGGCAGGCTCGACGATAGGAGACGTCTGTCCAAGTCGAACCGGAACCAACCCGATTTCCTCTGCCACCGAACCCCGGGAATACTGGAGCCGCCAAGTCCCGAATTCCCAGGTGGCCACTGCCTCCGCTCGTCGGATCCGGTACTGCTGGCAAGAAACAGAAACAGTCAGGTGTGGGTGCGGCTGCACCCAGCAACACGGAGGGTGGAGAGTCCACCTCCACCTCTCATCAACAACAATCAAAGAGTGTAGGAAGGTGAGTACTTATCCAAATGCTGTCCGGTAGTCAGCTGTCCTACAAATAATCAACAAGAATACAATTATAGTCACACGTATGTGTAGGCGGAGATTGTTACCTCTTTGGTAAGGCGATATCTCGGCAAATGAGGTGGAGATGCCGTCCTGCTGATATACCTCCTTGTTGATTGGGATCAGCTGTCTCCAGTGATGGGTGACAGCTGTCATCCTGGCTGCTCCTGTAAGGCGGCAGCGCCCTCCGGTGCCTGGAGCCCGCACTCCAGGCAGGGCGCCCTCTGGTGGTGGTGGGCCAGCAGTACCTCCTCTTCAGCGGCCCACACAACAGGACCCCCCCCTCAACGGGCGCCTCCTGGCGCACGACCGGGTTTGTCAGGGTGGCGACGGTAGAAGTCGGCCAGGAGGGCCGGGTCCAGGATGAAGCCCTTCTTCACCCAGGAGCGTTCTTCGGGGCCGTACCCCTCCCAGTCCACCAGATACTGAAAACCCTGGCCCATCCGTCGGACGTCGAGGAGCTGGCGCACGGTCCAAGCCGGCTCTCCGTCGATGATCCGGGCAGGAGGTGGCGCCGGACCCGGAGTGCAGAGGGGTGAGGTGTGATGAGGTTTAATCCTAGAGACGTGAAATACTGGATGAATCCGCAGTGAGGCCGGAAGCTGGAGCCTCACTGCGGCGGGATTGATGACCTTGAGTATCTTGTACGGACCGATGTATCGTTCTTGCAGTTTTGGGGAGTCCACTTGTAGGGGAATGTCCTTGGTGGACAACCACACTTCCTGCCCAGGACGAAACGTGGGAGTCGGGGCTCGCCGCCGGTCTGCATGGTTCTTCGCCCTCGTCCGGGCCCTTAACAAAGCAGAACGGGCGGCACGCCACACCCGACGGCACTTCCGTAGGTGGGCCTGCACCGAGGGCACACCGACCTCTCCCTCAACCACCGGAAACAACGGGGGTTGATACCCCAAGCACACCTCGAAAGGGGAGAGGCCGGTGGCTGATGACACTTGACTGTTGTGGGCGTACTCGATCCAGGCCAGGTGGGTACTCCAGGCCGTCGGGTGTGCGACTGTCACACAGCGTAGGGTCTGCTCCATCTCCTGGTTGGCCCGTTCTGCTTGTCCGTTGGTCTGGGGGTGATACCCGGACGAGAGACTGACCGTGGCCCCCAGTTCCCGGCAAAAGCTCCTCCAAACATGCGAGGAGAACTGGGGACCGCGATCGGAGATGTCTGATGGTATCCCATGCAGACGGACGACGTGGTGGACTAGGAGGTCCGCTGTCTCCTGGGCCGTTGGTAGCTTTGGGAGGGCCACGAAGTGGGCCGCCTTGGAGAATCGGTCCACTATCGTGAGGATGACGGTGTTTCCCTGGGACGGCGGGAGACCCGTGACAAAATCCAGGCCGATGTGGGACCAGGGGCGATGAGGAACGGGCAGCGGCTGTAGCAAACCCGAGGTTTTGCGGTGATCGGTCTTGCCCCTGGCACAGGTGGTACAGGCCTGGATGTAACCCCGGACGTCGGCCTCTAAGGACGCCCACCAGAAGCACTGCCGGACGACTGCCACGGTCCTACGCACCCCAGGATGGCAGGAGAGCTTAGAACCGTGACAGAAGTCCAGGACTGCAGCCCTAGCTTCTGGTGGGACGTAGAGTTTGTTCTTCGGTCCGGTTCCGGGGTCCAGGTCTCGTATCAGGGCCTCCCGGACGGTCTTCTCCACGTCCCAGGTGAGGGCGGCCACGATAGCGGACTCCGGGATGATGGGCTTCGGGGGATCCGACGACTCCGTTTTGACCTCATCTTCGTGTACCCGGGACAAAGCATCCGATCTCTGATTTTTGGTCCCGGGACGGTAGGTGATCCGGAAGTCAAAATGGCCGAAGAACAGTGACCAGCGGGCTTGCCTGGGATTCAGCCGCTTGGCGGTCCTGATATACTCCAGGTTCCGGTGGTCAGTGAAAACCGTGAATGGCACGGACGTTCCCTCCAACAGATGTCTCCACTCCTCAAGAGCCTCTTTCACCGCAAGGAGCTCTCGATTGCCGACGTCATAGTTCCGTTCGGCTGGGGTCAACCTGCGGGAAAAATAGGCACACGGGTGAAGGACCTTATCGGTCTTCCCGCTCTGGGACAGCACGGCTCCTATCCCTGAGTCCGAGGCGTCCACTTCAACCACTAACTGGCAACTAGGATCGGGCTGCACCAAAACAGGTGCAGACGAGAAGCGACGTTTCAACTCCTTGAACGCGGCTTCGCAACGACCCGACCAGGTGAAGGGGACTTTTGGTGAGGTCAGGGCTGTCAGGGGGCTAACTACCTGACTATAGCCCTTAATGAACCTCCTGTAGAAATTAGCAAAGCCTAGGAACTGTTGCAACTTCCTACGGCTTGTGGGTTGGGGCCAGTCTCTCACCGCCGTAACCTTGGCTGGATCAGGAGCGACGGAGTTGGAGGAGATAATGAACCCCAAGAAGGACAAAGACGTGCGGTGGAACTCACACTTCTTGCCCTTCACAAACAGCCGGTTCTCCAACAACCGCTGCAGGACCTGACGTACATGCTGGACATGGGTCTCAGGGTCTGGAGAAAAGATGAGTATATCGTCTAGATATACGAAGACGAACCGGTGCAGGAAATCCCGCAAAACATCATTAACCAACGCTTGGAATGTTGCGGGAGCGTTTGTGAGACCGAACGGCATGACCAGGTACTCAAAGTGACCTAAGGGGGTGTTAAATGCCGTCTTCCACTCGTCTCCCTTCCGGATCCGAACCAGGTGATACGCATTTCTAAGATCAAGCTTGGTGAAAATTTGGGCTCCATGCAGGGGTGTGAACACTGAATCCAACAGGGGTAACGGGTATCGGTTGCGAACCGTGATCTCGTTCAGCCCCCTATAATCAATGCATGGACGAAGTCCGCCGTCTTTCTTGCCCACAAAAAAGAAACCTGCGCCCATCGGGGAGGTGGAATTCCGGATCAACCCGGCAGCTAACGAGTCCCGGATGTAGGTCTCCATTGATTCGCGCTCAGGCCGTGAGAGGTTGTACAGCCTACTGGACGGGAACTCACTGCCCGGAACCAAATCGATGGCACAATCATACGGACGGTGGGGGGGAAGAGAGAGAGCCAGATCCTTGCTGAACACGTCAACAAGGTCGTGGTACTCCACCGGCACCGTCCCCAGACTGGGCGGGACTCTGACCTCCTCCTTAGCTCGGGAGCCGGGAGGAACCGAGGAACCTAGACACACCCGATGGCAGGTCTCGCTCCACTGCACCACTACCCCGGACGGCCAATCTATCCGGGGATTGTGCTTCAACATCCAGGGAAATCCTAAAACCACACGGGAGGTGGCCTGGGTCACAAAAAACTTGATCACCTCCCGGTGATTTCCTGACACCACCAGAGTTACAGGAGGTGTCTTATGCGTGATCGGAGGGAGTAGGGAGCCATCTAGTGCCCGAACCTGAACAGGCGAGGTAAGCGCCACCAGAGGGAGCCCTATCTCCCTGGCCCATCTGCTGTCCAACAGATTCCCCTCAGAGCCCGTGTCCACCAGTGCTGGGGCCTTCAGGGTTGAGTCCTCATAAAGGATCGTGACTGGGAGTCGTGTGGCAATGTGGGTGTGTCCCACGTGAATGTCTCGGCCCACCCCTAGCCCAGTCTCTAGGGGTGGGCGTTGGAGTTTAACCGCTCGGGGCAGTCTCTCATATGGTGCTCTATGGCACCACAAACAAAACAAGCTCCGTGGGCCCGTCTCCTCTGTGCATCCGGTGCCCTAAATGTTGCCCTACTCGTGTCCATAGCTTCGTCAGTAGGGGGAGCTGTGGTCCCACGGAGCGCAGGGGCCGTGGAGCGTGGGGAAGGCGGAGCGCGGTCGGAACCGGAAGGGAGAGGGACGGCGCGTGCCCGGCCACGCCCTTCGTCTCGTTCCCGCCGACGTTCTTCTAACCGGTTGTCTAACCGTATGACAAGATCGATGAGCCCATCTAAATCCCGCGGTTCGTCCTTAGCCACCAGGTGCTCCTTAAGAACCAACGACAGTCCGTTTACAAAGGCGGCGCGGAGCGCAGTGCTATTCCAGCCGGACCTCGCAGCCGCGATGCGGAAGTTGACTGCATAGGCAGCTGCGCTCCGACGCCCCTGTCTCATTGACAGTAGCACAGTTGAAGCGGTTTCGCCTCTATTAGGGTGATCGAACACGGTTCTGAGCTCCCTTACAAACCCATCATATGTCAGAAGGAGCCGTGAATTCTGCTCCCAGAGCGCTGTAGCCCAAGCGCGTGCCTCACCGCGAAGCAGGTTTATTACGTAAGCTACCTTGCTAGCATCGGTCGCGTACATGACTGGACGCTGTGCGAAGACGAGTGAGCACTGCATAAGAAAATCTGCGCACGTCTCCACACAGCCTCCGTACGGCTCTGGGGGGCTTATGTAAGCTTCAGGGGAAGGTGGGGGGGGTCGTTGGACGACCAGTGGAACATCGCTGTTACGCACAGGGTCGACGGGAGGGAGAGCCGCAGCGGCGCCTAGGGGGCGCGCTTCCACTTGTGCGGCGAGAGCCTCCACCCTGCGGTTCAGGAGGACGTTCTGCTCGGTCATTAAATCCATCCGAGTCGTGAAAGCAGCGAGGATCCGCTGCAACTCACCGATCACCCCTCCCGAGGACGCCTGCGCGTCCTGGTCTTCCATTGGCCGTTCAACAGCCGGTTGACGCCCCTCGGGATCCATGACGTTGGCCGAGATATCCTGTTGTGAAAGTGTAGGAACACGGACCCACAACAGGGGGCGCAAATGAACGGACAATGGAGGAGTCAAATAACACTGTTTTTACTGTTGTGAAACAGGCACAACAAATACAACCGATTACAATATTGAGACTGAGTTCAATTACAACGGTGTCGTGTGGGCAGGCTCGACGATAGGAGACGTCTGTCCAAGTCGAACCGGAACCAACCCGATTTCCTCTGCCACCGAACCCCGGGAATACTGGAGCCGCCAAGTCCCGAATTCCCAGGTGGCCACTGCCTCCGCTCGTCGGATCCGGTACTGCTGGCAAGAAACAGAAACAGTCAGGTGTGGGTGCGGCTGCACCCAGCAACACAGAGGGTGGAGAGTCCACCTCCACCTCTCGTCAACAACAATCAAAGAGTGTAGGAAGGTGAGTACTTATCCAAATGCTGTCCGGTAGTCAGCTGTCCTACAAATAATCAACAAGAATACAATTATAGTCACACGTATGTGTAGGCGGAGATTGTTACCTCTTTGGTAAGGCGATATCTCGGCAAATGAGGTGGAGATGCCGTCCTGCTGATATACCTCCTTGTTGATTGGGATCAGCTGTCTCCAGTGATGGGTAACAGCTGTCATCCTGGCTGCTCCTGTAAGGCGGCAGCGCCCTCCGGTGCCTGGAGCCCGCACTCCAGGCAGGGCGCCCTCTGGTCGTGGTGGGCCAGCAGTACCTCCTCTTCAGCGGCCCACACAACAGTAAACAATGGAAAAACAAACTGGCTGAACAAAACAAGAACGGAACTGGACAATGGCTAAAGTATAAAAGTAGCAATGAAACAAAGTGACTAAGCAAAATAGAACATAGAAGAACCACAATAAATAACTAGTAAAACAGAGCTGGGGCAGATGGTGGGTAAAAGAAGAAGGAAAAATTAGATCTGAAGCCCAGAGCCGGCCCAAATCGTGACAAATCTGGTCTCAATTTATATTAACTCCACACACTCACAAAAGTACAGAATACTTAAGAGATTAAATGTTTTTATGACAGCATTTTAGTAACTGTACCTGTATTCCATGCTGGCTGGATGTTGTGATTTTTATTTTATTTATTGTGTGTATGTATTTGTGTATACAAAAATATACATTTTGCATATTTGTTGTGTAGGTTATGTGTCTGTGTTTATGTTGTGCTGCCTTCTTGAGCAGGTCACTCTTGAAAATAGATTTTTAATCTCATTGAGGCTTTTACCTGGTTAAATAAAGTATATATATATATATATATATATATATATATATATATATATATATATATATATATATATATATATATATTCAGGTTTTCATTCAATATATTTAGTTTTATTCAATATATTCAAGTTTCATTCAATATTCTCAAGTTTCATTCAATATATTCAAACTTTCATTCAATATATATGTTATGTGGGCCGCTGAAGAGGAGGTACTGCTGGCCCACCACCACCAGAGGGCGCCCTGCTTGGAGTGCGGGCTCCAAGCACGAGAGGGCGCCAGACCCAGAAGAAGTAACAGCTGTCATTCATCCCCTGCACCAGATGTCACTCGTTCATCATCATCACCATCATAAAAGCCGGACTGCAACTCCACCTCCTCGCCGAGAAATCGACTACCATTAAAAAGGTAATTTCTCTGCTGACAGACACTTTGTGCGGGCCGGTCGACAGCCGAAGACAGAGGCCACCTGGGGACTCGGGACTTGGCGGCTCCAGTGTTCTTCAGACCGTTGGTGGTGGAAGCCGTGTGGGACGCGGCTTCTCTCTCGTCAGGGGTCTTCTATCTTCGAGCCTGCCCACACGTCACCTGGTGTTTATTGGCTGTGCAAATTTCTGTACATTTGGTTGTGTATTATCACAACATTAAATTGTTACCTTTTGGCTTACTCATTGTCCGTTCATTTGCGCCCCCTGTTGTGGGTCCGTGCTACGACACCTTCCCAACAATATATTTAGTTTCACTGAATATATTCAAGCGTTATTCAAAATTCTCAAGTTTCATTCAATATATTCAGGTTTTCATTCAATAGTCTCAATTTTCCATTCCATATATTCATGTATATATTCAAGTTTTCATTCAATATTCTCAAGTTTCATTCAATATATATTTTTCACACTTTCCTGTTTCACTGAGGTTGTGTGGTGAACATGATCGTTGATTAAAATTGCTTCTCTGCTTTTTTACAGCGTGTAGTGTCTGCTGCATACCCGTATATAGAGGGGGTTCAGGGGATTCAACCGAACCACCCCCCCCCCCGAGAATTCTGCTGATTTTTTTCTGATCTGGATATCAATGTTCTGTATTTTCTTTTCACTGATAATAAGCAACAAGCACTAACTGTTACACAGCTATTATCACACACCCTCAAGTTTCAGTTTCCTCTGCCAGAGTAATCCCTTAAGTGATGAAAGGGGAAACTGCTAGATAAACTTTTCCCATGGGGGTTGAGAATTTTTGCTCCCTGGTCCCTATCCTCCTCTGATATCAAACAGATTAGTAGGCTTGTAAATACCCATGTAGACACACAATTACACTTGTCTGGTTTGTAAAAACATGTTTGTATGTATAAGCTGAGAAATAAAGGGAGCTTTTCCTTCCTGTTGCAAATACTGTAAAGGTGCAAATATTCGCGTGGGATTTATTATGCGAATTTCGCGAGTTAAACAAGGTCGCCAAATTAAATACCGCTATTTTAATACATAACGTACATATTCATAATGTAAACGCAAATATTAATACCGCTAAATATGAGGTCTGTTAGAAAACTATCCGACCTTTTTATTTTTTGCAAAAACTATATGGATTTGAATCACGTGCGCTTGCATCAGCCAAGCTTGAACCTTCGTGCGCATGCGTGAGTTTTTTCACGCCTGTCGGTTGCGAATGACGCAACCGACAGGCAGGTATAAAGTTTGCATTAATGTTATCTTGGTTCTTCCTGGGTGGTTCTTATGGCAACTGATCCAATCCCAAGCAAGGACTATTTGTGTATAAAAATGTATTTCCTAAAATGATACATTTTGGGTTTCAAATGAAATTTATGTAGCTTTTTACCCTTCGAAATCCTCAAAAAGCTTCTGCTTCGGGGAGCTTTGCCCCCCTGAGGCCCCCACGAGGGCGTTTCCCCTCAACCCCACCGGAGGCCCTGCGGCCCCCCCTTTCACATTCCTATATACGGCCCTGTGCTGTTCACACTTTTTCCTCCTCCTCCTCCTCTCTCTCTCTCTCTCTGTGAGGGAACGAGAAACTCTTCACTCTCACACCGTTTTTGCGGCTTATTTGAGCAAATTTTGGAAACATGAAGGCTTTCATCTGTAAAATAAAGCCTTAATGTGGAGATTGTGCTCAGATAAAATAGCCTAAATAGCAAAAGAAAGCTGGACTCCCCAATTGCACTTATGCTCTTGGACCATGTGCCATAAATTGTCAAGATAGCGCACAAATTGTGGAAAACTGATTACATCAAGTACAAAATTGTAAATGTGCTTAAAAGCAACACACACACAGAAAGGGCACATAAACACTGAACAACATACCACTGTCATGCCCGGCCCAGTTCCAGGCTTCAGTCCTTATTTTCCCTCTTTATTTGGTTCTGCTCCTTCTGCCCCAGCCTTGTTTTATTAATTGCTATTTTCATCATGTGTTTATTCTATGTTCTATTTTTGCTTTGGCACTTTCTTTCTTTGTTACTTTTATACATCAGTCATGTTCCAGTTCCATTCTAGTTTTGTTCTATCAGTCTGTGTTTTCATGGTTTATCATTTAGTTATTGTTTGCCTATTTTTTGCTGTTCTCATTTCTGTTATGTAGTACTGTTATGCCAGGTTTTGTTATCACTTAGTTTCTGTTTTTCTTATAGTTTTGTCTGTCTGTTCCGGCTTAGTTTTGTCAGTGTTTAATTGCCTATTATTCTGTTTATCATCTTCTGGTTAGCTTTTCAGTCCTGTTCAAGTTTAGATTCCTGTTCATGTTTTCTTTGTTTGATCTTTAGTTGTCTGTAATTCTCTTCACTGCTCACCTGTCTGTCTCATCCTGTCCTCGTCTGCTCTGTGTAAGGGAGTAACTTTGATTTTGATATTGGTGGGGACACAAAAGTGCTCCAAGACAAAGATTTTTTTTTTTTTTTTTTTGGCATTACCAATCATAAGTTCATGTCATGCAGATGTTATAGGTTAGCGAGCCATCTCAATGGTTAGGGAGTTGGTCTTTCAATCACAGGGTTGCAGGCTCAAATCCCAACCTTACCTCTCTTTACACCTCCATCCATGACTGGAGTGACCTTGAGCAAAGCAACTAACCCAACATTGCTCCAGCTATACATTTAAATTGAATTCATCGAGGATGGATATTTAACACGAAGTATTGCAATGACCCTATCTGCTAGTGTTGTGACGGTCGTGAATAAGGATGGGTATTGATAAGATTTTATCTATCAATGCCATTATTGATTCTGCTTATCGATCCAATTCCTTATCGATACCTCGTAAATTTTGTACTAAAAGTAGGCTTTACAGGTTTTCTATGTATTTCATTGAGTCTTAAAGTAAATAAATATGAAATTGGTCACTGTATCCTTGATCTCTGGACATAAATAAAAATAAACAAAACAGTGTTTCACTTTGAAGTTATTAATTCCGACTGGACTCTATCATTCTACCTTGACTCGGCAGAGAGCCGCGCAGCGTTTGGAGCTGTGTGAACAGAACGGAGGATGATTCTCGTTTCTTTCTCGCAACAAGACAGGAGTCCCAGTTAGTAACTTTAATCCGCACAAAAGTGACTCATGATTGACATATTCAGGGATGAAAGTGACGAAAAACAGAAAAAGCTGAAACCCAAAATTACCCCTCAACACCACCCGCACGAAAATGAATTCTAGAAGCTGTGAAATGCAATCTGGGACTATTCCAGACAATAAACTGCAGTGAGTTAAATTAAAATAAGACAGGGATGAAATGGAGGTGTAAGAGTCACTAGGTGTTCACAGGAAACACTTATTTATTTCTGTATGTATGTATGTATTTATGTATGTTCATTGTTAGTTGGTTTTATATTTTCTGTTGTGTTTCTATTCAGGTTCTTTTTGTCTCTTTCTCTAAAACTGTATATAATAAGTATATATTGTATATAATAATCATTAGATTATAATCTATAAACAAACATACATTTAAAAAATATTACAATTTGAAAACAAATGCACCCGAACGTGATGACAGCTGCAACTGCTTAATGCTAATTTTTAACATTGAAAATACCATAGACATGCTAACACGTTAGCATCGCTCCCGTTTTGAAGTTATAAAATACATCTATCAACTGTTTCAGAAGACCATAACAGGTCAGTTTAACATAAAAAAGGTAAATAATACTCACAGATGTATGTTCTTCAGGGTTTTAGCGGGGGAAAATTAAGCGAAAGAAAGAAAGCATAAACGAAGCAATCGAAGCACTGTTTCAATCTGCGAAACCACTGCTTCGATTGGTTCAAGGTTCAAAGCAAAGCCGCGCTGCAGAAAAGTTGATTACGGACCCGCTGCAGGGTCTGTAATCAATGTCGAGAAATTATCATTTTCCTGACAAACACCCCCCAAAATAACGGCGACTCTGAAGGACCAATAACAGAATCATTAAGCAAAAAGCTTATTGATGTCGGTGGATCGAATAATTTCTTAACGATACCTGAAAGGAACCGGTTCTCGATACCCATCCCTATTCGTGAATGAATCGATTCCCGTTTGTCTGTCTGTTATTGTGTCCGGCCGCGCAGTCTTTTAATAAGTTCCCTGCAACTGTGCAGTAGCCTAGCTCTAACGATGCGTCCTGCCACGTTGCTAAAACCTGCCTAGTGCCTAAAGAGCAGAAGAAGCCTAATGCTTTTAAGAAGGGTTTCCATTCATGAAAGAGATTTTGCTTAGTTTTTAAAGCTTGATGGAGACCCTGCACTTACATTCCTGACTATGAAGAATGAACAAATATCTCGTTTCTTGGGAGGGGGGCCGTCATCCATTACCAAATATCACCGAAGTCTAGCTCAAGAGAGAGAGATAGGGGCGGGGGGGACAGGGGTCGATGGGCGGTCGGAGCCACTGTGGGAAGTGTGCTGCTTGGAGTGACAAGTGGGATAGCCAACTAAGTTAGTGAGAAACGGGTAGCTAATCAGCAGTGTTGCCACAGTTACTTTGAAAAAGTAATCCAATTACTGATTACTGATTCCTCCTTGAAAAAGTAACTTAGTTACTTTACTGATTACTCAATTGGAAAAGTAACTTAGTTACTTTACTGATTACTCAATTGGAAAAGTAACTAAGTTAGATTACTAGTTACTTTTTTAGTTACTTTCCCCAGCTGCCGACAACAACCCTCTGCCACCTCAACATGACAATGATACTTGTTTTGCCAAAACTCACTTTATAGTCGCCCTTTCTTGGCTTCAATGAAAATAAATACTTGTTTTATAAAAAGTAAAATAAAGACCTCTTTCTTGACCTCATATTTAACTGTTGACAGCACTGTAACAGTAAAACTTGCAATTTCTAAAATACACTGTTTATAAATGTAACTATTAAATTCATTCTAACATTTTTCTAACATTTAAATTCTCTCTAAACATTTTACTTGTTGAAATTATTATTATTTTAAGTAGTATTAGTAGTTGTAGTAAAAAAGGCTTCAAAACTGGACCTTTAATCTAGGGGTGTTGTTGGGGGGGGTACATCCTTGCCCCACGCCCCCATTCCATCTGGATTCGCCCCTGCTTTGGCGTTTGAGCACAAAGAATGGATAACATTTATTTATGCAGAAAACATGACCAGATTTACAGGTAAGAAAGTTTTATTGCGTTTTCACATCATGTGGTCCTCAGAAAGAGAGTTTAGGTGCATTTGAGTGGAAAATAGTGTTAGTTGTTGACCAGTTGCGGAGGATCAGATGTTTTTAGCAGCAGATACAGAGCGGCTCGGAGAAAAAAAAGCATAAAAATGTCTTTGTAAAGCTCAGTGCAGGTGTGCTGTTGTCACTGTGCTTTAAGAGGTGAGGACGAGTCGTAGCTGTTGCAGAAAAAGGCGGATGAAAAGCTCACAGCTCGCTTAAAGTGTGTAGTTCAGTCGAACCTTAAACCCTGTTTAATGCTATCGACCCATAATGCAAAAATAATAGTAACGCACAGTGACTTGGAGAAGTAACTTTAATCTGATTACTGATTTGGAAAGATTAACGTATTAGATTACTCGTTACTAAAAAAAAGTGGTCAAATTAGACCGGCATCACTGCTAATCAGACAAGGATATCTACGTTAAAGAGGGGGGCTTCGAGCAGTGGCATACATTTAACCCTTTATGTGCCATAATAATGGAGGACAGCGGTTTTATTGGTCGTGATTACACAGTAGGGGGCTGAATATTGGTAGGGACGTGACCCTAGCGTCCCTACCCAAAATTACGCCCTAGGCTCTGTGTCTGCACTCTTCTCAGTTCTCATGTGTTCACACCCAGCTTCATTTTTATCACAGTCTTTTTCTGATCACGACACTCTCTTTCAGCACCTGCACTTTCTCATCACTGTTGGCCACGCCCCATTTGTCTGTTCTTTCCTTGCCCATTTGTCACCGCCTTAGAACTTCTCTGTTCTCTCACGACGTCCTGGATCAATAGAGCCTGAAATGTGGAGGTTTTCAGCTTGAAACAGGCTGACGACGGCGGCTGAGAGCGCTGAGCGACGTCTCGCACCGTGGGAAGTCCTTAAAGCGACAGAATCACCTCAAAATCTCTCATCAGCCGTTAAAATTTTCACTGAAAACCAGCTTAATTTTTCGAACTGTGTCCACTTCGATGTGTCTCACAGGTTTAGAAAAAATTTTGATCAAACAACGCGCCAGTCTCTCAGCAACTTCTCAGACAAAGGAATTCCGACGAGGGGCTGGACGACTCCTCCCACAAGGAGTGCTCACAGGCGAATGACGTCACCAACAGGCGTGGAAAAACTCACGCATGCGCACGAGGGTTCAAGCATGTCTGACGTAAAAACATATGAATGAAATCCATATAGTTTTTGAAAAAAATAAAAAGGACCGTTACTTTATTGACAGCCCTCGTATAATTCGCTTCTTTATGCGTGTTTCTTTATGCTTTTTTAACATGTTCATGTAATGTGACCTAAAATATAAAACTACTTTTGTAATAAATGTGTGTATCAAAGATATCTATGGTACATATATATGATGAATATATCCTGCAGAATAAATAAAATACAAATATAATGTATGTGAATAAGCGGAACTCAGGCTATCGCTGCTTAAATGTATCTTAATCATATGTTTACCTACTTTCTGTCTGTAATTGTGCTGTATGTTCTTACTGCTTTTTAATTAACTTTTCTTTACCTTCCAGGTGGTTGCTGTAGACTTATAAAACATGCATAATCTGCTTTTGGTGGTGGAACATTAGCTTAAACTGCCGAAAAACAATTTAAGACTGTAACTATCTTGTATATTTCTAAGGTTTAACCTTGCTATCTTAGTAAAGTTGTATTTACCTATATTCCAATATTCTGCATCTACATCTAGCTAAATTTCCTGCACAGTAAATATATACACTCAACAAAAATATAAACGCAACACTTTTGGTTTTGCTCCCATTTTGTATGAGATGAACTCAAAGATCTAAAACTTTTTCCACATACACAATATCACCATTTCCCTCAAATATTGTTCACAAACCAGTCTAAATCTGTGATAGTGAGCACTTCTCCTTTTGCTGAGATAATCCATCCCACCTCACAGGTGTGCCATATCAAGATGCTGATTAGACACCATGATTAGTGCACAGGTGTGCCTTAGACTGCCCACAATAAAAGGCCACTCTGAAAGGTGCAGTTTTATCACAGCACAATGCCACAGATATCGCAAGATTTGAGGGAGCGTGCAATTGGCATGCTGACAGCAGGAATGTCAACCAGAGCTGTTGCTCATATATTGAATGTTCATGTCTCTACCATAAGCCATCTCCAAAGGCGTTTCAGAGAATTTGGCTGTACATCCAACCAGCCTCACAACCGCAGACCACGTGTAACCACACCAGCCCAGGACCTCCACATCCAGCATGTTCACCTCCAAGATCGTCTGAGACCAGCCACTCGGACAGCTGCTGAAACAATCGGTTTGCATAACCAAAGAATTTCTGCACAAACTGTCAGAAACCGTCTCAGGGAAGCTCATCTGCATGCTCGTCGTCCTCATCGGGGTCTCGACCTGGCTCCAGTTCGTCGTCGTAACCGACTTGAGTGGGCAAATGCTCACATTCGCTGGCGTTTGGCACGTTGGAGAGGTGTTCTCTTCACGGATGATGCGAAGGAGATGTGTTGCACTGCATGAGGCAAATGGTGGTCACACCAGATACTGACTGGTATCCCCCCCCCCCCCCCAATAAAACAAAACTGCACCTTTCAGAGTGGCCTTTTATTGTGGGCAGTCTAAGGCACACCTGTGCACTAATCATGGTGTCTAATCAGCATCTTGGTATGGCACACCTGTGAGGTGGGATGGATTATCTCAGCAAAGGAGAAGTGCTCACTATCATAGATTTAGACTGGTTTGTGAACAATATTTGAGGGAAATGGTGATATTGTGTGTGTGGAAAAAGTTTTAGATCTTTGAGTTCATCTCATACAAAATGGGAGCAAAACCAAAAGTGTTGCGTTTATATTTTTGTTGAGTGTATGTATATATTTATGTATGTAAAGTATATACGTATGTATATAGGTATATATGGCACAGCCCAAGCAGAGGGTCACCCCCAAGAGCCTGGTCTGCTTGAGGTTTCTTCCTTATAGGGAGTTTTTCCTCACCACAGTTGCCTAGTGCTTGCTCTGGGGGTTGGTAAGGTTAGTCCTTACTTGCGTAAAGTGCCTTGATTTGACATTCTTGTGATCTGGTACTATATAAATATAATTATAAGTGAATAGTATATTGGTGTGTATGTCTGTGTATCGACATGTAGTAGTGAATTTGTTCTTATGTAAATATGACTGATTAGAATTGTTGGACTTGTACTAGCAGGGGTGGGTGCTAATAAGCTTTGCTTCAGCCCACACCCATTCGGACTCACGTCTGAGTTTGTGGAATTGTTCATTTTTTTCTATTTGAATATTTTGTGTGCCGAATAAAAACTTTGTCACTTTTTTTGTTGTTGTTTTTTGTCAATCTGGATCCATCCCCTCATTATCCTGTGGCACAGATCATTTTGGTTATCTCCTTACAGTAATTTGCATTCCTGATGGACAAGAGCTTGCGTACAGCATGGGGCTGCTTTTATTGACAATGAACTTGTTTTGAATGGATGATAATGTTTTAGTTTATATGGAATTCATGCCAACATTTGTGTGAAAGTTGTCCACCTTGTCCAACATTGCTTATGACAATATAATCTGGTTCAAGATCTGGACTGTATGGCAGTCTGGAGGTTCTGATAGTGTAGTGGAGGTCAGTCATGACAAAGACCTCATGTATAAGGGTGAAAGTTTCTGTGAAGGCTCTCAGTTGTAACAGAGAAGCTTGAATCTTTGACTGGACTGGGTGGCAACCCAGCTTCAAGCTTCTCTGCTATATCAAGGTGAAACTTGAGAAGCCCTTGGACAAGTTCAATATTTAGCATGTTTTGCATCTAAATTTGGCCACCAGGGTTCTGAGTCTATGATGCCTTGTGCATGAGACAACTGCACAAGGGACATGATCAAACTTGCCAGTGTAGACTATATCTTGCTGACACCTTGCAGAGGTTTGAGGTTGGTCTTGGTGATGTAGCTTAGGGTAAGTATAGAACATTGCAGTCTTGTTTGAACCCTGCGTGATATCACAGGATTTGACCACTTATGGGGACAGTCGGTCCCATTGTGCAATATACACAGCATAATTTCACATGGGAAAATGGTGTACTATTTTGTTTTGAACTGCAATAACCTAAGCAGTCGCAAAAAGTGTTTTTTTTTTCGGTTCCCAGTGGAGAAGGGAAGACGAGGCGAATGGGAGATATTGTGTTGGTAAGTGTTAGCCTACACAGCTAACCAGAGTAGCCTGCAAAACCACCTGCAAAACTACCTCGACATGTTTGTGGTCCGCGTCATGAATAAACCGCAACACATGTCCAATTTCCATCGCATTGTCACTTTTTCTTTGCATTTTCACTTTGTTTACGTGTAATTTGCCCAAAACCTCAGAGAAAATGCCATTTTTATTTCCCCAGAAGTAGAGAAATTACATCATACAACCCCTGGCAAAAATGATGGAATCACCGGCCTCGGAGGATGTTCATTCAGTTGTTTAATTTTGTAGAAAAAAAGCAGATCACAGACATGACACAAAACTAAAGTCATTTCAAATGGCAACTTTCTGGCTTTAAGAAACACTATAAGAAATCAGGAAAAAATAAATTGTGGCAGTCAGTAACGGTTACTTTTTTAGACCAAGCAGAGGGAAAAAATATGGAATCACTCAATTCTGAGGAAAAAATTATGGAATCATTGAAAACAAAAGAACGCTCCAACACATCACTAGTATTTTGTTGCACCACCTCTGGCTTTTATAACAGCTTGCAGTCTCTGAGGCATGGACTTTATGAGTGACAAACAGTACTCTTCATCAATCTGGCTCCAACTTTCTCTGATTGCTGTTGCCAGATCAGCTTTGCAGGTTGGAGCCTTGTCATGGACCATTTTCTTCAACTTCCACCAAAGATTTTCAATTGGATTAAGATCCGGACTATTTGCAGGCCATGACATTGACCCTATGTGTCTTTTTGCAAGGAATGTTTTCACAGTTTTTGCTCTATGGCAAGATGCATTATCATCTTGAAAAATGATTTCATCATCCCCAAACATCCTTTCAATTGATGGGATAAGAAAAGTGTCAAAAATATCAACATAAACTTGTGCATTTATTGATGATGTAATGACAGCCATCTCCCCAGTGCCTTTACCTGACATGCAGCCCCATATCATCAATGACTGTGGAAATTTACATGTTCTCTTCAGGCAGTCATCTTTATAAATCTCATTGGAACGGCACCAAACAAAACTTCCAGCATCATCACCTTGCCCAATGCAGATTTGAGATTCATCACTGAATATGACTTTCATCCAGTCATCCACAGTCCACGATTGCTTTTCCTTAGCCCATTGTAACCTTGTTTTTTTCTGTTTAGGTGTTAATGATGGCTTTCGTTTAGCTTTTCTGAATGTAAATCCCATTTCCTTTAGGCGGTTTCTTACAGTTCGTCACAGACGTTGACTCCAGTTTCCTCCCATTCGTTCCTCATTTGTTTTGTTGTGCATTTTCAATTTTTGAGACATATTGCTTTAAATTTTCTGTCTTGACGCTTTGATGTCTTCCTTGGTCTACCAGTATGTTTGCCTTTAACAACCTTCCCATGTTGTTTGTATTTGGTCCAGAGTTTAGACACAGCTGACTGTGAACAACCAACGTCTTTTCCAACACTGCGTGATGATTTACCCTCTTTTAAGAGTTTGATAATCCTGTTATGTGTCGGACGCGGGCGGAGAACCGACCAGCGTTTGAAGTAGGACCCAGTATAAAATAAGCAGAGCACGGTACAAAAGATAACAGAATTTAATAACATAACAGTGAGTGCTAAATAATAACAAATGAGTGCACGGTTTGGCGAGGTGGAATAACGGTGCGCTCCCAGCAGCACAAACGGTCCGGAGCCAGAACAGTTCGGACCCAAGGACCCCGCCGACACCCCCCAGGTGGCTGCGACCAACCGAGTCTGTGAAAGAAGAAACCATCATGTGAGTCCACCACTCCACACACAGACAGACCACTCAAAGGTGTACATAAACAGCAAACACTTCCTGGCTTAATTACCAATCAGCTTCCCACCCTGCAGGCATGGAACACCCAGTTCAATTCTCCACTGCAGTGGAAGCTGATTAAACGACTAACATAACAGCTCAATATAATAAGGTGTGAGGGACACCACATTTACTGACTGTACTCATGTTAGTCACAAAACCTAAAGTACCTCAGGAAGTGTGCTGACGAGTGTGAGACCTCACCCCCTCCTCTTTCACAGACCATGGCATCAAACCTGGTATGGTCTCTGCATCCATGATGATGAGATGGCTCTCTAGACGACGATCTCACCCGTCTGGTCACAAGGTCAAGTCTCTGGCCAATACACACTGTGTACTCCAGACTTAAATGCAACCATGCCCCAATCCATAAAGATGCACCACAGCTGTGAGTCCTGACGAGCTGCACATGACAAGCTTCAGGTGATCAGGGTGAGGTCCTGATAACTCAGCCACACAGCCACTCAGTCCTGAACGCATGCCACCTGGAAGGAAAAAACAGAAGACAGAAAACAGAAGACAAACAAAAGCCAGCCAGGCACGCCAGGCACCCCAGCCACAACAAATCCTCTCCTTTGTTTCAATTGACATCTCTCATGTTGGAGCCATGATTCATGTCAGTCCACTTGGTGCAACAGCTCTCCAAGGTGTGATCACTCCTTTTTAGATGCAGACTAACGAGCAGATCTGATTTGATGCAGGTGTTAGTTTTGGGGATGAAATTTACAGGGTGATTCCATAATTTATTCCTCAGAATTGAGTGAGTCCATATTTTTTTTCCCTCTGCTTGGTCTAAAAAAGTAACCGTTACTGACTGCCACAATTTTTTTTCCTGATTTCTTATAGTGTTTCTTAAAGCCAGAAAGTTGCCATTTGAAATGACTTTAGTTTTGTGTCATGTGTGTGATCTGCTTTTTTTCTACAAAATTAAACAACTGAATGAACATCCTCTGAGGCCGGTGATTCCATAATTTTTGCCAGGGGTTGTATGCGTCATATTTTACCCCTTTAGCACCTGCCCTCAACCATGACTGTGGTGCCCAATTTCCCATGTTATGTACTAGTACTACCACAGGCAACATATTTATGAGAGATATTGGAGCCAAGTGGAATTTATCAAAAGTAACAATGTTTTTTGGTAGACATAGCAAATTAATATTTTTGGAAGTGACTTTTTATTCACCATGAAAGCACCTGACTGAATCTGACAGTTGAAACATTTAGTTATTATTAGTTCTTTATTTATTAATTTAAGTTTGTTATTCCAAGGTCTAGACATGTACCCTGTTAAACACAGTAAGAAGAGTCCATCTGCTACAATTTTTTTTTAACATGTTAACTCAAATAATAAATGCTATCATCTTGTCATCATATGAATGATGGGAATTAGGAGCAGGTGTTGGTGAAAATGAACTTGTTATAAGTCTATTTTATTTCCAGAGCCTAGGTTTGGTGGCCACCAAGACAACGGCCGCTTGTTTCATATTGCAATTCTAGTATTTTTGTTTACGTCTCCTTCTGTTAGACACTTTGCTTGGGACTGTTTTGGTTTTATTAACCTAATTACCTCCGCCAAGGAGGTTATGTTTTTTGTCACGTTTGTTTGTTTGTTTGTCTGTTTGTCAGCAGGATAACTCAAAAGGTTTTGAACGGATTTTGATTAAATTTTGTGGAGTGGTTGGAAATGACAAGAGGAACAAGTGATTAAATTTTAGTTGTGATCCAGATCACGATCCGGATCCCGATGCTAACACGATAGCATGTCTATGGCGTTTTCAATGTTAAAAGTTAGCATTAAGCAGTTGCAGCTGTCATCACGTTTGGGTGCATTTGTTTTCAAATTGTAATATTTCTTACATTTATTTTTGTTTATATATTAATAATCTAATGATTATTATATACAATTTTAGAGAAAGAGACAAAAAGAAATAGATCACTGTGCCAAGGAGGGAATCTCTTTAGGGTCAGTGACCCTATGGCCTTGTTTAGAGAAGTGTTTCATAAATGTTAAAAAATTCATATATTTGCAGTTTAGTTGAATAATAAATTGAATTTTGTCTCTTATTTGTTTTTGTCTATAAGCACATGCAATATCAATATCAGTGCTCAGATGACAGTAGCTTCTGGGAAAGGTGCAAGTTGCAATAAACTGTGATGCCAAGCGCTAAGGATACATGCTATCCAGTCACAGCAGATGAAACTTTTTTTTACTACTGAGCAAACATCATTGTTAGACTTTTTTAGGTTCAATGATTCCACGGCGTGTAGATGTTAAGGCGTCAGTGACCCCATGGCCTTGGCGGAGGTTTGCACTCTCTAAGTGCTTCTAGTTTTATATATTGCATATGGCATTTTCCTCTACATTTTTCAGTGATGTAACTATTTTCTTCAACAGTAATTTTTGTATTTGGTGTTGCTGTGGAAGCAGCACCAAATACTGTTGCATCTTGTCCATCACAGCAAACAGAACTGTCCTTAGTTGATTGTTTGTTTGCTTTGTTTTGTTTTCCCCACCATTAAAGTATTTTTGCTTATTTATTTTTGAAAGATTGAATGTCGCTTGTTATCTTCATGTCTTTTAATGTCTTTAATGTGTTTTAAGTAGCAACATTACAAAGTGGTAAATTAGTTCCCAATTTTGTTTGTTTATTTGTTTTTTTGGAATATGCTTAGATTTTCCATACTGTCCCAGTGTTTTCTGAGTTGGGGTTGTAAAACTGTCTCAGACAGCCATTATGATTTTGGACTATATCTGTCTGACTTAACTTGTCTGCCCCGTGAGGAATGATGGCATATCTCCAGCTTTACATTTTTCCAGAGGGTCCAGCTGGACCTCACAGGAGTTGTCAAGAATAGGAGGAGGGGATATGAAAGTAGAAGAGAAAACAATGGACTGTGATACAGAAAAACACCGGGGTAGAAAGGAAAAAAAAATTAGTCTGCATAACTCCCTGTGTCAAATGTCACTTTCTCATTGATATGTATTCAACATTACACCTTTTCTGCTTTCAGTGGATTCATGTCAGCATGATCCATTTTTGGTCTGAATCTTTTTTATTTTTGCATTTGCATTTCATTAGTGAAGCCCCAAATCACAGAAAATCTGAATAGATTTCATGTTGTCACATTGCCTGGATATCTTCATAAGATGGGGAAAATACTTTGGATAGAAATGTGATCATCCTGTGGTTACACAGAAAAACAATATATATATAATATATATATATATATAAAAAAAAACACCAGAGTGACTGTATACTGGACAAGCCCTCTGTGATGTCACTCATAGGATTTCTGAAGAGTGACTTTGAATATAAAATATCTCCATCTTGGAAGTGTGTCACTCCTCCCAACTCTCAACCCGTTCATAAATGGGGAAGGAGGTGGTGCGTGATCAAGACCAGTATGACCTGGGCAGGAAGAATTAAGCTCGAACACACAGTTCAAAAACAAATTAAGCTAACAGTGTGACTTTGATTTGGGTATTTGATTAAAATCTGTTTTTGTGGACTGGACGGTGGTTGGGTCCAGGTGTTAAAATCTATGACAGCCATATTTTGCCTTAATTACTGTTGCATAATGTCGCCAAGCCAAGTAGAAATACTGGAGCACCAACTTCTTTGATTGTGCATTTGTACAATTACCTGCACATCAAGCCATATTATCTCAAACGTCAGGACTGGGACAAAAATTCAGCCCTGGACTTTTTGGTCCAGAGTAGCCCACCACTGCAATCCGTGTGCAGATACTGTGGCAACTCGCCCCACGTTGAAGTACATATAAGCACACAAGCCCTTAGTAACACTACAATACTAATACAGTAACATGCTTTTGGAGGGCGGTATGCATTTTCAGAGGCCCGACGTCTATGCCCAGTCGTCCAAAATGACAGATATTCACCCGAATTAGATGAGTGCGAATATCTGTCAGCATGGACGGAGGGACTCAGAAAATGCATACCGCACGACAACAGCATGTTATTTGCATTATCAGTTTTTACTGAGATACACAACATGTAACACGTACATAAAAAGTTGGCTCACTTAACTTTTGTCGTGTCGGCTGGCGCGCTGCTCTCCAAATTCGGCAGTGCGTCTTCATCAAGCTGGCTGCTCTGGCTGCTGTTCATTGTCGTACTATCCATGAGAAAATCATCCAGAATATCCATATTGGGACCAACACACACGTCTCGCCTTTTTAGCTTTTTTTTTTTTTCCTCTGCAGACAGTTCTTATGCTGTGCGCGCTATGACATCATTTGTTTACGCACAGCGGGCGGGTATAGCCAGGTAGCGTCGATGTAAATCTACGCTATCGGCTTAGCAATGCCTCGGTAAAGTGATAATAATGAACAATATTCATTTATATTCTGGAGCCTTGAATAAAATAAATGATGATTACACAGTATGTTTCTCACTTGGTCTTAAGAAGGATGCTGCATCAGGACACTGGCAGCAAGGAAGACAACTGTAGGTCCCTCACAAAGGTGACACTAGATGGAACAAATACCAAGCTCTCCTTAGTCCTTTGACAGACACCATTACTTAAGGGATTACAAATTTGTAAATTAACAACCCAGTAGTGTGGAATAAATTTGAGCAAGATTACATGCCAAAAATGAGTCTGGATGCATTCAGAACTTTGGCTGATTGCCTTAAATACGGAAAACAATAGTATAACAATGATCTGAACAATGGACAAACACTTTTTATAGCTCAAGATAATGTATAGCCAATAAAGCATGACAAAAGAGGAAATACTTGTCATTTGTGTACTGCTTCATGAGTAATATGTATGCAGGTGTTTTATTGTAACAGTGTTTTATTAGTTTTAACTGTTTAATGCGAAACTGTTGAAAGGACAATAAACCATAAAGACTATCTAAAATATATGTAAAGCATCTGTATTTGTTATGTTGTTAGATCAATGTCATTCATGAGCAACTTGGACTCTGGGCACATAGAACGGTGCATGTTAACACTTTAAACACTTTAACACTGGTGACCTGATTTGGGGCATTTCACTATTGGCAGAATGATGATCAAAACTTGTGAAAATAACAGATCTACATGCTCAAACCACATCACATTGCAACATGTGAGCTGTAAGCTTGTAGATCTGCATTTGTGGCATCCTTTGATGAATGTATAAAATAGTGGTTAGGTAGTTATTAATAAAAACAACTAACCAATTAATCCAGGTATGAATGTGGTGTTGTTTTCCAGTACTTTAGATAACTAGATTTAGTTGTAACACACCACACACACCACACTATGCAGTTTGCTGTGGGGTGAGTACATTACATTTGAACGTTTTTACGTTTGATTTGAACGTTTATGGACACATAAATTTCTAGATCCACAGGTGCAACCAGAAAAGGGTGCATTTTCATTTATATGATAGGCTAAACATTTAGATGTGACTGATGCGCACCAGCAAAAAGAGCAGGCAGGTCGACCGTAATCTCTTCCCTATGTGAATTCTTGGCAGTCCACACCGAGTAGGGCTACAGCAGGTCTTCGTCTCCACGCCACATGTCTGCAGCATCACCACAACAGTCTTTGAAGTACCGTGCTCGGTAGCGAGTTAGCTGTACTGAGGCAGTTAAGCTAGCACACAGTGAATTAACAGCTCGCTACGTGCATGGAAACGTGTGACAACCTGCTTGAGCAATCCCACCACTGCCACCAACATAACCAAGCAAATGATGTGTCCTTGCAGACATGTTGAGCCTTAAAACACAAGACAACTGCACAATGCTAAAGCTAACCACACACACGCAGGCGGGGAACGTCGCCTCACACCTCCCGTCTATGGCAACACCAACATGCCAAAATTAAACCCCATACAACATAATGATAAATAAAAGCAAAGCATCAGAAAGTCTGTTACATTACCATGAAAAAATAAAAACTGGGCAGCCATCAGCCCATTTATTGATTGGCCCACCAGAAAAAAAAAAGAAAAAAATCCCAGTACTCTCACAGGCTAATCCACCCCTGTCAGAAATTTGTAAAAAAAAAAAAAACACTGAGAAACCGGGTCCAATCTGCAGGTTATGGCTAGCCCAATGAATGGTAGGACCCAAAATGCAGGAAACTGAGGTGAAAACAGAGTACCAGTTTATTATGAATTTTGCAGTAGACTGTGGAGGGAGACCCAGGCTTGACCAGAATGCGATGTAGAAGGTGGACCAGGACCTGGCAGCCACGCTGGTTCATGAATGAAAGTGTATTTTGTCATTTTTTGTCAGTGCTGTTACCATCAGTGCTGTTAAGTTGCATGTGGTAACATCACTGACACAGAGTAACAGCAGTGACAGTTCAGGGATATGTTCTTATATTAACCCTGATATTTCTCATATTTTATTGAAAACAGTGCTTTTTTTTTATAGTCAAGGCCTACTGCTGGAGGCTTGTGGAGGACTTTGTTCATGAGATGGAGTACAACCCCAATTCCAGTGAAGTTGAGACATTGTGTAAAAAACAGAATACAATGATTTGCAAATCCTCTTCAAGCTATATTCAATTGAATACACCACAAAGACAAGATATTCAGTGTTCAAACTGATAAACTTTATTGTTTTTGTGCAAATACGAGGTCTGTTAGAAAAGTATCGGACCTTTTTATTTTTTTCAAAAACCATATGGATTTGAATCACGTGTGATTGCATCAGCCAAGCTTGAACCTTCGTGCGCATGCATGAGTTTTTTCACGCCTGTCGGTTGCGTCATTCGCCTGTGAGCAGGCTTTGTGTGAGCACTGGTCCACCCCTCTCGTCGGATTTTTATTGAGAATAAATGTCTGAACGATTTGGAGCTTTGCTGCATCAAATTTTTCCAGAAACTGTGAGAGACCTCCAGGTGGACACCATTCGGAAAATTCAGATGGCTTTCAGGGACGATTTTATGGGGATTACACAGATTAAGGAGTGCTCCAGCCGGTTTAAAGACCGCCCACAACTGCTGAGAGCGTGCCGCGCTCCGAGCGCCAATCGACAGGCTCAAACCCTGCTGAATCAACCAGATCATTTCCAATGTGAAGGCTTTGTTGATTGTGGACGTCGTCTGACTTCCACAAAAAGGCAGAAGGCGTGGACATCAGCACTTTTTCGGCACATTCCACTGTTACAGGAGTTTTTTTCATGGAAAGAGGAGCGGAGGGATGCACCACCGTGCCACTTATGGCGCGGCACAAAACCACCTCCGTGTTGGTCTCACAGGACACACACATCACAGATGTGTAAGTTGCCCATGTCATGGGCACTAACACACCCCCATACCATCACAGATGCTGGCTTTTGAACTTTGCAGTGGTAACAATCTGGATGGACTTTTTCCTCTTTTGTCCGGAGGACACAACTTCCATGAGTTCCAAAAACAATTTGAAATGTGGACTCATCAGACCACAGCACACTTTTCCACTTTGCGTCTGTCCATTTCAAATGAGCTCGGGCCCAGAGAAGGCGGCGGCGTTTCTGGATGTTGTTGATGTATGGCTTTCGCTTTGCATGGTAGAGTTTTAAGTTGCACTTGTAGATGTAGCGATGAACTGTGTTAACTGACAATGGTTTTCTGAAGTGTTCCTGAGCCCACGCGGTAAGATCCTTTACACAATGATGTCGGTTTTTAATGTAGTGCCGCCTGACGTATCGAAGGTCACGGTCATTCAGTGTTGGTTTTCGGGCTTGCCGCTTACGTGTAGAAAGTTCTCCAGATTCTCTGAATCTTCTGATATTATTATGGACAGTAGATGATGGAATCTCTAAATTCCTTGCAATTGAACGTTGAGAAACACTGTTAAACTGTTGGACAATTTTTTCTTGCAGTTGTTCACAAAGTGGTGATCCTCACCCCATCATAGCTTGTGAATGGCTGAGACTTTCGGGGATACCCCCTTTATACCCAATCATGACACTCACAATTAGTGTTCTCAGTTCCCAAATGTTTATTGAGTGTTGTTAGAAGAAAAGGTGATGTAACAGTAACACAGTGGTAAATATACCACTGTCCCAGCTTTTTTGAAACATGTTGCAGGCATCAATTTCAAAATGAGCAAATATTTACACAAAAACAATAAAGTTTATCAGTTTGAACATTAAATATCTTTTCTTTGTGGTGTATTCAGTTGAATATAAGTTGAAGAGGATTTGCAAATCATTGTATTCTGTTTTTATTTACATTTCACACAACATCCCAACTTCAATGGAATTAGGGTTGTAGTTTTCTCAAACTTTTTGATGGTGATGTTTGAACTCTGAATTGGTGAAACTCCACAAAAGCTAAGTTGTTGAAGTCCTCATGTTTCGGTACTTGTTGCAATGTTTGAGTTAAAGTTTGAACAAAATAACTGAAATAAGTAGCTGATAACTGCATTTCAAAGGCACAAATTGCCTAGGAGGAGAGGCACATTGTGATGGTCATCGTTCAGTGTGCAGATCTATGGAAAAGAAGTAAAAAACTCAGGATATAAAGAAATGTTGATAGGCTGTGTGGTACCTTATTCTATGAATAAAAGTTTCTGTTTAGGTGTTGTATTTAACTGGTAATGTACTGGTAACAGTAATGACAAGTCACAGCACTGACAGGTCAGTACTGTTACTAGGTTTTCATTCCTGTTACCCTTTGTTTTAGTTAAATTTCTTTATCTAAAATAGGCTGACAGAAGGGTTATGCCATGTTTCATTTTCTACCATTAGTACTTCATCATTTTATGACTGCTGAATTTATCGTGTTATTGGATTCTTGTCATTTTGTTATATGGAAGCTGTTATTCCAAGGAAATAAAGCTTGTGATTCCATGAATTTCATGTTTTCAATGAAATACATGTTTCATATTGTTTCTTTCACATGGCAGTGTGGGAAAGGGACACACTGTGTGCATGTTAACCACAGAAATCTCACAAAAGAAAGATTGCTTCAGAGTGCATTGTCTTCCATGACATCCGGTAACAGCACTGACAGTTCAGCTCGGTACTAGCATATAAAAAAAAATGGAAAGTTGCGTAAAAAGTGCACTGTCATGCTTTGGAACATGATACATCTATTCCCTACACTTACTCAAAGCTGATTTTTACATGCATACGTGACAGTTACCCATCCCATTCTTAGTGACTGGCAAATGCTCAGTTACTGTGAAATGACCCATTTATACTCAACAAAAATATAAACGCAACACTTTTGGTTTTGCTCCCATTTTGTATGAGATGAACTCAAAGATCTAAAACTTTTTCCACATACACAATATCACCATTTCCCTCAAATATTGTTCACAAACCAGTTGAAATCTGTGATAGTGAGCACTTCTCCTTTGCTGAGAAAATCCATCCCACCTCACAGGTGTGCCATACCAAGATGCTGATTAGACACCATGATTAGTGCACAGGTGTGCCTTAGACTGCCCACAATAAAAGGCCACTCTGAAAGGTGCAATTTTGTTTTATTGGGGGGGATACCAGTCAGTATCTGGTGTGACCACCATTTGCCTCATGCAGTGCAACACATCTCCTTCGCATCATCCATGAAGAGAACACCTCTCCAACGTGCCAAACGCCAGCGAATGTGAGCATTTGCCCACTCAAGTCGGTTACGACGACAAACTGGAGTCAGGTCGAGACCACGATGAGGACGACGAGCATGCAGATGAGCTTCCCTGAGACGGTTTCTGACAGTTTGTGCAGAAATTCTTTGGTTATGCAAACCGATTGTTTCAGCAGCTGTCCGAGTGGCTGGTCTCAGACGATCTTGGAGGTGAACATGCTGGATGTGGAGGTCCTGGGCTGGTGTGGTTACACGTGGTCTGCGGTTGTGAGGCTGGTTGGATGTACTGCCAAATTCTCTGAAACGACTTTGGAGACGGCTTATGGTAGAGACATGAACATTCAATACACGAGCAACATCTCTGGTTGACATTCCTGCTGTCAGCATGCCAACTGCACGCTCCCTCAAATCTTGCGACATCTGTGGCATTGTGCTGTGTGATAAAACTGCACCTTTCAGAGTGGCCTTTTATTGTGGGCAGTCTAAGGCACACCTGTGCACTAATCATGGTGTCTAATCGGCATCTTGGTATGGCACACCTGTGAGGTGGGATGGATTATCTCAGCAAAGGAGAAGTGCTCACTATCACAGATTTAGACTGGTTTGTGAACAATATTTGAGAGAAATGGTGATATTGTGTATGTGGAAAAAGATTTAGATCTTTGAGTTCATCTCATACAAAATGGGAGCAAAACCAAAAGTGTTGCGTTTATATTTTTGTTGAGTGTACGAACCGATTTACCCCAACCTCTCACACTGTGCATGTGCAAACACCGATGCGGAATTGGAGAGAGCATAAACAGTAATCATCTCTTTGGGAGAGCAGCTTCTGTTTCTTTTCCCCCCTTATTCTTCAACTCATGTAAAGTCTTGTATTGTTTTTTGTTTTTGTTTTATTTTAAACTTTGATGTCTCCCATCAAGAGTTTTTGTAAAAATAAGAAATGTAAATAAGGTTTGAAAAAAAAGAAAAAAAAAGAGTGTGGGGGGGAGCTTTCATATACATTTTGCTCCGGAAACACAAGTCCGACGTGTGATTTTTGAACGTACAATGTGAGCAGTCAGATTGTATCAGAGCATCGGGCCGTATAACGTGAGAACATACATCGTGCGCTCTGAACTTTTTTTTTGTCGTACAGTTTGATCTGGAGCAGAGTACAGTGATTGAAAATATCATACAGTGTCTGCCAAACTTTAATATACACCATATTTGGAGGTTAAACGCCGCTGCAGATCACCCCACAACACCATATCAAGAGTGAGGTTTGGAGGTGGGAACATCATGCTGTGGGGCTGTTTTTCAGCATACAGCACTGGAAAACTTCATGTCATTGAAGGAAGGATGATTGGAATATGTACTGAGATATTTGATAAAAATCTGCTGCCATCTACCAGGATGATGAAAATGAAACACATTTCAGCAAGACAATAATCCCAAACACTCAGCCAAGGACACTTTCAATTGGTTTCATAGAATGAAAATAAAGTTGTTAGAATGTCCCAGCCAATCAGCCAGGGCTTAATTTGAGGGGGAAAGGGAGCGTGGTCCGGAACCTCGGACGTTGGCTACGCCAGCTATTTATCCCTTTATCTACGGCGATGGCGCCCACGCCATATTTTCCATATGCATATTTTTTTTTACCGTAACTCCGCCATAATTTGTCCAATCCGAATGATTCAAAGTGCATTGTAAAGCTAACTCCAAGGGCTTTCCAATGATATATGGTGTATTACGGTAAACGTAGCCTGTGATGTCATAACGCAGAGGAAAAACACGGACGTTTCACACTTTTGCGCCGCTGATTCTCATTACCGTAAATTCTCATGTAAGCCCTCAATCTGAAAAATTTCAACACTGACAGCAAGCCAAGAACCCGTGGTTTCCAACAGTATGCTATATGTTGCATATATTACGGTAAAGTGCGTTCGGTTCGGTGACTTTTGAAACGAGGGAAAAGTATGAAAAAGAGCACAAAAATGACAGAAAAGTACAGAGACAGGCAGCAAACATAAATGTAGTAATTTTTGAGGAAAAGGCATGGTGTTAATGTCATTTGTGAAGGTGTGTGTGCGTGTTTGTGTGGGTGTGCAGTCACACCCGTCGCTATGGGCGGGCCCTAGGGGGCAGTGCCCGCCCACTGATATGCTTGGGCCCGCCCACCCAAGCCAGATCACAGTCACAGATCTCAAATAAATAAATAGATAAATAAAATCCTAATTTCATTTTATTGTACTTGCTTTGGGTTAAAACGGCCAGTGTTGCATAATCACTAAGACATTAAATATATTAAAACTGTGTGAGTTTGTTGGAAAGTTTGTCTACGTGTGTTATCACGTCAGTGTTGCCCAGCAACAATCAGTTACCGCGTTTATGGTGGGGAAACGAAGTGTGACTTTTTGCCAGCAGACAGCAGCTAGTTTTTGTGCTTTCCTAAATGTGGATATACGTAACTGGTTTAAAACCCCAACATCAATAACTTCGGATAAACCAACACATGATGTCTGTTACAGGTAGTAAATACGCAGACAGTCAACAGTATAGTTTACAATATTTATTTACACTCAAAATAAATGAATCACATTCCTGCTTCAGCTACCCAACCCTGAGGACACTAACAGCAACCCAATCACAAACACACCAGTGTCAACCACGGCAAACCGCAGACGGACCAGTGCACCGCATTATATCACAGCATTTCAGAGGATTGGGCGACAAAAAGTTTACCTCAGCAGTGTAGGTTTAGGGAAGTGACCAAACAATAAAACAAAAATAAACTAGTTAGTCCGTCTTTACAAACACTAATTCATACATCAACAAACTAAAATTTAGACAGACCAACTAGGAAAAAAAAACCCCACAAAGGACAGCAGAAGACAGTGTATCACTGTAAAAAACAAAACAAAACATAAATCAATATTTAAACCCCAATTACTTTACTAAAACTAATGCAATAAAACAGATGTACCTGTGCGTCGAATTCCCACACACACACATCTCGCTTCTCATGCCATCTGTTGTTCAGCCAACGCAAAGCGTCGAATTAAATGCAACCCTGCCATAAAACAATAAAAAGATTTACTTCTTTTTTTTTTTCTTTATTAGAAGACAAAGACAACATGACAACATAAAACAAAACAGGCATTAACGAGCACTGGCAACAACGGTAATATAAAGAAATAAATGCATGAGGATAATAACCATATAACATAAAACAATACAGACATGATACACAAGGAGATATATATATATAAGCATACATACATACCCACACACACACACACACACACACACACACACACACATATATATATATATATATATATATATATATATATATATATATATACACATACATACATACCCACATGCACACACGTCTACAAAACACATATCTGTGTATATTAATAGCAATAATCATAACAACATCAATCCATACCCCAGCAACAACAATGATTAAACAACCTTTCAAAACATTGATTATTGCGTTGTATATGACCCAGTCTTTTTTTTTTCTTTGTCTGTGTGTGGGTCTCATCTTGTATGGTGCATTAAAAACATTGTGGAATGTAGTGCATTAAAAACACACAGACATAAATGTAGGGTTAGAATGGACAGGATCCTTGAATGTGCAGTGTTTTATTTTTAATTATCTTTAATGTATATATATTAAATATATATATTAATTCAACCTGTCCTTGTGTTGTTGTCACTATTAGTATTTCATGCAGCCGTTATTCATATAAGAAATCATAAAATCTCATACATACATATACACATACACACACATATCATGTCATATATCATATGAAAACAATTATTATAATAATATCAATAATTATTATATTACCATCCATAATGAATACATAAATAGCCTAAATTTTTTTAAATTTTATATATATATATATATATATATACACACACACATACACACATATATCATGTCATATATCATATAAAATAATAATTATAATAATATCAATAATTATTATATTATTATCAATAATGAATATATAAATAGCCTAAAATAAAAAAAACAATTATATACATATGTATATACATACACACACACCGATACATATACACACACACATACACACATACACACACACACATACAACTGGTGTGAGGTTATGAGAGAAAAGTTATTAATATTGACCAGATGCCAGTGGGCTCTGTGAGGGGGGTAGAGGCGAGTGTGCTGTCAAGAGTGACGTGGTTTTGATTTTTTTTTTCCCCTCTCTCTCTCTTCCTTCCCCTCCCTTTTTTTTCCTTTTTCTTTTCCTTTCCCTTCCCCTCTCATTTCCTTCCCTTTCCCTTTCCTTTCTCCTTCTCCCTCCTTCCTTTTCTTTCTTCTTCCCTCCTCTCCGAAAGGAAACTAAAACAATACCAGGTCAGTTAATGTTGAGTGGGAGGGTTGGGATTCTGCTGAGTCATTGTAGGGAGGTGAAGAATATTGCATTGTGATGAAATCTGTGAGAAGATTTCTCCAATAATTGATGTTTATACGGTTTTGTGTTTTCCAGTTCATGAGGATAGTTTTCTTGGCGATGGTTAGAGCTATGAGAACCAGTTTGAAATCTATAGTTTTTTTGGTAATTACTGAAGTGTCCCCTAGCAAGCAGAGTGCGGGAGATAATGGGATGTGGCAGTCCAGCAAGGATGACAGTGCCTGTGTAACCTGTTCCCAGAAGTGTCTGATGGGGGTGCAGTGCCATGTCGCATGAATGTATGTGTCTGTGCAGTTCTCTGTGCAGTGCATGCAAATTTCTGATGTCCCATTTTTGATAACCTTTCCCCCGTGTAATGTGTTCTGTGCAGTGTTTTGTATTGTATCAATTGTAAATTTGCATTATTAGTCATAAAATAAATATTTTTACAGATTTGATTCCAAAAGTTGGCATCGGGAGAAATTGACAAGTCATTTTCCCATTTGGATGTCGGCAGAGATATTTCTTGAAGAGGTTTTAAAATTATTTTGTATATTTTGGAGAGTAATTTTTTGGATGAAGATAGATTAATTAATTGTGATATTACAGGTGATAGTTGTAGATTTGATGATCTGAAATGTATTTTTGTTTGTAGAATTAATTTTAATTGCAGGTATTTCAGGAACTGATTGCTCCCGATGCCAAACCTCTGGATCAGGAGTGGAAATTGTAAAAGATCATTGGAACTGAAGATATGGTTAATGTGAGTGATACCCTTTTCAGCCCACGTGTTAAAGTTAAGTGATTTTTTATTATTTACAAAGTCCGGGTTATTCCACAGTGGAGTGAAGTTAGATGGGGCAAGAGTGGAATTAGTGATTTGGTGGAATTTCCACCAGGCTGTCAGGGTGGAGGCTATTGTGACCGCGTTGAAACATGTATGGTGTTTAATGGACTTTGTAATAAAAGGAATGTCTGATATGTTTATGTCTTTGCACAGAGTTTGTTCCAAGTCTAGCCAGATGATATCAGATTGGGTAGGGTGTGTCCATTTATATATGTATTGTAGCTGGTTTGCCAGGGAGTATAATTGAAAGTTTGGTGCGTGGTAAGTTATGGTAAGTGGTAAGTTATGCCAGCGGAGTAAGTCATCTTCTATTGCTGTCAGTAATGGTGTAAAGTTGAGAGCGCTCAGCTCTGACAGCCTGGAAGATATCTTCACTCCTAGATAAGTGATGTGATTTGTGCATAAGGGAATGGGTGACTGCTGGATTACCACATCCCGATAACTGTTAAGTGGGAGAATGGATGATTTATTCCAGTTTATTGCATAATCAGAGATTTGGGAAAATGACTGAATTGTTGTAATTACTTCTTGTAGAGAGATTTGTGGATTTTGAATGAAAAGTAAAATATCATCTGCATATAATGATATTTTATGACTTTGGGTTGTTTCAGTACCTTTGATGAGTGGGTTCTGATGGATTGCTGCTGCCAGGGGCTCAATAAAGATGTTAAATAATGATGGAGAGAGTGGACATCCGTGCCTAGTCCCCCTGTGCAATGTGAAACGTTGTGATGTTAGTCCATTAGTAGTGACTGTGGCTGATGGTGATGTGTAGAAAATCTTGATCCAATTCATAAATGAGTCCCCAAAGCCAAACCTTTGCAGCGTAGTGAGTAAAAAATTCCAGTTAACCCTGTCAAATGCCTTTTCAGCATCTAGGCTAACTATGAGTGTGTCTTTTTGTTGTACTGATGAGTAATGCATTAGGTTGTATAATCTGCGGGTATTACTGGGTGATTGTCTTCCTTTGATAAAGCCTGTTTGGTCAGGGTGAATAATATATGGTATGACTTTTTCAATTCTGAGGGCTAGAGCTTTACTGATGAATTTGAGATCTACACTGATGAGTGAAATTGGGCGATAATTTGATGCCAGGGTGGGGTTTTTATTGGGTTTGGGGAGAAGTGATATAAGAGCTGTGTTCATGTGTGTTGTGAATTTGAGATTTTGTTTTATTTCGTCTATTGTTCTCATAAATAATGGAGATAAGATTGACCAAAAGTGTTTGTAGAACTCAGCAGGGAAGACATCAGGTCCTGGTGCTTTTGCTGGGCATTAAGTTAAGAGCGGAGTAAAGTTCTTTTTCTGAAATTGATCATTCTAATGCATTTGTTTGTTCTATGTTAAGCTTTGGTAAATGAATGTTGTTGAGAAATTGATTTATGTCTTCTTGACTTGGGTTCAAATCAGAGGAGTACAAATTTGTGTAATAGTCTTGGAATATTTTATTTATTTCTTGTGGAGCACTGGTTGGCTCCCCTGCTGAGCTCATGATGGAATTTATTGTTGTTTTTTCTTTATTTCTTTTTATTTGGTTTGCTAGGTATTTGCCAGATTTATTGCTATGGTGGAATGATTCTTGTCTCAGTCTATGAATAAGGAATAGATTTTGTTTGTTAATTATTTCATTTAGCAAAAGTTTATTTTTTCTGAGTTCTCGGTGTATAATTTCAGTTGGTTTTGTTGCATTAATTGTCTCCAATTCTTTAATTTTCATTTCTAGCTGTGTTTGTTTTTCCTTTTCTACTTTCTTTTTATAGGCAGAGAATGATATTATTTTACCTCACAGAACGGCTTTCCAAGTTTCCCAGAGTATTGTTGGTGAAGACTTTGGGGAGTCATTTATTTCAAGGAAGGATGTCCACTCTCTGTCCATCTGCTAGAGCATTTCTGAAAAGCAGGCAAGTTCCAAGTGAATGTTGCAAGGGAGTGGTCACTGATTGTGATTGGATATATTTGAGATTCGGAAATATTGGGTGTGATTGAGTTGCTTGTTAAAAATAAATCAATACGAGAGTAAGATTGGTGAACTGATGAAAAAAATGTATATTCACGGACATTTGGGTGTTGAAGCCTCCAACCATCACCAAGACCAAAATCACTCATGAACTGCTGTATGGTTATAGTAGAATGCCAAGGTTTATTTGAGGTTTCTGATCTGTCTATTGATGGGTTAATGACTGTATTGAAGTCACCTCCTACAATTACTGGGCAGTGAGAATAATTAGAAATAAATGAAAATAGATTATGAAAGAAGGAAAAAGATTTACTTCTGCGCAAATAATTTAAACCATAAAACAATAAAAAACTCACCAAACAATTCATTGCATCAGCATGAGATGTAAACCCAGCTAACGCCCCAGCCTCCGACGGAAAAGCTTGCACTTGCCACCCCACTTCCCCTTATAGTAGTCCGTGGGGCAACAGCGACACCCCATGTGTTGTGTGTTGGGGGGGTGTGGCTGGACATTTTGGTGTTCTTTTCTTTTCTTTGCTCTCCAGGTGGTATGAAAACTGATTTGTCTGTGGAGAAGGTGCTGGCTGAAGAGTCCTTCACCCTCATCAACGTTATGTGCAGCACCTGTGGATGGTGCTCACATGCAACCTTAAAGACTTTCAGCTGAAGCAGATAATTAGATGGCGTTCTGCATTTAAGCCATGTGTGATTCAAGCAGAATTGCCGGGAACTCGACCTTGTGATGTTCGTTTGTGAGACGCTGAGGACCGTGCCTGGGTTTGACACATCGTGCTGTGAGGGAAGAAGGGTGAGGGACACATGCTGTCAGCACACATCAGAGGTGATTAATTGTTTGATTAATTGTTGATAGTAACTTGATATTTTGTTACGCAGTATATTTGAATTGTGATGAGAATTGTGCAGCTCGCTTCTCACTGCCGTGGCGTGCGGACCGGTGATCCTCCACCTGTTGTGAGAAGTTGCTCATTTGCATAAAGCTTAAATACAGACCTGAATGTGTTGCTGATGGTGTGTGCCTTTTGAAGGATATTGGTTGTAACTGCTGACTTACCTCACCTCTTCTATCCTTCGCAGAGAGTCGGTTTGTCGTGTCCACCTGGGGGGTGTTTGGCGGTAACAGTGAGTCCAGAAGCGCCGGGCCTCGATCCTTTTGGGCACTGGAGAGCCTGCCAGTCTTCACTCCACCAGACTGACGCTGTTTTAGTTTGTACACATTGTTATGCACCAAAGGGTGGAAGAAATAAATTGTTTTGTTATTGGAACCGCTTTCTGGTTATTTTAGCGCTGGGTTCTGTCAGACGTAGGTCCGCTTCTCAACCCGCGTCGACACATAACACCATGGTTCCATCCGCAACATCCCTCCCCAACAAGAGGTACTGTCGACCCAACAATGTACCACGGAGAACCTATCAAATACCTACAACTTTAATAGTTTATTTGCCTGCACCGACTGCGGCAACCTATATGGATTTGAGTGTTGTCCCGCAGTTTTCCTAGTTGACATCCGAGGCTCCGAAACTAAGGGGGTGCCGGCTTCCTTTGTGAGATCTTGGCCTGCATGAAACCCGACCTCAGACAATGCATCATCCACACAATCCTTGTTCAGCTCTATATTAGGTAAATCACCCATCTCATCCACAATCAAGTCAGTCGATACATCTTCTGTCCTTGGACAATCAGAAGTTTCATTCTCAGTCTTATTCTCCGGCACACTTCTCAACTCTGTCCTGTGCAACTGACGAAGTGGGCCATCCTGACCTAATGGAGCCACAGAGTAAACAACACCTCTTGAAGGTGGGGGACATACTACCCGATATAATGTCGGGTCCCAAAAATCCTGAATTTTATTTCTTCCCCTGACTGAATGGTTCCTTGTATAAACTAAATCTCCCTCCTCGAAATCTGCAGCCATAGACTGGTCCTGTTCCTTCACCTCTCTCTGTGCTCTTTTACTCTCCAATCTCTTTTGTACAATTTCATATGCCGCACTTAGAGACTTCTGATGTTCCTCAACCCACTCGTCCACAGTCTTGTCCGGCTCCATCTCCTCCACTCCCATTAAAACATCCACAGGTAACCTTGGCTCCCGCCCGAACATTAAAAAATAAAGGGTCCTACCTGTTGACTGATGCACAGTGGTGTTATAGGCATAAGTCACCTGTGATAGATGCCTAGGCCACCTACACTTCTGTTCTGACGGGAGAGCCCGCAACAGGTCATGCAAAGTGCGATTAAATCTTTCACACTGACCGTTTCCCTCAGGATGATAAGGAGTAGTGCGGCTTTTATTGATCTTATAGATTTTACAGAGTTGTTGAACCAAACCACTTTTGAAATTACAACCTTGGTCCGAATGAATACGACTTGGCGGACCAAATAATTGAAACCAATGCTTTACAATAACTTCCGCCACCGTACTCGCCCGTTGATCTTTAGTAGCAACTGTTTGGGTATACTTGGAAAAAACATCTGTCATAACAAGAACATTTTCTTTCCCATCTGTAGAAGGCTCCAATACTGTAAAATCTATGGCCAAAATTTCATGAGGCCTGGATGCTTTAAGTGAGCCCATGTAGGTCTTCACCTTCGGTTGTAGGGCTTTAGCCAACACACATCTTTCACAATTCTGACACCACTTCTCAACATCACTGTGCATATTCGGCCAGTAATACCTGGAGCGAACTAACTGTACAGTACGTTCTACCCCCTGATGACCATGTTCATCATGGAGAGAACGAAGGACATGCTCCTGTAAACACTGAGGCAGCACCAGCTGCTGAAACTCCCCCTGTCCATCGGGGCGTTGGATACACAGATAAAGCACTGACTCCCTCTCTCCAAGACGACCCCATTGTCGCACCAACTCCCTCGAACCCTTACAGAGTTCCTGTCTCTCCTTAGCGTTAGGCATCCTACCCTCCTCCCAATACTTTTGAAAGTTTCCAATAACTGGATCCTGAGACTGTAAAACGTGGCGGTCGATAGGACCAAAGCCAGGTAGCACACCCATTTCTGCCTGTACCACAGAAACCTCCTCCTCCCAAGACTCTGTAGTTGTTAAATGATGGCGAGAAAGAGCATCCGCATTCATATTCTGGGAACCTGGGTGATATTTAATTGTTAAATCAAACGACGCCAACTCTGAGGCCCACCACTGCTCTGTAGCACCAAGTTTTGCTGTTGCCAAATGACTCAAAGGATTGTTATCTGTGAACACTATACACTTATTACCAAGCAAATACTCTCTAAATTTCTCAGTAACTTCCCACTTAAGAGCAACCAACTCAAGCTTCATAGAGCTGTAGTTACTCATATTTCGCTCAGTAGGTTTTAAACTACGGCTGGCAAAAGCAATGGGTCTCAACTTACCCCCAGTCTCTTGCGATAATACAGCCCCTAGACCCTCATGGCTGGCGTCTATCTCCAACACAAAGGGCTTCTGAAAATCTGCATAAGCCAGAACAGGAGTTGTCGTTCCTGTTTGTGACGCCAAATGTTACAATGTTGGCAAAGAAAACCCTGGACCCATTTCTACCTCCGTGGATCCTGCACTGACACAGGGTGGACGAAAGAGAGGACAGCGCTGGCACTCTACTCAAAGTAGGCCCAAATTTTTATTGTGTGTGTGTGTGTGTCAGAGACGATTGCTCTAAGACTGCAAGGGAAGCTCAGCTTCTCCTAAATTGTCAAAAAATAAGTGATCAAATATATACTGTTGTGTGTACATGTCCCTGACTAAATATGCGCTACAACGCGCTCATCTTTTGTTCAGAATCAGCTTCTTATCACTGGTAACGACGCAGCTTTCCTCTCACTCAAACCCGCAGCTTCACAGTGCTTTAGCGAAGCAAAGGGTGCAGCGAAACGAGACGAGTCATTGAATAAATGCTGGGCTTTGTCCCGCCCATCGGACGCTCAGCGTGTCTTGGGGTCTATGGGGCAGTGGGCTGGCCTCGGCTGGCCCGGACGCTCAGCTTCTGCATGATGATTGGATGATCTGTCTGAGGCTGAATCCCTTTTTGATTGACAGCGAAATGAGCGAATCAGCGATCTTTTGGTGTAAACATCCGTGGGAGCATTTTTTAATTTTCATTCTGTTCTGAGTTGAACCGAAGACTTTCCTAATTCTCTTAGCTGTATTTTCTTTGTTAAAAATGACTAGCGACAAATAGAGCTTCTATTTCTGGTGTTTTTTTTGTAGCTGCTTGTGTTTGGAGACTGACTTCTATCGCAGTTTCTGTCCCTACCGAGCAGCGGGTGCTGCTGAGCTCCTCCACCGTCACAAAGCACTCACAGGCGGACACACTTCACACGAGCCTCGCGCCAGTCCCAGCTAGCGAGCTAGCTAGGTAGCAAGCTGCACTTAATGGCAGACAATTTGAATGTTGTGGACCGGATTTTGGCGAAGCCATTTGATAGTCTTCCTTACGAAGAAAAACTTAGAGTTAAACAGCAGGGTAGATCAACTCCTCAGATTAATTTGGTGCAAAAGGTGGGAAAAAGTAACAGGACTTTTCAGCTGTCCTGGTATGACAAAGTGAGCTGGCTGACTGGAAGTGCTGTAACAAATAAAACGTACTGTTTCTTGAAAAGGAACGGAGGGTAGAATTTACGTATAAATAAACCGACACATTTTATGACGTAGGCCGAAATTGAGCTTCCCCTCCTTGAAGGACCAGCATCCACCACAGGTGTGTGTGTGTGTGTTGCAATTGGTACTATTGCGACTGCGACCCCTCTGTTGGTTGCTTTGAAATGCACCCGCCGTGGTGTGTGTTTGTTTTTTTTTTTTTGTTTTTTTTAGTTTGAGATGCTGCTTGTCATCTAATAAGTCATGTGCACACTCAGTTGGTGGCGGTGTGTGTGTGTGTTGGCAATTGGTAGCTACCCCTCTGTTGGTTGCTTTGAAATGCACCCGCCGTGGTGTTTTCTGTTTGTTTAGTTCGAGATGCTGCGTGTGATCTAATATGTTATTTGTACTTGTGTGTGTGTGTGTGTGCGAACATGTGCGCGCGTGTTTGTTTGTGTGTGTGTGTGTGTGTGTGTGTGTGTGTGTGTGTGTGTGTGTGTGTGTGTGTGTGTGTGTGTGTGTGTGTGTGTGTGTGTGTGTGTGTGTGTGACTGAGAGAGAGAGAGAGAGCGCGCGCTGGTCCGGTCATGGTTAATGTGATGATTATTGTGAGGGATTAGGGCTGCGTGAATAGTGAAAATAAGCAAAAATAAGCTATTAATAGTGGTGCCCACCTGATGGATTTCATAAGCCCCCCTTAAGACAGATCTGGCGACGGGACTGTGTACAGTTTATTTTAAGTGTGGCGCACAGCATTGTTCGCAAGCCCCCCCTTCTTTTTGTTTTGCACCGGAGCCACCCAACCTACTGCGCTCCGGGACCTCCCACTTTACAAATTAAGCACTGCAATCAGCTGACTCGAATCGAGTCTATGCAAAAAAAAAATGAAAGATCAGAGTTCATAGAAGTGGCCCATGGAACCTTCAACATTTGAAAACTTTCTGGAAGAATGGGTCAAAATCACACCTGAGCAATGCATGTGACTAGTTTGAAGCTGTCATTACAAACAAAGGCTTTTCTACAAAGGATTCAATAAATTTCAGTAAATGTGTTAAATATTTTTCTGTGTCATTCCATTTTATGACACATAACTTCATTTTTGTACTTATTTGTTTTGGTTTCTTTGCATATGTGGATTACTTGGGTTGTTCCTGATATCTTGTGGTAATTTCATGTCAATAGCACCTTTAGAAATAATTTACTGAGAAAACTGGTGACATGTTCAGCTTTCAGGCTCCTCTCCTCTGGAACCAGCTCCCAATTCGGATCAGGGAGACAGACACTCTCTCTACTTTTAAGATTAGGCTTAAAACTTTCCTTTTTGCTAAAGCTTATAGTTAGGGCTGGATCAGGTGACCCTGAACCATCCCTTAGTTATGCTGCTATAGACTTAGACTGCTGGGGGGTTCCCATGATGCACTGAGTGTTTCTTTCTCTTTTTGCTCTGTATGCACCACTCTGCATTTAATCATTAGTGATTGATCTCTGCTCTCTTCCACAGCATGTCTTTTTCCTGATTCTCTCCCCTCAGCCCCAACCAGTCCCAGCAGAAGACTGCCCCTCCCTGAGCCTGGTTCTGCTGGAGGTTTCTTCCTGTTAAAAGGGAGTTTTTCCTTCCCACTGTCGCCAAGTGCTTGCTCATGGGGGGTTGTTTTGACCGTTGGGGGTTTTCTGTAATTATTGTATGGCTTTTGCCTTGCAATATAATGCGCCTTGGGGCAACTGTTGTGATTTGGCGCTATATAAATGAAATTGATTTGAATTGATTTGATTATCTTATTTTTGCGCCTCTTGATCCCAGCTCTCTGACTTTCTTTCACTTTCTGAAACCATCATCTTCTGCCTATAATTCTCTTTTTCTCTACTTCAGCCAGAAGTTCCAAAAATCTGGACTTTTTGTGGCACCAGTTGGTGCCGTCACTCTGCATGAGGCACTCATTGAAGAAGGTGACATCAGTTGCCTGACAGAGCAAGAGTAATCTCAAAGGATAGTAGGAGTGATGACTCAGAGGACTGAGAGAGGGTTAAGCTAGAAAGAGGAGAAGGCAGGGATTAAAGACATGGTATCGAGGGAGGACTGTGAAAGTCAAAGTAGGGTTGGAAGTTGAAGGGTTGGAAGGAGTAGTGTGTTAGATAGACAGATAGATAGCTAGATAGATAGATAGATCATTTCTTGATAGTGGATAAAAAACTGCATGTTCTTCAGGTGGTCCCCTGCACTTTATTTTTAAAATAGGATTGTATTTTTATTTTGTCATGTACCAAGCAGTACACCTATAGCTCACGTCAGGTCAGGTCAAGAAGCATGTGCTCAAGCCATGCGTTACTACATCCATCACACTATGGCACTTCCTTGAGTCCTGGATGGCAGCCACTGAGGCTACAAAGATTTAGTTTTTTTATTCATGGCATTTGTAACTTGATAATGTATTAATTTCTTTTAAGAACAGGCCATAGATTTCCTTTCATGCAGCCTATCTGCTCTGTGTAGGCCTGATCCTGTCAGCTAAGCAGAATGGGTTCTGTTTACTACTTGGACTGAAGACCTTTTCAGAAACTGAGAGCTGTGTGTGTGTTAATCCACGAAAATATAGAGTTGCAAAAGGAAAGACATCGGGTGTAAAACTTGCACCAACTCCTAATACGGATCTGTGCTGGATCTGCTGTGGAGACCCTGAACAAATGTTAGCCACCGAAATGCCAACAACAGATTCCCTCTCATAGAATGACTCTCTTGATCCAAATCAATCAGACTTTAAAAGTAGCCACTCCATCTGAAACAGCTCTTCTACCTGTGACAGAAGCCTAAAAACTGTAAGAGTGGCAGTTGAGTCTTTGGTTCTTATCCAGCTTGACTTACGAGGTCTTGTAGAAAACTACCTTTTTATTTTTTGCAAAATCTATATGGATTTGAATCATGTGTGATTACATCAGCCAAGCTTGAACCTTCGTGCGCATGCGTGAATTTTTTCACGCCTGTCGGTTGCGTCATTCGCCTGTGAGCACGCCTTGTGGGAGGAGTGGTCCAGCCTCCTCGGTGGATTTTCATTGTCAGGAAATTGGCTGATCGACTGCCGCTTTACTGCATCAAATTTTTTTCAGAAACTGTGAGAGACAGCCAGTTGGAAACCATTCGGAAAATTCAGATGGCTTTCGGTGAAGATCTTATGGGGATCACACAGATTAAGGAGTGTTATAACCGGTTTAAAGACGGCGCACAATGGCGGAGGGCGCGCCGCTCTCCGAGCGGCAATCGACAGGCTGAAACGACCAGATCATTTCCAAAGTGAAGGCTGTGTTGATCCGGGACGTCGTCTGACTACTACAGAAATGGCAGAAGATGTGGACATAGCACTTTTTGGCACATTCCACTGTTACAGGAGTTTTTGTCATGGAAAGAGGAGCGGAGGAATGCACCACGGAGCCGCTAATGGCGCAGGACAAAAGCACCTCCGTGCTGGTCTCACAGGACATGTTCTAACATGCCCAGGTCTTGCACCATTCGGAAGATTCAGACGGGTTTTGGTGGCTTTTCAGTCGTGTGACTATCTGAGAAATTGTGGACGAGCTGGACATGCCACAACATGTCCTGTGAGGCTTCATCACGGCGTTGCTTTTTTGTTGTGTGCCTCCGTCCCAATGCACGAATTCCTCCGCACGTCTTTTCATGACAAAAAAACTCCGTAACAGTGGAATGTGCCGTTCATTTCCAAAGTGAATGCTTTGTTGATCCGGGACGTCGCCTGACTACCAGAGAAATGGCAGCAGCTAGGGCGTAATTTTGGGTAGGGACGCTAGGGTCACGTCCCTACCAATATTCAGCCCCCTACTGTGTAATCACGACCAATAAAACCGCTGTCCTCCATTATTATGGCACATAAAGGGTTAAATGTATGCCACTGCTCGAAGCCCCCCTCTTTAACGTAGATATCCTTGTCTGATTAGCAGTGATGCCGGTCTAATCTGACCACTTTTTTTTAGTAACGAGTAAGCTAATGCGTTAATCTTTCCAAATCAGTAATCAGATTAAAGTTACTTCTCCAAGTCACTGTGCGTTACTATTATTTTTGCATTATGGGTAGATAGCACCATTAAACTTGGTCCGCGGGCAGGGGGTCAAGGTTCGACTGAACTACACACTTTAAGCGAGCTGTGAGCTTTTCATCCGCCTTTTTCTGCAACAGCTACGACTCGTCCTCACCTCTTAAAGCACAGTGACAACAGCACACCTGCACTGAGCTTTACAAAGACATTTTTATGCTTTTTTTTCTCCGAGCCGCTCCGTATCTGCTGCTAAAAACAGCTGATCCTCCGCAACTGGTCAACAACTAACACTATTTTCCACTCAAATGCACCTAAACTCTCTTTCTGAGGACCACATGATGTGAAAACGCAATAAAACTTTCTTACCTGTAAATCTGGTCATGTTTTCTGCATAAATAAATGTTATCCATTCTTTGTGCTCAAACGCCAAAGCAGGGGCGAATCCAGATGGAATGGGGGCGTGGGGCAAGGATGTGCCCCCCCCACAACACCCCTAGATTAAAGGTCCAGTTTTGAAGCCTTTTTTTACTACAACTACTAATACTACTTAAAATAATAATAATTTCGACAATGTTTAGAGAGAATTTAAATGTTAGAATGAATTTAATAGTTACATTTATAAACAATGTTAGAAATTGCAAGTTTTACTGTTACAGTGCTGTCAACAGTTAAATATGAGGTCAAGAAAGAGGTCTTTATTTTACTTTTTATAAAACAAGTATTTATTTTCATTGAAGCCAAAAAAGGGTGACTATAAAGTGAGTTTTGGCAAAACAAGTATCACTGTCATGTTGAGGTGGCAGAGGGTTGTTGTCGGCAGCTGGGGAAAGTAACTAAAAAAGTAACTAGTAATCTAACTTAGTTACTTTTCCAATTGAGTAATCAGTAAAGTAACTAAGTTACTTTTTCAAGGAGGAATCAGTAATCAGTAATTGGATTACTTTTTCAAAGTAACTGTGGCAACACTGCTGATTAGCTACCCGTTTCTCGCTAACTTAGTTGGCTATCCCACTTGTCACTCCAAGCAGCACACTTCCCACAGTGGCTCCGACCGCCCATCGACCCCTGTCCCCCCCGCCCCTATCTCTCTCTCTTGAGCTAGACTTCGGTGATATTTGGTAATGGATGACGGCCCCCCTCCCAAGAAACGAGATATTCGTTCATTCTTCATAGTCAGGAATGTAAGTGCAGGGTCTCCATCAAGCTTTAAAAACTAAGCAAAATCTCTTTCATGAATGGAAACCCTTCTTAAAAGCATTAGGCTTCTTCTGCTCTTTAGGCACTAGGCAGGTTTTAGCAACATGGCAGGACATATCGTTAGAGCTAGGCTACTGCACAGTTGCAGGGAACTTATTAAAAGACTGCGCGGCTGGACACAATAACAGACAGACCAACGGGAATCGATTCATTCACAAATAGGGATGGGTATCGAGAACCGGTTCCTTTCCGGTATCGTTAAGAAATGATTCAATCCACCAACATCAATAAGCTTTTTGCTTAACAATTCTGTTATTGGTCCTTCAGAGTCGCCGTTATTTTGGGGGGTGTTTGTCAGGAAAATGATAATTTCTCTACATTGATTACAGACCCTGCAGCGGGTCCGTAATCAACTTTTCTGCAGTGTGGCTTTGCTTTGAACTTTGAACCAATCGAAGCAGTGGTTCGCAGATTGAAACAGTGCTTCGATTGCTTAGTTTATTCTTTCTTTCTTTCGCTTAATTTTCCCGCGTTAAAACCTGTGAGTAGTATTTACCTTTTTTATGTTAAACCGAACCTGTTATGGTCTTCTGAAACAGTTGATAGATGTATTTTATAACTTAAAAACGGAAGCGATGCTAATGCGTTAGCATGTCTATGGCATTTTCAGTGTTAAAAATTAGCATTAAGCAGTTGCAGCTGTCATCATGTTCGGGTGCATTTGTTTTCAAATTGTAATATTTTTTAAATTTATTTTTGTTTATATATTATAATCTTCTTCTTCTTCTTCTTCTTTGTCTTTCGGCTGTTCCCGTTAGGGGTCGCCACAGCAGATCAATCGTTTCCATCTCACTCTGTCCTCTGTATCTTCCTCTGTCACACCAACCACCTGCATGTCCTCTCTCAGCACATCCATGAACCTCCTCTTTGGTCTCCCTCTTCTCCTCCTGCCTGGTGGCTCCATCCTCAGCATCCTTCTCCCTATATACCCTGGGTCCCTCCTCTGCACATGTCCAAACCATCTCAAGCTCGCCTCTCTGACTTTGTCTCCAAACCGTCCCACCTGAGCTGTCCCTCTGATATGTTCATTCCTAATCTTGTCCATTCTTGTCACTCCCAAAGAGAATCTCAACATCTTCAGCTCTGCCACCTCCAGCTCTGCCTCCTGTCTTTTTGTTAGTGCCACTGTCTCTAAACCATACAACATAGCTGGTCTCACTACTGTTTTGTAAACTTTCCCCTTCACTCTTGCTGATATTCTTCGGTCACAAATCACTCCTGCCACCTTTCTCCACCCACTCCACCCTGCCTGCACTCTCTTCTTCACCTCTCTACCACACTCTCCATTACTTTGAACAGGTGACCCCAAATATTTAAACTCATCTACTTTCACCACTTCTACTCCTTGTAACTGTTAAAGGAGATTTTTTTTAATGAAAGACGTGCGGACGGGTCCGCACGTCGGGACGCAGCCGGGAAAAACACCTCCGTGTTGATAACCATTTGTAAAATCCAGGCGGCTTTTGATGGCTTTCAGTGGAGTGAGTATCTGAGAAATTGTTTAACAGTTGGGCATGTTCCAACTTGTCCTTAAGGCTTCCAACAGAGGTGTTTTTCCTGTGGTGGAGCGTCGCGGCGGCTGCGAGCCGACGCTGCAATCCGACGCTGCAATCCGTCCGCACGTCTTTCATTAAAAAAATCTCCTTTAACAGTGGAATATCCGGATAAAATGCTGAAACCGACTTCTTCTGAAACTTCTCTGTTCTCTCATGACATCCTGGATCAATAGAGCCTGAAATGTGGAGGTTTTCAGCTTGAAACAGGCTGACGACGGCGCCTGGGAGTGCTGCACGACATCCCACTGCGTGGGAAGTCCTTAAAGCGACAGTATCACCTCAAAATCTCTCATCAGCCGTTAAAATTTTCACCGAAAACCAGCTTAATTTTTCGAACCGTGTCTACTTCGATGTGCCTCACAGGTTCAGAAAAAATTTTGATCAAACAAAGCGCCAGTCTCTCAGCAGCTTCTCAGACAAAGGAATTCCGACGAGGGGCTGGACGACTCCTCCCACAAGGAGTGCTCACAGGCGAATGACGTCACCGACAGGCGTGGAAAAACTCACGCATGCGCACGAGGGTTCAAGCATGTCTGATGTAAAAACATATGAATGAAATCCATATAGTTTTTGAAAAAAAATAAAAAGGACCTATACTTTATTGACAGACCTCGTACTCCTTTAAAATGACCCCAACACCATTTCTCTTCCTGTCCTCACCATGGTACAACAACTTGTACCCACCGCCGATGCTCCTGCTCTGACTTCCCTTCCAGTTGGTCTCTTGCACACACAATATGTCTACCTTTCTCCTCTCCATCATATCAGCCAGCTCTCTCCCTTTACCAGTCATACTACCAACATTCAAAGTCCCCACTCTCATTTCCACCCTTCTAGTTTTCTTCTTCTCCCGCTGTTCGTGGCAACGTTTTCCTCCTCTTCTTCGTCGTCTTCGCCCAGCAGTAGCCCAATTTCCACCGGCACCCTGTTGGGCAATAGCACCGGTGGTGGACGTTGTTAACCCGGGCCGCGACCGATCCAGTATGGGAATTCTATTCTGAGTCTGCATAGTTGGGTTGGCTTGTTTTACGCCGGATGCCCTTCCTGACGCAACCCTCCTCATTTATCCGGGCTTGGGACCGGCACTCAGAATGTACTGGCTGCACACCCCATGTGGCTGAGTTATATATATTATAATCTAATGATTATTATATACAATATATACTTATTATATACAGTTTTAGAGAAAGAGACAAAAAGAACCTGAATAGAAACACAACAGAAAATATAAAACCAACTAACAATGAACATACATAAATACATACATACATACAGAAATAAATAATTGTTTCCTGTGAACACCTAGTGACTCTTACACCTCAATTTCATCCCTGTCTTATTTAAGTTTAATGACAATTTGTTTCGGTCAAACCATATTTTCAGTTTGTTAATTTCTTCAGTGATTTCCTCCAGAACTATCTGCCAAGCTAGAAAACTGCTGAATCCGAGTAAGAGCAGAATACTACTGGAATGAATTTGAATAAGGAAAGTTGGGTTTTTTTCTCACTAAATGGATGCTGCACTCACTGCAGTTTATTGTCTGGAATAGTCCCAGATTGCATTTCACAGCTTCTAGAATTCATTTTCGTGCAGGTGGTGTTGGGGGGTAATTTTGGGTTTCAGCTTTTTTTGTTTTTCGTCACTTTCATCCCTGAATATGTCAATCATGAGTCACTTTTGTGCAGATTAAAGTTACTAACTGGGACTCCTGTCTTGTTGCGAGAAAGAAATGAGAATCGTCCTCCGTTCTGTTCACACAGCTCCAAACGCTGCACGGCTCTCTGCCGAGTCAAGTTAGAACGATAGAGTCCAGTCGGAATTAATAACTTCAAAGCGAAACACCGTTTTGTTTATTTTTATTTATGTCCAGAGATCAAGGGTACAGTGACCAATTTCATATTTATTTACTTTAAGACTCAATGAAATACATAGAAAACCTGTAAAGCCTACTTTTAGTACAAAATTCACGAGGTATCGATAAGTAATTGGATCAATAAGCAGAATCAATAATGGCATCGATATCGATAAAATCATATCAATACCCATCCCTATTCACTAACGTCACAACACTAGCAGATAGGGTCATTGCAATACTTCGTGTTAAATATCCATCCTCGATGAATTCAATTTAAATGTATAGCTGGAGCAATGTTGGGTTAGTTGCTTTGCTCAAGGTCACTCCAGTCATGGATGGAGGTGTAAAGAGAGGTAAGGTTGGGATTTGAGCCTGCAACCCTGTGATTGAAAGACCAACTCCCTAACCATTGGGATGGCTCGTTAACCTATAACATCTGCATGACATGAACTTATGACTGGTAATGCAAAAAAAAAAAAAAAATCTTTGTCTTGGAGAACTTTTGTGTCCCCACCAATATCAAAATCAAAGTTACTCCCTTAGGCAGAAGAGTTGGACATCAGCACTTTTTCGGCATGAAAAGACGTGCGGAGGAATTTGTGCATCGGAGGCGCACAACAAAAAGCAACGCCGTGATGAAGCCTCACAGGACATGTTGTGGCATGTCCAGCTCGTCTACAATTTCTCGGATAGTCACTCGACTGAAAAGCCACCGAAAGCCGTCTGACTCTTCTGAATGGTGCAAGAGCTGGGCATGTTAGAACATGTCCTGTGAGACCAACATGGAGGTGCTTTTGTCCCGCGCCATTAGCGGCTCCGTGGCGAATTCCTCCGCTCCTCTTTCCATGACAAAAACTCCTGTAACAGTGGAATGTGCCAAAAAAAGTGCTATGTCCACATCTTCTGCCATTTCTGTAGTAGTCAGACGACGTCCCGGATCAACACAGCCTTCACTTTGGAAATGATCTGGTCGTTTCAGCCTGTCGATCGCCGCTCGGAGCGTGGTGCGCCCTCCGCCATTGTGCGCCGTCTTTAAACCGGTTGTAACACTCCTTAATCTGTGTGATCCCTATAAGATCTTCACCGAAAGCCATCTGAATTTTCCGAATGGTTTCCACCTGGCTGTCTCTCACAGTTTCTGAAAAAATTTTGATGCAGTAAAGCGGCAGTCAATCAGCCAATTTCCTGACAATGAAAATCCGCCGAGGAGGCTAGACCACTCCTCCCACAAGGAGTGCTCAGAGGCAAATGACGCAACCGACAGGCGTGAAAAAACTCACACATGCGCACGAAGGTTCAAGCTTGGCTGATGCAATTGCACGTGATTCAAATCCATATAGTTTTTTGCAAAAAATAAAAAGGTCGGATAGTTTTCTAACAGACCTCATAGCAGCTGCTTCCAACAAGGTTAACTGTCTACCGTATACTTCTATCTGTACTCTCAAACATGGGCATATTAGGCAAAGGGCATTCTTGGCATTCATTTTATTTGTCATGACTCGGACAGTTGTCCTCACCTCACTGCTTCTTCACAGCGGTGCCCCAAGACTCTGTTTGGCGTATACGCCACCTCCCTAGGTGTGATCCACCTGCACAGCTTCCCATGTCACCATAATCCCAGTCTCAGATTGTCTGTCAGATACAGTGAGGCAAATAAGTATTTGATCCATTGTCTATTTTGCAAGTTCTCCCACTAACAAAGAATGGAGAGGTCTGTAATTTTTATCATAGGTACACTTCATCTGTGAGACAGAATCGAAAAAAGAAAAGACTGGAAATCACATGTTATGATTTTTCAATAATTAATTTCCATTTTGTTGCATGAAATAAGTATTTGATCACCTACCAACCAGCAAGAATTCTGGCTCTCACAGACCTGTTAGTTTTTCTTTAAGAAGCCCTCCTATTCTGCACTCTTTACCTGTATTAATTGCACCTGTTTGAACTTGTTACCTGTATAAAAGACACCTGTCCACACACTCAGTCAATCACACTCCAACCTATCCACCATGGCCAAGGCCAAAGAGCTGTCTAAGGACACCAGGGACAAAACTGAAGACCTGTACAAGGCTGGGATGGGCTACAGGACAACAGGCAAGCAGCTTGGTGAGAAGACAGCAGCTGTTGGTGTAATTATTAGAAAATGGGGGAAAGACAAGATGATTGTCAATCTTCCTTTGTTTGGGGCTCCATGCAAGATCTCACCTTGTGGGGTAAGGATGAGTCTGAGAAAGGTCAGGAATCAGCCCAGAACTACACGGGAGGACCTGGTCAATGACCTGAAGAGAGCTGGGCTCACAGTAGCAAAGATTACATTAGTAACACACTATGCCATCATGGTTTATGCATGCAAGGTCCCTCTGCTCAAGTCAGCACATGTCCAGGCCCATTTGAAGTTCACCAGTGACCTTCAGTGGATGATCCAGAGGAGGCATGGAAGAAGGTCATGTGGTCAGATGAGACCAAAATAAAGCTTTTTGGTATCAACTCGGTTAGCCCCCAAAATGTGTCAGCTGCAAATCGTGAATTATCCGCAAAACATTAACTGCAAAATGTGAATACTGAAAAAAAATCTCCCGAAACATGAATGCAGGTCTCGCAAAACGTGAATATCATTATATATTATATATATATATATATATATATATATATATATATATATATATATACGAGGTCTGTTAGAAAAGTATCTGACCTTTTTATTTTGTTCAAAAACCATATGGATTTGAATCACTTGTGATTGCATCAGCCAAGCTTGAACCTTCGTGCGCATGCGTGAGTTTTTTCACGCCTGTCGGTTGTGTCATTCGCCTGTGAGCAGGCTTTGTGTGAGCACTGGTCCACCCTCTTGTCGTTTTTTTATTGCGAATAAATGTCTGAATGATTTGGAGCTTTGCTGCATCAATTTTTTTCCAGAAACTGTGAGAGACCTCCAGGTGGACACCGTTCGGAAAATTAATATGACTTTCAGGGATGATTTTATTGGGATTACACAGATTAAGGAGTGATCCAGACAGTTTAAAGACCGCCCACAACTGCTGAGAGCGTGCCGCGCTCCGAGCACCGATCGACAGGCTCAAACCCCGCTGAAACAACCAGATCATTTCCAACGTGAAGGCTTTGTTGATCCGGGACGTTGTCTGACTTTCACAAAAAGGCAGAAGGCGTGGACATCAGCACTTTTTCGGCACATTCCACTGTTACAGGAGTTTTTTTCATGGAAAGAAAAGCGGAGGGACGCGCCACGGAGCCGTTCATTACGCGGCACAAAACCACCTCTGTATTGGTCTCAAAGGACGGCTTTCAGGTGGATTTCAGACGGCTGTCGGTTGCTTTTCAGTCGTGTGATTATCAGAGAAATTGAGCATGAGCTGGACATGCCCCAACATGTCCTGTGAGGCTTTATCACGGCGTTGCTTTGTGCCATGCGGCTCCACTGCGACGCGTGGAACTCCTCCGTGTGTCACGGTCTGAGATTACCACCAGTCTGAATTTACCAGGTAAAATGAGACTGTAGCAGCCACAGTCTGAACTTACCACCAGTCTGATTTTACCATCTTGGTATATTGAGACTTGTGTGTTACTGACCCTGGTCCAAATTTGCCAAGCAAATATATTCAATTTCTTTTTAATTGGAACCACAAGTAAACCCTGTCACTTTATATTGATGCTTATTGATTTAACCATTATAATTCTGGTTACTAGTTACATAGCTATTCTGAAATTTCCAGCCTGCAAGTCTGAATTTACCAGCTTAGACTAAGATGTGTACTTACTGTCTTCATCCCAAACATGCTTCTTGGACTGGTTCCTGATGTTGCGATGGTCCTTTTTGTCTGTATCACTGGAGTACTTCCCAGTCTGTAGGAAGACTATCAGTTGGGACATTTTTTTCCTGAATGTTGAAAATCGCTGGTTTCGCTCTTCTTTGGGGTGTGCGTTTTCCTGACATTCATTTTGAGGCTCAGAAACAAGTGATTCCTCCTCCATATTGAAGATCGCCGCAAGAAATGGTAATAGAAAAAAAATGATCACAAATATAGTCCCACTTCAAATTTTCTGAATCAAAAGTGTGTGTTTCAAAATACGTCTGCTCGGTTGAAGATCGCCGCAAGAAATGGTAATTCTAGACCTCCCGGAAGTTGACCGGCTCAAGACAGCGTCCAGTTTAGAAATGAACGGCACATTCCACTGTTACAGTTTTTGTCATGGAAAGAGGAGCGGAGTTCCGCGTGTCGCTGTGGAGCCGCATGGCGCAAAGCAATGCCGTGATGAAGCCTCACAGGACATGTTGGGGCATGTCCAGCTCATGCTCAATTTCTCGAATAATCACACGACTGGAAAGCAACCGACAGCCATCTGAAATCCACCTGAAAGCCGTCCTGTGAGACCAACATGGAGGTGGTTTTGTGCCGCGTAATGAACGGCTCCATGGCGCATCCCTCCGCTTTTCTTTCCATGAAAAAAACTCCTGTAACAGTGGAATGTGTCGAAAAAGTGCTGATGTCCACGCCTTCTGACTTTTTGTGAAAATCAGACGACGTCCCAGATCAACAAAGCCTTCACGTTGGAAATGATCTGGTTGTTTGAGTGGGGTTTGAGCCTGTCGATCGGCGCTCGGAGCGCGGCACGCTCTCAGACGCTGTGGGCTGTCCTTAAAGCGGCAGTAATACTCCTTAATCTGTGTAATCCCCACAAAATAGTCCTGAAAGCCATATTAATTTTCCGAACGGTGTCCACCTGGAGGTCTCTCACGGTTTCTGGAAAAAAATTGATGCAGCAAAGCTCCAAATCGTTCATTTATTCGCAATAAAAAAACGACGAGAGGGTGGACCATTGCTCACACAAAGCCTGCTCACAGGCGAATGACGCAACCGACAGGCGTGAAAAACTCACGCATGCGCACGAAGGTTGAAGCTTGGCTGATGCAATCACACGTGATTCAAATCCATATGGTTTTTGAAAAAAATAAAAAGGTCGGATACTTTTCTAACAGACCTCGTATATATATATATATATATATATATATATATATATATACATTGTTTGTGTGTGTGTATTTATGTATGCATTTCAGTTTAAGTAGTTAAGGATTTCAGTTTATGGATTCATTACTTTTTTGACTGATCTAGTTAACCAGATAACGATTTGTTTCACAGTGCCTTAACTAAAGCACTCCCTCTGCTGAATCACCTCTAAATTATTTACACATTATTCACTTTGTGTGTTTTTAGGAATCCGCTAGCTTAGCGCAGCTACTAGCTCTTAGCCGGTTTAGCATGGCGGCTTCTCCTGTCTCTCCCGCACTTTTCTGCTCTGGGTGTGAAATGTTTAGTTATTCCTCGGCCTCCTTTAGTAGTACTTGTAATAAGTGTAGCTTATTCGTAGCTTTGGAGGCCAGGCTGGGCAAATTGGAGACTCGGCTCCGCACCGTGGAAAATTCTACAGCTAGCCAGGCCCCTGTAGTCGGTGCGGACCAAGGTAGCTTAGCCGCAATTAGTTGCCCTCTGGCAGATCCAGAGCAGCCGGGAAAGCAGGCCGACTGGGTGACTGTGAGGAGGAAGCGTAGTACTAAACAGAAGCCCCGTGTACACCGCCAACCCATTCACATTTCTAACCATTTTTCCCCACTCGACGACACACCCGCCGAGGATCAAACTCTGGTTATTAGCGACTCTGTTTTGAGAAAAGTTAGCGACACCAGCAACCATAGTCAATTGTCTTCCGGGGGCCAGAGCAGGCGACATTGAAGGAAATTTGAAACTGCTGGCTAAGGCTAAGCGTAAATTTGGTAAGATTGTAATTCACGTCGGCAGTAATGACACCCGGTTACGCCAATCAGAGGTCACTAAAATTAACATTGAATCGGTGTGTAACTTTGCAAAAACAATGTTGGACTCTGTAGTTTTCTCTGGGCCCCTCCCCAATCGGACCGGGAGTGACATGTTTAGCCGCATGTTCTCCCTGAATTGCTGGCTGTCTGAGTGGTGTCCAAAAAATGAGCTGGGCTTCATAGATAATTGGCAAAGCTTCTGGGGAAAACCTGGTCTTGTTAGGAGAGACGGCATCCATCCCACTTTGGATGGAGCAGCTCTCACTTCTACAAATCTAGCCAATTTTCTTAAATCCTCCAAACCGTGACTATCCAGGGTTGGGACCAGGAAGCAGAGTTGTAGTCTTACACACCTCTCTGCAGCTTCTCTCCCCCTGCCATCCCCACTAGAAGTCTTATAGAAAGCACTGTAACTAGGTTTAAGGATATGATTCCTTCTTTATGTTCTCTAATGCCATATACCAACACAGTGCAGAGTAGCTACCTAAACTCTGTAAGTGAGATAGAGTATCTCGTCAATAGTTTTACATCCTCATTGAAGACAACTTTGGATGCTGTAGTTCCTCTGAAAAAGAGAGCTTTAAATCAGAAGTGCCTGACTCTGTGGTATAACTCACAAACTCGCAGCTTAAAGCAGATAACCCTTAAGTTGGAGAGGAAATAGCATCTCCCTAATTTAGAAGATCTTCACTTAGCCTGGAAAAAGAGTCTGTTGCTCTATAAAAAAGCCCTCCGTAAAGCTAGGACATCTTTCTACTCATCACTAATTGAAGAAAATAAGAACAACCCCAGGTTTCTTTTCAGCACTGTAGCCAGGCTGACAAAGAGTCAGAGCTCTATTGAGCTGAGTATTCCTTTAACTTTAACTAGTAATGACTTCATGACTTTCTTTGCTAATAAAATTTTAACTATTAGAGAAAAAATTACTCATAACCATCCATGGCTGCTTTCAGTGATGCTTTGGTTAGACTATTTCTCTCCGATTGATCTGTCTGAGTTATTTTCATTAGTTACTTCATCCAAACCATCAACATGTCTATTAGACCCCATTCCTACCAGGCTGCTCTAGGAAGCCCTACCATTATTTAATGCTTCGATCTTAAATATGATCAATCTATCTTTATTAGTTGGCTATGTACCACAGGCTTTTAAGGTGGCAGTAATTAAACCATTACTTAAAAAGCCATCACTTGACCCAGCTATCTTAGCTAATTATAGGCCAATCTCCAACCTTCCTTTTCTCTCAAAAATTCTTGAAAGGGTACTTGTAAAACAGCTAACTGATCATCTGCAGAGGAATGGTCTATTTGAAGAGTTTCAGTCAGGTTTTAGAATTCATCATAGTACAGAAACAGCATTAGTGAAGGTTACAAATGATCTTCTTATGGCCTCAGACAGTGGACTCATCTCTGTGCTTGTTCTGTTAGACCTCAGTGCTGCTTTTGATACTGTTGACCATAAAATTTTATTACAGAGATTAGAGCATGCCATAGGTATTAAAGGCACTGCGCTGCGGTGGTTTGAATCATATTTATCTAATAGACTACAATTTGTTCATGTAAATGGGGAATCTTCTTCACAGACTAAGGTTAATTATGGAGTTCCACAAGGTTCTGTGCTAGGACCAATTTTATTCACTTTATACATGCTTCCCTTAGGCAGTATTATTAGACGGCATTGCTTAAACTTTCATTGTTACGCAGATGATACCCAGCTTTATCTATCCATGAAGCCAGAGGACACACACAATTAGCTAAACTGCAGGATTGTCTTGCAGACATAAAGACATGGATGACCTCTAATTTCCTGCTTTTAAACTCAGATAAAACTGAAGTTATTGTACTTGGCCCCATAAATCTTAGAAACATGGTGTCTAACCAGATCCTTACTCTGGATGGCATTACCCTGACCTCTAGTAATACTGTGAGAAATCTTGGAGTCATTTTTGATCAGGATATGTCATTCAATGCGCATATTAAACAAATATGTAGGACTGCTTTTTTGCATTTACGCAATATCTCTAAAATTAGAAAGGTCTTGTCTCAGAGTGATGCTAAAAAACGAATTCATGCACTTATTTCCTCTAGGCTGGACTATTGTAATTCATTGTTATCAGGTTGTCCTAAAAGTTCCCTGAAAAGCCTTCAGTTAATTCAAAATGCTGCAGCTAGAGTACTAATGGGGACTAGAAGGAGAGAGCATATCTCACCCATGTTGGCCTCTCTTCATTGGCTTCCTGTTAATTCTAGAATAGAATTTAAAATTCTTCTTCTTACTTATAAGGTTTTGAATAATCAGGTCCCATCTTATCTTAGGGACCTCATAGTACCATATCACCCCAATAGAGCGCTTCGCTCTCAGACTGCAGGCTTACTTGTAGTTCCTAGGGTTTGTAAGAGTAGAATGGGAGGCAGAGCCTTCAGCTTTCAGGCTCCTCTCCTGTGGAACCAGCTCCCAGTTCAGATCAGGGAGACAGACACCCTCTCTACTTTTAAGATTAGGCTTAAAACTTTCCTTTTTGCTAAAGCTTATAGTTAGGGCTGGATCAGGTGACCCTGAACCATCCCTTAGTTATGCTGCTATAGACTTAGACTGCTGGGGGGTTCCCATGATACACTGAGTGTTTCTTTCTCCTTTTGCTCTGTATGCACCACTCTGCATTTAATCATTAGTGATTGATCTCTGCTCCCCTCCACAGCATGTCTTTTTCCTGGTTCTCTCCCTCAGCCCCAACCAGTCCCAGCAGAAGACTGCCCCTCCCTGAGCCTGGTTCTGCTGGAGGTTTCTTCCTGTTAAAAGGGAGTTTTTCCTTCCCACTGTTGCCAAGTGCTTGCTCACAGGGGGTCGTTTTGACCATTGGGGTTTTTACGTATTATTGTATGGCCTTGCCTTACAATATAAAGCGCCTTGGGGCAACTGTTTGTTGTGATTTGGCGCTATATAAATAAAATTGATTGATTGATTGACTTTTGGAAATCTTGACTGCAAACCCTATAACTGCAAAAATGTTTTTTTTTGGGGGGGGGGGGGTCACTACAGCCATTGAGGCGGAGAGGTGAACCCCAATCGGGCTCTCGATCGCTTCTGGTGTTAAGCACTCGGCCCCGCCGGGCGTATCCCGTTCTGGGGACAGTGGCAGGTTTGACTTGGGTGGCCACGGTACACCTGTCAAACAGTAATGTAGTTATCAAACTCAGGGAGGTGTCAGGAAAGATGACTTTAAGCTTGCTTTCAGCTTGTTTTCATCTTGGAATATAATACGTGCCATGGGATTAATATACATGCTGTTGGATTAAACTGCACAGTGTTTGGTACCTTACAGAAGTAAGTGAGGTCATACCGGACTTTTCCATTATAAATGGGGAGGCCCACGGAATGAACTCAGTGGTGAAGACGATGGAAAATCTCTAAGAATGATTCTAACATGACAAGTATGATCAAATGAAGTATTAATGTGTTAAAATTAAGAGTTGATTAGAAAAAGTATGTTACAAATAAGTGAAATGAATGATTATATGAGTTGTTTTTCATAAAGAGTGCAGAGTCAGAGAAAAAAGAGGAAGTGAAGATGATGTCGCAAGCAGGGCAAGAAAAGATGATGTTAAACAACTGATCAAATGATTAAGATGTTGGTAAAATATGAAATGAATAATAAGGAACGAAAATGTTTGTATATGATCATATGAATTGTTTTTATGTGAAAGAGAGTTGTAATGAAATGATTGAATATGATTGATGTGATTCTAAAGAAATGATTTAAAAGAATGAATTCTCAGAAAAGCTGAAGTGTTAACAGAAAAGAGGAACTTGAGAAATAAGTTACTGGTAAAAGCTGCGGAGATTTCCAGTAAGTGGAAGGAGAAGGGAGGAGGTTTTGAGTCAACAGCGTCCCCATGGTAACCAAGATCATCTGAGGACAGCAACAGTCAAGCACATATATAAACTGTGAAACACCAGAAAACGGGGTTATTCTTCCAGGGAGAGGTGCTGTTGCCACTTCTCCCCTGCTACGAGGAAATCACAAGACTTAACCATCTTGTGAGCATCAATTGGAATCGTGGAGTGAGAGGATTGGAGCCAAAAAGATCGTTTGAGAGAGTTTTCAACTCCCACTTAGGCCCTCCAGTCACGGAGTAGCAGAACATTGGAGAATAATCACTGGCCTTAAGTCTGAGTGGGGAATGTTCATTGATTTCTCTCTCAAGGAACATCACAGCATACCAGAATGGATTAGATCAACTTTTGGTTGATTGAAGAAGGAATAAACTCTTATGTGGATTAACTTCCTGAAGGATTACAACATCACACAAGGATCGTGGTCAGCTAACGATTAACAGCTGATGAAGAGGAAAACAAGTTCATCGAGCTGGGGACCCTAACCTCAAAAACCTCCTTCCCTCACTCCTAGAAAAATTGTTAAGAAGTCAATCCAGTCCCAGTCAAAGTAAGATCAGTCAGAATTATTGAATTAAAAACAAAAATCTCTGCTAATCATTATTCTAATTATATTTGAATTACTGTTGTGAAATTATCATCATATAACCTATTTTGATTATGTTGTCGGCACTTGCAAAACCTGCAATAAATTTCCAAGCATGCAGTTAAAGTGTTAAGGCTCGGACATCGGATTATTGATGCTTCTTAAGGTGTAAAAGTTAATGTTTATTGGGTGTACAACATCAAAAAGGCTCTAAAAGGTTAGTCTGGTTTTTTAATGAAAATAACACATCCTGGGGACTCGCTGTACGAGTCACTAAAATCAAAATCTAGCAACATTCCAAAAGCCCTGATCCATAAGAGGAGAGCTGCCGTTAACAGGCATGGCCGGTTCGTATCCTGGTTCCTGAGAAGGCTATTCGACTGGGGTGCGAGATCAGCTCCAGCGGGGTGGACGTCTGGATGGAGGCAGTGAGCAGCTAGACGAATCTCCTTGCCACCAGCTTGAACAGCCTTTGTGCAGCCCTGCCGGGTAATACCCGTGGAGACACGAAGGTCGGACCCCAGAAACGGAGAGCTGGTTTTGTACACAAACACACTCATCGGAGGGTGAGCGTGTGCCGTGTATCTAAAAAAGCGGGATCTGACAGAGGACAGAAACCTCCCCTGGAGACTGCAGTAAAGTTAGGAAGACATTCACAGATTCGAAGTGCACGGCTCAATAAATCTTAAAATAAATGTTGTAGAAAAACAAACAACACTAGTTTCTAACCTCAGGAAGGTAGATCCTACAGTGAAGCATGGTGGTGGCAGCATCATGCTGTGGAGATGTTTTTCAGTGGCAGGAACTGGGAGACTAGTAAGAATTGAGGGAAAGATGAATGCAGCAATGTACAGAGACACTCTGGATGAAAACCTGCTCCAGAGTGCTCTTAAACTCAGACTGGCGTGACGGTTCATCTTTCAGCAGGACAATAAACCTAAGCCAGGGGTGGGGAAACATGTGCCATAAAGGGCCGAGACACTGCAGGGTTTTTTTGCTACCAATCACCTCAGGAGGTGATTTCACTGATGAGCAGATGTCTTTGTTCAGGGGACAAGCTCATCAGCAACCTACCTGCTGGCATGATTGGTTGCAAGGAAAACCTGGAATGTCTCGACCCTCACTGCCCACCCCTTCCCAAAGCACACAGCCAAGATATCAAAGGAGTGGCTTCAGGACAACTCTGTGAATGTCCTTGATTGGCCCAGCCAGAGCCCAGACCTGAATCCAATTGATTATCTCAGGAGAGATCTGAAAATGGCTGTGCACAGATGCTCCCCACACAGTAAATTTTGCAGAGTAAAATTTACTCTGCTGGGATAACAATTTGAACCCTGTCCAAATCGAGTAAAAAACACTCTATTGTAGAGTCACGAGGAGCTATTTTTAGCCTTAGGCTGCTTCATGGATATGTGCCCAAGTGTCAAAGTTTAAGCACAATTCAAGTTTGGCATCCCAAAAGTAATACAAAGTGACCAGGGTCCCATTTATACTTCCCAGCTGTTCACTCAAGTTAAGAAACAGCTACATATTCAACATACATCAAACATTTGTATATCACACTTAAGGTCAAGGTGCTTTGGATTGCTTTCATCAGACCTTAAAATCCCTGCTGCAAGCATACTGCAAAAGAGTTTGTTGGTGGCTCGAAAGAAGGCTGGCTTGGCTACTTTTGTTTGATTAGGAGGTGGTGCACGGAAAGTACTAGCTTCAGTCCAATTTATTTCATCTTTGAACATAAGGCGTGATGTTTGCTGGCAGTTGTATCTACTGAGTGGCAATGTCCTGGTCCCCCACAAAGTTTGTCAGATTATGTTCAAGGTTTCAGGCATAGGCTTTATATACTTTTTACAGTTGGTTATATCAGACTCAGCGGTGTGAGGTGGTTTAACACAACTGCAGTATTCAGACATACGAGCTATGAGTTTGACAAGTTTCCGCAACAGTTGAAACCCAGCCTTAACCGGGGAGGGGTTCTGAGACACGCTTTGTCCCCTGTTTACATTGGGATACTCAGGTCAAAGCAGTTTCAGTCTTTTGTTCATGATAATGTGTCATTCACGTCATCAGGAGAGGTATTACTCCCATCGTTAGGAGGGACAGCTACCCTGTCATTAGGAGGGCGCTAACTAGAGCACAATAGGTGCTAATTAAAGCAATTGTTTAGTCACTAGCCAACAGCAGTCTGCCTCTCGGTAGGAGGGGTCTGGTTAGGTTTAAAACTCCAGCTGTTGTGGCTCCTGTTTGTTCTTCTCTACAAGGGTCAAGACTAGGGATGGGTATTGATAAGATTTTATCGATATCGATGCCATTATCGATTCTGCTTATCGATCCGATTCCTTATCGATTCCCTTATCGATACCTCTTGTGAATTTTGTACTAAAAGTAGGCTTTGCAGTTTTTCTATGTATTTCATTGAGTCTTAAAGTAAATAAATATGAAATTGGTCACTGTATCCTCGATCTCTCAAGAAAACTCGAGAAACCTCGAGAAAACGTCTGCTCTTACTAAGATGCAGCAGTTTTCTAGCTTGGCAGATAGTTCTGGAGGAAATCACTGCGATAGATCGAATCGCTGCTTCAATCTGCAAATCACTGCTTCCATTGGTTCAAGGTTCAAAGCAAACCTGCGCTGCAGAAAAGTTGATTACAGACCCGCTGATCATTTTCCTGTAAAACACGCCCAAAAACAATGGCCACTCTGAAGGACCGATAAGGGAATCGTTAAGCAAAAAGCTTATTGATGTCGGTGGATCGAATCATTTCTTAACGATACCCGAAAGGAACCGGTTCTCGATACCCATCCCTAGTCAAGACAGAAGTCAGACTATCAAAGCAAGAATTTTAGCTGAGGAAGCTTCTGCAATTTGAAGTGAAACGGCCTTGCGTCAAGCAACCCAGTCCAGTCGAAGATTCAAGCTTCTCTACTATGGAAACCACCTGGACAACTGAGAGCCTTCACAGAAATGTGTAAAATGTAAATAAAAACAGAATACAATGATTTGCAAATCCTCTTCAATGAATATTCAATTGAATGCACCACAAAGACAAGATATTTAATGTTCAAACTGATAAACTTTATTGTTTTTGTGCAAATATTTCCTCATTTTGAAAATGATGCCTGCAACACGTTTCAAAAAAGCTGGGACAGTGGTATGTTTACCACTGTGTTACATCACCTTTCCTTCTAACAGCACTCAATAAGCGTTTGGGAACTGAGGACACTAATTGTTGAAGCTTTGTAGGTGGAATTCTTTCCCATTCTTGCTTGATGTACGACTTCAGTTGTTCAATAGTCTGGGGTCTCCATTGTATTTTGCGCTTCATAATGCGCCGCACATTTTCAATGGGTGACAGGTCTGGACTGCAGGCACGTCAGTCTAGTACCTGCACTCTTTTACTATGAAGCCATGCTGTTGTAACACGTGCAGAATGTGGCTTGGCGTTGTCTTGCTGAAATAAGCAGGGACGTCCCTGACAAAGATGTTGCTTGGATGGCAGCATATGTTGCTCCAAACCTGGATGTACCTTTCAGCATTGATGGTGCCATCATAGATGTGTAAGTTGCCCATGCCATGGGCACTAACACACCCCCATACCATCACACATGCTGGCTTTTGAACTTTGCGTTGGTAATAATCTGGATGGTCTTTTTCCTGTTTTGTCTAGAGGACACGACGTCCATGATTTCCAAAATCAATTTGAAATGTGGACTCATCAGACCACAGCACACTTTTCCACTTTGTGTCTGTCCATTTCAAATAAGCTCGGGCCCAGAGAAGGCAGTGGCATTTCTGGATGTTGTTGATGTATGGGTTTCGCTTTGCATGGTAGAGTTTTAACTTGCACTTGTAGATGTAACGACGAACTGTGTTAACTGACAATGGTTTTCTGAAGTGTTCCTGAGCCCACACGATAAGATCCTTTACACAATGATGTCGGTTTTTAATGCAGTGTCGCTTGAGGTATCGAAGGTCACGAGCATTGGGAATTGGGGTTGTAAAGGGGAAGTGAAAAGCAGGAAATGCAGGACAGGTGTGGTGGAAGGATCTAGAATATGGTATGGAAAACAGGAGGGGGAAGTGGAGGGAAACGCCTAACACCAAACACCCAGACAAATAAGAGAAATCCCCCACAAAAAAAAACCCAATCATGAACAAGAAGACAGCAAAAGAAAACAAAAAACACACAACCCAAACCCGGACCAAAACCCCACAGTCCAATCATGACATCACCCACCTGACCCCGATGACGAGACAACAGGAGACGCCGAACAGTGAAGACAGGGCCGCCATCGACAAACTGGGTGGGTGGAAGTGACCTGTGGACTGGTCTTCACAGGCTTGACACAGCTGATGTGAAAGGATGAATGGGCAGCTGAAGATAGACCACAACCGGGTTGATTACCTTGGTAATAGGGAAAGGGCAGATGAACCTGGAAGTGAGCTTCCAGACAGACCCACAGAGGGGCAGGTCCCATGACAAGAGCCAAACTCTGTGTGTATACCAGGGCAGGTGAATGTATGCAGTCTGCTGCAGCTTTGTAAAATGCAGAAGCCTTCAGGAGAGCATGATGAGTCTGTTCCCAGATGCTTTTACACCACCGAACTAGTGCCAGGGCAGACAGGACTGGAGAGTCTGAGTCTGTAGATGTGAAAAGAGAGTTGATAGCAATGTCCAATGTGGAAAGGTGAAAATCCAGTAGATAAGGAAGGTTAGAGATTGTGTGCCAGCTCAAGCCACCTTAGCTGCGCCGCCCAGGAGGATGGGTTTTGTGAGGACAGAATGCGAAGGCCCTTCCCCAACTCCTGATTAACACATTCGGCTTGACCATTGGCTTTTGGGTGATACCCTGAAGTGAGACGGGCAGTTGCACCCAGCAGTTTGGAGCACTCTGACCAGAAGTGGGAGAGGAATTTAGGCACCCGGTCTGAGATGATGTTCTGTGGGAAAATGTGTAATTTAAACACCTCAGACAACAGAGCCTCTGCCGTTTCTTTGACCAAGGGAAGTTCAGATAATGGGATGAAATGACACATTTTGGAAAATCTGTCCACTGCTAAGATAACGGTGAACACCTCCGAAACCAGTCAGGCAGTTACAAAGTCTATGGAGATGTGAGACCACGGTCGCCTGGGAATGGGTGATGCAAACAACTTCCCTTGTGGCCTCTGAGTTGAAGTTTCATGGGTGGTGCACATTTGGCAAGCATTGACATACTCTGTAATATCCTGACTCATGTGCAGTAGGATAATACAAAATCAAATTGGCTAAAGAAGACTGACCATTGGGCCTGTCTGGCATCAATCAATCAATCAATTTTATTTATATAGCGCCAAATCACAACAAACAGTTGCCCCAAGGCGCTTTATATTGTAAGGCAAGGCCATACAATAATTACGTAAAAACCCCAACGGTCAAAACGACCCCCTGTGAGCAAGCACTTGGCAACAGTGGGAAGGAAAAACTCCCTTTTAACAGGAAGAAACCTCCAGCAGAACCAGGCTCAGGGAGGGGCAGTCTTCTGCTGGGACTGGTTGGGGCTGAGGGAGAGAACCAGGAAAAAGACATGCTGTGGAGGGGAGCAGAGATCAATCACTAATGATTAAATGCAGAGTGGTGCATACAGAGCAAAAAGAGAAAGAAACAGTGCATCATGGGAACCCCCCAGCAGTCTACGTCTATAGCAGCATAACTAAGGGATGGTTCAGGGTCACCTGATCCAGCCCTAACTATAAGCTTTAGCAAAAAGGAAAGTTTTAAGCCTAATCTTAAAAGTAGAGAGGGTGTCTGTCTCCCTGATCTGAATTGGGAGCTTGTTCCACAGGAGAGGAGCCTGAAAGCTGAAGGCTCTGCATCCCATTCTACTCTTACAAACCCTAGGAACTACAAGTAAGCCTGCAGTCTGAGAGCGAAGCGCTCTATTGGGGTGATATGGTACTATGAGGTCCCTAAGATAAGATGGGACCTGATTATTCAAAACCTTATAAGTAAGAAGAAGAATTTTAAATTCTGTTCTAGAATTAACAGGAAGCCAATGAAGAGAGGCCAATAAGGGTGAGATATGCTTTCTCCTTCTAGTCCCCGTTAGTACTCTAGCTGCAGCATTTTGAATTAACTGAAGGCTTTTCAGGGAACTTTTAGGACAACCTGATAATAATGAATTACAATAGTCCAGCCTAGAGGAAATAAATGCATGAATTAGTTTTTCAGCATCACTCTGAGACAAGACCTTTCTAATTTCAGAGATATTGCGTAAATGCAAAAAAGCAGTCCTACATATTTGTTTAATATGCTCTTTGAATGACATATCCTGATCAAAAATGACTCCAAGATTTCTCACAGTATTACTAGAGGTCAAGGTAATGCCATCCAGAGTAAGGATCTGGTTAGACACCATGTTTCTAAGATTTGTGGGGCCAAGTACAATAACTTCAGTTTTATCTGAGTTTAAAAGCAGGAAATTAGAGGTCATCCATGTCTTTATGTCTGTAAGACAATCCTGCAGTTTAGCTAATTGGTGTGTGTCCTCTGGCTTCATGGATAGATAAAGCTGGGTATCATCTGCGTAACAATGAAAATTTAAGCAATGCCGTCTAATAATACTGCCTAAGGGAAGCATGGATAAAGTGAATAAAATTGGTCCTAGCACAGAACCTTGTGGAACTCCATAATTAACCTTAGTCTGTGAAGAAGATTCCCCATTTACATGAACAAATTGTAATCTATTAAATATGATTCAAACCACCGCAGCGCAGTGCCTTTAATACCTATGGCATGCTCTAATCTCTGTAATAAAATTTTATGGTCAACAGTATCAAAAGCAGCACTGAGGTCTAACAGAACAAGCACAGAGATGAGTCCACTGTCTGAGGCCATAAGAAGATCATTTGTAACCTTCACTAATGCTGTTTCTGTACTATGATGAATTCTAAAACCTGACTGAAACTCTTCAAATAGACCATTCCTCTGCAGATGATCAGTTAGCTGTTTTACAACTACCCTTTCAAGAATTTTTGAGAGAAAAGGAAGGTTGGAGATTGGCCTATAATTAGCTAAGATAGCTGGGTCAAGTGATGGCTTTTTAAGTAATGGTTTAATTACTGCCACCTTAAAAGCCTGTGGTACATAGCCAACTAATAAAGATAGATTGATCATATTTAAGATCGAAGCATTAAATAATGGCATTAAGTCTCTTGGCTGTGTGCAAATATTCCAAGTTCTTATGATCAGTCCACACTACAAAAGGCAGCTGTGCCCTTCTAGCCAGTGGCCACTCCTCCAAGGTCAGCTTAACATCCAGCAGTTCACGGTCATCAATGTCATAATCATGTTTGGTGGAAGATAACTTCTTAGATAAAAATGCACAGGGGTGCAATTTGCCATCAGAAGGGCATATTTGAGACAAGACGGCCCCCATGTTGATATCAGAGGTGTCCCCTGTGACCAGGATCTGGGAGGAGAAGCACAGGGGTTGAGGTAAAATGACTCTTTCGTTCCTGAAACGCTTCCTCGCGCTCATGTGACCAGTCAAATGAGTGGTGAGTGGAGGTAAGGTTATGCAACGGAGTCTCTACGGTGCTGAAATTCACAAAGCCGAGGAACCGCTGGACCTCTGTATGGCTGCAAGGAGTGGCCCAATCCATCACAGCCGCCACCTTGCTGGGGTCTCCCCCTCAACCAACACAAACCCCAGGAAAGACATTGAAGACTTGTGAAACTCACATTTCTCTGTATTGACGTACAGCTGGTTCTGCAACATTCTGCAACAGATGTTGGAGTAATGTCTGGACATGCTGAGTGTTCTCACCGGGGGAGAAAATCAAAATATCATCAAGGTACACAAAGACAAATTTATTCAAATAATCCGGCAGAACCAAACCCTGAAACACTGAGTGTGTTTGTGAACTCAAAGGGCATTACCAAATATTCTTAGTGTTCAGCAGGGGTATTAAAAGTAGTTTTACATTCATCCCCCTCCCTTATACGGACCAAGTGGTATGCGTTGCGGAGATCTACCTTGGTGAAAACCTTAGCACCCTCTAACAGTTCAAATCCGACGTCAAGGAATAGGAAAATAGGAATACGAAGGGGGTATCTATTTTTAACAGTAACATCCTTGAGACCCTTGTAGTCAATACTAGGGTGCAGCATTTTATCTTTTTTCTCAACAAAGATAAACCTAGCGCCTGCTGGACAAGAGGAGGGACAAATGAGTCCTGCATCTATGGAGTCCTAGAAGTATTCTACCATAGGTATGAAGACAAGTTAATAATAATACCAATTTAATTTAATATAATTTACCCCTAGGGGGAGTAGTGCCGGGTAGGAGATAAATGGCACAATCATAACTCTGACCAGGTGGTAAATGATCTTCTGCTTGCAGTGGATTGCAGTGGACCACTACGGTTCTGGTGCTGTTAGATCTTAGCACTGTGTTTGATATGGTGGATCACCATATTCTACTTGATAGGCTGGAGAATCATTTTGGGAATGTCCTTGCATGGTTGACATCATACCTAACCAGTCATTCTCATTGTGTCTTGTAAAACAACACTACCTCCAACCTTGGTGACACAAAATATGGAGTTTCACAGGGGTCTGTCTTAATTTCAAACTTTGAAACTTGGACAAGACCGAAATGATGGTTCTTGGTCCAGTGAGACATCAGGATCAGTTTTATCTGCTAACGCTTAACCTTGGCTCGTTTGTCATACATCACACTGACAAAGTAAGTAAACTTGGGGTGATTTTTGATCCCACGTTGTCCTTTAACCTACACACTAGAGATATTACGAGGACTCCTTTCTTCCACCTACGAAATATATTTCCGGCCAACTGATTCTGCTGTTGTTCTCTTTGTCCAAGGTGCAGATGGCATTGCATGGGATTGGTGGCTGCAGACCACGGGATGCTGGACTGACTGTTAGATACCATCCCTGAAGCTGATGCACCAGATGCTGTTTTGAATTACTGTTTTCTGTTTCTTCAGCTTTATAAAAATTTGTAAAAACCTTGTAACTGTTAGAATGGCCTAAGCAGTGGGTCACCCCTCTGAGTCTGGTCTGCTTGAGGTTTCTTCCTCTACATCATCAGAGGGAGTTTTCCTTACCACTGTCACGTGTGTGCTTGCTCTAATGTTTGGTAAGGTTAGACCTTACTTGTGTGAAGCCCCTTGAGGCAGCTTTGTTGTGATTTAGCACTATATAATTGAAATAAATTGAAAATGAAATTAAGTGGAAAAAAACCCAATCATGACCAAAAAGACAGCAAAAAAACACCCTGACCAAAATGTCACAGTCCAATCATGCAAGGTTACATCTGTTATACCCCCATCTCACTAGAGTACGAATTGCACGAATGCCGTACGAATTGACATTCAAATGACATTCGTGCAATTCGTGCTGCATTCGAACAGTACTCGAATGCCTCGTACAGCATTCCTACAGCAGTGAGCACCTTCGTGTGTCACTCATCCTGGAAAACATCCGAATGGCAGTAGAGTTAGTTGTACCGCATTTTTACTGCTGTAGGAATGGACAGTCGAACGTCAGTCATGCAATTAAACCTGCAGTCAAACTGCATTCAAGCTGCATTTGAATTCCTCGACCATATTCATGTGGCACTTAGGGAAATACATCAAATTGGCACAGCCAGCATGAATGTAGAGAACAGGCACACTACTGTTGTACTGCATTCAAACTGAGGAATATTCGGACAGCAGTCGTATTGCTATGTAACTGCTAGCTTGATTGGCATATGAACTGACATCCAAAATGGCAACCCACAAGCATTTAGAGCAGTCTGATCATGCTGGCACATCCTGATTTTACCCTGATGACCCCCCCCCCCCCCCCCCGCAACCTGTTCAGGTGCTCAAAGGAAATATTATAATGTGCAAAGTCTGTAGCAAGCAACCATCATGTCCACTAGATGTGAACATTATGCAATCACACCGAATGCACCGTATGTCACAGCAAGTCAGCATGCACACTGTGGCCATCTGGATGGGGTCTAACAGCTATGATAACATGATAATACAAATGAATCCTCTGACACATGAGGTGGACTGACAATGAATGTGTGATAACATGCTTATTCTGGACATTATACTGCGATCACAGGCGCTGTGTATCAGTGGGTCCCGTGACCGGTTGAAGTGCACTGCGGCCATGCGGATGGGTTCTAACAACCATGATAACATGATAATACAAATGAATCTTCTGACATATAAGGTGGACTAACAATGGATGTGTGATTACATGCTCATTCTGAACGTTATACTGTGATCAAAGGCGCTGTGTCAGCAAGTCAGTGCATCTCAGAGCTGGCTGACCGAGCTGTCACTGTGACACTGAGAATCACATGCCATGTTTAACTGTGACATTAAACAAGTTTAAAAGACAAAAAATAAAAGCTGACAGGTTGAATCTGTGCCCAGAAGAGGAGACTGTGGAGGTGAAAATTGGGGGCCCTCTTCACTCCTGCTGGAGTGGACCGCATGTTAAAGATTTTGTATATATGTTATCACTGTTAAACATTTGTACCTTTGTCTTCTTTCTTATGAAAATGTTATTGTGCTGTTTTGCACCAGTCTTAAGATAACCCTGAGAATGCACATATTATTCAACTTTGTTTTAGCATGCTGGGGTCAGGCTGAACTGGGAGTAAAGAACTGGAGGTTGTTTTGACTGTTGTGAATTTATGGCCTTGTGATATATGATGCTTAGTGTGAAGAACAGGACACTCCAGGCAGATGCAGAACAGATGATAAGTGCAACAAACGAACGGGATGTGCTGACCTTCGACGATAAGATTAAAGGAAAGAAACTGTTTTTCCTTACAGCTGCACTTATTGATGTATGTGTTTATGTTACGGGAAGAAACTTGTCTTGCGTTGGTCCCCCCACCCTTAGGACAAGTTTTATGATGTGGTTAGGGCTTCTCCAATAAAAAGAGCAGGAGCGCAGGCCAGACTTTAGTGTAGCTTTGGTGTACAGCCTGACTTGCACTCCTCGCGAGCTAAATTTGACTTTCTGTCTCACTGGTGTTTCTTGACTCTGTTTGTCTTGTTAAAAGTTTTAAGAATGTTTGGAGGCGAAAATACCCAACATTGACTGGGGGCTACGTCTGGGATCTCAACAATACCGGAGGTGTCCGGCGGGGGTCGTCAAGTCCAGACGAAAATCCTTGGCCAAGGTCCGATCGATTGATCGTGTCTGCAATTGTCGACCGCCGTTGGCATCGTCTGGTTGACGAGATTTTCCCGAAGAAGACAGACAGGAAGTCGAGTCAGTGAGTAGAATTTCTTTGTAACAGTACTGAGTGAGTGGTGATCAGATCACATAAACAGTTAAATTCCGCAAGCGATGATACAGAATTGTCTGTTAATGAAACACAGTTAAACTCTGTAAGGAGGTCGGACGTCGGACTCCTCTATGATGGCGAGGAACGCACGTAGTTAAATTCCGAAGGAGGGTGCGGACTCCTCTGTTTATATACGCGTACCGGTAGGGAATAAAAGTGTGATCACATAAACAGTTAAACTCCGTAAACGATGGCGTGGAATCGTCTGTTAATGTAAAGCAGTTAAACTCCGCGAGGAGGGCGGACTCCTCTACGGTTAGCGAAGGACGCACGTAGTTAAATTCCGGAAGGAGGGTACGGACTCCTCTGTTTTAAATACGAAGTAATACCGGTTTTGAGAATAAAAGTGTGAGAGTGTAATACTTTGGACAACGTAAGTGACAACCGTGTGTGTGGAAGCAGAGGCAAGTGATTCCGCTTCCTACGGGGAGGTGAAAGGAATCAACCACACGACGGCAAATTAATTGTCACGTCCAAAGAAAGTGAAAACTTCAGATTTAGAACACCCTAGGTGTGCCCCCGTCTGAAGTCCAAATTATAACAAAGAATAATAATAAAAATGGGGGGAAAGACGTCTAAAAATAAGGAAAATTTATCAACTGACGACTGGAAATTTATGGAAGCAAAAAATCCAAAAGCAACAAAGAAATTGGAGACCTGGATAAATAAACATGACTCTGACGGACGACTGAACCTGACTAGTATTCAGAAGTTGAAGGAAAGATTAGAAAAGGAACATAAAGGTGATGAGAAAAAAAAAAAAAAAAAACAGCAATGGGGCAGATTTAGTGGCGTTTTGGGAGGAGGAAGCAGAGAAAAGGAAACTAGAAAAAATGAGGAAAAAGAAAGGAGTAGGGAAAGCAGAGGAAGCTGTAATAGTACAACAAGAACCACAAGAACCTCAGAAACAGGCGGCAGGACCGTCTGGAAAATCATTATATCCTCAGGTAGAGGACGAACCACAGCATTATGACTTAGCAGTAGGACCAAAAATAAATTATACTGAAATTACCAGGACAGCTCAGAAAGAAGGAGAGCCATGGACAGAGTTTAGATGCAGATTTGAGAGTGTATTTAAGGTCCACAGTGGCATAGTGCCAGGAACACCAGTGTATGAACAACAATTGAAAAACGCTCTGATCCAGCAATCCAACAAGGATATAAAAGCTTGGATACAGAAACATTGGATTGGACTGCCTACAGGCACATTGGAAGAAACACACACCCACTGTTGTCATGCAGAAGAAGTCTTAAAGCAGAAAAAGACAGGTAACAGCGACAAAGGAGTGTATGTAGCACAAGGAGATGATGAAATATATTACCAACAGGGTAACTTAAGACAGCAGAAGAAGTGGAAACGCCCCCAAAAGCCATGGCAGAACAGACAAGGTGGACAGCCACAACGTCAAGGACCATGGCAACCGCAACAGCAGCGCAGACAGGGAGGGCCACCACGTGGTCCCCTGATTTGTTGGAACTGTGGAAGAGAGGGACACATGTCTAGAAATTGTTCGAATCCACCTGCTGATGGCGCAGCAGGAAGAATTCCACAACGGAATAATCCTCCACAACCACAGTATCCACAATGACTAGATTCCATAATCCATGGCACCACTTCAGACAGCGAATCTGAGTGCGATATGGATTTATGTGCCTTACTGGGAAATCCAGTACCAAAACCGGAAGTGACTTTGTTAGTAAATGGACAACCAGTGGTATTTCTTTGTGACACAGGAGCATGTAGAACCACATGTAATAACAACATACCTGTCCATAAACTAAGCAACGAAACCTTCAGGGTTCGCTCTGCAAATGGACAAACATCAGACGTCCATATTACTAAACCCATAACCTTGGAAGATCCCTTTGGAATGGCGTGTACAATGCCATTGTTGAACATGCCACAGTGTCCCGTAAATCTGCTAGGACGAGACGGATTGACTGCATTGGGCTTGTCCATAATTGTGGAACAAGGGAAATTAGTTGTTAAGCGCACAGGTGGTGTTAACATGGTGAGAGAAGAAAGCGATGACCCCACATTCCACTATTACTATACATTTGACATTTCTGAAGAAGATGCTGCAGGATGGGGTAAAGATGTCGTCTTGCAAGCAACAGCCCTACTGAAACATCCTGAACAAAAGATGTCACCACCTGACCTGCATGTCACAATGTGGCATAAAGATCCTCCAGGTCCGGATGGTGACTATGAAAACAAATTGAAAGACATTTCACCTGTGAAGCTGACAATGACAGATTTGATTCATGATGGCAACTCCACAGCTGTCATAACAGTGACAGGTGCCACTGAAGATGTTTTAAAATTGAGATTCACAGGTATGCCATTACATGTGTCACTTTGTAAACCATATTTGACAGAATGGCAAGATTTGGGACTGATAGTCATGACAGCTTTGTCAGCCACTGATTGGAGCAGAGTTGGACCACGAACGGAGTTCAGCCCATCAACTAAATTGTATAAAGTGCCAGTTAATGTCTCATTAGTGCTGACAGCCGGAACACATATTGATGTGTCCACTTCACAATCCTGAGTGTTTCAGTTGAGTCCTGAAGAAGATGATCTTCTTTCTTCAGTACCATCAGGATTGTGGACAACAGGTCCTTCAGACGTAGGACTGATTAAAAATGCACAACCTGTAGTTATAAGACCAAAAACAGAATACAGACCATGTGTAAGACAGTATCCATTGAAACCTGATGCAATTGAAGGAATTAGGCCAGTAATAGAGGATTTGTTAACAGCAGGAGTAATAGTGCCATGCCCAGATTCACCATGTAACACACCCATATTTCCTGTAAAAAAAAAAAAAAGGCTCCGCCCTCAGTGGGATGGAGAATGATTCAAGATCTGCTGGCAGTAAATGCTGCTGTGATTAAAAGAGCACCATGTGTTCCAGACCCACACACCTTGTTAAATTCGCTGAGACCAAATTCTAATAGTTTCTCAGTAATTGACATAAGTAATGCATTTTTCTCTGTGCCAGTACACCCAGATAGTCAATTCTGGTTTGCTTTTACCTTTAAAGGACAACGATATACATTTACCAGATTACCACAGGGTTACGCAGAGAGCCCAACTATTTATTCTCAAGTCATGTCAGCATGTTTAGCCAATTTCGTTCCACCGGCAGATAGCCAACTATTAGTGTATGTTGATGACATTTTGATTGCCTCTGACACACGAGAAAACTGCATAACTGACACAGTAGCATTATTGTGTTTCTTATTTAATAATGGCCACAAAGTGAGTAAAAACAAAGTTCAGTTGTGTAGGGATAAAGTAAAATATTTAGGACATGAATTATCAGCCACAGGGCGTACTATCCTGTCTGACAGGAAGGAAGCGATTTTATATGCTCCGAAACCACAAACTAAAAGACAGATGATGTCATTTCTTGGACTGACTAATTACTGCAGGGCATGGATTCCCTGCTATGCAGAATTGACTAGTCCACTTTCTGATTTGATGTACAAAGATGATATTTCAATGTCAACCGTGTTGGAATGGAACAAAGAAGCTGAGGAAGCTTTTGTAAAAGTAAAACAAACGTTAGTGTCATCTACAGTTTTGACACTACCAGATTATAGTAAACCATTTACTCAAACAGTGGATTGTAAAAATAATTTTATGACAAGTGTCTTAGTACAGTCACATGGTACAAAATTACGACCAGTGGCTTACTATTCTTCCAAATTGGATACAGTAGCAAGTGCATTGCCTCACTGCGTGCGAGCTGTAATTGCAGCCTCTATGGCTGTTCAAAGTAGCAGTAATGTTGTTCTATTCCATCAGCTGACATTGAAAGTTCCACATGCAGTTTCTGCACTTCTGTTGCAGACAAACATGAGCTTTTTGTCCCCAGCAAGACATCTTTCGTGCATGTCCTTGCTATTATCACAACCACACCTTAAGGTAGGGCGCTGTACAACATTGAATCCATCCACATTGATACCTTTACCTGAGGATGGTGAGCCGCACAATTGTCTTGAAGTAGCAACAGTCTGTATGAAAGCACGCCCAGACCTCCAGGACACACCCATCCCAAACAGTACAATTGTGTATGTGGATGGTTCTTCCACTAAAAATGCTTATGGACAAACACAATCTGGATATGCTGTTGTCACAAATTCAGAAGTATTGGATTCTGCTTCATTGCCATCGTCATTTTCAGCACAAGCAGCTGAATTAGTTGCTTTAACTGCAGCTTGCCATCTGTTTAAAGGTACGGCTGTAACAATTTATACAGACAGCCAGTACGCTTTCAGCACAGTGAATGTGTTTGCAAAACTGTGGGAAGAGCGTGGAATGGTGACATCATCTGGAAAGCCGGTGACTCATGCCACTCTCCTAACTGCACTACTGAAAGCTGTGAAATTGCCTAAACAAATTGCTATATGCAAATGTGCGGCTCACACCAAAGGCTCTGACAGTGTTTCAAAAGGAAATGATTTTGCTGACAGAGCAGCAAAGGAGGCAGCAGCAGCTTCTTCTATTTTTGTTGTACAGGAAACCACTCCAGATTTGCATTTAGGTCACACACTGCTTGCTGAGATACAACAGCAGGCACCTGAGAAAGAAAAGCAGATGTGGTTAAACAAAGGAGCTACATATGCAAATGATTTGTACTTATGACCACAAAAGAAACCCATATTGCCAAAAAATATGTTCAAATGGGCAGTTATCATGAGCCATGGCGTGACGCATGTCTCATCAGGGGGTATGATATCGCAATTACAATCTATTTTTTGTCTTTATGGGTTTGATGCATATGCAAAACAGCATTGTAAAGCATGCATGACATGTGCAAAACACAACTCACAAGGCAATTTGAGACCCCAAAGAGGCAAATTTCCAACACCACAATATCCCTTTCAAGTGATTCATATGGATTATATACAGCTGAGTAAACATGAAGGAAAATAATTTTGTTTAGTCATAATTGAGGCGTTCTCAAAATGGGTAGAATTGTTCCCCACAAAACATGCAGATGCACTTACAGTGGCTAAAGCATTGTGCAAAGACATCATTCCATGATTTGGAATACCAGAAACAGTCTATTCAGATAATGGAGCGCATTTTGTTAATACAATAGTGCAATACGTAGGAGAAGCGCTACAGATTAATCTCAAAAATCATTGTGCTTATCATCCACAAAGTGCCGGATTAGTGGAAAGGATGAATGGAACAGTAAAAAACAGACTTAGAAAGACAATGGAGGAAACAGGCAGACCATGGACACATTGTGTAGATTTGGTAAAAATGTATATAAACATAACTAGTACCATGGGGTTGACACCGTATGAAACATCGTTTGGCAGAAAATACCGATTGCCATATTATGGGCAAATTTGGGATGTACCTGAGGAAGCCAATTTGGCAGATTACATGAGGAAGATGTTAGAAAGACAACGAGGGAGAGTTTCAAACACTGATGATCCCATTTCTCCACAGGATGACCCTAAAGTGGTACCTGGAGACTGGGTGTTGATAAGAAGCATCAAGAGAAAACACTGGCATTCACCTAAATGGGAAGGGCCCCATCAAGTACTACTCACAACACCCACAGCTTTGAAAATTGGGGAAAGAAGTACATGGATTCATTTAACTCACTGTAAGAAAGTCATTTCTGCAGACACAGACAAACAGTAAGAACAGTAGGATAAGACTAGTAATAGTGTGTGAGCTTGGTGTTAAGATCCAGGCTAGACACGAAAGCTAGCAGAAGACATTAAGAAACCACTGTTCTGAACATAGGTGTGCTGTAGTGTGCAGAAATGGCGAAAGAAAAAAAACAAAAAGAACGAGGGTTCCTGGACCCCATGGACAGTCCTTATTATGCTACTTTTCTTTTTCGGATTGGGCTTATTATTAAAAGCCATAAGCACGGGACATGATAATAAGGATCACATCCGCAGAATGCAGAGACCAAAAAGAAGTAACGAAGACCCCAGTCCGATAACAAATGCCACAGTACATAGGTGTGATAGGAACAATGCGTACCGATTTGGTGTACAAGCCTGCATTCCTAGAAATGCTTCTGTGGTCATCTCTGTACCATATAGTGCTCTTACCCATGGAACATGGGATGGTGACAGAGGGACTAATTACGGAAATAGTTTCTCATGGTATATGACCAATGATCAACTAGATAAGAGATGGGAAACGTTGGTAGCCGATGAATGGAGTAGATGGACACCAGGATGGGCACAAACCGAGTGGGCTAAGTACCAGAGTCAAATTCTTAAAATGTATCAAACAGATGATAAGCTGTTTATAGTGGTGAATACCACAGAAAAAGGAACCATATTCCCACCTGATATAAAGGGAGACTGTTGGTTGTTCCTCCTTTGGGTATACAAATCAGGAAAAGATCCGTATTTCCATTTTTTCCTCTGTGAAACAGATAGAGTACAGCAACCAATATTGACAGAATTAAGTACGTCAAAGGGGGTGTCCATACAAGGCACAAAACACATGAAAACAGATGACTGGTTCCTGGTAACCACAGGAATTAGTGGACAAAATAACAATTGGCTTTTAATGGCAGAACAAGCAGGACTAGCTACAAAGAAGGACTGTGTTGTATGTATGGGACCCAGACCTATATTACAGGTAATACCGGCAGCATTACCCACAGACTGTCTGTTGACTGTAATGACACAGACATACATTGCAGCAAACAACAATTGTTCTAAGTGGGACAAGATCTATCCATTGACCAAATTGACTAAGATTAAACCTTTATTTTCAAGCAAAGTTGGGCATGCTAACCATACATGTGTAAACTTGACAGGGACAAGTAAGACTTTGGTAGCTTAAACCACACTGCCTGGTGTAAGGATGTGGTCCATAGTTATTCCACGTTCAAACCTGTCAGTAGGAGTGATGTATGGTGGTGGTGTGGTGATAACAGAATCTTTGACAGACTGCCAAGAAATGTGTCAGGTTATTGTGCATTAATATCATTATTGTTACCAGTTAAAGCCATGCCCATGACACCTGAAGAAGTCATGACATATACAGCCTCTCTCATTCCTGAAGACTGGCAGAAAGGCATAATCAGACATAGAATAAAAAGAGATTGGAAAGGAGTGGGAGATCCAACATATATTGATGCGATAGGAGTCCCCAGAGGAGTGCCTGACGAATATAAACTGGCTGATCAGATAGCAGCTGGATTCGAATCCTCCATCTGTTGGTGGTGTTCAATTAATAAGAACGTGGACAGAATAAACTACATCCACTACAATGTACAGAAATTAGGAAATTGGACTGAGGAAGGGTTTAAGGCTGTCCATTCGCAGTTAGAAGCCACGTCCCTTATGGCCTTCCAGAACCGTATTGCTCTGGATATGTTGGCAGAAAAAGGAGGTGTTTGTGCCATGTTCGGAGAACAATGCTGCACATTCATTCCCAACAACACAGCTGCAGATGGCAGCCTCACTCAAGCCATCGACGGTCTGAGGACGTTGAACAGGAAGATGAAAGAGCACAGTGGAGTAAACACCGAAGGCTGGGACTGGTGGCTGGAAGGGATGGGAAAATGGAGGTCTTTGATTTCTTCACTATTAGTGTCTATAGCAGTATTTGCTGCGATTCTAACATTGTGTGGATGTTGTTGTATTCCATGTCTTCGAGGCCTTGCAAATAGAATGATAACCACAGCAATAGGTCCAGGACCAGGAGGGGGACCAGCTTCATATCCACTCCTGGGGCAAAATGACGACGAGGAGGAAGAGGGCTCTCATGACCTGTACCCAGACCAATGGAAGTATGATGACCCAGACACCGATGATGATGACAATGATGACATAACCTCTGGGGTGTAAGCCTGTAGAACATACCATGATGAACCTCTTAGTGAAAATCTCAAAAGAAGTGCTAAGCTGGGTGATGCCTACTATATGTTTAACAGGCGATAAACAGGAGGGGAATGTTAAAGATTTTGTATATATGTTATCACTGTTAAACATTTGTACCTTTGTCTTCTTTCTTATGAAAACGTTATTGTGCTGTTTTGCACCAGTCTTAAGATAACCCTGAGAATGCACATATTATTCAACTTTGTTTTAGCATGCTGGGGTCAGGCTGAACTGGGAGTAAAGAACTGGAGGTTGTTTTGACTGTTGTGAATTTATGGCCTTGTGATATATGATGCTTAGTGTGAAGAACAGGACACTCCAGGCAGATGCAGAACAGATGATAAGTGCAACAAACGAACGGGATGTGCTGACCTTCGACGATAAGATTAAAGGAAAGAAACTGTTTTTCCTTACAGCTGCACTTATTGACGTATGTGTTTATGTTACGGGAAGAAACTTGTCTTGCGTTGGTCCCCCCACCCTTAGGACAAGTTTTATGATGTGGTTATGGCTTCTCCAATAAAAAGAGCAGGAGCGCAGGCCAGACTTTAGTGTAGCTTTGGTGTACAGCCTGACTTGCACTCCTCGCGAGCTAAATTTGACTTTCTGTCTCACTGGTGTTTCTTGACTCTGTTTGTCTTGTTAAAAGTTTTAAGAATGTTTGGAGGCGAAAATACCCAACACCGCACAATTGGAGTTAACACACACTTAAGGGGAAAACGTCAATACCGACAAAACTAGCCGGTGTGGCTGTTTCGTTTTATTTATTTTATTTGGAATTTTTGCAGAGAGGCGCTGCATAAAGCACAGCACCACATTTTGGATTTGAAAGCACAAGGAACCCTGCATTTGGTTGCTTTGCAGTGGTTGGTGGTGGTGATGCTTGCAAAGTTGTTTATTTTTTTTCCTTAAATGTGGCACAAAAAAATTCAGATGTATCAAAGTGTGCATATGCATGGATCCAAGCACATTCCGTTTCTACATCCCAATCAACGTGGAATTGAGCGCACCTGCACATGCACCAAGCTCCTCTCTTTCCGTGCCCCTATTTAAATATGCAAATCCATGTAAATAGGACCTGGAAGCTGGGATTTCACCTCCATCAAATCAGTCAACATGAACACAGAAAATAAATTATACTGAGTGTGAGCTACCGATGACTGGAAATGATGTGGAGACACACAGAGATAGTTTATTTGGTACCCTTGCAAATGGAATAAACATGAAATGGGAAAAATGTTAGTGTGTGTGTGTGTGTGTGTGTGTGTGTGTGTGTGTGTGTGTGTGTGTGTGTGTGTGTGTGTGTGTGTGTGTGTGTGTGTGTGTGTGTGTGTGTGTGTGTGTGAGGCCGCTGTGATATGGAGTTAAATTTGTCTCATTATTACCTGCAAATGCACAGAGTGATCTACAAATATTGCTTGATTTGCAAATGTGCTTTGTGATCCACAAACACAAATTTCTGAATTTGTAACTTGTGTGTTGGTTTTTACAAATAAATGTGTATTTGTAAACTTGTCATTTTTTCATTTGTAAAAAAAGGCATTTGCAAAACTGAAAATTTTGTTTGTGATTCAGCATCTGTGGGTCATCGATCACATGCATTTGTCACTTTGCTCAGTTACGGAATTTTGAGACATTCTAAGTGCAAAACTGCACAAATCCACAAACAAAACCTCACAATTCACACAAAGCAACACTATCATACCAACAAATGAACAGAGGGTGAGCTACAAATATTCTTTGATTTGCACACGTGTTTTACGATTCATACACAAATTTCCAAAAACATATTTGAATGCGCACATGCAGCCACCCATCACACACCATGCCTGCCTTCCAGTTCCCACCCCAACCCAATGCATTTGTGCATCACATATGATTTGACCACTGATGGAATGAAATTGTTTCCCATTAACAAAAACAAATTCATCATGGGATGGCACCTTTCTAGCAATATGTGTGCAGTCAGTAGCTCCAATTACATTCCATTACATTCCAGAAACCAGGTCTCGCTGCAAATTGTGCTTTAATGTTGGAATGTGATGTACCTGGATGACTTTCAGATGATTACATTCCACACAGCTGGGATGGCTTGGTTCAAGGTTGACAGACACACTCGTGACCGGTTGGCCTGCTCCCGCTGGAATGCCCCTGTTGCCAGGAAACCCTGCGTGGTCAGCACCTGTGTGGACAAAGACAATCCCTGGCTCCTCACCATACTGTGCTCTGGGCCAGCCACAGTTCTGTACACAACTGCAGGAACACTGGCTTCAGTAAACGAAATCGGCTTATGAGCTAATTATTGTCATTTGCAAGTAAACCCTCACATTTCCCAAATACATGCTTACATCGGATTGTAGCATTCGCAAGGTCCTCTAACAATGCTAACGCAGCCACTGTTAGTTCATTTCACACATCACTTTGCGCATGCTTTTATGTCCACCCACATAATTGTAAACACATGGGTGTGTTAATTGTTCATAACTGTAAACACATCACTCTGATGACTTCATGTTTCCACACTATAAACGGTTCCCAGCATCACCTCTATGTGTAAGCAGTGGAGAAGTAGCTGTAGAAACATGCATACGCCAGCTATGATTTTTGCGTGACGCACCGCACATGTCCACGGTCATTTCACTTTTGATACATCTGAATGTTAGCGTGGAGACGGCCGTATGCCACGTTTTTGTGCCTACACAGCCTTTGTACGTGAGAGCCCAGGAGTCTATTTGGGATCCTCTAAAGTTACAGATGTCAAAAGTGCAAGGGCAAGTGAGAGGCGGTGAGGACAGGGTGGCAGGCAGATAGATGTTAGCAAACACTGTTAGTGAATCTGTGAAGACAGGGAGGCGTTAATCTCTGTGTGTTTGTGCATGTGGTGTGTGTGTATTCAGAGAGGTCAGTTGTGTAAGTGTGCATCCAGGTTCTTGTACCGCATGTGAAATGAAATGTCTTTCTGCACAATGTCAAGTTGATCCCCTGCCAAAATAACTTCCAGCATGATACTTGGACTGTTTTTATTTATTTATTTATTTTTTTATGTCACTGAGCTTGTGCATTATCTAAATATGGGGGGTTGGCAAGTGTGTCACACAAGGGGATGTCCATCAGGAGAATTGAAGAGGGTACCAAATAAGAATGGATTTGATTGGTCATCTCTTGTCAGAGGAGGAGGCCTCTTACCCAATCCTAATCATTTTCAGTTAAAGTATATAGGGAAGAGAGGGTACTAAAGCCACTGTACCGCCTCTTCTGCGCAGTGGGGAGACGCTCTTTTTAAACCATCAGTTGTTTTCATCTGTATCTTTTGTACAGCAGAACCTGCCAACATGGTAAGGAACTGAAACGCGAGAAGCTTGTAAACAAGAAACAAGGAGTAGGAAATTTGAGGATTTGTTTTGGCCCACTTGCCTTAATATTTTCACTGGATGAAGATGAATACAAGCTGGAGGTCCTTATGTGGGGCAGAAACAAATTCATGCTTATCCGCAGGCACCTAGCAAGTGTTGTTCTGGGTATCCGCTGGATTCCGCCACAAGTGACCTTAAACCTCTTGGCATTCTACAGATTTTATTTGCCATGGTTACCTTAGTTGTTGCTGCTCCTAGCAAGTGGACTTCATTTTCCTGACTGGTAAACATTAACGATGAAAAATTTTAAACTATTGAAATCATTCCTGAAGCTCCTTTTTCTGTTGGCTGTTGTATGTTTTGCTTTTGTGTTTCACCATTGATTAAGTTAATTCAATATGAGTGACACCTAGAAGACAGAGAGCAATACTAAAGATAGAAAGTCCACAGCTGTGTAAAGTGAGAAGACTGCCATTTCTGAGTGTCTTAATCCTTCTCAATCCTCTCCCAACTTGCACCTTAAAATAGCTATAATGTGAACTGGTTAGAATTCAGACTGAGTACAGCTAGAATCTCATGATATGTTAAAAAAAAAGAAAAAGAAAATGAAAATCTGTGACTGTTGTCCAGAATTACTGATAAACACGGGTGTACTCTATGTCTTAAGAGGAACACTCAGTTTAAGAAGGTTTTATATGGAGAGCAGTAGTTTATTTTTCTCCATATTGCAAGAGGGCCAGTAGCTCCTGCTGAATTGGTCCTGTTGAATAGAGGAACAGGCATTTGGGCACTCACTAACACTTCAACCCTCCCTGATTTGACATAGAAACAGCAGGTCACAGTTGTTGCCCTCTGAACTCAGACTAAAGGGCTATGAGATGAATTTGTATCCCAAATATCTTGGGGCTTTGATCATTTAGAAGCGAGTAATCGCACAGTGAAGACCTATTTTATGTGTTGATCTGATTTTGACCTTGACCTAAAAGTAGGTCCCTTCAGCTGCTCCGTTGTTTGCACTCGGGGTTGCCACAGCAAATCTGAGGTGGTTCTGCATGTTGAAGTGGCACAGGTTTCTTTGACCAAAACATCAAATCTAGGCTTGCATCTCAGATGTACCTCCTGGCAAATTGTAGCTGAACTTTCAGGTCTTCTTTTTAAGAAAGTCCTCCTCTTTACCTCCTTATCATGAAGCTGTATAATGTGATACAAAATGCAAAACGTGCACTGTGCACAATTTCTTTAGTCACAGCCACAGAAGCCTGTAACTTCTTCTGTGTTGTCTGGGTGTCTTGGTGGTTTTCCTCACTCTTGTCCTTCTTGCACAGTCACTCAGTTTTTGAGAACTATGTACTTCATACAGACTGGCCATAGAGTGCCATACTGTTTGTATTTCTTCATAATTGATGTAAATAAAGTCCAAGACATTTTCAGTGACTTGGAAATGTTTATGTATCCATCCCCTGACTTGTCTGAAGAAAACTGGCAATAAAACTGATTATTTACAAAGAGTTCCATTACTTATGCAATCCATCATCTTGGCTTTTATATTTTTAATTAATTTATATCAGTTTCTAGAGATTTGCTTTAAGTGTGAGTTGTGGAATTTTTATATTGAAAAGCCTGATTTACTTTTTGCATTTGAAATGGCATAAACAAATTAAAATGTGTGAAATACCAAGCAGCCCAATACATTTGGACACTGTACGAGGTCTGTCCATAAAGTATAGGTCCTTTTAATTTTTTTCAAAAACTATATGGATTTCATTCATATGTTTTTACGTCAGACATGCTTGAACCCTCGTGCGCATGCATGAGTTTTTCCACGCCTGTCAGTGACGTCACGTGGAGGTTTTCAGCTTGAAACAGGCTGATGATGGTGCCTGGGACTGCTGCGCGACGTCTCGCACTGTGGGAAGTCCTTAAAGCGACAGTATCACCTCAAAATCTCTCATCAGCCGTTAAAATTTTCACTGAAAACCAGCTTAATTTTTCGAACCGTGTCCACTTCGATGTGTCTCACAGGTTTAGAAAAAATTTTGATCAAACAAAGCGCCAGTCTCTCAGCAACTTCTCAGGCAAAGGAATTCCGACGAGGGGCTGGACGACTCCTCCCACAAGGAGTGCTCACAGGCGAATGACGTCACCAACAGGCGTGGAAAAACGCATGCATGCGCACGAGGGTTCAAGCATGTCTGACGTAAAAACATATGAATGAAATCCATATAGTTTTTGAAAAAAATAAAAAGGACCTATACTTTATGGACAGACCTCGTATATAACAAGTCCTGGTGCTAAGACAGTCTGTGAGTGATTTGACAACTTGCATAAACGAAGATTAGGCATGAGTATTTTAATGAATGGAACAAGCCAAAACAATAAGCAAACAAGAGACCAAAAAAAGAGCCTATTTGTTATATTCCCTACACACACAGACCAAGCAATGCTTTTTCATTTCTTGTCTGTAACTTTGTCAGTGGCAAGTCATTCTCTGGCCTTTTTATTTGGTCTTCTACATTTCAGTTATTAAATAAACTTTCAATATATGGCAGAGGAGTTGACAATACATACAAATTTTGTGTTTGAAAATATATACTACATAGTAGATATACTTTATCCCACTAATAATTTTCTGTTATGACACAGGGTGTCAGATGTTTTTCTCACTTTTTGCTATTTTAGATAATAAATATAAATATAGATACATTAACTAGTAAAAACAGAACTTGCAGTCCATGAGAGGAAATGATAACAACGCCAGTGATACCAAATGTTATTAAATTTGACAGCAAAACAATTAGGAGTCCTATATAGGCCCTAAGTCACATTAATGCTGGTGTGTAAGCATCTCCAGAGACTGTTGCATGAAGCAGATGAGAGTGCACACCTCCCCCTGAATGGGACACCAATCCATGTAAGCTACTGCTCTGGCCAAGGTCGGTACAAATTTACAGCTTAGTCGACTGAGACAATGCGGATTAAGTGTCTTGTCCAAGAACACAGACAGGTGCAGGATTCAAACCCAGGTCCACATATTGGCAGGCCAGATCAAGCATATTTTTCTCGTCAGTGCATTCTAAACAATTTGTGTCACACCCGTTGTGTAAAAGTCAATGATACAAAGGGCTAGTGGCCGGCGATCACCAGTGGTGGGCACAGCTAACCAAAAAGTTAGCTTCGATAACCATGAATCCAATAACTGAAAAGTTATCTTTTATGACGCTAAACCGATAAACTGCTAAAAAATGTATCTTTATTACAGATAACCGATAACTTTTATTTGGACACAGCCATTTCAGATTACACTGTTGGTTTCTGAAAAAAACAGTTTCACTTTAAGTGCTGCAGGGGCTGCTGGGTAAATTTAAGGATCACAAACGCAAAAACAATGCATAAAAAAATGAATGAATACAAAAATAAAACCCCAAACACTGTCATCATCTTTCAAAAGCAGTAAAACATTTCATTTATTATTTATTTAATTTTATTAAAAGTCACAGTTTATCTCGGTATTAGCTATACCGTCATTATGAACTAAAAGCTTCTGCTTTTTTCACTTGCTTTGAACCCTGTGGCTTAAACAACCGAAATACGTCCATTAATGCATTGATTGGCAGAGTAAAATACAAGTACACGTAGTAAATATAAATTCTTACCTTTTAGTTTCAATGGGATTCATTAAATTCTGAAGAAAATATTCCACCTAAAGCGTCCTGATTCTCCAAAACGGTGTGTAAACGGTGAAGAAAATTCCCTGCAGCTGCGCCTTGAGATCTTCTCTCCCCCACCGAGGTCTTGGCGATTAAATTATCCTGTGCCACAAAGAAATGAAATAAAATAAAATAATGTTAAAATTACTCCATTTTGTTTGTGTCGAGCTGACGGTGACAGTATAGCGTCCAAAGTGAACCTGAACTACACTATCCACAATGCTCCCTGCATCGACCGGTGATTTATGTCTTGCGCTTAATGATGACATCATCAACAAGCAACAGCCAATCTGCCATAAACCACTGATCTACACACGACAGGGATTAAAATGTTTGATTTTAGGGTTTACAAACGTTTTTGACCGTTAAACTTTGCTCACTTTACCAGCAAAAAAAAAAAAAAAAATGTTAGTGGACTGAAAGTTATCGGAACTAAATTTATCGGAAGATAATTGTTCCAATGATGGTTTTAAAACTTATCTGAAAAGCTAATCCACTAACAAAAACATCAGCTTCGATAATTATCGGTTATCAGATTAGCTGAACAGTACAATACGATACGGTACACTTTATTGTCCCCTCTGGGAAATTTGTCTTGGACTCCAAGAGCTGCACAGATAAAACTGCCAACGCCCACCACTGGTGATCACCTTAGTATTTCTTCTGTTTTCCTTGTTGCTGACAAATTATACTGTATTTGTTGTCTTTCTGATGCCTGTTTCTGTTTTTTTCTCTCTGTTTGAGGTGTGGCTCCATCCAGAGATGGGTGTGGTATCTGTTTCTGAAACCCTCCTGTCCCGTGCACCGGCAACATTTCTTGTATATTCTTTTTGTGAATTGTTTTATAATTTGTGTCATTTGTGTCAGTAGCATGGCCCAAGCAGAGGGTCAACCCATTGAGTCTGGTCTGCTTGAGGTTTCTTCCTCAAATCATCAGAGGGAGTTTTTGTGAAATTGGGTAGTGGGGAGGCTCTAGTTAGATTATGAGCTGGCACTGCTGTTTGGGTAGTCCATGGTGTGCTGCTTTGTGCCAAATGGTGGTTGGTGGTGCTTCTTTGCCCAGTCTTGTATTTCTGTTGATGTTGCCCCTCTACTGGTGATTTCTCCTTCATTAGAGCAGTGATCTACCTCAGGGTACATGTTTATCTGGTATTTTTGAAAGCGGGTCAGGCAACCATGGGGCACCTATGGACATAAGTCTCTGTGCCTTTACTGTAATTTTTGTGTTCATCAGTGGCATTTGAACATTTCCTCTGGAATACTTGCAGCTGTCAGGTGTGTACTTGCCAACAGAGCTCATGCCAGGCTACAGGACCACTCTGCTGCCTGGCAAAATTCTGTAAAAGTTCTCACTCAATACAAAACAACAGAAAAATGTACAGCATGAAGAAATCCCACCAGTGAGAAATAAAATGTGTAAGGACCCAACTCTGACGACTCTGAAAATCCATATATATATATATATATATATATATATATATATATATATATATATATATATATAAAATTTCATTAAGATCAATAGTGTGTGTTATTGGTGAAAAGTAAATAAAACAGTCTTGATGTCTCTTGGAGTCCAAGACAAATTTCTTTGAGGGACAATAAATTGTATCGTATCGTATCGTATCTTCTGCTGCCATCTAGCATCTGACCGATCAGTTTAATGGTGTGCGCTTCACCCATTTAGTTGAGAGTCAACAAAAGTACAATCCCCACAACAAGGCCTAAAACAGCAAATGGCAAATAAGATTTTGGGGTATCACCCAGTGCACTGGAAACAGAGATTATGGGCCTGCAGCCAAGTATACCCTTATTTTTATCATATTATCTGACACAATGACACTTGACACTTGAACTCCAGCCTATGTATTCCATAGCCTATGATAATCTTCTTAGAATGGTAACTACAGCCAGAAGCACAGTGGTTTAAAATGCTCCTGTCATGTTTAAAAGTATACCACATTATTTGTCTGATTATAATGTGTATAATAAGGTATAGTTTGTACAACATCCATCCATCCATTTTCTATACCCACTTACTCCAATGAAGGGTCACAGGGGCTGGAGCGTATTCCAGCTGTCACAGAGTGTGAGGCGGGGTACACCTTGGACAGGATGCCAGTCTATCATATGACTGTACCATATACACTCTAATGTTATTGAGTTTCAGTCTGTAAAGGGGCCAATAATTACATTTGCTCTAATTTGTGGAAAATTTGTGCAAATTACTGTCTGAAATAATTAAATTTAAACAAAGGAACAATTGTGACTTGTTTGAATGCTTGTTCACTAAACTAAAGGACAGACAAGGTCAATGTGATCAGTGATGCATTTTACCACCTAACATGATAACTGAGCACAACAGATGATTATTAATAATAGGATTTTTAAAATCTTATTAGCTGAGCCAATAAATTACATTATTTCTTTTCTCTCTCTCTCTTTAACCAAAATTGCATTTTTGATTTTTGACCTGTATATAAACTGTCACTGGCGTTTGTCACCAGTTTCGCTGTTTTTAACTTGATAATTCAAACATGTTCTGATGGGTTTTCTGATTATCTTCAGCCTACAGATGCCCAAAGTGACGCTCGCTCCTTCCTGACGGAGGAGATGATTGCAGGTCAGTCTGTCTGGCTTTTTCCTGTGTGGTTGTTCCAGTGTTTATAAGTGCTGCTTTTTTTGTGATGAATAGAATGGACCCCCCCCCCCCCATCTCATTTTTTTTTTTTTGCCAGAGAATTTCTTTCTCTTTGGAATTGTCTCAATTTTCAAAGCACACTGAAATTTCTTGAGGATAGATTTTTTTTGTGTGCACTCATGAATTACAATTAATACAGAGATTATCACATAAACAATTGTTTAATCTGCACAGAAAAATACTTTGTGTACAATAGCTGGTAGAAGAGTTCAATCCATCTTGTGCAAACTGGTTCAGGCAGCCAACTCTACTCACCCCGCTGGATTCACATGGCGTGCATCATATAGTATTATACTGCATGCTCTTTTCATGTGCTGGTAAATAAATGTGTGTCCTGCTCAGTCACACACTGCAAACAAATTGCTGCTTTTCTGCAAATATCAACGCACTGTCAATACTGCGTATGTGCATTTTCAGTTGCCTCACCTCCATCACAGAACTCACCTGGAGGTTCTGACTGCATTATTCAGGACAGAGAATTACATCTTCACTCCACTGTCATCCTTGGTGCTGCGGGGAGTGACATTATCTGCTGCACTTACATAAATAACTAAATGTTTCACATGAGTTTGCTGTTACTCACGCATCCACAGAATGGCGCTGTTGCGCTCTCTTTATATTTTCTCTGTGTGCACTCTGGTTTGTATTAAGTCATTTAATCCACAACTGAAGGTCATCATTTCTAATTGGCTGGTCTCCAATCACAGCCAGTGGCTGAGGGTGACTGGAGGAGATCGAAACAGAAGAAAATGAAGAAGAATTTAGTTTAGTTTCAACTTTTATTTCAACAATGACCTCCTCTGTTCTAGAATTCAAGGCTGCCTTCGACATGTTCGACACAGACGGAGGTGGTGACATCAGCACCAAGGAGCTGGGAACCGTGATGAGGATGTTGGGTCAGAACCCCTCAAGAGAGGAGCTGGATGCCATCATTGAGGAGGTTGATGAGGATGGTGAGCAAGAGGGAGTTCAATAACAAACAGTGTATTATTTTGACTCTTGTGAGGATAACCAAGCAAATTTGTCCCACAGAGCATCATAGATGGTCACAACTGGACCAGTCCAGTTGTTTGAATTGGTGGTGTCATTTTTATTTTAGGTTTCAAATGATTCCCAACATATTAACTCATTTGCCTTTTGCATTACACTGTCATAAGTATAAAGACAGAGTTCAACTGTGATTTAAAAAAAAAAACGTTCTGTTAAGTTTATCTCTTCAATCGAACAATTTAGCTGATTTCACAGTGTTACTGTGTGAACTGAAATAAAGGGAGGGATCATTTCTTTGGGGAAAAAACTTAACTGGAGAAAATAATAAGGGGTGAATTTTGGTTTTGTTACATTATGTGACACCACTTGTTTCTGCCAATGTGTTCTGTTTGAGCCAACAGAAACTTACCTTACAAATATTTTAACATGAAAATGGAAACTGTGCTACAACTTTCTAAGACATGTGGCATAATATCCACAGAAGCACATGCTGACACAAAGACAGGACGATGCAGTGTAATACACTCAGGGGCAGATTAATATGACTACATATTAGACCCTTAAAATCCCCTAAAGTCACAGAACGCAGGTGAAAAGTGGGCAGTAAAAATAATGAAAAAACATTCACTGTCACTTTACTCTTGTTTTATTTATTTATTTATTAACAAATATGTAAAATATCTGTTTTTGAAAAATACATTTAGACAGAAAAATAGCTATTCTTGTTACTCAGAAGGTTGTTGTGTCTGAATGATTTCCTCTTCTACTGTGTGAGTTATAGTGCAGCAGATTAGAGAATATTTACAGGGGAATCTTTCAAATGGTGATACAAGCACCAAATTCAACACAAATAGTCCTGAGACATTACTCTTTTGAAAAAGCAGACTATCCACTCGATTTTTCAATACACAGCCAGGTAGGGGTCAATGAAGAATTACACAGGGATCAAAATTAAAAGATGCTCCAATCATATTGAAAACTATACCACATTATTCATCCAACCATAAAGATTCCAGAAAGGTATAGTTTGGACTATCTTTGACTAAATGTTATGAAGTTATGGGGCAAAAACAGTGACAAAAATCAATTTCAGTTTGTACGGGAGGCCAAAGTTAAAGTTGCTCCAATTTTGGTAAATAGTGAAGCAAATTATTGGTTGAGCTAATAGGATTAATAAATTAAATAGATTTGACCATGTTGAATGTTTACTGTCCAAAGTAAAGGTCAAACAATGTCAACGTCCATTTGATTCTATGGCATATGACATATGTTACCCTGTAACATGATAACTAAGTACGACACATGGTGCAAACTATTCCTTTTTAAAACCCTATTCACTCAACCAATAATTTGCATCACTTTGTACCAAAATTGGAGCAAGTCATGCAGTTGTGAATGTACGTTTATACATACACGTTGGCAAAAAACTACATTTTCTCCAACAGCACAAGCACAAACATTTTATTTTATCATATGAATATAAATTTTATCCATATAAATTTATTTTAAAAACATTTTCAAGATAGAATTATTTTACTTTTTTCTGTGACAGGGCGAGTCAGTCAGTCAGTCAATCAGTCAGTTAAGGGGTCTGGAAAATTTATCTTAGTAACTATGTAAAAACACCTGCATAGACATTTGATGGACGGAGGCTGAGAACCAGTGAACCCCTTGTTTTGGGCCATCTTGGTATCTTAACATGCAAAATAAAATAAAGACATAGAGGCCTGTCAAGTTGCTTGTGAAGAGCCCTTGTTGTTAACTGCAGTGTCTTGGTGGCCACTGGAGGCCGCTGTTGTTTGTTATTCACTGTCAGACTGTTTGGCGAGTCAACAGTTTACATATACCAAAATAAAGTTATACGATAATAAACAATGAAATATTCAGGAAGATTACAGAAATTTGTGGAATTACTTGAAAAAGCTTCTGAATGACTACTTGACATCATTGTCGGCTGATTGGGGAACCTGAGGGCCTCCCTGAAGAACTAAAGCCTTCTTGCCATTCAGTGCATGAATTGAAGAATTAAGACAATTCTGGATCTGCACAAATCTGGTTCCACCTTGACCCATCATGGTACTACAAGCAACTGTGCACTCTGTTATTACAAGCAACAGTGCCCTCCAGTGGCCAACATGACCCTTTGATTGGCAATAAGGCTGCAGCTTGATTTTGCATGCCCCAACACAGGAGGTCCACTTGTCCTCACCTGTGTCTGTCAGCTGCCAAAGTTTCAGAGCCTGCATTAGTTTGTATCAAGTTATTTATGGATTTTTTTGTCACTGACTGACTGAACACATTCATCCTGTGCATATGGCCTTTCACATGCACACAAACCTCTGTTCTACAGTTCCAGCAGAACCTCAGGATCACAAATAAGGAATTAATGAAGCAGTGGAGTCATTGGATAGAAACAGGACATCATCCAGCACAAACACAACAATTCATCACCATGACCTGAAACACTGTCGACCAAGGAGGAAGAAATTAATCCAAAATTGATCTTTAAAAAAATGCACAGGCTCTTGTCCTGTGATCAAATGCAAACTGACTTAACAGACATATAGTCTGATCAAACGGAGCGTGCAATAGAGGAAAATTCAGTTTGAAAGGTTTTTTTTTTGCCAAAGTGTATGATCATACAGATGTGTCACACATCCACACGGTGAGTAACATGAATAAAGCTGCTGTCATGTAAAAAATGTAGCAAACATGAACCTAAGTCTAACATGTAGCTTCTGCGATATAAAATCCTGTTTTATAGGGGGAACACAGTCAGATCATGTAGTTTTAACATAACATGCAACATCTTAAAATCTAACTTCCTCAGTGAACATAACAAAATTATGGAAAGTATTTCCATCCAAGTAAAATGCATTAATGTAGCCAGAAACAATTTTGCTGAGTGAATGTAAATTTATTGGGTCAACATGATGAATTTGCGTTATTATTTAATTACCATGGTTTAGGCCAGTTACATTTGTAAGGGTAAATGTAAAAAAAAACAAAACAAAACACTAAGTCCCTTTGGCCGCTCACTTGTTTGCGCTTGGGGTTTCCACAGCAAATCCAAGGTGGATCTGCATAAACTGTGCTAAGTTGACATGATTAGGTTGACATGTAACTGTAGTATTTTAAAAGTAGTTGTAACTACCCCAATAAATTAAGTAACTCATACTCATATCAAACAAGTTTTAATGGCCCAAGGAAATTAGATCAGTGTGTTACATTTAACCTTACAGGGCAGGGGTGGTGGCCAAGTGGTTAGTGCGCTTGATGTCAGTATGGAAGGTTCCGGGTTCAAACTCCACCCCTGCCACATTTCTCCATGTAACGTGGAGTTGCGTTAGAAAAGGCATCTGGCATAAAACCTGTACCAATTCAACATGCAAATCCACCTGAGGTTTGCTGCACCGACCCTGAACACAAACAAAGGAGCAGCTGAAGGGACCTATTTTTGTTACATTTACCCTTGCAAATCTAGCTGGCCTGAACCACAGTAATGCAAATTCATCATATTGGCCCAACAAATTTACACATAGGTCATTCAGCAAAATTGTTTCTGGTGAAGTTAACACATTTTACTTGGGTGGAAATAACTTACATAATTTTATTATGTTCACTGAGAAACTTATTTTTTGAGTGTATACTGCTGGTCTGAAACTCATAAAATTGACATATTGACTTTAATTAAATTACTTTTGTCAACAGGTTCCACAAAATTGTTTAACATCACTTAAAAGCCAAAAAGATGAAGTTAATTTGACTTAATGGGACTAATATTCTTCAGAATAATAAAGACATGCATTTTAACAAAAGTGAAGACCATAAGTTAAAAAGTTAAACACTTAACATGCTCTCTCCGCTCTATGCACTCAAATTGTCTTCTCAGCACCAGGACCAAGCTCAGCACTGTGGGTGATCAGGTCTTCTGTGGATTACTCTTCCCAACTACCTGAGGGCACCACAAACCATGGAGAGTTTTTTTTAAAAAGGGCTTAAAACCTTTCTTTTTAGCAAATGCTATAACTTCTAATTAACTTCACTTTTTTTAATCTTTCCTCATATTTTTATGGTGTCTTACATTAGTTTTATGTGATTTGGAACTATGTTTTTATTCTTGTAGCACTTTGAGATTATTATTATTATTATTATTATTATTATTATTACAATTATTAAAAATAGATATCATGCCAAGCTCTTTTCTTTCTTTCTTTCTTTCTTTCTTGTATATACTTGTGGCTGGAATGAATTCACCATGTAAGGAAACATAGAAAATGACACTTCATTTATGTCTGTATGACACATAGTGGGGCAAATATATGATGTGCACATTTTATTGATTGATATATAAATTTTAAAATGTTAATAGATATCATGCCAAGTTCAGTTTTTCCCCTGAGGATAACAAATAGCAATATCCAAGATGGTCACTATGCCATTCTGCAATCTTTAATAAACCAATAAATAGAAAAATGAATTTATTAATTAAATATTTTTTTTAAATAAAATAAAAAGATTACTATATTTCATACAGACACAAATTAAGTGGAGTTTTGTTTTTTCACATGTTGAATGTGAGAAACAATGTGTGTGGTTGGTGCTAAACCATAAAACACAGACAATCATTTCACATATCTGCCCCAATATAAAGTACATCTCGCTTGTTTTGAGTGAAGGGACTAATACTTCAAAATAGCCAATGATAATTACTTATAATATAATGTAAACGGTTGATGAATGTTCTCATCCATCCAGAAATCCGATATCTGGACATTTACTCCAGCAACAAGACTTCATGTCTTGACAGTAGAACTGAGCAAACCACGCCTAAGCTCCGCCTATAGGCCCCGATTGGAGCTCTGTAGAAATCAAAAAACACTGTCCATTGATGATGATATGAAATTTGGAAAATAGAATGTGGAGGCAGGAGTTAGACTGCACTGCACTTGTATTTGCAGCTTCTTCTGTCTTTCTGCTTCCTCTGTCATGTGTTGTCTTTCCTCAGGCAGCGGTACCATCGACTTTGAGGAGTTCTTGGTCATGATGGTGCAACAGCTAAAGGAGGACCAGGCTGGAAAAAGCGAAGAAGAGCTGTCAGAGTGCTTTCGCATTTTTGACAAGTATGACAGTCAAAGAGAGAACCCAGCACACACTGCATGCTTCTCCACTCTCATTTCAGATTACTTTGCTTCACTGAAATTCCACATGAGTAACTGTGGTACTGAATAGTGAAGAATATTAGCGTTACTTTGAACATTGTTGCATTAAAACAATTTATCAAATCAGGGGACCAGCATAGGAATGTCAGTATTTTATGGCACCAAATTGGACAGTTGGCTGCTGAGCTGCTTTGTGGACTAATCAATGCAAATTTACTACAATAATCATTCCATTTTTTTTAAATGGCTGAGTTGTCTGAATTTTTAGAGTTATGCAATAACTGAAATGAACTTTTGATGTTTTATCAGATGACTCGTCAAAGAAACAAAGGGAGATTAACACACACTCCTGGCTGTAAAACCAACCAACTGTTCAAATATGTTCTAATTCCCATGATGATGATGTGATTTCATTGTACAGTAATTGCCCTCAAACTGCAGTCTGCTTTATGGGTTCTTTTTCATCATTTATTTTTAAGTCTAATTTGCTGTGATAGTTAAAATAATAAAAATAATAAAAAACTTTGTCAGTGTTCCAATACAGTCATGCCCATAAGTGTTTGGACAATAACAGAATATTTGGATTTTTAGTTTTGTACACCACCACAGTGCAGTTGAACGTGTGCGTAAACAATCAATATGTGCTTGTAGGGTAGAGTCTCAGTTTTAATTCAAGTGGTTTCCAAAAAAAGTGTCATTCACTATTGAAGAATTAAACATTTGTACATATGACATAATGTTTTGAGCCTTCCCTTGTTTTTCACTAGGGGTCGCTACAGCATGTCCAAGGTGGATCTGCATGTTGGTTTGGCACAAGTTTTACACCTGATGTCCTTACTAGAGGTGGGCGGATCGATCCTAATATCGATAATATCGATACCAATGCTGGTATTGATAGTGAACGATCCTCGTGTAAAAAGCTTGATACTCAAGCTTTTTGTTGTATGGCTGGGGGGCCTGGCTGCCTTTTTGTTTCTGTCTTTTGTTTTTCCTTCCAGGTGGCTTGCATTTGGGACTGAGTGGCTGTGTTGCTGAGGTTATCAGGACCTCACCCTGATCACCTGCGGCTCGTCAGGACTCACAGCTGAGGTGCATCTATATGGATTGGAACATGGTGGCATTTAAGACTGGAGTATACAGTGTGTATTTGCCAGAGACTCGACCTTGTGACCAGACGGGTGAGATCGTCGTCTCGGGAGCCATCTCATCATCAGTGGATGCAGAGAACGTCCAGGGTTTGATGCACGGTCTGTGAAAGAGGAGGGGGTGAGGTCTCACGCTCGTCAGCACACTTCCTGAGGTACGTTAGATTTTGTGACTAACATTTATACAGTCAGTAAATGTGGTGTCCCTCACACCTTTATTATATTGAGCTGTATGTTAGTCATGTATCGGCTTCCACTGCAGTGGAGTTTTGTGAACTGGATGTTCCATGCCTGCAGGTTGGGAAGCTGATTAGTAATCAAGCCAGGAAGTGTTTGCTGTTTGTACACCTTTAAGTGTTCTCTCTGTGTGTAGAGTGTGGACTCACATAATGGTTCCTTCTTTCACAGACTCGGTTTGTTGCGGCCACCTGGGGGGTGTCGGTGGGGTCCTTGGGTCCGAACAGCTTCTGGCTCCGGACCGTTAGCGCTGCTGGGAGCGCACCACGCCAGACCGCACTTTCTTTTGTTGTATTTTGTATCACTGTTATGTATTAAATTCAGTTAGCCTTTGTACCGTGCTCTGCTTATTTCATACTGGGTCCTTCAAACGCTGGTCGGTTCTCCGAGCTGCGTCCGACACATAACAGTAGTCTCTGGCCAAACATCACGGACCCAGCGGTAGCAGAGACGGTAACGCGCCGGGAAGGCGGCAGCAGACGTTCAGTAGTTATCCGGATCAGTTGCGGGTGCTCTCCGCCCGGATGGTGCGTGTTTGAGACCCATTACTGAATACTGATTTGTGCTCTCTTGCAGCCGTGTTCCTGTGTTTGTGCCTTATCCGTGGGTCGTGGTGGCGACAGCTTCGCGTCACGCTCCGACCGGATAAGAGGTTTAAACGGGAGCTGCAAGAGTGTGTCTGTAATGGGTGGCACGGGTCGCTGAGCTTCCTGTGTTACAGTTGTAGCCCCGTTTCCCCGGATAAAGATAATTACTGCGTCTGTTGTATCAGCTCCGGCATTATTTAGTTGAGCACATTTTGGTTGTGTGTTGCACACAGCTGCGCACGGAGATGCAGCTCGTTTGTTTTTTGTCACCAAAGGGGTTTTTTCATTTTTAGCACTTTGGCTCCCTCTTTTGGTGACTGAGTCACATTACCGTCAAGCTCTTAAGTTGGAACAGGTGTGTTCCATTTGTTGGAGCTTGACGGTATAAATCACTTATTTGTTTTGTGTTAGTTCATTTTGTGTGTTTGTGTGGGTGTTTTTTGAGTTGGTTTTTGTGTGGGATTTTATTTTTTGTTTTTCACTATTTAGTGTCTGGGGTCGTGACCCTGCAGTTCTGTCAAAAAAAAAAAAAAAAAAAAGGACCCAAACAACTGTATGTTGGTCTGTTAGTCTTTCTTTTTATTTCTTTTTGTTTCACCTCCCCAGGGTTTGATGGGACGGTCCCCTGGGGGGGTGATGGGGTGGTACTCGGGTTTTTTTTTCTTTTTTTTTTGTTTGCTTTTGTTATGCCCTCTCTTCTCCTCTGACTCCAGCCGGGTGAGCCGTAGTGTCGGCATTGCTGGAGGGGTGCAGTTTGGTTGTGCTGGGCAGTTCCCAGGTAGCCTCTGCACCCGGGAGGGGGGGGGGGGTTTGGGGTGTTTTCTTTTTCTTCCCTCTCTTCTCCTCTGGCTCCAGCTGGGTGAGCCGTAGTGTCGGCGTTGCTGGAGTGGTGCAGTGTGGTTATACTGGGCGTTTCCCAGGTAACCTCTGCACCTGGGGGGGGGAGGGGTGTTTTTTGATTCCCTGTTCCACCTCCGGCTTCAGCACGCCTTTGGCCGTCTGCCATTGCCGTGGCTGAGGTTTGGGGCAGTGGGATATACCCGCAGCTAGTGGCTGGTGTAGAAGTCGGAGGAGTGGCGCCGTTTTGTGCCGTTTGCCATAACCGCTGTTCCACTCCTCCCGGTTGGCTTCTGGGGTATAGTCACGGTTGGTGACACTGGACGTGCTTCCAGTTTCCACTGCGCCAAGGGGGTGGGGTTGGGGTTGTTTTGTTTGTATGTTTTTTTTTTTTCCTCTCTTCTTGTTTTTCCCCCCAGTTTCCGCCCTCAGGGTTTGACTGTGGTGTCCTCTGGGGGGGAAAGGGCTGTGGGTCCATCTAGCCATAGACAGCCGGGGCTGGGTCCGTTGGTCATGAGGGGAGGCGTCTCCTGGGGTTGACGAGTGGTCCTCTGGGAGGCGCTGGGAGTCCCCGTGGGTGACGTTGGATCCCAGAGGGACCTCGGCTGTGGTTATTACTCCTGGAGCTGGCGGGAAGTCCTCTGGGGGGTGTTGGTCCCTACATGTCGTTTGGGGGGGGGGGGGTGTTTTCGCATTTTTATTTGTAAGCTTAAGTTTGGGGTTTTTTCTTTTCTCCTCTTCCCGGGGTTTGATGGGACGGTCCCCTGGGGAGGGGGGGTGTTTTGGTTGTTTGTGTTTGTCTTTTTTGTTTTATGACTAATGACCGCACATGGTTGGATAAAGGCTGACCGCACAGGTTTAAGAACTCCTGGCCACACCTGTGCTAAGTGACTGACTGAAACAAAGGCAAGGATGCAGCCAGAGGTGAGGACATCAACCATTCTGTTGGAAGAGGAATGCAGATGCGGTTTCCAGCCATGGTCCCTGGAGGGGGGTGTTTCTCCTGGGCCAGGTTTGTGTGGTCGCCGGGAGGCTTCCCGTGAGGGTGGGGTACTGTTGTATGGCTGGGGGGCCTGGCTGCCTTTTTGTTTCTGTCTTTTGTTTTTCCTTCCAGGTGGCTTGCATTTGGGACTGAGTGGCTGTGTTGCTGAGGTTATCAGGACCTCACCCTGATCACCTGCGGCTTGTCAGGACTCACAGCTGAAGTGCATCTATATGGATTGGAACATGGTGGCATTTAAGACTGGAGTATACAGTGTGTATTTGCCAGAGACTTGACCTTGTGACCAGACGGGTGAGATCGTCGTCTCGGGAGCCATCTCATCATCAGTGGATGCAGAGAACGTCCAGGGTTTGATGCACGGTCTGTGAAAGAGGAGGGGGTGAGGTCTCACGCTCGTCAGCACACTTCCTGAGGTACATTAGATTTTGTGACTAACATTTATACAGTCAGTAAATGTGGTGTCCCTCACACCTTTATTATATTGAGCTGTATGTTAGTCATGTATCGGCTTCCACTGCAGTGGAGTTTTGTGAACTGGATGTTCCATGCCTGCAGGTTGGGAAGCTGATTAGTAATCAAGCCAGGAAGTGTTTGCTGTTTGTACACCTTTAAGTGTTCTCTCTGTGTGTAGAGTGTGGACTCACATAATGGTTCCTTCTTTCACAGACTCGGTTTGTTGCGGCCACCTGGGGGGTGTCGGTGGGGTCCTTGGGTCCGAACAGCTTCTGGCTCCGGACCGTTAGCGCTGCTGGGAGCGCACCACGCCAGACCGCACTTTCTTTTGTTGTATTTTGTATCACTGTTATGTATTAAATTCAGTTAGCCTTTGTACCGTGCTCTGCTTATTTCATACTGGGTCCTTCAAACGCTGGTCGGTTCTCCGAGCTGCGTCCGACACATAACACTTTTTTTTCTCTCCCGCACGCACTGACTGCTGCGAAAGCAGATTCATCAAAGTCTACTCTCTGTCTGTAAGAGCAGCACTGTGCTGTGTCACACAACACAGAGCAGTGCACCCTTGTATTGTGGTTTGTCAGCCCTCTACCTCAGGAGATTTTGTTTTAAGTTGTGTTGAGTGATATTTTTTAAACAAAAATGTTGATTGTGATAGTAAAGTATTTTCATGTCACTTACAATGTTTGGCAAAATTCTATCGTAGGTCTTTTGGATCCTTTGGATCTATGAAGCTTAAATATGAAAAAGTATTGGTATTGATATCGGCGATACTGGGCCTGTATTTACTTGGTATCGGATCAATACCAAAATTCCTGGTATCGCCCACCTCTAGTCCTTACTGACAGAATTCCACATTAAATGGAGAAATGTGGTAGGGGTGGGGTTTGAACCAGGAACCTTCCTCACTGAAACCAAGCACACTAACCCCTTTTGCCCCCACCCCTGCCAATTTGACAAACTAAATATAAGAATTGCTTTCAGTACAATCCATCACTTTTACAACCAGTCTGACTTTTAGACAAGTCAGAGGTGCTTGGTGTGGCAGTGGGGCCCTGCATGGCTACACGTATGTGGCACTGCTGCAACTCACCACGATCATTCACATAATCGCCTATATTTTTATCGTTCACACTCTGCACATAGATTCAACGGCTTCCCCACGTACATATGCACATTCATATAACTCACATCTTCTCTATATACCTAATAACCCGTATAAAATCCTGAATAGTTCTGTGCTCACTGCAGTCATACTGCAATAATATAATCAGACAGGGGTCACTACACCATGAAGCTGTGTAATCACTGATGCAGGAGACCAAAGTTGCCCTCTGCACATTTGACCTTGTCACAGTCACAGAGGCCTATCTTTATCTTTATCTTTATTTATTTATTTGACAGGGACAATGCAATCAAACATAGTTACAAAACAAACTTTGCAGCTGATGCGATGCACACAGAGTATAGCTACTGCTAGTTTTCAACTCCTGTCCCTGGTTGAGCTTTTCTACACTAACAAGATATTATCTAAAATACAAATTCATTTACATAAAAACATTTCATCTATAAATAACAGTTCAAAAACAGTTCAGAAGTTCATCACTCACACATCTCATTCATTCATACTCTCACACATGGGTGTAATTTTGGTTTATTTTAAGCCAAGATTTAAGTTTGGATGAGAACAATTTAAACTCGCTGATGGACTATACATCCTTCAAAGTTGGCTGACTGTCTTGGTGGCTTCCCTCACTTGTGTCCCTTCTTGCATGGTCACTCAGTTTTTGAGAACTGCCTACTCTAGATAGATTCACCATATGGCACCAAGATGTTTCTATTTCTTTGTGGTGGTTGATGTAAATGAAGCCCAAGACATAATTCACTGTCTTTAAAAGTGCTGATTTTTGTCCACAACTGTCCTCATATTTAGTTTGTCCAATTTGCTTATGGGATCTGAAAATGAAGGGAGTATATGTAAAAATGGGAATAATTCCTAAATGTTAATGTAATGCTTTTATTAATCCATTTAAATTAAAGCTGAAAGTCTACACTATAAACATATGCTCCATTGTGGTGGTGCACAGAGGCACAATGACAAAAACCTGTCACTGTCCAACTACTTATGGACCTGGCTGTAGGTTCAAGAAGCTTCTAAATATCCTCAATAAATATAAATGGTCAAATATGTGGCCACTTTTCACATTAACAAATATATAATTTTTTTTATGAAACTCTTCTACAATTTATAAGAAAATTGAGTTGAATTAAATCAGGCCCTGACAGTATTTTTAATTATTTGCTTATTTTATTATTATTATTGGCAACTTGCAGTACACTGAGCAGAAGACCTACAAATGACATTTTATGTTGTCGCACTAATTAAGTTAAATGAAAATACATCAAACCGTGCAATCAGAATTCTCTGGTGCCTGAAGCTTTTGCACAATACTGTATGAACCTAATCATATGGTTAGACTGTATTTAGAGTCTGGATACTCAAAGACGAGGAGCATTACTTTCAGCACATGTAAATACATTTTAGTTATCACCAAACAAATTCACTGTGTGGAAAGACAAATCTTTCCTTTTACAAAGGCAAAAATCATCACTTTTTTTCCAAAAACAGAGAGATGGCTGATCCTGTAAAAGATAGAAATCAACATAATTAATGCAAGTTAAAGCGCACAAACAAGCACAAACTCATTTTAGCTGTATAACTGTGGCACAGGTTTAGCTGCACTTTTTAAGGAATTTCTTTTTTCTGTGTTAGTACTGATGTCCAAGAAAATAGGCCGGTCAGAGGTCAAGTTTTGCACCATTATTTTTTTGTCACAGGAATGGAGATGGTTTTATCGACAGGGAGGAATTTGGAGACATCATCCGTCTTACTGGAGAACAGCTCACAGACAAGGACATCGATGAGATATTTGGAGATTCGGATACAAACAAAGATGGAAAGATTGACTTTGATGGTACGATTAATTTACAAATTATATTACAAATAAGAGATTTGTCCTGAAGGACCTGTTGCTCCCTCTGAGTTGGTGCTGTACAGCAAGTGGCAGGTATTTGGACACTTAATGATATTAGAATCTTCCCTAATTTGACTAAAAAAAAAAAAAAATAGGCCAAGGCCTGCAGCCTCAGAACTGAAAAAGTTGTGAAATAACCTTATATACCAAATATGTTGGGTCTGCGATGATTTGGTGTTAAGTAATCACCCAGCCAAGGACATGCATAGAGAACTCGTATCTATAGCTCCTGCTCCCCGGTATTACATGTCATCACATCCACCACATTACAGAACCATCTTGGGTCCTAGATTGCAACCAACGAGGCAGATAACTGATCCATGTTCCCTCACAATGTAAGTGACACTGATCTGAGCCTCCCCAAGTAACTGCTCATTTGACAAAAAGTCATTCCAGGTTTACCCAAGGATCCTCTGAAGAGACCTAGTAGTAGTAGTAGTAAAGACATCTAGTTATCACTTTAGGCCACTAGTTAGCATCCACATCTCACAACCCTGCAATAACACAGGAATCAACACAGCCCTAAAGACTTGGAGTGTTGTTTCCCTGCAAAGGTATCAGCAACACCTCTGTCCAGCATTCTCGTGATGCCATAAAATCTTCCAAAGCTTCTCTTGAGCTCAAAGGCCATGGCAAGAATGCCACTGCCAAGATAAGCGAGTGGCTTTACAAGTTCGACACTTTGACTTCATACTGTACTCTTATGATGGTCAAGTCCACAAACTCACTGGAAGCCCACATCAATCAATCAATCAATTTTATTTATATAGCGCCAAATCACAACAAACAGTTGCCCCAAGGCGCTTTATATTGTAAGGGAAGGCCATACAATAATTACGTAAAAACCCCAATGGTCAAAACGACCCCCCTGTGAGCAAGCACTTGGCGACAGTGGGAAGGAAAAACTCCCTTTTAACAGGAAGAAACCTCCAGCAGAACCAGGCTCAGGGAGGGGCAGTCTTCTGCTGGGACTGGTTGGGGCTGAGGGAGAGAACCAGGAAAAAGACATGCTGTGGAGGGGAGCAGAGATCAATCACTAATGATTAAATGCAGAGTGGTGCATACACTCTGATATGCTCTCTCCTTCTAGTCCCCGTCAGTACTCTAGCTGCAGCATTTTGAATTAACTGAAGGCTTTTCAGGGAACTTTTAGGACAACCTGATAATAATGAATTACAATAGTCCAGCCTAGAGGAAATAAATGCATGAATTAGTTTTTCAGCATCACTCTGAGACAAGACCTTTCTAATTTTAGAGATATTGCGTAAATGCAAAAAAGCAGTCTTACATATTTCTTTAATATGCGCTTTGAATGACATATCCTGATCAAAAATGACTCCAAGATTTCTCACAGTATTACTAGAGGTCAGGGTAATGCCATCCAGAGTAAGGATCTGGTTAGACACCATGTTTCTAAGATTTATGGGGCCAAGTACAATAACTTCAGTTTTATCTGAGTTTAAAAGCAGGAAATTAGAGGTCATCCATGTCCTTATGTCTGTAAGACAATCCTGCAGTTTAGCTAATTGGTGTGTGTCCTCTGGCTTCATGGATAGATAAAGCTGGGTATCATCTGCGTAACAATGAAAATTTAAGCAATGCCGGTTAATAATACTGCCTAAGGGAAGCATGTATAAAGTGAATAAAATTGGTCCTAGCACAGAACCTTGTGGAACTCCATAATTAACCTTAGTCTGTGAAGAAGATTCCCCATTTACATGAACAAATTGTAATCTATTAGATAAATATGATTCAAACCACCGCAGCGCAGTGCCTTTAATACCTATGGCATGCTCTAATCTCTGTAATAAAATTTTATGGTCAACAGTATCAAAAGCAGCACTGAGGTCTAACAGAACCAGCACAGAGATGAGTCCACTGTCTGAGGCCATAAGAAGATCATTTGTAACCTTCACTAATGCTGTTTCTGTACTATGATGAATTCTAAAACCTGACTGAAACTCTTCAAATAGACCATTCCTCTGCAGATGATCAGTTAGCTGTTTTACAACTACCCTTTCAAGAATTTTTGAGAGAAAAGGAAGGTTGGAGATTGGCCTATAATTAGCTAAGATAGCTGGGTCAAGTGATGGCTTTTTAAGTAATGGTTTAATTACTGCCACCTTAAAAGCCTGTGGTACATAGCCAACTAATAAAGATAGATTGATCATATTTAAGATCGAAGCATTAAATAATGGTAGGGCTTCCTTGAGCAGCCTGGTAGGAATGGGGTCTAATAGACATGTTGATGGTTTGGATGAAGTAACTAATGAAAATAACTCAGAACAATCTGAGAGAAAGAGTCTAACCAAATACCGGCATCACTGAAAGCAGCCAAAGATAACGATACGTCTTTGGGATGGTTATGAGTAATTTTTTCTCTAATAGTTAAAATTTTATTAGCAAAGAAAGTCATGAAGTCATTACTAGTTAAAGTTAAAGGAATACTCGGCTCAATAGAGCTCTGACTCTTTGTCAGCCTGGCTACAGTGCTGAAAAGAAACCTGGGGTTGTTCTTATTTTCTTCAATTAGTGATGAGTAGTAAGATGTCCTAGCTTTACGGAGGGCTTTTTTATAGAGCAACAGACTCTTTTTCCAGGCTAAGTGAAGATCTTCTAAATTAGTGAGACGCCATTTCCTCTCCAACTTACGGGTTATCTGCTTTAAGCTGCGAGTTTGTGAGTTATACCACGGAGTCAGGCACTTCTGATTTAAAGCTCTCTTTTTCAGAGGAGCTACAGCATCCAAAGTTGTCTTCAATGAGGATGTAAAACTATTGACGAGATACTCTATCTCACTTACAGAGTTTAGGTAGCTACTCTGCACTGTGTTGGTATATGGCATTGGAGAACATAAAGAAGGAATCATATCCTTAAACCTAGTTACAGCGCTTTCTGAAAGACTTCTAGTGTAATGAAACTTATTCCCCACTGCTGGGTAGTCCATCAGAGTAAATGTAAATGTTATTAAGAAATGATCAGACAGAAGGGAGTTTTCAGGGAATACTGTTAAGTCTTCACTTTCCATACCATAAGTCAGAACAAGATCTAAGATATGATTAAAGTGGTGGGTGGACTCATTTAGTTTTTGAGCAAAGCCAATTGAGTCTAATAATAGATTAAATGCAGTGTTGAGGCTGTCATTCTCAGCATCTGTGTGGATGTTAAAATCGCCCACTATAATTATCTTATCTGAGCTAAGCACTAAGTCAGACAAAAGGTCTGAAAATTCACAGAGAAACTCACAGTAACGACCAGGTGGACGATAGATAACAACAAATAAAACTGGTTTTTGGGACTTCCAATTTGGATGGACAAGACTAAGAGTCAAGCTTTCAAATGAATTAAAGCTCTGTCTGGGTTTTTGATTAATTAATAAGCTGGAATGGAATCCTCCGCCTCGGCCCGTGCTATTCATCCTGCTGTAACCAGGTTTCTGTAAGGCAGAATAAATCAATATGTTGATCAATTATTATATCATTTACTAACAGGGACTTAGAAGAGAGAGACCTAATGTTTAATTGTTAAAATGCAGCAGAAATCCATTATGGGGCTGGTGGAAGAAGTGAAGGCTCTCCGGATCCAGAATGCCGAGAAAGACCGGCGTCTGGTGCACCTGGAGAACCGTGTTGCAGAGTTGGAACAGTACACAAGGATGAACGACGTTATTATTACAGGAATTCATATTAAACCTCGATCCTACGCACGGGCGGTGTCAGAAGACAGCGGAGGGGAGGCCAGTGAGCAGGAGGCCAGCTCAGTGGAACAACAGGTGGCTGACTTCCTGCAATCTAAAGGTATTGAAATGGACTGTAATAACATTGAAGCGTGCCACCCCCTGCCCAGGAGAGAGGATGGAGGCAAGCGAGCAGCTATAATGAGGTTTGTCAACAGAAAACATAAAATGGCATTGTTAAAACAGGGACGGAAACTCAAAGGAACAAATGTATTCATCAATGAACATCTGACCAAAAGAAACGCAGACATCGCCAGGAAAGCTCGTCTCTTAAAAAAGCAGGGAAAAATTCAACAGACATGGACATCCAACTGCAGAACATTCATCAAACTGAACGGAACACCAGAACAAGCGAAGGTTATGGTAATCAGGAACATCAAGGAACTGGACAAATATGACCAATAAGGTATGAGGACACAAACACATCACAACACCATGACACAGACCAGAGGAACCTATTCATCTACTACCTATTCATCTACATCTGGAGACAAGAAGGATATAACTCACAGGATTGCTGATCATGGAAAACTAGAACTGAGAACATTTAAATACACAGACCACAATGTACTGGACTTGGAGCACGATATAGACCCGGACAATAATTTCTTCTCAAATATTAATGACAGTTGTTGCTATTATACAGATGAACAGTTTAATCGGATCATTAAAACGGATAACAAATTATCAATAATCCATTTCAACAGCAGAAGTCTGTATGCAAACTTTAACAACATTGAAGAATATTTAAGTCAATTAAAAAAAAAATTAACATAATTGCTATATCAGAAACATGGATCAATGAAGATAAAGGAATGGATTTTGAACCAGTCGAAGCAGTGGTTTGCAGATTGAAGCAATGCTTCAACCTATTGTTTCGTTTATTCTTTCTTTCTTTCGCTTAATTTCCCCCCGCTAAAACCCTAAAGAGCATACTTCTGTGAGTATTATTTACCTTTTCTATGTTAAACCGACCTGTTATGGTCTTCTGAAACAGTTGATAGATGTATTTTATAACTTAAAAATGGGAGCGACGCTAACACGTTAGCATGTCTATGGCATTTTCAATGTTAAAAGTTAGCATGAAGCAGTTCCAGCTGTCTTCACGTTCGGGTGCATTTGTTTTCAAATTGTAATATTTCTTAAATTTATTTTTGTTTATATATTAATAATCTAATGATAATTATTATATACAATTTCAGAGAAAGAGACAAAAATAACCTGAATAGAAACACAACAGAAAATAAAATATAAAAGCAACTAACAATGAACATACATACATACATACAGAAATAAATAAGTGTTTCCTGTGAACACCTAGTGACTCTTACACCTCCATTTCATCCCTGTTTTATTTAAGTTTAATGACAGTTTGTTTCGGTCAAACCATATTGTCAATGTGTTAATTTCTTCAGTGATTTCCTCCAGAACTATCTGCCAAACTAGAAAACTGCTGCATCCTAGTAAGAGCAGAATACTACTGGAATGAATCTGAATAAGGAAAGTTTTTTTTTCTCACTAAATGGATGCTGCACTCACTGCAGTTTATTGTCTGGAATAGTCCCAGATTGCATTTCAGAGCTTCTAGAATTGAAACATTTTCATGCAGGTGGTGTTGGGGGGTAATTTTGGGTTTTGGGTCTTGGGCCACATGTAGAACGAATCAGTTTTTAAATTAAGCTTTCAATTCATATAGTGGCATCTACCTTTTTTTTTTTTTTTTTTTTTTTTTTTTAAGGTTACTTTATACTTTTATACTTTAAGTAGGTTTTGGAGCACATACTTTTTCACTTTTACTTGAGTAAAAAGGTCAAGTTGATACTTCAACTTTTACCAGAGTGTTTTTAAACTGCAGTATCTATACTTCTACTTAAGTAACAAATGTGTGTACTTTTGACACCACTGCCCAGATGCTATCATTCCCCACGTAGCTTCTCAAGTGCTGACGATGCAGTTCCACCCAAAAACCAGTGTAAACTCAATGTGGGAAAGTGTACGTAGCGTAGAATCTACTAGCATGACAACTGAAATTCTATCACCAAACTGATTGACATATGAAATATATATAAATAACTCCCTTATTTGTTTAATCTATCAGTACTGTACAAAAGGATGAAAAAACTTAATTTATTACACTCAGACTACTCTTCAAAACCAGATGAAGTGCTGTCATAGATACTTGATGTCACACTGTGGAGTTCTGTAACCCTCAAAGGTTTTACAAATGTTACGGTGACACTAAACTATGTTATGATGTTATGTAATTTATCCATGCCCAATTTTTAGCTGTGTTATCAGCCCACAACTGGGCCAGTGTCATATCAGATGATGATCAATAGTCCATTCAAGGGAACTGTTCTGTCTTCTGAACTCACCAGTCCAGTCAATGGTTATGCGTAATGCAACAGGTCCTCTGGTGTCCAGTATAAGTTCAAATATTAATTTTCACCTTATGGCTCAATTGTGAAGAATCTTTTAAATAAATACAAAGGTCCAAGTCTTCATTTGAATCTCTCCATAGTCAAACCAGTATGATCCAGTTATAATAAATCAATAATGCATTGAAATGCTTCAGTTATACAAACAAACAAACAGGCAAACAAAACAAAAACAAAACCGTTGGTGATGGTAGTCAGAACGTTTGACTGATATCCTGAACTACATGTACAACTAAAATATGCTTTAGAGCACATACCGGCACTGAGCTTAACCTTTAAATATAAAATTCAGTTTGATACGGATGCATATTCCTCAGTGATCCAACAGAAGTCAGTCGATCATAGATCAAGTTGCTTTTTTTGACTGGTCTGGTGCAACAAAATGACTAATCACATACCTAATCAATTCATTGTCAATTTTTCCTCTTTAGAGCTCAAATCAAACTCAGACAGTAATGCAGAGGTTTTAAGTAGAACAAATTTACCCATCAATAATGCAGCATTTACTTATTTTTCATTGTTATTTAAGCCTTTTATGAATCAAAAAACAGTGAGAGTTCATTCATTTGTATTTTTATTATGTTTCAATACCAGTGGGAGACAAATCAAATGGAAATTATTAAAGCATTTGGACTGCTTTTATAAAACACTTTTCTGTGTATATCAGAAGCTCAAAGCACTTTACCATTTCACATACTCAACAAAAATATAAATGCAACACTTTTGGTTTTGCTCCCATTTTGTATGAGATGAACTCAAAGATCTAAAACTTTTTCCACATACACAATATCACCATTTCCCTCAAATATTGTTCATAAACCAGTCTAAATCTGTGATAGTGAGCACTTCTCCTTTGCTGAGATAATCCATCCCACCTCACAGGTGTGCCATATCAAGATGCTGATTAGACACCATGATTAGTGCACAGGTGTGCCTTAGACTGCCCACAATAAAAGGCCACTCTGAAAGGTGCAGTTTTGTTTTATTGGGGGGGATACCAGTCAGTATCTGGTGTGACCACCATTTGCCTCATGCAGTGCAACACATCTCCTTCGCATAGAGTTGATCAGGTTGTCAATTGTGGCCTGTGGAATGTTGATCCACTCCTCTTCAATGGCTGTGCGAAGTTGCTGGATATTGGCAGGAACTTGGACACGCTGTCGTATACGCCGGTCCAGAGCATCCCAAACATGCTCAATGGGTGACATGTCCGGTGAGTATGCCGGCCATGCAAGAACTGGGACATTTTCAGCTTCCAAGAATTGTGTACAGATTCTTGCAACATGGGGCCGTGCATTATCCTGCTGCAACATGAGGTGATGTTCTTGGATGTATGGCACAACAATGGGCCTCAGGATCTCGTCACGGTATCTCTGTGCTTTCAAAATGCCATCAATAAAATGCACCTGTGTTCTTCGTCCATAACAGACGCCTGCCCATACCATAACCCCACCGCCACCATGGCCCACTCGATCCACAACATTGACATCAGAAAACCGCTCACCCACACGACGCCACACACGCTGTCTGCCATCTGCCCTGGACAGTGTGAACTGGGATTCATCCGTGAAGAGAACACCTCTCCAACGTGCCAAACGCCAGCGAATGTGAGCATTTGCCCACTCAAGTCGAACTGGAGTCAGGTCGAGACCCCGATGAGGACGACGAGCATGCAGATGAGCTTCCCTGAGACAGTTTCTGACAGTTTGTGCAGAAATTCTTTGGTTATGCAAACCGATTGTTTCAGCAGCTGTCCGAGTGGCTGGTCTCAGACGATCTTGGAGGTGAACATGCTGGATGTGGAGGTCCTGGGCTGGTGTGGTTACATGTGGTCTGCGGTTGTGTGGCTGGTTGGATGTACTGCCAAATTCTCTGAAACGCCTTTGGAGACGGCTTATGGTAGAGAAATGAACATTCAATACACGAGCAACAGCTCTGGTTGACATTCCTGCTGTCAGCATGCCAACTGCACGCTCCCTCAAATCTTGCGACATCTGTGGCATTGTGCTGTGTGATAAAACTGCACCTTTCAGAGTGGCCTTTTATTGTGGGCAGTCTAAGGCACACCTGTGCACTAATCATGGTGTCTAATCAGCATCTTGATATGACACACCTGTGAGGTGGGATGGATTATCTCAGCAAAGGAGAAGTGCTCACTATCACAGATTTAGACTGGTTTATGAACAATATTTGAGGGAAATGGTGATATTGTGTATGTGGAAAAAGTTTTAGATCTTTGAGTTCATCTCATACAAAATGGGAGCAAAACCAAAAGTGTTGCATTTATATTTTTGTTGAGTATAGATATTCACACACCAATGTCAGGGTGATGCTATGCAAGGTGCTCACTACACACGAGGAGCAACTTGGAGATTACGGACCTTACCCAATGGTCCGTAGTGATTGTCCTGCCAGACTAGGGTTTGATCGTCTGGTCTGAAGCCTACTGATTAACCATTAGGCCCACCCCTGCACTAGTCCATCACCTTCCATTTTTTTCTGAACAGTTAGTGATGTTATGACCCCATTAAGCAAACGACGTGATCAGTGCAGGAAGTATAGAAATAAGGTCCATCGATCACAGACCCAAGATGTTCTTTTTGCACAAATTCCAGTTTGATGATCTTGACCTGCTTTTTCTGGGTGAGGGAGGATTCTTATGTCAGTGAGTGGTTGAAGTCCTATCACTCTACAGGACCAACTCCACATCAACTACTGGTCATTCTGGATTGAGCTCTTGTGGGTGTTTTTTGTTGTTTGCTTGTTGTTTGTTTGTTTTGTGTCCGTGCTTTAGAACCTAGAACCTGTGTGTGTGTGTGTGTGTGTGTGTGTGTGTGTGTGTGTGTGTGTGTGTGTGTGTGTGTGTGTGTGTGTGTGTGTGTGTGTGTGTGTGTGTGTGTGTGTGTGTGTGTGTGTGTGTGTGTGTGTGTGTGGGTGGGTGGGTGGCTAGCTTTTGGGATATGGAACAACTGACTTGCATTGGAAGATTATACAAATGCAGTTCTTATTTATTTATTTATTTTTTTGGTTTTGGTTTTTTGGTTTGGTTCCTTAATGTTACTAATTGGGCCATTTTGGGCCTCTGTCAAGGTCTAAACTCTCACCGCTCCACGGGTGGGCCAATTGCTCATCATAAAAATGAGTTCCAGTCAGACGTTCTTGAATGCTTTAAGTCACCATCACACCTTTGGCTTGAGACACTGTGTTCATGTTGATTTATGGACTCATTGGTCCGTCAGTCAGGTGTTGTGATCATTCTGCTCGGTTGATTGACAGGCTCCTCTCTCGATGTGGCTCTTTCTCTCTGCAGAGTTCCTGAAGATGATGGAGAATGTCCAGTGATGACGCCATCTCAACATTCCATCCTGACCCTTCTTCTGACTTTATCACAGAGACAAACTTACAGACAACACTGTCTTCTACATCCAGAGAAACCTCTAAATACCACAAAACCCTGTGTCACTGAATATTGCAGTTGCCATAGGATCAAGATGAATTCACATACTGTCTTGCCCATCCTTTCGGTCCCTTCTCATATTAAGCCCTGGCTATGATATCTATTAATATCTGAAAACCTTTTAAGACGAAGGCCGCCTCTTGACGTCAGAAACTCAGCTGTCCCTTGGCAGCTGCTCATTCTTCTAGAATGCTACACCAAATAGTTGTAGCCTCTCTGCTTCCTCTCCACACATATCAACAACTGCTGCCTGTTCTGAGCTTTCTAAATAAATAATCATCTCAGTTCTTCCGCTTCTTTATTTCTCAGATTCTTTGCAACACTTCACTGATATTTTTTACTTAGTCTGACTGTTGTGGTTGAAATTCTCAAAGGCTACCATACATGTGAACGCCCACTACGACATGCATGTTCACAGACACAGCTTTCAGGCGCAACCATACATGCACTTAATGTGCACTACCAAATACAATTAAGTACAACATGCTCTGAGCGCGCTAATGTAATGGCTTCATCCACACGCCATGCAATGCCTCTCTTAGCTCAGAGAAGACGTCAGTTCTAAACAGGCCCTGAGGTCCAGTGCTAGACATATTTATCTCCGGATTTGCTAAATGTGAACTGGATGAGGGTCTAGACTCCCCTCGATGAATGCTAGTCCAACAAGAGTTACTTCCTAGACAAGGCTGGTACCCATTTACGGCTGGATGAACTGGGACAATGCAAATAAACTGACTTGCCCAGACAGGAATCGAATCCAGTTCAAATATTGGTGACTCAACTCCTTATCCCACTGAGCTAACTCCGTTCTCTTCACTTAGATGGTGCCTTGAAACCAACCTCTCTAAGCCATTCAAACCCAACACAAATATAACATAGATCTGTTGAGATCCACAGTCCACCCAGCCCTCTTGCAAAATCTGGTCTTCACGCAGTCATCTATGAAATCAAAGCCCCCATTGGCTCCACCCGGCAGGAGACGTGAAACTGAACGAGAAGTAGCAGCCGGCAGGTTTGAGAGTTGAGATAATTCTTCCTTTGAAAAACACAGTTGTGCGTCTGAGTAATATAGCCTGCAAACCCCCAACATCTCTCAAAATCACCATCCCTCACCCACCTTCCTCTCTCTCTCATTGCGCCTGATCTCTTTTTCCCACATCAGCCCTCCCTTTGGGAACCGCCCACCATATAAGGAGTATCAGGTTGTGTTCATTTGTAACACAGCACCATGTTTTTGCGTGCCGACTGTCCCTATTCAGGGCACAGGGGTGCAGGGGTTTGGGGTTGATTGGGTGACATGGGGTCTGGCCCCACAGTGTTTTTCACTTGGTTTCACATCCATATTGAAACACCATCACCACAAAGTCATAGCCGACATAAAAACAGTCCCTTCAGCTCCCCCTCCTCTTCTGGTGTCACATTAGGCCTAAATGAAACCAACCAGCAGTAAACATCCATGAGAAGTAATTAGTCACTTTTCTGATGGGACCATTTTATTTCATTTTAAGAATATATTTAGTTCAGTGCTGTTAACTATTATTTGCTTCCTGTTAAGTTCATTCTGAATTGTTAAAGTAGTATTATATTTTTGTAATTTCTATGGGCCCGTTTTATATGGTTTTAAGGGGATATTTGGTTCAGCAGTATGTTTTTTCACCATTGTATGTTTAGTGTTAAATTTACTCAGGACATTGTCAGTCTTAATTTATTTTATTTTTTGTTTTGCATCCAATTCTGTTTAAATCCAAGAATCTAAGACATTTCCTGCACTGCCCATACCTTTCACATTCTCTCTATTACATTTATTCCTTCTATCATCCTTGACATTTGCATTTTTCACTGATAATGTTTAAAACTTTGGGTTTCCTTATTTCACAACTTTATCTCTGCATCTTCAAGAAACCTTAGCTTTCCAGTCCAAAGTGAGATTGGCTTGCCATGGCCCCAGAACCCTAAAAGTTCAAGATACTAAATCTGGAGGCCTGTCGGAGCCAGGGGGCGGGACCTGGCCATCCCGTTTAAAGTGTGTCTGAAGCTTCACTTAAGGTCTAGTCTCTCTGTTGGGGTGCACACGGATTGACCACTCCTTTGGGCTTGTTTTCCGTGGATAATTGGGGAAAAGCTAATCCATAAATATGGTAAGGCCAATCGATTGTGCAAATGAAAATCTTATTTAGTCCAAGCTAATCAGTCCACCAGACATGAATTATTAACCTGTAATGACAGCTTGCATTTATTGTCTGGGTAATAAAGGCATGAAAGTCTAATAACTAATTGGCAAATGTCTGTCAGCAGCATGATTCTCTCTATAATTTAACTTTAGCTATTGGTTTCCTTGAAAACTGTTGAGTTTGAAGTTGTACAAATATACAATTTTAGAGAAAACATGATTTATTAGTTATTTTTTAGCATCTATAATACATTTATTTATGCTGAGGCCAAGTAATCTAGTTAGATAGTCAAGTTAAACTCTTAATCCTTGCTGAACGTTAGGAATGGGTGCTGATGGGGAGCAGGGAGGGTGGCAGCTGCAAGGTGCAGATTCTGCTTAAGCGACAAATTCCTAGGGATTGGATGTCCACGTGTCCATATACAGCGAGCTTAATGTGTTGAGCCTGAAATAGCTGGATGAATTTGCACCACGCTGCAGAGCCCTTTGGAGATAAAGTTGCAATTCAGTTTCTAACGGATGACTGATGAAAGCATGTTACTATCACAAATACTAGCTTTAACCTTTAATGGAAAACGGTAATAACAGCCTATTAATGAACTGTAACAATAGAAAATGCAGCATGCCTTTGTTGTGCATAATAGGGTTTCTCGTTACTGTGATATTATCTTTTCTGACAGTTGATTAGGATTTCTATCTTATTGTATATTTAAATGAACTATTTTGGCTATTATTCTTACAATGTTTATCATGGAGGATTGGCTAGAAATCCTTTTGTACTGTTTTAAAAGTTTTTTTTTTCCATAGTTAGCTTTATTAGGCTAATGTTTTGTAATGATGAGGCCTAAATGAGGCCTGTAGTGAATCATGTAGTGACAACGTTCATCATGGTATCTTCCAGACTGACGCTCAACAAGAAGCCCGCTCCTACTTGAGCGAGGAGATGTTGGCTGGTGAGTACAGGACACACACTGTGCAGCGCCACCTTCAAACTGCAGACAGTAATTGCTGATTGTTGGAACTTCCCACAGAAACCTATAATGAGTCATAACATTTGTCTGTTTCCTCTGTACAAAACGATTCCCATTCCACCTACAATGGGGTCTTTAGCATTTCAAAAGCATATCATTCTGAAATGGCAGAAAACAGCAATCCTCTGAGTGGATCAATTCCCGCAACTATGCACCGAGAACAGTACTTTCTTCTTATTATTGTGTACAATTGACACAGACTGCCCTGACCCCCTTTTTTATGGAGTATATGATGGATTTATCAGACCCAAATTCCAATTCCATTTAAAAAAAAAACAGTTTCAGAAATAATCAACAACATTATGGCTTGTTTGTCAAAGTCACCAGGGTTTTATTGCACTACGACAAACTATACTATCAACTCTGACTTCACCAGAGTTCAAGGCCGCCTTTGACATGTTTGACACTGATGGTGGTGGTGACATCAGCACCAAGGAGTTGGGTACCGTGATGAGGATGCTGGGACAGAACCCGACGAAACAAGAGTTGGATGAGATCATTGAGGAGGTCGATGAGGATGGTGAGCAACAAATAGCATACTTTTAATGTAGTAAGAGGCCTGTGTTGCACCCTAATATTCAAGGTTTTTTCTATTGCACAATGTGGTAACACAATGCATGAGGTCACTTTTAGTTATTGTTTCAATTAAACACATAATTTGAAGAAGTGTTAAAATGTGCAGGTGTTGAAGGCATCAAACTCTTTTCGGACATATGTGCCAGATGAAAGACGCCAGTGCACCCAAACAACTGATGTACGGTGAACTTGTTCATGGTTCTCGCCCAGTTGATTGACTGAAGCTCCATTTTCAAAGACACTTACAAAAACACATTGAAATGCAGGGATGTCCTTAACGGTTGGCAGTCGTTCATCTACTGGTGATAGACGCAGCGGAGCCTGATTGAGACTGTTTGTAGAAACTATATCAAAAAGAGAGTTCTTGCATATGAAAGGAGAAAGGCACTTCGGAGAGAGAGACAAATTTTGTATTTCCCCATCTGCGGGAGCTATGTGTATGTCTGTGTACTTGCCATAATAAAAAAAGCATACACTTTGTTGGCCCAATATTTATTTAACTGGTTTAAGTGGTTACATGTACATGCTATAATAATAAAAAAAAATCCTACACTCTGTCCTACATTCTTAATAGTGACCATTTTCAATGTCATGGCTTCCAGTTAGAAATAAATAATTTTAGGGTTTTTTGTAGATTTTTGTAATCAATATATTTGGACACAGTGATAATACTCACAATGTCCAGAATTCTCTTCTGGAATGTGTAAATTTGTGTATAAAGATGAGGTCTACTATAGACACATGAAATCTCACTCCTTCCTCTGCGGGAATGAGACTGTGAGAACAGCATTTGTATGTGTTCTATATTTACAAAATACATCCCAAAATTCTCAGAAGCGTTTGTCCTTGTTTGCAAAGCTACACTACAGTGTCTTTCATTGATACTGCATCAAAAATGACTACTTTATTTGATAAATAAGCATGATATAAAGTTTGAAATTTAGAAAAAGCATATGTTTAATGTGTAATGCCAATGTTACAACTGTGTGTAGATAAGACATTTTCTTTCCTATTTATGTAAGAGGGAAGAAAAGTGAGATACTGAAGTATTCTAAATCGTCAGAATTCCTGCTTCCTGTTCGCCAAGGCTCACTGTTAACATTGCGGTCATTGTTAATCAATCACGTGGCTCTATATTTACTCTCAGGTAGCGGTACCATCGACTTTGAGGAGTTCTTGGTCATGATGGTGAGGCTGCTAAAGGAAGACCAGGCCGGCAAGAGCGAGGAAGAGTTGGCAGAGTGCTTCCGTGTGTTCGACAAGTATGTTAATGCTGTTTGTGTTGTTCGCTATGTTCATGCTTTTAATGTTGTGCGCTATATGTTCTATTCTGAAGGTGGTTTCTGTTTTAATGCTCTCTTTTTATTCTACTTGTCTCGTATGTAGGAACGGCGATGGCTACATCGACAGAGAAGAGTTCAGCCTTATCATCCGCAGCACTGGTGAGGCCGTCACAGACGAGGAGATTGATGAGCTGCTGAAGGATGGCGACAAGAATGCTGACGGCATGCTGGACTATGACGGTATGAAAACAGTGATGGTGTTAACAAAATATCTGAATAACAACTAATTCAAATTTGGCATATACTGTATGTATATATATATATATATATATATATATATATATATATATATATATATATATATATATATATATATATATATATATGCTTCATAGGTCCATATTGAACTTCTGGCCCCACACCAACATAGAGAAAATTGATGTATTTTTTCGTAGATGAACTTGAGGGGGCAGGGGTGTTGACCAAGTGGTTAAGTGTGGTTGTTTCCAGCGCAGAAGATTCATAGTTCAAGGCCATCCCTGTCTGTTTTTCATGTAATGTGGAGTTGTGTCATGGAGCGTGCCCGGCATAAAACTTGTGCTAAGTCAACATGCAGATCAACATCGGATCTGCTGTGGTGACTCAGAGTAATAAAACAAGGGAGAAGCTGAAGGGATTTATTACTTATTGTAGATGAACTTGACTGTTTAGAAGCTCATGTAACATTTTCAACACATGCCTGACACTTTGAAAGTTGGGTGTGGCATTACTATGCTCTTTCGATACAGTTACTTATTATTATTATTATTATTATTATTATTATTATTATTATTATTACCTCTGCAAAGGAGGTTATGTTTTCGGTCGCATCCGTTTGTTTGTTGGTTGGTTTGTTAGCAGGATTACTCAAAAAATCCTCAATGGATTTCAATTAAATTTTTACCAGGGGTGTACGAGGTCTATTAGATAAGAAACCGACACTTTTATTTTTTGTTTAACTATATGGATTTGAATGACGTGCGATTACACCAATCATGCTTGAACCCTCGTGCGCATGCGTGAGTTTTTTCACGTGTGTCGGTGACATCATTTCCCTGTGGGCAGGCCTTGAGTGAGATGTGGTCCCGCCCTCTCGGCTGAATTCCTTTGTTTCACACGCTGCTCGAGACGGCGTGCATTGCTTTATCAAAATTTTTTCTGGACCTGTGAGGAATATCCGAGTGGACACTATTCGAGAAATTAAGCTGGTTTTCGGTGAAAAGTTTAACGGCTGATGAGAGATTATGGGGTGTTTCTGTCAGTGTAAGGACTTCCCACGGAGCGGGACAATGCGCAGCACTTCCAGGCGCCGTCTTCGGCCTGTTTCGAGCTGAAAACATCCTAATTTAAGGCTTAATTCACCCAGGACGTCGTGAGAGAACAGAGAAGATTCAGAAGAGGCCGGCATGAGGACTTTATGCGAACATTCCACTGTTTAAGGACATTTTTTAATGAAAGAAGTGCGCGCAAATTCGCCGAGTCGTTTCCGTGACGACTCGGCGAATCTGTATGCGCCGCGACAGGAAAAACACCTCCGTGTTGAAAACCATTTGTAAAATTCAGGCGTCTTTTGATGGCTTTCAACAAGTGAGTAACTGAGAAATTGTTTAACAGCTTGGGCATGTTCCAACTTGCCCGTTAAGGTTTCCAACGGAGGTGTTTTTCCTGTCGCGACCCCCCGCAGTCGGGTCCGGCCCGACATGCGACTCTGCCCGCACGTTCTTTCATTACAAAATGTCCGTTAACAATGGAATGTCCGAATAAACTCCTCATGCCGACTTCTTCTGAAAGTTCTCTGTTCTCTGACGACTTCCTGGGTCAACAGAGCCTGAAATGTGGAAGTTTTCAACTTGAAACGGCGAGACGCTGCTGCCTCGAAGCGCAGATCACCGTCAGGCACCGTGGGCCGTCCTTACGGCGACACTACCAGACCAAAATCTCTCATCAGCCGTTAAAATTTTTACCGAAAACCAGCTGAATTTATCGAATGGTGTCCACTCAGTTGTGCCTTACAGTTTTGAAAAAATTTTGATCAAACAAAGCAGCAGTCTCTGAGCCATTCCTAAACAATGAAAAAATCGACGAGAGGGTGGGCCACTCCTCACTCAAAGACTGCCCACAGGCGAATGATGTAACCGACAGGCGTGAAAAAACTCTTGCATGCCCACGAGGGTTCAAGCATGTCTGATGTAATCACACGTGATTCAAATCCATATGGTTTTTGAAAAAAATAATAAGGTCGGATACTTTTCTAATAGACCTCGTATCTTGGCCTAACTTAGATGTAATTAAATTTTGATAATGATCCAGAACACGATCCGGATCCAGTAATTTTTTTTATAGGATTCTTTATCATTGCAGGATAGGGCCAATTTCAATATTTTTGCATCTAACTTCATGAAGACGTGTTACAAAGGCTGAACAAAAATTAAGTTACGATACAACAATAATTTAGCATTTGTTTCTCCTCACTGAATAAACTTGTTCTTAGAAAATAAAAAAATAAAAACTTGTGTAGTTCATGCAGTTTCTCTTTATAAATACATTTGCTGAAGATCTAAGGGTTTAATCCTCTGGGGCCAACGCCATCGTATACGACGGCTGAGACCAAGCTTTACTAAATTATAAATAACTTTTTAATGATATGAGATAGAAACTTACTTTTTTTTGCTGAAAAGTTAACTCTGCTGACTTTCGAGCCACCGTCCACCATCTTTGTACTCCTCATAGAAGCTGTGTGATGACGTGAGCAATGTGAGTGTCCAATCGGAATTGGTTCACCGTCACATGGTTTTCCAAAATCCAATTGTAGGGCAGATTCACCTCACGTGACACACCAAAGATTGTTTATAGGAGTGATGTGTTACTAGTTTATTATAGTTTGCTGTGTGTTTTGAATAAATGTGTGTGGAAAATAATTTTCCGCTTTACTTTTTCCTTTCTTATTTCTGATTGTAAACCTTTATTACACTTATAAAGCACAACCATAGCATATATATTTTGAAAGTACAGCTTGTCCTGAAAAAAAAGAGACATAAAACTTGATTGTAGGATGCAGGGAGAGCTGTTAATAGCAAAATAAAACATTTATGCCAGACGGGTGAACTGTCCAAAAAAATGCCCTTGGACCCCAGAGGGTTAACCACTGTATCTGAAATATGACGGCAGATGCATGAAGCGACATGGAATAAGTCTCTTTGCCAAAGGGTATTCCATGTGACGTCAGTGACCCTATGGCCTTGGCGGAGGTTTGCGCTCTCCGAGTGCTTCTAGTCATTATTATTATTATTATTATTGTTGTTGCTGTTGTTGGTGGCTGCCTTTTATGCTGCTTTGGATAATTCTAAATCAAGATGTAAAAAATTTTGATTCCAAAAAATTATCAAATTCCATTTCTCCTGAGGGAATATTTTGCACTTAAGTTGATATTCATTGCTACATAATTATTTAATTCTGTGAAATACGGAAGACAACAACAAAAAATACACCTCACTGCCTATGGCTAATTAACATACAAATAAGTGCAAAAAACACAAACATAATTTAACAGTAATTCAATTTTAAACAGTAAAAAGGATGGCTTCTATATCAATAACAAGATCCTGTCTTTTTCTTTTCCAGAATTCCTCAAGATGATGGAGAATGTGCAGTAAAACCAGAGACTCATGGACATTCCTCCTCCCCCATGAACAACCCCAACCCCAACCCCAACCCCAACCCCACCATCCACTGACCCATTAAAAACACCCCAATACTCACCCTGTTCACCCCTGTCCAGCTGGTTCACTGCCTCTTCTCCATCCTTACAGACACCCTCAACAGACAGCTAGGGTGTCCGCCGGGGGTCGTTGGCTGCACTTGACTACTCCCTAGCTCGTTTGTGCATGCACAACTCATCACGATTCTGCGCCGAAACTAGACCCTGTGTCAGGAAGACGAAGCTGCAACTGAGAAATTCACTGCACAGGACACAACTTTGCAGCACGCATGATGTAACAGGCGAGTGGCATCAGTGACCCCCATGTGTAGACTCTGCTGGTAAAGCTCTGAGCCTAGATAGATTAGCAGCCTGTTACCTGCTGCCTAGACCAAGTCATTCAACAGCTTCACTGTACAAAGAGGTCATTTGCTTGAACAGAATAAATGAACTAACACATGCTCACTTGTAGTTGGTGTGGCATACTTATGGTCTGTGTAAACTTTTGTTTTGAGGAATATCAATAAAATCTTTTTGTTTCTTCTTTTTGTCCATTTGTTTTCATCTTTTTTGTTTGACAGTCACAGATGGGTACATAATGGTGTGAACCTCTGCAGAGAACTCACAAAACCTGCATGATCCGTGCGTTGACAGTAACTGAATTCATTTTAAAAAATAAATGAAGAATTCTGCTTTGTGCACTATGCTTAAATTTTCACTAAAAAGAAATTCCTTCAGTGGGTGTCACACAAATTAAGTTTGTTTAAATTAAAGGCGAAGTTCTGAATTTAACAAACATGGCTCAATTTGTAGGCCTTTTACAGGAAATCTTTTCACTCTGGACAAAAACAAAAATGAATTAGAATGCAAACACCATCATGGGCTAACCTGCTAACTAATGTAGCATGGCATGGGGCAAGCTAAAAGCACTCAGTAAACAAATGAACAGGTGATAATGTCATTACACGTGTCCAGTAGCACAGAGAGGATCTCTAAACATGTGCATGTTTACCTCACTAAATGAAAAGAAACATTTAAAAACTACCAGTTAGCTGCTAACATTAGCTTAGCCGTCCTCCTCTGACACTGCTCGCCACTGAGTGATTACAAGTTGACTGCTGATGAGGACATCAATCTATAAGACACATCGGCAGCGAAGAAAACATTCTGCCGTGCTACCGCACACTTCTAAATGACATTTTTGCTTGTTCAGTGGTGAAAATGATATCCTGAGAGTGTGCTGAACTTGCCCTGTGCCATATTAATTATCAGATTAACCTGCAATGGCGTGTGCATTCTAAATCAATAATTTAATTTTTGACCAATTTTTTTGTTGTTGTTGTTTGTTCATTTTGTTTTTCAGTTGACCTAACAATTGTCTTCAGTGTTACCATAGCAGCAGCCATAAACTGAATTGATCCAGTACACAGTTCTTGGTAACAGCTGCAGCTACAAAGTAGATATTAAATTTAAAGTGATCAGAAATACCAAGAAATATTGGTATTTCTGATTAAATATTTCTGATTCTGATTAAATATTTCTTGTTGAGATAACTGAAAATATGCTTTGACCTCTGACCCAAAGGCTGCTAACAAACTGTGTTTCGGTAACAGGTCAGCACTGCCGAGATAAACTTGACAGAAAGTAAAGAAACAGACTTGAATATCTACGAGGTCTGTCCATAAAGTATCGTACCTTTTTATTTTTTTCAAAAACTATATGGATTTCATTCATATGTTTTTACGCCAGACATGCTTGAACCCTCGTGCGCATGCGTGAGTTTTTCCACGCCTGTCAGTGACGTCATTCGCCTGTGAGCACGCCTTGTGGAAGGAGTGGTCCCGCCCCCTCGTCGGATTTTCATTGTCTGGAAATGGCGGAATGAAAAGGACTTTTTTTCCATCAGAATTTTTTCAGAAGTTGTTAGAGACTGGCACCTGGAAACCATTCGAAAAATTTATCTGGCTTTCAGTGAAAATTTTACGGGCTTCACTTAGAATAAGGACTTTAACTACAGGTTTAAGGACCCCTTTAAAGACGGTCGGTGCGCCGCGCTGCGAGCTGCGACGTCGCGGCACAAACCACTGGATCATTTCTAAGCTGATGGCTCTGTGGATACGAGACCGTCGTGTGCTCTTTCTCTGGTTATCACAAGACCTGGACATCAGCCATTTTCCGGCAGATTTCACTTTTAACAAGAGATTTTGTCATGGAAAGCCGTGCGGAGGCTTCGCGCATCACGACCGATTCGCTGATGAAGCGAGACAAAGGAACACCTCCGTTTCGGAGTGTTAGAGGACAAGTTGGGACATGTCCAGCTCTCCACAAGTTCTTTTATACTCACTCGACTGGTAAGCACTGAAAGCCGAGATAGACATGTATGATACTTTATGGACAGACCTCGTATTGTTCATTTCATGGTGATGTGATACAGAAGGAAATGAGTTTGTACTTTGGAAATTTGACAGAAATAAACACAATAAAATCAACAACAAAAATCTGCTATACGGTGTCTCTAGCACAGCAGAAAAGATTTGCATAGTTATACCAGTGTTACAGGACTTGACTCAGGGGTGCATCAGTTTTTCTAGATTTGATCTGGCTTTTTGAAACCCTTCTCTGTTCCTCTCCACCGCGAGGCTGTGATTTTTGGTACAACAGACAAAAGCTGCACTATGCACAGTTCCTCCGATCATGGCCACAAAAGAGTTTCTTTTAGGTGCTCATGTTCTTGGTCAGCGTTGTCACAGCACATTTTTTGTTTATTTCTTTATTTTTATGCTGACTCCAGACATACATGGAGATTAGGCCCTAGCTAGGAACCTTGAACCAGGGAGCTTCTATTTGCACCATCATACCTACAAGAGCTGCAACTAAAAATTCAAATGCATCACCACTTTTCACCTTTAAATGTATAGATTATTTCTTATAAGTGGTCCCCTGCAATGTTGAAGAAAACCAGTTTATATTTAATAATCTCTTGACAATCTGTGTTCGACTGAACACAAATAGAGAAAACATTCATTTACTGCTGTGCAGACGAGCCTGAAGTAATTTAATTTCTTTAAATGACTGAAATAAAATGTAACTTGTAATTAAATAATGTAAATAATGAAACTTGTTGGACTCATTCAGAATTTTATTTTTATTTATCCACATTAGACTTAAAACAAAAATGTATAGATTATTTCTTATAAGTGGTCCCCTGCAATGTTGAAGAAAACCAGTTTATATTTAATAATCTCTTGACAATCTGTGTTCGACTGAACACAAATAGAGAAAACATTCATTTACTGCTGTGCAGACGAGCCTGAAGTAATTTAATTTCTTTAAATGACTGAAATAAAATGTAACTTGTAATTAAATAATGTAAATAATGAAACTTGTTGGACTCATTCAGAATTTTATTTTTATTTATCCACATTAGACTTAAAACAACTGTGATGTTGGGCTGCAAGTGCATCTAAAGAGCAAATTAACAAGAGCAAATTGATTTTCTTTTTCTCAGAATGCATTTCACTTAAAATGTTATCTGTGATCTTTGACTTTTAAAAGTAGGTCATACAGACCTGGTGCCAGACACAGATTCACGGAGGGGCCAATTGCATTGGTCTGAGGAGGGCACTTTTTTTTTAGGCCAGACGTGTAAAGTCCTACTTAATCAGGGGTTTCTCACAAGGGATATTTAAAAATCTGAACTGTTGAATACGCAATTACAACATAGTTTCAGAAGGAAAGAGCAATCTTCTCATGTGAGACTCACATGAACAAAGCGCAGGGCTGTAGCACAAGCTCAGGGTAAACACATGTGAGAACAGTTTAAATGCACCTCTGATATTGGGCTACTGAATAGGATTTAAACACTTCATGCAACTCTTTTATGCACCAAATGCAAGTATAGGCTAAACATTCTCACCCAATGTGAGTTATCCGTAACGGGGAAATTCATCATTTCTTTCTCTCTCTTTTAGGACCTTCCGTGGCCCTTGATTAAAGAAATGCTGTGTATCCATCTTTTAGTTCAGCATAGGTTTTTTCCCTTCTCGCTCTCTTTCACAGCTAGGTCCAATAATCAACACTGCACACATCATTTCTGTTTTAAAATTCCATCAGTTTATGAACCAATCAAATCTTTCACAATTATTTTAGTAAAAATCAGATAAAGCACAGTGTGTTTATCAATATTATTATGAATCATCTATACTGGAAGTTTGGACAAATTGTAATCATGGGAGCCTGCGATTTTTTTTATTTATTTTTATTTTTTGTGGTTGGCGGGTGACTGACAGGCTTGTCCATCCAGGGCGGTTCCAACCTACACAGAGGGCAGCAAGACACCCTAAGGCCCGCCCTCAATGCTGGGTATGAGGTCATATCAGCAAAGTTAGAAATAGCTATTTCAATACCCAACATCAAACCCATTCAGCAATATATATGTAATCCTAGTATAATCCTAATTTATGTAATCAAGAATGCATGCAGGGAGAGAGCCCCCCCCCATGGAGAAGAAGATTGGAAGCCCACATCAGGAAAGCTCGGAACGACATTCGTCAGCTAACAGATTTACAGAACGGCATCATAAGAGACAGGTCATGGATGGATAAGAAGTACAACAAGATGTCAATAACTGAGGCCCTAGAAACTGACAAAAAAGGCTCACAGCTCTGGCTATGAGGCTGAAAAGATACACTGGACACGTGGAGACCAAGAGAATAAATGGCCTGTTTTTCAGAGACCTATCCAATGTACTCCCAGCTGTACGTTAAAAATGGAAGTACAAATACAGACCAGCCCAGAGCTGAGACTGAGTAATACTGGAAGAACATCTGGGAGAAAGAGGTGTCACACAACACCAGTGCCAAGTGGTTGGTGGACCTAAGAGCACACCACAGCCACCTCCCAGAACAAAAACCAACCAACATCTCAAAGGCAAACACCCAACGAGTCTCAGAATGAAGTGGGTAGCACCAGGACTGAAGATGCTAACATCACTCCATGAGCACTGTAGAAGAATTTTTAGGTCCTTATTTGAACTATGATGAACTATCAAGTGTCCTGATCTGAACTATATGTCCTCTGGTTGAACTAGCAGGTGTTCAACCCAAAAAAGGGCTCTATTAGTCATTTGGTCTGTCAGGTACTTTCCAAGGCCTCTTAGGTACTTTCCAAGTTGGCTGATATCCCAGCAGTGATGAGCCCGCAGGCCAGGTGCAGTGGGCCTCAGGCCAGCTGCACCTGTGGCAGAAGATGTTTTTTAAAAAATCAGTTGTAAATCCTTCAAGTTTTAATGGGAGCGTTTGTCACATTGAAATAATGACCTAACACCTGCTTAGGGTTCACTAGAGGACGCTTCCAATAGAAAACCATGTCTTGGGAATAAAATAAATAAAAAAGTCGAAGGAGGAGCGATGCCCGCGGGTCTCCAATATATAGATGAGCGCGGTCGTCGCATATTCAGTCTCTCTAGAGGACTCAGTTTGTATAAGCTCTGTGTCGAAGGCTTAAATAAACTTAAAAACTCTGTGCATTTTATCTTGCTTAAGGCTGAATTATTCCAAAGTGTTGTGTCCTTTTCTTGCAAACCACTTGCAATTAGTTTGTGTTATCTAAAGAAGACATCCTGAGATGACCAAAAAGAAGGACCACGACAGCACCTAGCAGCACAAATAGGTGGGATACCAGCAGGTACTCACCCAGCCTGGCTAACACAGGGCAGAACAATCCTGGTCATGAAGAACCCCACCAAGGGTACGACACCCTCGAACTACAAGCCCATTACCTGCTTCTCCACAACATGGAAGCTCCTCTCAAGCATCATAGCAACCACACTGAGTAGGCACAAGTCAACAAAGGAGCACAGTTCAGAAGGGCATTGGAAATAATACCAGAGGGTCAAAGCTACTGGCTGATACAGCGGTACAGCAGGAGTCTAAGACCAGGCAGACCAACCTGAGCACAACTTGGACAGACTACAAGAAAGCCGTCGACACAGTGTCCCACACATGGATATTGGAGTTCGTGGCACTATACAATAGAAGCACAACAGAGTATGCTTCTATTGTATAGTGTATAGTATAGCATGCTTCAACATTTCTGAAGAATGTGTGAAGTTTTGACTTACTGGGTGCAATGTTGAGGAAATGTTGTCCGTAAGAAGCAAATCAAGGTTCTGGAGTGGCCTAGCCAGTCTCCAGACCTAAACCCAATAGAAAATCTTTGGAGGGAGCTCAAACTCCGTGTTTCACAGCGACAGCCCAGTAACCTGGCTGATCTAGAGAAGATCTGTATGGAGGAGTGGACCAAAATCCCTGCTGCAGTGTGTGAAAACTTGGTCAAGAACTACAGGAAAGATTTGACCTCTGTAATTGCAAACAAAGGCTACTGTACCAAATATTAACATTGATTTTCACAGGTATTCAAATACTTATTTGCAGCAGTAACATACAAATAAATTATTAAAAATCATACATTGTGATTTCTGGATTTTTTTTTTTTAGATTACGTCTCTTACAGTGGACATGCACCAAAGATGAAAATTTCAGACCCCTCCATGATTTCTAAGTGGGAGAACTTGCAAAATCGCAGGGTGTTCAAATACTTATTTTCCTCACTTATATATACTTTATAGGCTGGAGCCTATCCCAGCAGTCATAGGGCAAGAGGCAGGGTACACCATGGACAGGATACCAGACTATCCCAGGGCCACATGTAGACATGTAACCTGCATGCCTTTGGAAGTGGAAGCCAGAGCACCCGGAAGGAACTCAAGTGAGCATGGGGAGAACATGCAGCTCTACACAGAAAGGCCCAGGTAGGAAGCGAACCCGCTATCTTCTTGCCATGAGGCAACAGTTCTACCCACTAAGACACTGTGCTGCCACGAACAGCCAATTATCCAATTACAATTGGTTTCTTAAAAACCAGGGATCACACACACTGACAGACTTCTGTAATACCAACACTGTTTCTATGAGTTTAATGTGATAATCTTCAAATTAATGCTGGCAGTCTGTTCCTGAGCTCATTATTTGCTTTATTTCATTTCAAAAGTGTCATAAGTGGAAACACCAGAAAAAATAGTAAAATCAAACTGCATCTAATGGTTTAAGGCTTTGGTCCTACAGTGCAAAGTCTGCAGTGACCTACAGTTCAAGGAAAGACCTGCATATTGGTCACATCCCTCCTCATGTTCCCTGGCCACCACCACAGTGTCATTAAACAGGCCAATCTTAATAACACTGCCTTGCCAAACTTTAAAAAGTACATTGGAACAACACTTGAATTTAGAGCTCTGAAGGGTATGGTTGAGAAAAATGTCTACCTGAGGTTCAGAGAACCTATTTTTTTCATGTCATTAGCAGTATGTGTGGAGTTGATGGAAAGAATAAGCAGCATTTTTTTTTTCTTGTAAGTCTAAATGAATATTTATGTAATTAATAGGAAAGACTGTAAATTGGCGTTCGACGCAGGGGTGGTGGCCAAGTGGTTAATGCACTTTGTTTCAGTGCAGAAGGTTCTGGGTTCAAATCCCACCCCTGCCACTTCTCCATGTAATGTGGAGTTGCGTCAGGAAGGGCATCTGGCGTAAAACCTGTGCCAATTCAACATGCAGATCCACCTTGGATTTGCTGTGGCGACCCCGAGTGCAAACAAGGGAGCAGCCGAAGGGACTTACTTACTCTAAATTGACATTCAAGCCACTGTATGTGGGTCAGTAGTGATGTCCATTTGACTGGTAATATTTATAGTATGAACACTAATTAACATGACCCAATAAATTGGCCAGTGAAGCAGTGAAGGTGTAAGCAAGCACAAATGCCTACGAGGCATCCAGAAAGTATTCACAGCGCCTTACTTTTTCTACGTTTTATGTTACATCCTTATTCCAAAATGGATGAAATTAATTTTTTCCTTAAAATTCTACACACAATACCCTGTAATGAGAATGTGATAAAAGCTTTTTTGAGATGTTTTCAAATTTCTTAAAAATGAAAAACTGAGAAATCACGTGTACATAAAGCCTTTGCCATGAAGCTCATAATTGAGCTCAGGTGTGTCCTGTTTCCACTGATCATGCTTTAGATGTGTCCACAGCTTAATTGTAGTCCACCCGGGGTAAATTTTGTTGATTGGACATGATCTGGAAGGGCACACACCTGTGTACATATAAGGTCCCACAGCTGACAGTGCATGCGTACAAGTGCACCCTTGTATGAGCATGCACCCAAGAAATGGAGGCTTACATTCCTTCATAATGCCAACACATTTGAGAACATAACTTCATTTAAAGAAACCTTGACAAATGTAACAGTGGCCACCACTTTAAGCATACGGTGTATCCGGAAACTATTCACAGCACTTCCCTTTTTCCATACTTTCTTGTTACAGCCTCATTCCAAAATGGATGAAATTCATTTTTTTTCCTCAAACGTCTACACAAAATACCCCATAATGACGATGTGAAAAAGTTGTTTTTTTTTTTTGTTTTTAGATTTTTGCAAATTTATTTAAAAAAAAAAAAAAGAAAACGTGCACAAACGTATTCACAGCCTTTGCCATGAAGTTCAAAATTGAGTTCAGGTAAATCCTGTTTCCACTGATCATCCTTGAGATGTTTCTACAGCTTAATTGGAGTCCACCTGGGGTAAATTCAGTTGATTGGACATGATTTGGAAAGACACACACCTGGTGGAAGCAACTGTGGGACCATAAGGTCCTACAGTTGGCAGTGCATGTCAGCGCACAAACCAAACATGAAGTCAAAGGAATTGTCTGTAGACCTCCGAGACAGGATTGTCTCGTGGCACAAATCTGGGGAAGGGAACAGAAGCATTTCTGGTGCTTTGAAGGTCCCAATGAGCACAGTGGCCTCCATCGTTCTTAAAGGGAAGAAGTTCGGATCCAGCAGGACTTTTCCTAGAGCTGGCCGTCCGTCTACACTGAGCGATTGGGGGAGAAGGGCCTTGGTCAGGGAGGTGACAAACAACCCAATGGTCACTCTGTTAGAGCTCTCGTATTCTTCTGTGGAGAGAGGAGAACCTTCCAGAAAGGTAACCATCTCTGCAGCAATCCACCAATCAGGCCTGTATGGTTGAGTGGCCAGACGGAAGCCACTCCTTAGTAAAAGGCACATGGCAGCCCACCTGGAGTTTGTAAAAAGGCACCTGATGGACTCTCAGACCATGAGAAACAAAATTCTCTGGTCTGATGAGAGGCGTCATGTTTGGCATCATGTTTGGAGGAAACCAGGCACCATCCCTACAGTGAAGCATGCAGTGGCGGTTCTACACTGAATTACTCCCCGGTGACACTCCATTTGTGTGCCCCCCCCCCCACCTAAAAAAATAGACAAAATTTTGCACAAATAGCCATTTTTTATTATTACATTATTAATATTTTAGAAGTGTCCCTGAAATTGCAATTGAAATTGACATCGAAAGCCCACAGGAAACAAAACATCCATGAATTACAAGTTTGAATAAACATGCCCTCACAGAGGAACAATTTGCTTTTTTATTAAGGTGCATATTTGTCTCAACATTTATCTAAATATTTAGCTTGATGTTTGTACATCTTAGGCTAAATGTGTGAATACTTAGCATTAACTAATCTGTAAAAGTTTTAGGTTTAACAGAAATTTGATCATGTAGTGTTTGATTTTTTTTTTTCTCCCAATTTTTGATCTTAATCTGTGGAACAAACAAAAATCAAAACTGAAATGTTACTACTCGTGTTCCCATGCCAACGAAATCAAATGTTTTTCTCCTTTAAATAAACCAGTTAATTATGATAATAAGCCTCATTTTAAATTTCATTATCATTATTATTATTATTACTATTATTTTGTCAGTGTACATGACAACAAAAAGAGGTGCCAGCTGCTGCAAATTATTGTAAAACACACTCTTGCAGGCACACAAAAAGGGTCAGATTCAGTCACTTCAGCTTGTAATGAGAACACAGCATAAATTCTAAGCCGACTTTACAAATAGGCAGACTGTCCTGTTTGCAGACCTTTTCCCCACAAGTGAGCAGATTCAAACCCGTTCTTACACCCTGCCTGTCTGCTTACAAATGATTTTTATTTCATAAACTGGCTGCCTGCCTCATTTCCTGTGTGATCCACAGAGTTCTGGTTCTGTGCTGCATCCTAAGTGGACGGAGCCAAAGTGAAGCAGATCGCACGGGAGGAGAGCGCCTGTCCCCGGTTTCCTGCCGCACACAGAGAATTCGGCTGCGCTATTTATAATTTTATGACTGAGATGTGTGTTATTTGGAAGAAAGTTGACCCATTAGAGTGTTCTCCCATTAGAGAAGCCCAGAGGTGAACTGTCCTGTGTGTGCAGTGCACCCCTCCCCTTTCTTTCACCATCTTCCTGCTTCAGCAAGCAGGGTTCCTGCAGCTGCCTGCAGGGGGCACCAATTTGCCAATTCTTGTGGTGGAGAGTATTTTTTTTTTTTTATGCTGCCCAGGGCAATGACCCGCATGGCCCATATCAAAAACCGCCACTGGAAGCATGGTGGTGGCAGCATCATTCTGTGGAGATGTTTTTCAGTGGCAAGAACTGGTAGACTAATCAGGATTGAGAGATAGATGAATGCAGCAATGTACATCGACATCCTAGATGAAAATCTGCTCCAGAGCGCTCTTGACCTCAGACTGGGGTGACGTTTCATCTTTCAGTAGGACAGTAACTCTAAGCACACAGCCAAGATATCAAAGGAGTGGCTTCAGTACAACTCTATGAATGTCCTTGAGTGGCCCAGCCAGAGCCCAGACCTGAATCACATTGTACGTCTGGAGAGATGTGAAAATGGCTGTGCACCAAAGCTCCCCATCCAATCTGATGGAGCTTGAGAGGTGGTGAAAAGAGGAATGAGCAAAACTGCCCAAAGATGGGTGCACCAAGGTTGTAGCATTATATTCTAGAAGACTTGAGGCTGTAATTGCTGCCAAAGGTGCATCAACAAAGTATTGAGCAAAGGGTGTGAATACTTACGTACATGTGATTTGTTTTTAATAAATTTTGAAAAAAAAAAAAATTGTGGAGTGTTGTGAGTAGAATTTTGAGGGACAAATTATTTTACTCCATTTTGGAATAATGCTGTAACATAAAGTATGGAAAAAGTGACATGCTGTGAATACTTTTTGAATGCACGCTACTCGGGTAATCAACCAGTTTTGTTTTTAATTTACGCTTTGCATTGGAGCTGGGACAGTTTGAGAATTTTCAAATGTAAAATCCTGACCTCCCTTGTTGTTTGGAAAGCAATTTAATTCCAGCATATGAACTTGTGGATTTTGTGTACTATTAACCACAATTCCATTTTTGAGTTTCCAGAATTTGTCTATTTTGGAAACAAAGAGATGAGAGTTGTATTTTACCTCAAAAATAAAGAAATAACCAAGGAACATAGCTTTGCAAAGCTATGCTTTTCAAATACAAGCTTTTCAAATACAAAGGCACTTTAGGTCAGTCTTCTTAACAGGCTGTGTTCTGAGGATGTTTTGGTGCAGATGGACTGACTTTGTGTCAAACAACCGGTTACTTTTGTTGTGAAAAGTGTAGGAACACGGACCCACAACAGGGGGCGCAAATGAATGGACAATGGAATAAGCCGAAAATATAACAATTTAATGTTGTGAATGTGCACAACAGAGCAATAGACAACACAATTGAGATCAACAGTCAAATTAGTCACAGTGATGTGTGGGCAGGCTCGAGGATAGAAGACGCCCGTCCAGAAAAGAGCCGGATCCCACACGCCTTCCACTCCACCGGATCTGAAGCAACCCTGGAGCCACCAAGCGCTGGGTCTCCAGGTGGCCACTGCCTCCGGCTGTCAGATCGGGTACTGCTGGCAGGAAGAACAGACAGGTGATGGTGGGTGCGTGAACACCCAGCAAACAGTTCAGTATAAAGGTGGAAAGCACCTCCACCTCTCAATCACAATGTTTACGTGCAGATCCTGTTGGCAAAGTACGTAGCCTCCAACCTAGGAGCGGAGTACGCCAACTCCCCACACACGTCTACTGAGTACAAAACAGGAACGTCTGCAAAAAATACTTGTACACACAGAAGTAAGGACGTCACTAATGTGATACTTTAGACTGAGCGGTTTACCTGTTTGGTAGACGATTTCTCGGCAGTGAGGTGAAGATGCTGCCCGGCTCTTATGGAGGTGTGGATGATGATGAGTGACAGCTGGCGTTGTTGATGAGTGACAGCTGCCACTCCCGGTTGCTCCGGCGCCCTCTCGTGCCTGAAGCCCGCACTTCAGGCAGGACGCCCTCTGGTGGTGGGCCAGCAGTACCTCCTCTTCAGCAGCCCACACAACAGGACCCCCCCCCCCCCAATGGGCGCCTCCTGGCGCCCGACCAGACTTGTCCGGGTGACGGGTGTAGAAGTCGGCCAGGAGGGCCGGGTCCAGGATGAAGCTCCTCTTCACCCAGGAGCGCTCTTTGGGTCCATAACCCTCCCAGTCCACTAGATACTGGAACCCCTGGCCCTTACGACGGACGTCCAGGAGCCGGCGAACTGTCCATGCGGGCTCCCCGTCGATGATCCGGGCAGGAGGCGGCGCCGGTTCGGGGGTACAGAGGGATGAGGTGTGGTGAGGCTTGATCTGGGAGACATGAAAGACAGGATGTATCCGCAGTGAAGCTGGCAGCCTCAGCTTCACCGCAGCAGGGCTGAGGACCTTGATGATGGTGAAGGGGCCGATGTACCGATCCTTCAGTTTCTGGGATTCCACCTGTAATGGAATGTCCTTCGTTGACAACCAAACCTCCTGCCCGGGCTGGTATGCAGGGGCCGGGGATCGCCGGTGGTCTGCATGGGCCTTGGCCCTCGTCCAGGCTTTGAGCAGGGCAGAGCGGACAGAGCGCCACACCCGACGGCACCTCCTCAGATGGGCCTGGACCGAGGGCACCCCAACCTCTCCCTCCACAAGCGGAAACAATGGGGGCTGGTACCCCAAACACACCTCAAACGGGGAGAGGCCGGTGGCAGATGAAACTTGACTGTTGTGTGCGTACTCGATCCAGGCCAGATGATTGATCCAGGCCGTCGGGTGCGCCGAGGTCACACAGCGAAGGGCCTGCTCCAATTCCTGGTTGGCCCGCTCTACCTGTCCGTTGGTCTGGGGACGGTACCCGGAGGAGAGGCTCACGGTGTCCCCCAGTTCCCTACAGAAACTCCTCCAGACTTGCGAGGAGAACTGGGGACCACGGTCAGAGATGACATCGGATGGAATCCCATGTAGACGTACGACGTGGTGGACCAGGAGGTCTGCAGTCTCCTGGGCCGTCTGGAGCTTCGGGAGGGCCACGAAGTGGGCCGCCTTGGAGAACCAGTCCACTATCGTGAGGATGGTGGTCATGCCCTGGGACGGCGGGAGGCCCGTGACGAAGTCCAGGCCGATGTGGGACCAGGGGCGGTGGGGCACAGGTAACGGCTGGAGGAGACCCTGTGCCCGTTGGTGGTCTGCCTTTCCCCTGGCGCAGGTGGTGCAGGCCTGGACATACTCCCGGATGTCGGCTTCCATAGACACCCACCAGAAGCGCTGCCTGACCACTGCCACGGTTCTTCGCACCCCTGGGTGACAGGAGAGCTTGGACCCGTGACAGAAGTCCAGGACAGCAGCTCTGGCCTCTGGTGGGACGTACAGTCTGTTCCTTGGGTCGGTCCCCGGGTCCGGGTTCTGTGCCAGGGCCTCCCGGACAGTCTTCTCCACGTCCCAGGTGAGGGCTGCCACGATAGTGGACTCGGTGATGATAGGTTCCGGTGGATCTGACAGCTCGGCCTTGACCTCCTCTTCATGGACCCGGGACAGGGCGTCAGATCGCTGGTTCTTGGTCCCGGGGCGGTAGGTAATCCGGAAGTCAAAACGCTCGAAGAACAGTAACCAGCGGGCTTGCCTGGGGTTCAGACGCTTCGCGGTCCAGATGTACTCCAGGTTCCGATGGTCCGTGAAAACCGTAAATGGTACCGCAGCTCCCTCCAACAGGTGTCTCGACTCCTCAAGAGCCTCTTTCACCGCAAGGAGTTCCCGATTGCCGACGTCATAGTTCCGCTCTGCCGGGGTCAACCTACAGGAAAAATAAGCACAAGGATGGAGAACCTTATCAGACTCCCCGCTCTGGGACAGCACGGCTCCTATCCCTGAGTCAGAGGCATCCACTTCAACAACAAACTGGCGATTGGGATCGGGCTGCACCAGAACGGGTGCAGACGAGAACTGACGTTTCAACTCCCTAAACGCGGCTTCGCACCGATCCGACCAGGTGAAGGGGACATTAGTGGAGGTCAGGGCCGTCAGGGGGCTAACTACCTGGCTATAGCCCTTAATAAACCTCCAGTAGAAATTTGCGAAGCCGAGGAACTGTTGCAGCTTCCTACGGCTTGTCGGTTGGGGCAAATCCCTCACTGCCGCAACCTTGGCTGGATCGGGTGCGACGGAGTTGGAGGAGATGATGAACCCCAGGAATGACAAAGAAGTGCGGTGGAACTCGCACTTCTCGCCCTTCACAAACAGCCGGTTCTCCAACAACCGCTGCAGGACCTGACGTACATGCTGGACATGGGTCTCAGGATCCGGGGAGAAGATGAGGATGTCGTCCAGGTATACGAAGACGAACCGGTGCAGGAAGTCCCGCAATACGTCATTAACCAATGCCTGGAACATCGCGGGCGCATTGGTAAGGCTGAACGGCATGACCACGTACTCAAAGTGACCTAACGGGTGTTAAATGCCGTCTTCCACTCGTCTCCCTTCCGGATCCGAACCAGGTGGTACGCATTTCTAAGATCCAATTTGGTGAAAATTTGAGCTCCATGCAGGGGCGTGAACACAGAATCTAACAGAGGCAGCGGGTATCGATTACGAACCGTGACTTCGTTCAGCCCTCTGTAGTCTATGCATGGACGGAGTCCGTCGTCCTTTTTGCCCACAAAAAAGAAACCTGCACCCATCAGGGAGGTGGAGTTCCGGATCAACCCGGCAGCTAAGGAGTCCCGGATGTAGGTCTCCATTGATTCGCGCTCAGGACGAGAGAGGTTGTACAGCCTGCTGGACGGGTACTCAGCGCCTGGGATCAAATCAATGGCACAATCGTACGGACGGTGCGGGGGGAGAGTGAGTGCCACGTCAGCAAGATCATGGTACTCCTCAGGCACCGCTGACACATTGGGGTGGACTTTAACCTCCTCATTAGCTGTCACACCGGGTGGAACCGAGGATCCTAAACATTCCCGGTGGCAGGTGTTGCTCCACTGCGTCACTACCCCAGACGGCCAATCAATCCAGGGATTGTGCTTTAATATCCATGGAAACCCCAAAATCACTCGGGAGGTAGAAGGTGTTATATAAAACACAATCTCCTCCCTGTGATTTCCAGACACCACCGCCAGTTGTGTCTGGTGTGTGATTAATGGGAGAAGGGTGCCATCTAGTGCCCATACCTTCAATAGGGAAGGTAGTGCCACTAGAGGGAGCCCTACCTCCCTGGCCCATCTGCTGTCCAGCAGATTCCCTTCAGACCCCGTGTCCACCAGTGCTGGAGCGTGAAGGGTAAGATCCCCACAAAGGATCGTCACTGGGATGCGTGCTGATCTACGGGCTTTCCCCGCGTGGATGTTATGGCCCACCCTTAACCCAGTCTTTAAGGGCGGGCGTTGAAGTTTTAACCGTTTGGGACAGTTTCTTTGTATGTGCTCATCAGAGCCACAGAAAAAACACTCCCCGCGAGCCAGCCTCCGTTGTCTGTCATGTGATTTTACTTTGGCCCTGCTCATGTCCATAGCTTCATCAGCAGGGGGAGCTGTGGCTCCACGGAGCTCTCTGACTGTGGAGCGTGGGGACGGTGGCACCCTTTCAGACCCGGAAGGAAGAGGGACGGCTCGTGCCCGGCCACGCCCTTCGCCCTGCTCCCAACGGTGTTCTTCTAACCGGTTGTCCAACCGTATAACCAGGTCGACAAGCCCGTCAAAATCCCGCGGCTCATCCTTAGCCAGCAGGTGCTCCTTCAGGACTGGAGACAGTCCATTTACGAAGGTGGCGCGGAGTGCAACGTTATTCCAGCCAGACCTTGCAGCTGCGATGCGGAAGTTGACTGCATACTCGGCTGCACTCCGACGTCCCTGTCTCATAGACAGCAGCACAGTCGAAGCGGTCTCGCCTCTATTGGGATAATCAAACACTTGTTTAAACTCCCTCACAAACCCAATATATGTCGTTAGGAGCCGTGAATTTTGCTCCCAGAGCGCCGTAGCCCAGGCGCGTGCCTTTGCTCGAAGCAAATTAATGACATAAGTCACCCGGCTAGCATGTGACGCGTACATGACGGGACGTTGTGCAAAGACGAGCGAACACTCCATTAAGAAGTCCGCGCACGTCTCGACACAACCTCCGTACGGTTCCGGTGGGCTTATGTATGCTTCAGGGTATGGGGGGGGGTTCGTTGAATCACCACTGGAATGTCTGTATTTTGTGCTCGGTTGGCTGGAGGAGGTGCTGCAGCAGCGCCCTGAGTGCGCGCTTCCACCTGGGCGGTGAGAGCCTCCATCCTCTGATTGAGTATGACGTTCTGCTCGGTTACTAAATCCAACCGAGCAGTGAAGGCGGTTAAGATGTGCTGCAGCTCTCCTAACACGCCTCCTGCCAACGCCTGTGCACACTGTGTTTCCATTGGCGGTTCAAGCGATGGTTGACGCCCCTCGGGATCCATGACGCTGGCTGAGAAATCCTGTTGTGAAAAGTGTAGGAACACGGACCCACAACAGGGGGCGCAAATGAACGGACAATGGAATAAGCCGAAAATATAACAATTTAATGTGAATGTGCACAACAGAGCAACAGACAACACAATTGAGATCAACAGTCAAATTAGTTACAGTGATGTGTGAGCAGGCTCGAAGATAGAAGACGCCCGTCCAGAAAAGAGCCGGATCCCACACGCCTTCCACTCCACCAGATCTGAAGCAACCCTGGAGCCACCAAGCGCTGGGTCCCCAGGTGGCCACTGCCTCCGGCTGTCAGATCGGGTACTGCTGGCAGGAAGAACAGACAGGTGATGGTGGGTGCGTGAACACCCAGCAAACAGTTCAGTATAAAGGTGGAAAGCACCTCCACCTCTCAATCACAATGTTTACGTGCAGATCCTGTTGGCAAAGTACGTAGCCTCCAACCGAGGAGCGGAGTACGCCAACTCCCCACACACGACTACTCAGTACAAAACAGGAACGTCTGCAAAAAATACTTGTACACACAGAAGTAAGAACGTCACTAATGTGATACTTTAGACTGAGCAGTTTACCTGTTCGGTAGACGATTTCTCGGCAGTGAGGTGAAGATGCTGCCCGGCTCTTATGGAGGTGTGGATGATGATGAGTGACAGCTGGCGTTGTTGATGAGTGACAGCTGCCACTCCTGGTTGCTCCGGCGCCCTCTCGTGCCTGAAGCCCACACTTCAGGCAGGACGCCCTCTGGTGGTGGGCCAGCAGTACCTCCTCTTCAGCGGCCCACACAACAACTTTGGAAGACGTGGTTGATTATCACTTGCATTGTGACGGAACATCAGCTACATTTTTGCCATGCGACGCATTTCTCTGCATGCATGTGCCTCCGTGTTGACAACCTCTTTGGCTGGAGAAGACTGCGGCAGATGGTTAATTTTGAGAGGTGGGGATGGACCAGTTGTTTGCCTGAGTGGTTGGCATTCAGGATCCAGGCCAGTTCCACGGCATCCTGGATGCTCCCAGACTTGACATTTCAGCCTGTCAGCTGCCAAGCACTTAAGAGATGAATGACACAGGTTGACACCTGTGTCAACTGGACACTGTACAAAGGCGTAAAATTCCAGAACTGGTCCTAAATTGTATCAGGGTTCTGCTACAGTGAAAGACATCCAAGAGTGTATATGTGATGATCTCATGCTGGTGGTTGGCTCTCACTGCTTTATTGTATCACTTCCTGTTCCGGAGCACAGCGGTGTTTTGCTGTATCTGTTAGCTGTTTAATCTGCGTAGTTAGATTGATCTAGATAACTAGATAACGATTTATTTCACAGTGTAATCTTCACGTGCCTTAACTAAAGCACCCTCTTTGCTGAATCACCTCTAAATTATTTTCACGTTCTTCACTTTGTGTGTTTTTAGGAATCCGCTAGCTTAGCGCAGCTATTAGCTCTTAGCCGGTTTAGCATGGCGGCTTCTCCTGTCTCTCCCGCACTTTTCTGCATTGGGTGTAAAATGTTTAGTTATTCCTCGGCCTCCTTTAGCAGTAACGGTACTTGTAATAAATGTAGCTTGTTCGTAGCTTTGGAGGCCAGACTGGGCGAATTGGAGACTCGGCTCCGCACCTTGGAAAATCCTACAGCTAGCCAGGCCCCTGTAGTTGGTGCGGACCAAGGTAGCTTAGCCACCATTAGCTGTCCCCCAGCAGATCCCGAGCAGCCGGGAAAGCAGGCCGGCTGGGTGACTGTGAGGAAGAAGCATAGTTCTAAACAGAAGCCCCCTGTACACCACCAACCCGTTCACATCTCTAACCGTTTTTCCCCGCTCGGTGACACACCCGCCGAGGAACAAACTCTGGTTATTTATATATGGATATTACCGTTATTGGCAACTCTGTTTTGAGAAATGTGAAGTTAGCGACACCAGCAACCATAGTCAAATGTCTTCCGGGGGCCAGAGCAGGCGACATTGAAGGAAATTTGAAACTGCTGGCTAAGGCTAAGCATAAATTTGGTAAGATTGTAATTCACGTCGGCAGTAATGACACCCGGTTACGCCAATCGGAGGTCACTAAAATTAATATTGAATTGGTGTGTAACTTTGCAAAAACAATGTCGGACTCTGTAGTTTTCTCTGGGCCCCTCTCCAGTCAGACCGGGAGTGACATGTTTAGCCGCATGTTCTCCTTGAATTGCTGGCTGTCTGAGTGGTGTCCAAAAAATGAGGTGGGCTTCATAGATAATTGGCAAAGCTTCTGGGGAAAACTTGGTCTTGTTAGGAGAGACGGCATCCATCCCACTTTGGATGGAGCAGCTCTCATCTCTAGAAATCTGGCCAATTTTATTAAACCCTCCAAATCGTGACTATCCAGGGTTGGGACCAGGAAGCAGAGTTGTAGTCTTACACACCTCTCTGCAGCTTCTCTCCCCCTGCCATCCCCCCAATACCCCATCCCCATAGAGACGGTGCCTGCTCCCAGACCACCAATAACCAGCAAAAATCTATTTAAGCATAAAAATTCAAAAAGAAAAAATAATATAGCACCTTCAACTGCACCACAGACTAAAACAGTTAAATGTGGTTTATGGTTTATGGTCCCTGTTGGTAAATGATATAATAATTGATCAACATATTGATTTATTCTACCTTACAGAAACCTGGTTACAGCAGGATGAATATGTTAGTTTAAATGAGTCAACACCCCCGAGTCACACTAACTGTCAAAATGCTAGAAGCACGGGCCGAGGCGGAGGATTAGCAGAAATCTTCCACTCCAGCTTATTAATTAATCAAAGACCCAGACAGAGCTTTAATTCATTTGAAAGCTTGACTCTTAGTCTTGTCCATCCAAATTGGAAGTCTCAAAAACCAGTTTTATTTGTTATTATCTATCGTCCACCTGGTCGTTACTGAGTTTATTTGTGATTTTTCAGACCTTTTGTCTGACTTAGTGCTTAGCTCAGATAAGATAATTATAGTGGGTGATTTTAACATCCACACAGATGCTGAGAATGACAGCCTCAACACTGCATTTAATCTATTATTAGACTCAGTTGGCTTCGCTCAAAATGTAAATGAGCCCACCACCACCTTAGCCACACTTTAGATCTTGTTCTGGCATATGGCATAGAAATTGAAGACTTAACAGTATTCCCTGAAAACCCCTTTTTGCCTGATCATTTCTTAATAACATTTACATTTACTTTAATGGACTTTAGTGGGGCATAAGTTTCATTACAGTAGAAGTATTTCTGAAAGCGCTGTAACTAGGTTTAAGGATATGATTCCTTCTTTGTTATGTTCTCCAATGCCATATACCAACACAGAGCAGAGTAGCTACCCAAACTCTGTGAGTGAGATAGATTATCTTGTGAATAGTTTTACATCCTCATTGAGGACAACTATGAATGCTGTAGCTCCTCTGAAAAAGAGAGCCTTAAATCAGAAGTGCCTGACTCCATGGTATAACCCACAAACTCGCAGCTTAAAGTAGATAACCCGTAAGCTGAAGAGGAAATGGCGACTCACTAATTTAGAAGATCTTCATTTAGCCTGGAAAAAGAGTCTGTTGCTCTATAAAAAAAAGCCCTCTGTAAAGCTAGGACATCTTACTATTCATCACTAATTGAAGAAAATAAGAACAACCCCAGGTTTCTTTTCAGCACTGTAGCCAGGCTGACAAAGAGTCAGAGCTCTATTGAGCCGAGTATTCCTTTAACTAGTAATGACTTCATGACTTTCTTTGCTAATAAAATTTTAAATATTAGATAAAAAATTATTCATAACCATCCCAAAGACATATCTTTATGTTCGACTGCTTTCAGTAATGCTGGTATTTGGTTCTGTGCTAGGACCGATTTTATTCACTTTATACATGCTTCCCTTAGGCAGTATTATTAGAAAGCATTGCTTAAATTTTCATTGTTACACAGATGATACCCAGCTTTATCTATCCATGAAGCCAGAGGACACACACCAATTAGTTAAACTGCAGGAATGTCTTTCAGACATATAGACATGGATGACCTCTAATTTCCTGTTTTTAAATTCAGATAAAACTGAAGTTATTGTACTTGGCCCCACAAATCTTAGAAACATGGTGTCTAACCAGATCCTTACTCTGGATGGCATTACCCTGACCTCCAGTAATACTGTGAGAAATCTTGGAGTCATTTTTGATCAGGATATGTCCTTCAATGCGCATATTAAACAAATATGTAGGACTGCTTTTTTGCATTTGCGCAATATCACTAAAATTAGAAAGGTCTTGTCTCAGAGTGATGCTGAAAAGCTAATTCATGTATTTATTTCTTCTAGGCTGGACTATTGTAATTCATTATTATCAGGTTGTCCTAAAGGTTCCCTGAAAAGCCTTCAGTTAATTCAAAATGCTGGAGCGAGGGTACTGACAGGGACTAGAAGGAGAGAGCATATTTCACCCATATTGGCTTCTCTCTCCCTGTTAATTCCAGAATAGAATTTAAAATTCTTCTTCTTACTTATAAGGTTTTGAATAATCAGGTCCCATCTTATCTTAGGGACCTCATAGTACCATATCACCCCAATAGAGTGCTTCGCTCTCAGACTGCAGGCTTACTTGTAGTTCCTAGGGTTTGTAAGAGTAGAATGGGAGGCAGAGCCTTCAGCTTTCAGGCTCCTCTCCTGTGGAACCAGCTCCCAATTCGCATTAGGGAGACAGACACCCTCTCTACTTTTAAGATTAAGCTTAAAACTTTCCTTTTTGAAAATAGTTCCCTGAGCCTGGTTCTGCTGGAGGTTTCTTCCTGTTAAAAGGGAGCTTTCCTTCCCACTGTCACCAAGTGCTTGCTCATAGGGGATTGTTTTGACTGTTGGGGTTTTTCTGTAATTATTGTACGGCTTTTGCCTTACAATATAAAGTGCCTTGGGGCGACTGTTTGTTGTGATTTGGTGCTATACAACCCCTGGCAAAAATTATGGAATTACCGGCCTCGGAGGATGTTCATTCAGTTCCCACCCAGAAACCAAATGTTCTTTGAATGTTCATTGAACGTTTGCAAACGTGGCATGAACACTGCATGAACATCATATGAACAAAGAATGAGGACAGGTAATGTTTGCATGCGAACATTTAATGAACATTATACAAACGTTCACAAGTGTTCACAAACACCAAATGAACAGTTGCAGCAGAACATTAAATGAACATTTGTAGTGTTCGCATGCGAACATTACCTGTCCTTTCTTTGTTCATATGATATTCGTGCAATGTTCTTGCTCAATTACCTACAATTTTTGTGATTGTTCCTATTGAGAACTAAAAAAAAAAAAAAAAGTAAAACAAACTTTATAAATGTTTTAAAATTCAATAGGTTTTATTTCAATAGTGACTTGCAATGTGTAATTATATTGTGGAACATATAAAATAAGTAATGGACAAACTTTTGAAATCACTTAATTGATAAAGGAATTCATCTTTACAGAATTAAACATCATTGCTCAAAAAGCACATAAAATGAAAAATTTTCAACGTTACAAAACATTTCTTAAGCGGTAAACCACAAACGCTACTCCAAAAAAATGTTCAGATATAAGAATAACTCTTCTAGAATTAATAATGAAACCTTAAAAAAAAAAAAAAATAATTCATCTATTTATCTACATACAACCAATAATACACATTTTAGGAGCAAAAATAAATTCAACTTAAACATAAATCACCACTTGAAACAAAAACTACAACAATCTTTTAGACATCTACATACAATTAATAAAAGTCATACTTAAGAGCAAAACTGTGGACAGTTTTAACACAAACATTACTATCAATAAATTCCCTGAGAAAATTCCTATGGAAGTTTTTAATCGCAGATTTGAAGACTCAGTATGACATTAGTCAAACATATTACAATCAATAAATTTCCTGAGGAAATTCACGATGAAAAAAATATACAAAAATAATACAAAATTATTAATTTAAATTAATGTTTAATCCCCAAATAAAAAGGTTCTCTGAAGGTAAAATTAAATTTTATCAAAAATATTCCATGTACAATGCAAATTAAGTAATGCTACTAATCTGACCATAAGCTTTGATATTATAGAATATAAACCCCGATATCATATAAAATACCCTCAGCCGTATGTGCAGTCTTCTTAATAATTATTTAATTGGAATCTATATGTATACAGGTGGGGCCAAAAGTTTACATACCCTGGCAGAAGTTTAGTTTTTTTTTTGGCCATTTTTCAGAGAATATGAACAATAACACAAAAACTTTTTTTTCGCTCATGGTTCATGGTTGGGTGAAGCCATTTACCGGCAAACAACAGTGTTTACTCTTTTCAAATCATAATGACAACACAAACTACTCAAATTAACCTGATCAAAAGATTACATACCCCTCTTCTTAATACCATGTACTGCCTGTCTTTTGTGGTGGTTGTGGATGAGGCTCTCTGAGGGTAAAGCTGCCACTGAATGGTTTGGACTTTATTTACATAAATTATGAAGAATACAAACAATATGGCACTCTATGGTAAATCTGCATGAACAGTTCTGAAAAACTGAGTGAGTGTGCAAGAAGAAGAAGAGTGAGGAAAGCCATCAAGACACCCAGACAACCCAGAAGTTACAGGCTTACGTGGCTGTGATTGGAGAAATTATGCACAGTTCAAGCTTTGCATTTTGTATCACCAGTTATCCATCTTCATGATGAAGTTGTATAGAGGAGGATTTTCTTAAAAAAGAAGACCTGAACCTTTAGCTACAAATTGCCAGAAGATACACCTGAGATGCCTGGATTTGATCTGTTTTGGTGAAAGAAAATCCTTCTGTGCTCTACTCCACTATGAAGCTAAGATTAGTGATGCAAAATGCAAAGCTTGCACTGTGCACAATTTCTCCAGTCACAGCCACGTAAGCCTATTAATTTCTCCTAAGTTGTCTGGGTGTCTTGGTGGCTCCTTGTAAATCACTGCAGAGGTGTTATCAGGTTGTGAAAACAGTGTTTTCAGTTTTCAAATTGTTTTTCAGTAGCTTTTACATAATATATGATAGACATGTTAGATTTACACAGAAATGAAGCTGTTTTGAAGTGGATTCTGCCATGTTGGATTCGCAGCCAGAGACCAGACGTCACGGTGCCTCTCTACTGTGACCGGTCCCCCCCCCCCCAAAAAAAAACATTTGCAAGATCGTTAGTTTTTCAAACCTGTAATCTGGGTCAGGAAAAAGTTCAGGATGGTCCCATCTATACTTCTTTGATTCTGCTCGGACAGGACATCTTCGGATTATGGCACAATTGTAGAAATAAAGGTAGTACTGTCCATTGATGTGATTTTTATTGCAGTTGCCATGACAACTCTAAATTTGTGGCACGTCCCTGGCAATTTACAGTTCCTGACTTGTCCTGGCTGCCAAAGATAAACAGGAGCCGTAGCGTTCAAGCCGCCCCTGACAATGACTGTTACTGTATACTTCCCTTGTTCCATTCCAGGGGTGTATGCAGTTAAGGTATTGATTAGGGCATTCCTCTGGTGCCTTGTTCCCTCGTCCTCACCATCAAGTCTGTCATTAGTACTCTTGAGCTGCAAGTTGAAAATTTCCTTTGTTAGTCATAAGCAATTATATACATTTTTCTGTTCAGATATTGTATAATTTGAGCTACATGGTCATAACTGGTATTCAACTCAGCACCTTATTGGACAGGCCCTATATTTTTAACAAGCTGTTTATATTGCTTCCAGAATTTTCTCAATTTAGTTATCAATTAGGTATACCACACAGGTGAAAGCAGATCAGACAAAAATGATTAATCCTCTGTACCCACTGTTATTTGTATAAAGGACTTTTCACACCACATGCTTTGGAAGCATCAGAGGCGCCACAAATCGGTCTAAAAAGTATTTTCAATGAAACGCGTTGCTTTTTAGAGGCGTCTGAAGCGTCACGTCAAAAGCCGAGCTAAACCATCGCTTCTGCCGGGAGTGTGCACATTCCTGCTTGTCAACAGGCTGACGTGGTACAAGTTCAACCCAATCCAACTTTTGCCGCTCTGAACTGTGACAAAGCTTCACACTGTCCAAAAGAAACAATGTGTCGGGTCCAAACATGGAAGACTAGCGGCAGAAACCACTGATGCCTACAAAACAGGAAGGTGTCACAGGACTGCTCATTTATACAGAGCAGTTTTCTGAAGAAAAATCCTTGCAAATGTTTTTTTTAAACCTCAAAATTAATTTGACTGCTGTATTAAAGCTTTTTCGTGGTTCATCGACGCACATACATGGCGATCACTCAGCTTTCCTCTGAAGAAAAAAGAAAAAAAAAACATCTGAGCAAAAGTCTCCGCCCCCTTGCCACACGGAACGCATCGGGGGGTGTGGGAGGCGTTGACGCGACGCGTTGCCCTATGCGTATAAAGCATGCAATGTGAAAGGCTTTAGTTACCGTATTTCCATAAATACAGCATGTTTCATAATATACTGTGTAAAAAATGAAACAGCAAAACTTTATTAAGGTGATGAGGATCTAACAAACAGAAAACACATTAACTCACTTCTTTGAGTGACTTTACTGGAAGGCCCATTACTTCCAGGCACTGCTTGGAATTGGTTCAAGCCCACACTTCTGGTTTAGCTGGCCATTCTTCGGATGATCATCTTAGCAGCGTCCACATTGTTCTCTCTCCTGGTATGTCTGGGAACCGACACTTTCAGGGACAGTCCAAGGATGCAGTGCACCAACTCTGTCATTTAGCTGTTTGATACTGTGAATGATGTCATTCTGCTTCTCCTGGAACACAAAATGTATATAGATCCATATGTTACAACCTTAATACAGAAGTTCTCACTTTACATTAAATCCTATGCTTCACAAAGGATTAAACCAATGCTGTTGACCTTTCATCTTCAGCACGGACAAATCTGTGAATGAACTGAGTGATGAAAGTAAGTAGGTAAGTAAGTCCCTTCGGCTGCTCCCTTGTTTGCACTCGGGGTCGCCACAGCAAATCTGAGGTGGATCTGCATGTTGAATTGGCACAGGTTTTACGCCGGATGCCCTTCCTGATGCAACTCCACATTACATGGAGAAATGTGGCAGGGGTGGGATTTGAGCCCGGAACCTTCTGCACTGAAACCAAGCGCATTAACCACTTGGCCACCACTCAGTGATGAAAGTGAGCCATGGAGGAAAAAACAACCAAAAAAAAAAAAAAACAAACTTGAAAGATCTTGGCAAGGCCCTGATGGTTGGTCAGGTGGTTGTCCCCCAGAAAAATGTGAAATCTCAAATGCATTCTGGTTAGTGCTGTAGGTATCAATTATTTTAGCAGTCAAGTATTCTATCGATTATTCTGGCGATTAATCGAGTAATCGGATAAAAAGTACTTTTGCGTTTTAAACAACATCAATGGGCTGTCTATAAGCAATGGCACAATGTCACTGTCATTTTGCTGAAATGGCGATGGGATGTAGCCTTCTATTTTGTTTTGTCCAATTTGTAAAAATTAACCAAGTTTTTTTTTTTTAAATAAAGGTTGATGGACTGGGTCCCTGCGTGATTTTTTTATCCCTCTTTCTCTTCAGCAGATGCATTTCAGCTGGAGGTTGAACATGCAGCATCGCAGTCAGTTTTTTATTATTTAAGTTACCGTGTTCGTGAAGTGTTGTGTGTTGCCCAAAAACGCATCATTAAAAAGTGATACACTCAGTGTGAGTCTGAGGTAAACACAGAAGAAAGAGTGGACTTCTGCTGTTTGTCAATGTAGCCGGGGACAGAGCTGTGACTCGCCCGGTCTGAGAGCTCCTCACGCTGGGCAGAGAGAGACAGCAGCTGGCCACCGGGTCAATAGTCCCTCCCCACGTAGAGCAGAAAAATAGACAAACACACTGCTTCGCTTTAAATGCACAGTAAGTCTATTTCAGATGATCAGTATGGACCATCTTTCTCTTAAAAGGCTTTATTTTACTCTATGTGTCACGTTGGAAAGCGGTAGCTATCGTTGCTAATTTGATTAGCTGTTATGCTCGCCTTTTGTTTTTTTTTCTGCGGATGTTGCAGCGCCACACACAGGCCTGACATATGTGCTACAACATTAAACGAAGCTTCGAGGCACAGAATTTGCCTCAAACATTTTTTGTAATCGAATTATTCAAGTTACTCGACTCATCGTTTCAGCCCTAATTCTGGTGCTTTCTCAGGTCTATTTACCCACCAAAAGAATCTCAAAATTTTTTTTTTTTTTTTTGGACAGATCACTTTTCCCACACCAGATAAGGTGGTAAACCTCAGTAGTATAGCATACAAGTCCTCCTGTTTCAAGTGTATGGTACCATAGACAGTATGCACACACTATGCAAATGAAACTTTATGCAAGGGACATAGAAACTGAGTTTTTATAAAAGGAATTCTGTAACTTTATATCAGCAATAAATAAACATGTCAATTAAGTAACAAGACCTGTAAATTATTTCTTTAAATAAGGAAAGTTAGTATATACAACTTCATTACTGGCAGATTTTACTGTATTTTCAAATTATATCCCAAATAGAACAGAATATTTCTTGCCAGAAATTTTGAATATTTTTCTTGCTGAATGTGAATTTTTAGAATCTTCTGGCACAAGACACTGAACAATCTTATTTAACCATTATAGTACAAACCTCGGGATAAAGATCGGGCTGATGTGAATCAACTGCAGACACACACTCAACCGACTGGTCAGATGGAGGATTCAGTGATTTAACAACTCTTAAGGCAGCAGGCGTGGTTACTGTGGAGGGGAACAAACAATGATCGAAAATATTATCAAACTTATCTTTACAAAGTCTCTTTCTGGGCACTGACATTACTTAAACTTAAAGACAGAGTATATATATTAGTCATGGTCATAAAAAGTTATGTATATTTTAAATTTAGCATTTATTTAAGCAAATTAGTCCCTTTGAGATCGAGACCTCTTTTATAAGTGACCTGGACAATTATAAAGTTTCCAATTCACCCAACCTGCATGTCCTTGGAAGTGAGATGCCCACACACCTTATTGACACCTTTAGGCTTCTGGCTTAATATCAGAATATATTAAAACATGGACAAAATATGAATTAGGCCTGTGCCTCTCTGTGGCTAACGTTAGCACCGTGCTAGTCAAAAATGTGCTGGTTTGGTTCTCATTAGTCCATGTCTGGCATAATCAAGCTTCAAGCAAGTTCTATCTTTTCTGTCTAAAATGGGTTTGTGCTCACATCAGGTTCCATTACCTCGTGATGACTGTAGGAAGGCCTCGCCATTTGAAGCTAGCTGCTAACTCGTGGTTGTGTTGGTTTTCTGTGATCCAGTCGATGATCATCCAGCGTTAGTCTCCTCTTCTGCTCTCAGTGGTCTCTTAATCGTAGTATAGAGACTGAACAGGCACATTAACGTCTTGAACATACACTTTTATTTGCCAAAAGAGAGCGGAGAGCATGCAGCACTGTTAGTTAGCCAAGTCTTCTTCTTCTTCTTCGTTAAACAGCGGGTTTTAACCCAACTCGGTGCACCACTGCCACCAACTGTTTGGTGGAGAGCACTACAAGCTTTTTTTTTTTTTTTTACCAGAATGAGAATGTTGCATTTTACATTCAGAAATGATTGTATCCAGGTGTTATAATGTGTACAATGTACATGTTTTACCCTGGATAATTATAATATCATGCCTCACTGAAAACATGAATTGAGCAGCTGAAATTAAAGGAATCAGAAAGGAAGAAATATGTTATGGTAATAATTCCCACCAAACACTGTTAGACTGTGACATGTGTGACTATTCATCTCATGTTCAGCATGTTTGTTTAAAAACATGTCTGATAATGTTTGAACTGCAAGTTGTGAAGTGACCAGTAAAAAATATTATTTGTCTATGAGCTGTTTTATTTAAATGTCAATGTTTCCTGCTCATGCATGTTGAAAACATTATGTTGTAAATCAATTTTAATACCTTTAATGTATTTTTCCTTATTTCCAAAAATGCTAAAGATATTATGCTTTTAGAAAATATGGCAAAATGTATGTAACTCAGGTCTGTCGGACTTCTGGATAATAAGCTGCCATTGCAATCTGTTTCCATAAAAAAACATATTTCAGTAGCTGACAATCACAGTCTGTAGTGATGTAAATTTTTTATTGCAAAAATAATATTCCAATTAACAGAGTGCATGTTTATGCAAGTTGCCCCAAGACATGTTTCTGAGTTAGCTCTGTCAGTTTATCACAGTAATCTTGAAATTATACGAGGGTAGGCTGAAAAGTTCTAAGGCTCACTATAATGCAGTTAATGCATTACTCCTTCATGGGGAGCCTTAGAACTTTTCAGCCTACTCTCGTATATTCAGTAGGTCTGAATAAATCATAAATCGACATATTATTGGTTACCATGAGTGTTGAAATCATTTCCTATTGTTCATTCTACCTATGTTTGCACACATAATTTAAATGGAGTCCAACATTAACTTTCTGTAGGCAGTAAATGATATTTAATGTTTTCCTATAAGATGAAATTTTACAAAATAATTGTAATAATTAAATAATAATTTAATTTATACTTTTATTTAGAGGCAAGCTTTACACATACAACATGAACATTATGTGAATGTTCGCAAACACACTGAACATTAAGCATACATTCTATAAACATTTGATTGATTTTTGCAAATGTTTGCTTACATGTTTGTCTAATGTTTGCTTTCATGCAAACATTAGACAAACATCACAAACATTATATGAACATTTGCAAACTTGCTGAACAGTAAATGAACATTCTATGAACGTTCACTTGATGTTCGCAAATTTTCGCTTCCATGCAAACATTAGACAAACATCACGAACATTACATGAACGTTTGCAAACTTGCTGAACAGTAAACAAACATTATATGAACATTTGTTTGATGTTTGCAAATGTTCGCATAAGGGTGGGTTGTTTTTGTAGAAAAAAAGCAGATCACAGATCATGGCTTTAAGAAACACTATAAGAAATCAGGAAAGAAAATTGTGGGAGTCAATAATGGACCATTCATGGACCATTTTCTTCAACTTCCACCAAAGATTTTCAATTGGATTAAGATCCGGAGTATTTGCAGGCCATGACATTGACCCTATGTGTCTTTTTGCAAGGAACGTTTTCACAGTTTTTGCTCTATGGCAAGATGCATTATCATCTTGAAAAATGATTTCATCATCCCCAAACATCCTTTCAATTGATGGGATAAGAAAAGTTTCCAAACTATCAATGTAAACTTGTGCATTTATTGATGATGTAATGACAGCCATCTCCCCAATGCCTTTACCTGACATGCAGCCCCATATCATCAATGACTGTGGAAATTTACATGTTCTCTTCAGGCAGTCATCTTTATAAATCTCATTGGAACAGCACCAAGCAAAAGTTCCAGCATCATCACCTTGCCCAATGCAGATTCGAGATTCATCACTGAATATGACTTTCATCCAGTCATCCACCGTCCACGATTGCTTTTCCTTAGCCCATTGTAACCTTGTTTTTTTTCTGTTTAGGTGTTAATGATGGCTTTAGTTTAGCTTTTCTGTATGTAAATCCCATTTCCTTTAGGCGGATTCTTACAGTTCGATCACAGACGTTGACTCCAGTTTCCTCCCATTCGTTCCTCATTTGTTTTGTTGTGCATTTTCAATTATTGAGACATATTGCTTTAAGTTTTCTGTCTTGACGCTTTGATGTCTTCCTTGGTCTACCAGTATGTTTGCCTTTAACAACCTTCCCATGTCATTTGTATTTGGTCCAGAGTTTAGACACAGCTGACTGTGAACAACCAACATCTTTTGCAACATTGCGTGATGATTTACCCTTTTAAGTTTGATAATCATCTCCTTTGTTTCAATTGACATCTCTCGTGTTGGAGCCATGATTCTTATCAGTCCACTTGGTGCAACAGCTCTCCAAGGTGTGATCACTCCTTTTTAGATGCAGACTAATGAGCAGATCTGATTTGATGCAGGTGTTAGTTTTGGGGATGAAAATTTACAGGGTGATTCCATAATTTATTCCTCAGAATTGAGTGATTCCATATTTTTTTCCCCTCTGCTTGGTCTAAAAAAGTAACCGTTACTGACTGCCACAATTTTTTTTCTTGATTTCGTATAGTGTTTCTTAAAGCCAGAAAGTTGCCATTTGAAATGATTTTAGTTTTGTGTCATGTCTGTGATCTGCTTTTTTTCTACAAAATTAAACAACTGAATGAACATCCTCCGAGGCCGGTGATTCCATAATTATTGCCAGGGGTTGTATAAATAAAATTGATTTGATCCAGATGTGGAAGTACTGCTTGAATTTCCATTCTTTTTCTTAATTTCAGAAAAATGTAATCCTAACCCCAACCCTTATTACACACTGGTACACAGAACCCTTCATAATTTTTTCTCACACTGCAAAAAAAGGGTGTCTAAATACAAGATAAACACTAAATCTGAGGGAAATTATCTTGCTGCATGGACAGATAATTTCATTTGACAAGTCACATGACAATTAAGATTGTTAAATATAGAAATAAACAGGTCAAACACTTAAAATAATAAGACATTAACCGTTAAATTATCTACCACTTTTTTTTGGGGGGGGGGGGGGGGGGGGGGGGGGGTCTTGGTAAGAACCATATAATTTGCACCAAGATAAAAAACAAAAACAAAAAAAACTTTAAACATGCTTGATACTTTACGGGTTAATGTCTTATTTTAAGTGTCTGACCTGCTTATTTCTAGATTTAACAATCTTAATTCACCCCTTTTTGCAGTGTACACGTTGCATGTAAACTCAACTTTGGACTTTCTCCATTCATTGTTAAATTTATCAGAGAATATTTTTAAATATGAAAATCCATTACGTGATTGGTTATCTCATCCAAAATATCGCTTGTAGCACAACAAACTATCATGAATGAGCTCTATGAAAATTCAGTAAGGTATATCTTATATATTATATTCCAATTGTAAGGTGGAACTATGCCAGTATACAAAGGTATATCTAAAAAGGAAGAGTAAAATAGGAGAGTAGAGTAGAGCCACTTAGGTGCCTGGTCTTGAGAACCACGGATGGTTCTATAACTGAGTCCTACACTTAAAGTCGGACTGTGACTCTTGCTAACTTTTAAGTAGTTTTTTTTTAGGCCATTTTTACACTTACAATTCTTAGCAGTGTCTTACGCATAATTCTGAGAAGCTTTATAAATTCAGGCCCAGATTCTCATTCAGCTCTGGACCTGAACTCACGATTTTTTTTTTATTGATTACATGACTTATTCGTCATAAAATCTTATATCTGTCTCTGCTGGATGCGACCCGTTTCTTGATCAACTCATTTGTGAAGCAGCACTCGTCACCTAAGCCTACAATCCCTTGTTCTTTCTGCGGCGATTCAAATTCAGTCAGAATACTGGTAAAAGAAAACTACTTTGTTTAATCAGCCTTTTGCAGAAGAAAAACATCTTGATATCAATGTCACCTCCATACATAAAAAAAAAAAAAAAAAAAAAAAATGCACTCATTACAGCACATGACACTGGCACGTTTGGATGTTTACCATGAGCCTTTTGTTTGTTAGACAGTTTGCAGTTAGACAGTTTGCTTCCTGTGCCACCAGAGTTACTGTATCCAAATGAAGAAGTCTACTCAGATATAAACACAAAACAACTGCTAAATCAGCGTGAAGGTTCAGGAGCCATAGTTTGCTTCGTCGAAAGCTTTGCGGGCTCTCTTCAGCTCTTCATTCATGGTCAGCAGATCTTTAACTCTAGCAAACTTTCTGGGGTCCTTCCGGATCAGAAAGACGATGTCCTCCACCTGCACGCGACCCTGGCGTCCAATCGACATGGCCTTATGGGTCATCTCCGTGATGAACTCGATAACCAGGTCCTCCAGGATGTCCACAGACTCTGTGTAGGGGTTCTGGTCATCTCCAAAGCCGTACATCATACAGCGCAGCTCTTTGGAGAACAGCCTCTTTCTTCTGCCGTGGCAAACGTCCGGCCCGCTGCAGTCCTCCAGCTCCTCATCAAACCCAGCCTCATCCTCCTCATCTGCCATGCTGCTCACAAAAAGACGGAAAACAAAAACAAAGGTCGTTCTTCACATTTTACAACAATACCATCTGCAGCTCCCAAAACTACAAGACACGCCTACTTACATATCAACAGCAGCACAACACATGCTTACTTACAGGGCTCAATTTAATGCCCTTCGTCCATGGGTGGGGGGAACATAACCAATATAAAAACGATGTGGATTTACATACACGTGGCAACCTGGGCACAAGAAACGAGCGGCATGTGAAGGACATCGGTATGAATTCTATTTCGAGCAAACTCTGCCATCACTGGAAGAGTTCCATGTGGAGCTAATTTAGCTTCATCATGGGAGTTTGGCTGCATTCTTTTTCCTGGCTACTGTTATGTCTGAACAGTGTGAACATTTCAGAGTAAGTGAAAATGTAAGGAGACAATGTGATGGTCTTCATGTAAAACTGTGAAACAGACAAAAATATTTTGTGACTGTTTCACAGCAGTTAAGCTGAAAACCACAAATAAACATGCACACACTGGAGCAAAAGTTTCTTCCTTCTGTTTGTCTGTGGAAGTGCAAGTACAGGGCTGCTGCCCAATGCACGGCCCACAGGACATATGTAGACTGTCTTGTCTTGCCTTGGCAATTGAGAAGAATTAATAAATTACCTTTAATCAATTTAAACAGGAATAATTTCATTATTATGAAACTTCATTTTAGATTTATAATGTAAATTTTCAATCCATATAATTAAAAAGGAAGTGGCATATGTGTGTTTGTGTATCCAGAGCATCAACTGAAATCCAGAAAGAGCTGACTTTCATCCTTTGGCATAGTTATGTATTTTTTCATGAGGATTCAAGCCATAAAAACAGCACGGTGACTGGCCAATATGCACTTCCACAAAAGAGCCTGTATGTCAAAATAAAAGCATGTGAGGTTGCTGCAGACCTGACAGAATTCATCAGTATGTCCATCCTCTAACATCCCAGACACCAGATTAAAATCTGGACATTTTCTGTGTGCATGTGACCCCAAACCCACAATTAACATGTTCACACTCCGGACAAAACAGCAGAATTATGTCTCAACAGTGTCTCACACAGACCCCCCCCAAAAAAAAAAAAAAAAAAAAAAAGGGGGGGGGGGATTTGTTCTAATGTGAACATTGTCACATTAAAGTCACATTGTAAAATTTTAGTTATTTGTAATTTCTTTACATGGAATATTGTACTAGTTAAGCAGCTTCAGAAAAGCTTACTGATGACACAACTGAAAGCAGATTAAACCTAAATCAAGCCAAGAAGTTTTTCTGTGTCAATAAAAAAAAAAAAAAAAAAAAGTAGGATAACTGTAACAGATTTTCCCCAAAAACCACCTTTCCTCCGTATACAGGACAAATGACCACATCTCGAACCTGTGGATCCCCACAGGTCAACGTCCTAGTTAAATACGTATAATGTATTTAGATAAAATTATGTATACTTTTGCCTCATAGCCCTTTGTGTAAATAAGAGATAAAGAAAATAGTTTTCAATAAAATGTCTCACTGGAACAACATCCCTTTCGCGTTTAATGCATTCGTCAAAAAATAAGAAATGATCACTATCAACTATTTTCACTTGTTTCTGCAATTTTATTGCAAAAAAACCCCAACAAAAATAAACCATCACAACTTGCACTGCAACTTTTTAAGAAATGTTTCCACATCATAACAGACATCATTGCAGCATATTATTAAAAATCATAAGTGAAAATAGTAAGAAATAACTGCAGATCAGCAGCTCGGTGCTCGAGGACCACAATGTAAATAAGCATCCGTATAGAGGGTTTTCAATCACGTGACCGATTTGCTGCAGGACGGGTGCCGTCTCCATTCTGGATTACAAGGAGGCTGGCGCGTGATAGAAAAATGGAGAGAATGTCCGGTTATTACGACGCTTTAAATCCTCGAGATAAAGCTATTTATCGTGATAGATGTGTAGCAGTTGGTTCAGTGGATCCGTATCTTATACCAGATAGTGAATTTAGTGTTGATGTAACGAACTCGCCGACAGTGTCACACTGCGATACTGTGAACTAGGAAGCTGCCGACCAGGTCAGCCTCGAAGGCTTCCTGCAGAGCATCACAGCGGAGCTACGAAAGCGGAGGTCGTCTTGAAGTCCTGACTTATTTCTCTCACCAGGCGCTGGAAGGGCAGCCTGCGGATCAGCAGCTCGGTGCTCGAGGACCACAATGTAAATAAGCATCCTTATTGGAAGCGTTCTTGTGTTATCCTCGGCAGTATTTTTATCTATCTTATATAATTTTATTGCCAAATAAAATAAGATAAAATTCTGGTAACAGTGGATTTCTGGTAGCGGCGGATCTCTCTCAGTGCCACGGTGCCGTGAGGCTTCTTCACACCGACGTTGAAGCTTCTGCAATTGTTCGCCAAATGCACGTAGTGTAACAAAGCGGCCACCGCGTCGTAATCCAGAATGGCCGCGGGACACAAAATTATGGCAAGCCAACAGTGCCACAATTACGCCACTTTCAGTCGCGTTTCACCCAAAAAAAAAAAAAAAAAAACAAAAAACGCCATTTTGTCAGTTATTACGGCGCTTTTTATGCCGCAATTAAAGACGACGCCGTTAAATGCGCCGTAATGTGTCAAAAAATACGCCGTTTTTACGCTGCAATGGAGCCTTTAAAAAAACGCAGTAAAAAACGCCGTTCAGATGCACAATACGCGCGTCTGAATTTCACAACGTGCGTATTTTACGGCGTTTGTACAGTATTATAATTATCTCCAGCCCCCTTTTTTCTCAGCCACTGAACTTTAAGTGTTTGTGTCCAATCGCTGATCAAGACAAGCAGACAGAATCAGTCCAGCACAGATCTCTTTGTGGCAAAGTTTGCTCCAACTTACCTCTTGTGTAGTTTAACTTCGGCCAATATTCGGGGGGTTAGGCTGGAAAATAGCTCATAAATTTACTTCTTCATTTACATATCGTTGCGTTTTATTTATTTATTTTTTATTAAATACGTTTCTGTCTTTCTTGAGTTTAGGTGTTTTACATCCCAACTGTTTAACTGTATTTGTAGTGTAGTGGTAAAGCGCCTGTCTTTCACTTACAATCTTGCAGGTTCAAATCCCGTGAGTAACTTTTTTTTATATATATATATATAAAGTAACTAAAATACTCCCATTAAGATTAAGAACATCTTTTCCAAGAATGTCCTGGCCAAGATAAACAGCAGCAAATACAAAGCACAGTTACACGCTTACACAGACACAAACAAAAGGCAAATAAAAAGATAATAAAAATTTAAATTACAAGCATACTATAAAAGCAAGTGTATATTATGGAGCTGGACTCAAGTGCATTCAATTTGGATTTAAAAGCACTTAGTGAAATTAACACTGGATCTTCTGGTGGCCAGAGCAGGCCACCCCTGAGAGTATAACTGACAGTGGGGTGTCAACACTTTGTATGAATAATTTTACAATTTTGGTATCTACAGTTGCAGAAACTCATCAAGTTTTTTTCTCTTTTGTAGGCTCTTCTTCAAAATTTTAAAATGATTCATGTAACGTTTGATATAAATATTTGAAACCAAGGAGTGTTTTTGTGTTCACCCTGTAGTTTTCATACTAAGGGAATTTCATTCTTTTCCGCTGTGAGGTTAAAAAGACATGCAAGAGGCTTCACTACAAATTGGTACTATGATGGAAATTTTGAAATGTTATTAAATCTCTCTCGGTGAGTAAAAAGCTCTCAGGTTCTACCTACTTATGTTTTAAAGGATACTGTTCCTGTCTATGATAGGATGTAGATGTTGAATTGTTTTTACAAACATTTTATATCGTCTGGCTCTTTGTTTGACTCTGTGGGATCTGTTGCTGTGAAATCTTGCAAGGCCTCCTAATGTCTGCTGGTCAACCTTTCAAATTTGTACCTTTCTCGGTTCAGGAAGTTCATAAAGTCCTTAAAGCTCTACATCATAGATCCTTACTTTCTGAAGCTGGCAACTGATTTTGTATTGCATGGCTACAATTCCTCTCCATTACCTATGCGTACAACTGGTAACTCAGCTCGTAATATAAACAGTGAGGAAAATAAGTACACCCTGCGATTTTGAAAGTTCTCCCACTTAGAAATCATGGAGGCGTCTGAAATTTTCATCTTAGGTGCATGTCCACTGTGACAGACATAATCTTAAAAAAAAATAAAATAAAAAAAAAAATCCAGAAATCACAATGTATGATTTTTTTTTTTAATAATTTATTTGCATGTTACTGCTGCAAATAAGTATTTCAACACCTGCCAATCAGCAGGAATTCTGGCCCTCAAAGACCTGTTGTGTGCATCTGAACGGCGTTTTTTAAGGGCTCCATTGCGGCGTAAAAAAATCGGCGTATATTTTGACACGGCGCATTTAACGGCGTCGTCTTTAATTACGGCATAAAAAGCGCCACAATAACTGACAAAACGGCGTTTTTTTTGGTGAAACGCGACTGCAAGTGGCGTAATTGTGGCACTGTTGGCTTGCCATACAAATGACGTGACCGATACGTCCTATGAATGGGTTGCATTCAAATGTACATCACAATTAAACATCAAAATTAATTGACTGAATGGGAGGCGTATTTTTTTTTTTTCTACCTTAACTCGAACCCTGGACACAAACGCCTGCAGACAAGAACGTTCAGACAGAAATTTAAAAACTAAACGCTGTCCGGCTCATATTTTGCACCCTTTCAAAGTGAGAGGCAGCGTTAGCTACACAAAGTACATCTCCTGCCACGCGTTTCATTCGTCTTAGACCGCAGACAGACACTTCTCGCCTTTTTAGTTGTAAAATACATGTCAAAGTTAAACTTCATTCTGGCAATTACAATTACCTTTTACAACAGAAAACACAAACTCAGACTTCAGCGGCCCTGAAGCGGCTGTTTGTTCTTCTTCTGCTGCCTGCTAGTGCTGCTTCTTCTTCTTCTAATAGATTCCGGCAGGCTATACGCTGGCGTAGCATAATGCTGCCCCCCACAGGTAATAGTTAAACACTTTATCATGTTTGACTCTCAAATAGAGGTTGGTGGAATGGAGGAACTTAATCACAGCTTCGTCCACTAAATAAGAGTAACTGCCCTCAGAAAAAATTGACCTAAAAGAAAACTCAGTCAACCCACAGTCTGACAAATCTTTCAACAATTTCCGCCTATCACTAGAATACATAGGACAGCACATTAAAACATGATGAACACTTTCCAACTGACCACACTGACACAACCCATCTGGATGTTTTCCAATCACTTTTAAATATGCTGCCAACCCACAATGCCCCAGTCTCAATCTAATCAATTTGACTTGATCCTTACGACAGGATGAGGAGAGGAGTCTCTGCTAGTGCTGCTTCTTCTTCGTCAGTGTTTATTGGCGGTTTGCGAAGGCGCTAAATGCATTACCGCCTCCTTTTGGACTGGTGAGTTGTAACCTAATCTTATTTTTTCCAACCAGTTTCTTAAAAAAACAAAACAAAAAAAAAAAAACAACAACTAATAATGATGTCAGCTAAGCTCATATCTGAAGTGAATGGCTTTGAACGTACAATGACAGGAGACATGATCGAGTAATTTAAGACAAATGGTAGAAACTGGCTATATTTTTTCACTGAGATCTTACCTGAGTCTAAGGTATGGGAGGGGACATGGCGCCCTTACATGTTTGCAATAGAGTGTTCAAGATTTACAGGAGAGTGTTGCTGCCACACCTGTAAATAAATAAATCAATGAATTAAATGAAAGTGACCTGCAGTAGACTGGCATACTGTCCTGGGTGTACCCTGCTCTCGCCCCACGACTTTGGGATAGGCTTCAGCCCCTCCAGGACTCTTAATTGGAGTAAATAGGAATAGAAGTTGAATGAATGAAATAAGTGGCCAAGTAATTAGCTGCAGTTGTTTTCAGTGTAGAAAGTTCCCAGTTCAAAGCCATTCTTTCCTGTTCTCCATGTAATGTTGAGTTGTGTCAGGAAGAGCTTATGCCAAATCAACATGCAGATCCATCTGGTATCTGCTGTAGTGACACTGAGTGGAAAAACAAGTTCAAATCTGAAGGGACTGACTTCAGTATCACATTATAATGTGAAACTTGGTATGTTTTAATTTGAAATGCTCCATGTTAAGTTGATTCCATGTTATGGTGGATGCAGTGACGTGCAGCACGAGTGCATGCTTCCAGATCTGATCTGACAACACAAGTAGTAGCATTAGACTGTCACTTCGTTTCTCCCCTTTTAATCCCATGTCTAAATGATGCACAGTTGCCTGTACTATTGTCTGAGTTAACATGTATGCTTCAGTGACTTTCACCTTTGACCTTTTGAGACCAAATAAACCAGGCTTCTTGTTGTCAATGTACCTAACACACATGTAAAGTTTGGTGGCAATTGGGCAATTAAAAAAGACGTTATTGTACTCACAAGATTCTTATAAAGTATGCACTAATGACCTTGACTTGAGACTGACTGACTCCCTGCACATAATGGCATTTGGCTCACTTTCTGCACTGTGGGAAAACATAAAAAAATCACCTTACTGCTTCTCCACAGAAAGCTTTAGTGCCCGCTCTGCTTATTTGCCAGAAAACCTCTCACTTGAATTTACTTTCTAAATAGCAGTGTCAATTCCTTTCTGGCTTTTGAAGGAAATGACAGACAACACTCTGTTTGGTTTATTTCTTTTTATTTGCAAAACTCACACATGACTAAATAAGCAAATAAATTCAATCCTTTGCACCCTGTGATCTATATTTGTGCTTAGACTACACACCTACTAAATATTAATACAGAACTGGACACACCCCTAAATGCACTTACGAGGTCTGTCCATAAAGTATAGGTCCTTTTTATTTTTTTCAAAAACTATATGGATTTCATTCATATGTTTTTACGTCAGACATGCTTGAACCCTCGTGCGCATGCGTGAGTTTTTCCACGCCTGTCGGTGACATCATTCGCCTGTGAGCACTCCTTGTGGGAGGAGTCGTCCAGCCCCTCGTCGGAATTCCTTTGTCTGAGAAGTTGCTGAGAGACTGGCGCTTTGTTTGATCAAAATTTTTTCTAAACCTGTGAGACACATCGAAGTGGACACGGTTCGAAAAATTAAGCTGGTTTTCGGTGAAAATTTTAACGGCTGATGAGAGATTTTGAGGTGATACTGTCGCTTTAAGGACTTCCCACAGTGCGAGACGTCGCTCAGCGCTCTCAGGCGCTGTCGTCAGCCTGTTTCAAGCTGAAAACCTCCACATTTCAGGCTCTATTGATCCAGGACGTCGTGAGAGAACAGAGAAGTTTCAGAAGAAGTCGGTTTCAGCATTTTATCCGGATATTCCACTGTTAAAGGAGATTTTTTTAATGAAAGACGTGCGGACGGATTGCAGCGTCGGCTCGCAGCCGCCGCGACGCTCCGGCACAGGAAAAACACCTCCGTTGGAAGCCTTAAGGACAAGTTGGAACATGTCCAGCTGTTAAACAATTTCTCATATACTCACTCCACTGAAAGCCATCAAAAGCCGCCTGGATTTTACAAATGGTTAACAACACGGAGGTGTTTTTCCTGTGCCGCCGCACCGCGCCGGCTGCGTCCCGACGCGCGGACCCGTCCGCACGTCTTTCATTAAAAAATCTCCATTAACAGTGGAATATCCGGATAAAATGCTGAAACCGACTTCTTCTGAAACTTCTCTGTTCTCTCACGACGTCCTGGATCAATAGAGCCTGAAATGTGGAGGTTTTCAGCTTGAAACAGGCTGACGACGGTGCCTGAGAGCGCTGCGTGACGTCTCGCTCCGTGGGAAGTCCTTAAAGCGACAGTATCACCTCAAAATCTCTCATCAGCCGTTACAATTTTCACCGAAAACCAGCTTAATTTTTCGAACCTTGTCCACTTCGATGTGTCTCACAGGTTTAGAAAAAATTTTGATCAAACAAAGCACCAGTGTCTCAGCAACTTCTCAGACAAAGGAATTCCGACGAGGGGCTGGACGACTCCTCCCACAAGGAGTGCTCACAGGCGAATGACCTCACCGACAGGCGTGGAAAAACTCACGCATGTGCACGAGGGTTCAAGCATGTCTGACGTAAAAACATATGAATGAAATCCATATAGTTTTTGAAAAAAATAAAAAGGACCTATACTTTATGGACAGCCCTCATATGTGCCATAGAGCTTTAAGATAGGGCCCTGAGTAGTACTCTGTTACTTCTGTCTTTCCTATTTTCAAACTGTTAGCTTAATTTTCATTTCTGCCAGCTGTCCCCAAGATTAAGACTGTTATCCTTCTGTCTTTTCCAGTATTGTGCTTTATTGTGCCAGTATAGTGCATGATTGACAGATGGGGATATTTCCTAACTGAGATTATTCTCTCTCTCTCTCTCTCTCTCTCTCTCTCTCTCTCTCTCTCTCTCTCTCTCTCTCTCTATATCTCTCGCTCTATCTCTCTCTCTCTCTGTCATGCTGCCAACAATCAACTATAACCTTAGTGGCCACTGCCATAAATATGTTAGTTCTGCTATGGAACAGTTGTCATATACCCTGCAAAATCTGCGCAGTCTGCACAAAAGCACCTGTGAGTCAGTGGCATTTAAATTGTCCACATTAGCAATAATAAAACAGACTGTTTCAAAGACAGGATGTGATGAACTAAGATATTTTTCTTAAAACTTCAGAAGTATCTTTCTCTGAACACACATCTCCAAGTGTAAAGGCAGGAAATCTTAAAAAGAAGGATGCCCACCCCACCAAGGGAGTGGTCAGACGTCTGGGAGTCAGGAGCCTGGAATTTGCTGCAGCAGTGTGACAAGCACTCAAAACTCTGTGTTCAGTACCTGTATTTTTTTATCAGCATAAGTTTTCAATACATTTTCTTGATTGATAAAGAACATGGCAGTCATTTGTGATTTAACAAATGCAACACCACCACGACCCTGCAATGAAAGTGCAATCAAACAAACAGCCTACTTTATTTGTGTCTGCCTGAACAAACCAGACATTCCTATGTCAATTCATATATGAAAGAATAACACTAAATTTTTATGAAATAAGATGCTAACATGACCCATAATAAACACTTATTTTCTTGGCAATTAAGCCAGAGAAACAGCCACTGCCAATCTGTTAAACAAATTGACAATGTTTATTAGTGGGGAGGTGATGGTCTAGTGGTTAAGGTGTTGGGCTTTTGTCCAGAAGATCATAGGTTCAAATGCCAGCCTGACTGGAAAATCACTAAGGGCCCTTGGGCAAGGCCTTTAATCCCCTATTGCTCCCAGTGTGTAGTGAGCACCTTGTATGGCAGCACCCTGACATATGAGGCATAAGTGTAAAGCGCTTTGAGCATCTGATGCAGATGGAAAAGTGCTATATAAATGCAGTCCATTTATTAGCAAGTATAGGTTGCCGCGGATACAATCACTTCAGGCAAAGTGGCCAATCCGAAGGCGAGAATTTGTACTTCCGCTACTGGCCGCCCGATGAAAACAAGCTCGGACTGCATTGATTGTCTATTGAAATCAGCTGGTTTTGTTTTGTCTGTAGCTTGCTAATAACCGGCTGATAGCTGTCGCTACCTGGAACAACGAGATTTATATGAGCGGCGCGCCGCGCCGCGAAGCGCTCTATAGTAGATGAAGGCACAAATCGGAAATGGAACAAAAAATGTCCCCAGTGGGGAAGAAGCCACAAACCGTTGTTGTATAAAGCCGTAAAAAGCCACAAATCAGCGCTCTATAGTAGATGAAGGCACAAATCGGAAATGGAACAAAAAATGTCCCCAGTGGGGAAGAAGCCACAAACCGTTGTTGTATAAAGCCGTAAAAAGCCACAAATCAATGGTAGATGAACATAGACATTATACAGAGTAGACGCGGCATTGGTTGCTAAAAGGTTTTATCCATGCTTATGTTCCACTGAAGCATTTACTCATCCTGAAGAGCTCATGTCCACGACATATACATATTAATTATGATGAATTGAAATGAACCACTGTACATTAAATTGACTTTATTGACGAGTCTGACCCCTTTCAAAAGTGACCAAATTACATGTATTCGTATTGAGCTCGGTTGGTTTCATCGGCCAAAACGGCCACCAGAGGGAGCTCGGTGTAAAGTCCGCGGCAACCCCTACACCCACACACACACAGAGAGAGAGAGAGAGAGAGAGAGAGAGAGAGAGAGAGAGAGAGAGAGAGAGAGAGAGAGAGAGAGAGAGAGAGAGAGAGAGAGAGAGAGAGAGAGAGAGAGAGAACTGGCCTGTAATCAGAGGATCTGGCAACATAGACCGGAAGCAATTCGGTGGTAGGAAAAGGTTATCAATTTAGCGCCCCTAGTGGCTGTTTAATTTTAAGCCCTCCTCGTTTCCGTTGAATTCAGTTCGTACCTCAAAGATTAAAAGTTTGCAGCAGTGTTATACGAAACTTCAGTCAACATGACGAACAGTAAGTTTCTGTCGTATAACTGTTGCCTTTTTTTCACCCCGGTTTGTGTGGCGATACAGTTGTGTAAATTTCACTAGTACAACGTGCCAATTTAGTTAGCCAAGAAATGCTCTTTGTTGTTTAAAAATTTGAGTTTTAAGGTACAAATTTATACGAATTCAAGCCCTAATTTCTTTATTATTTGCTGTCTTTTCCAGCAATATGGTTTCACTAAAACCCTCCGATAGTATCTACAGCTGAAAACGTTTTTAAAAAACTATGAGTGTAGCACTGTTTTGCGAATTATGTGTACGCCGAATTGAAAAATGGTTCATGTTGATTTGATTAAGGTACAGAGTTGTGATGCATGTTGAGTTATAGATACTAAATAAGTACTGCGAAATATAAAGGTCCTATTATGCTATGGAGTTTTGTTTGACGTTGCCATGTGAAAATGACAGGTAAGAGATCCGCACTTCGTCAACAGTGGTGATAAGGGAAGGCTTTTTGTACGAAACAGGCTTATATATATATTAGTTATTTATTTTTCTGCATATAGTACTAAGAGTAAAGGCAGCTAAAAATTTGGAATTGTGCTACTGTAGTTGAATGTGAATATCCTGTTCACTGGTTTGTCAGCAAGTAAACAGCTTTTGTAACAGCATTAACTGAGTCATTGTGGCCAATCTGAGGTTAACTTTAGCAGATGAATGATTGTGTAGCAGATGGCATTTTAAGATCATGTGTTTCATGATCATGATCATGCCACAGTGGGTCTTATATGGACCTGCATGTTGACTGACTGTGGCCAAAAAGGGAGAAGCTGATCTTACTATTAGGAGAAGGTTTAGAGTTTTGGATTAGGTGTATTAGGTGGATTACAATGTTACCATTGTAATATAATTTTATCAACTTGTTCTACAGGTGTCACCCATAGTTGCTGTGAAGGGGTGTGAACTAAACTGGAGCTGTCCTCTTGGATAGCTGGTTCAAACACCTGTATATGGCGTACCGGATCCAGTTCTTTTGCCGAGCACTTGGCACTGTTGGATTAGTTCTCCTTTACTATGTATTCTCCATAGGCATCACCTTCTACAACAAATGGCTGATGAAGGTAAAGCACAAACTGCTGTGAAGAAACTATTGGACATTCTTGGTTTTATTTCAGATGCTCAAAGCAGAAATTCTATTTGTTACCTGGATAATGAGATATTTTCATGAAGGTTAGCTTGTATGTTTTCGGTGCTGAAACATGCTTAACCCATATGTTTTGTTTACATGCAAATGTATGGGGCACGTTGAAGTTGACTCAGTCATTGCAGCTCTGAGCTCGGAAGACTTTATGAAAAAAACTAACTCTCCAAAAATCACATTTTGCTCCTGCTGCAAACTAGATAAATCTCCCAATGAGCTGCAAAGTAAATACTAATGGTAAACATTCTAAAATTACAGAATTATGCTGAAAGGTGCAACACAGTTTTAATGAAAGGCTCCAACTGAACCACACATTTAAATAGAGATAAAAAACTTTAATCTGAATGTGGCAGGAATTTATTATTATGCTGACTTTCATAGAATGTTTAATGTAATGCCTTGTTTGTGTAGACCTTTGTCATGTAAACCGCCCAATCAAAAGCATTGGGTGAAGAGGAGGGTTACTTACACAGGGTTTCCCTTTAACTACCGCAACTGTGGCAGCACACCATATTAAATACTATTTGTCCCGTCACAGTTTCATAATGAGCCATAAATAGTTTACGCTTCTAATTAATAACATAAATGATTTCTTACACTGAGTTTCAGGAAAGCGTCTTTCACTTCGGTGTCGGCGACCAAACGGTCTGCCCTGCCTTCACTGCATGTGCGTCATTTCGGAGTATAGCAGCAACATTTCTGAGCATCAGCTGCAGTGCACCGCTTATCAACTTGATTCTGCTTAATACTGCACTGACAGATCTGAATCTTTTGTACAACAATCATTTTCACATAAATTCAGCATTATTTCATAAGAAAAGATGGGGAAGCGATCAGAGCGCCACAGCAGCATGTCAGACTTGCTGTTGCGCCTACGTCATTTCGGAGCATCGGTAGTGACTCACAGATTATTGCCTTGTTTCTGCTTAAAACTGACTTTAGAATGATTTAAGAGGTTTTACCTTGCCATCTGACAGTTAATAATCACATTATTCATTATTCCCTTTGATCACTTTGGGTGTAGCGACTCAGTCTCAGACGTGCTGCTGTGGGCCTAAATGACGCATGTGCAGTGAAGGCAGGGTGGACCAATTTTTAGGGGGGGGGCGTTGGTCGGCAACACTGGCATTCAGCACCCATCAGCTTCACCCCCTCTGCACTGTACAAGTGCACCCTTATATGAGCATGCACCCAAGAAATAAAGGATTATATTCTTTCATAATGCCAGCACATTTGAGAACATAACTCCATTTAAAGAAACCTTGACAAATGCTAGAGTGGCCACCACTTTAAACATACTGTGCCTCCGGAAGCTATTCACAGCGCTTCCCTTTTTCCATACCTTCTTGTTACAGCCTCATTCCAAAATGGATCAAATTCATTTTTTTCCTCAAACCTCTACACGCAATACCCCATAATGACGATGTGAAAAAGTGTTTTTTTTTTTTAGATTTTTGCAGATTTATTAAAAAAATAATAACTAAGAAAAGATATGTACATAAGTGTTAACAGCATTTGCCATGAAGTTTAAAATTGAGTTCAGGTGCATCCTGTTTCCAGTGATCATCCTTGAGATGTTTCTACAGCTTAATTGGAGTCCACCTGGGGTAAATTCAGTTGACCGGACATGATTTGGAAAGACACACACCTGGTGGAAGCAACTGTGGGACCATAAGGGACCATAGGGTCCTACAGTTCACAGTGCATGTCAGCACAAACCAAACATGAAGTCAAAGGAATTGTCTGTAGTCCTCCGATACAGGATTGTCTCTAGGCACAAATCTGGGGAAGGGTACACAAACGTTTCTGCTACTTTGAAGGTCCCAACAAGCACAGTGGTCTCCATCATCTGTAAATGGAAGAAGTTCGGACCCACCAGGACTCTTCCTAGAGTTGGCCGCCCGTCTAAACTGAGCGATCGGAAGAGAAGGGTCTTAGTCAGGGAGGTGACCAAGAACCCGATGGTCACTTTGTCAGAGCTCCAGCATTCCTCTGGAGAGAGAAGAGCCTTCCAGAAGGGTAACCATATCTGCTGCAATCCACCAATCAGGGCTATATGGTAGAGTGGCCAGACAGAAGCCACTCCTTAATACAAGGCACATGGCAACCTGCCTGGAGTTAGTCAAAAGGCACCTGAAGGACTCTCAAACCATGAGAAACAAAATTCTCTGGTCTGATGAGACAAAGATTGAATTCTTTGGTGTGAATGCCACACATCATGTTTGGAGGAAACCAAGCACCATCCCTACAGTGAAACATGGTGGTGGCAGTGATGCTGTGGGGATGTTTTTCAGTGGCAGGAACTGGGAGACTAGTCAGGATTGAGGGAAAGATGAATGCAGCAGAGACATCCTGGATGAAAACCTGCTCCAGAGTGCTCTTAAACTCAGACTGGGGCGATGATTCATCTTTCAGCAGGACAGTGACCCTAAGCACACAGCCAAGATATCAAAGGAGTGGCTTCAGGACAACTCTGTGAATGTCCTTGAGTGGCCCAGCCAGAGCCCAGACCTGAATCCAATTGAACATCTCTGAAGAAATCTGAAACTTGCTGTACACCGACACTCCCCATCCAACCAGATGGAGGTTGTGAGGTGCTGCAAAGAGAAATGGGCAAAACTCCCCAAAGATAGGTGTGCCAAGCTTGAGGCATCATATTCAAGAAGAATTGAGGCTGCTGTCATCAACAAAATATTGAGCAAAGGGTGTGAATACTTATGTACACGTGATTTCTTTCTTTTTTTTAAATTGCAAAAAAAAAAGAACTTTTCATTTTGTCATGTTGAAAAAAAAAAAGAATTTACTCTATTTTGGAAGAAGGCTGGTAACAAAACATGGAAAAAGTGTAACACTGTGAATACTTTCTGGATGCAGTGTAATTTAAACATTTTAGCAATGTATGACAGTAAATAGAAAACTTTGCTGTCTAAATTATTCTTGAAAATGAACATTAATCTAACATTAGGTAAGCTACCATGACATTAGGTGGTGGTTCTTTGCTGAAGTCGTCTCACATGTCCCCTGTTTGTTGTGAAAAACAATTTAGAATGTGAGCAACATTATATTTTACCAGCGGTTCTATTTTTCACAAAGCCCAGGAAAATCACTGTAAATGTCCAAATTTACAGTGCAAAGAGAGAGAAGTAAGTCCTGTATTGGCCTAGAGGTCCATTGGTGCTGGTGCTTATACCCAGATTCCAGAGCATGAATTAGGTGGGAAGCCAGTCCAAAGCAGGTTACTTCCCCAGCCAAGGCTGGTACCCATTTACAGCTGGGTGGATGAAGGTGGCTGTTATGTACGGTACAGCTCTCCTATTTTAATGGCACAAGTTCTACAACCATTGCAGTCATATTGTCTGTGCAATTAAAATTAGAGCTCTGTATGTGCAAGGCCTCGCCCTGAACCCTATTTGCCCAGTTTTATGATTGTTTGTCTTTATGAGGCAATCAGTGATACTTCTGTATGTTGTCTGTCTAACAGGGGTTCCACTATCCTCTCTTCATGACATTAGTTCACCTTGTCGTCATCTTCTGCCTGTCAACTCTGACACGAAGGGTCATGCAGTGGTGGACAAGGAAACCTCGCGTTATTCTGGGGTGGAAAGATTACCTCCGTAAAGTAGCTCCAACAGGTGATATTTTAGTGTTTTCTGCCCGATTGTTGGGAGGGAAGCACAGAGTGATTTCATCAAGACTTCAGATTGAAAGGACAGAATGAGTGACGCAGACTGATAACTACCTCTTATCATGCTTGCTGATGAAGCTTTCGCGGAGCTAAAGTCCATTGTGATAAGATTACTTATGCCTATATGTTTGGACCAAAGCAGAGGTTCTCGGCCTTATGTAGCTCATCACAACGTATCAAAGTGTGAATTTTATTTTTTTTTGTGACCCCAGCTGTTTGAATAGTTTTTTCTTTCTAAATTAATGCATTTTCTTGGTATCAGGTGGTATACAACCCCTGGCAATAATTATGGAATCACCCGCCTCAGAGGATGTTCATTCAGTTGTTTAATTTTATAGAAAAAAAAGCAGATCACAGACATGACACAAAACTAAAGTCATTTCAAATGGCAACTTTCTGGCTTTAAGAAACACTATAAGAAATCAGGAAAAATAATTGTGGCAGTCAGTAACGGTTACTTTTTTAGACCAAGCAGAGGGAAAAAAAATATGGACTCACTCAATTCTGAGGAATAAATTATGGAATCACCCTGTAAATTTTCATCCCCAAAACTAACATCTGCTCATTAGTCTGCATCTAAAAAGGAGTGATCACACCTTGGAGAGCTGTTGCACCAAGTGGACTGACGTGAATCATGGCTCCAACACGAGAGATGTCAATTGAAACAAAGGAGAGGATTATCAAACTCTTAAAAGAGGGTAAATCATCACGTAATGTTGCAAAAGATGTTGGTTGTTCACAGTCAGCTGTGTCTAAACTCTGGACCAAATACAAACAACATGGGAAGGTTGTTAAAGGCAAACATACTGGTAGACCAAGGAAGACATCAAAGCGTCAAGACAGAAAACTTAAAGCAGTATGTCTGAAAAATCGAAAATGCACAACAAAACAAATGAGGAACGAATGGGAGGAAACTGGAGTCAACGTCTGTGACCGAACTGTAAGAAACCGCCTAAAGGAAATGGGATTTACATACAGAAAAGCTAAATGAAAGCCATCATTAACACCTAAACAGAAAAAATCAAGGTTACAATGGGCTAAGGAAAAGCAATCATGGACTGTGGATGACTGGATGAAAGTCATATTCAGTGATGAATCTCGAATCTGCATTGGGCAAGGTGATGATGCTGGAAGTTTTGTTTGGTGCCGTTCCAGTGAGATTTATAAAGATGACTGCCTGAAGAGAACATGTAAATTTCCACAGTCATTGATGATATGGGGCTGCATGTCAGGTAAAGGCACTGGGGAGATGGCTGTCATTACATCATCAATAAATGCACAAGTTTACGTTGATATTTTGGACACTTTTCTTATCCCATCAATTGAAAGGATGTTTGGGGATGATGAAATCATTTTTCAAGATGATAATGCATCTTGTCATAGAGCAAAAACTGTGAAAACATTCCTTGCAAAAAGACACATAGGGTCAGTGTCATGGCCTGCAAATAGTCCGGATCTTAATCCAATTGAAAATCTTTGGTGGAAGTTGAAGAATATGGTCCATGACAAGGCTCCAACCTGCAAAGCTGATCTGGCAACAGCAATCAGAGAAAGTTGGAGCCAGATTGATGAAGAGTACTGTTTGTCACTCATTAAGTCCATGCCTCAGAGACTGCAAGCTGTTATAAAAGCCAGAGGTGGTGCAACAGAATACTAGTGATGTGTTGGAGCGTTCTTTTGTTTTTCATGATGCCATAATTTTTTCCTCAGAATTGAGTGATTCCATATTTTTTTCCCTCTGCTTGGTCTAAAAAAGTAACCGTTACTGACTGCCACAATTTTTTTTCCTGATTTCTTATAGTGTTTCTTAAAGCCAGAAGTTGCCATTTGAAATGACTTTACTTTTGTGTCATGTCTGTGATCTGCTTTTTTTCTACAAAATTAAACAACTGAATGAACATCCTCCGAGGCCGGTGATTCCATAATTTTTGCCAGGGGTTGTATGACAGAACATTTTTGCCCACAGTGTGAAGGGCATACGGCTACAGCTCATCAAAATAAGGGCATGCGGTTGAGGGATAATTTTCATACAAGATGATGGATCAAAGAATTTTATAAAAGAAAACCTCAAATTTAGCCTGAAGTCTCCCATGTACCTTTTGGCAAACTGAAGCTGAAATTTGATATCTTCACTTTAAGAAAATCTTTCTCTGTGCCAGTCCAATCGACAAAAGTTGAGCTGTGCACACTTTCTCCAGTAAAAGCATAGAAGCATCACAGTTTTCTGGGTGTCTTGGTGGCTTCCCTCACACATCTTCTTTTTGCATGATCAGATTTTGAAAATGGAGGACTTAGACAAACTTACCATAGCGTGTCGTATATTTCATATGACATACACTCAACAAAAATATAAACGCAACACTTTTGGTTTTGCTCCCATTTTGTATGAGATGAACTCAAAGATCTAAAACTTTTTCCACATACACAATATCACCATTTCCCTCAAATATTGTTCACAAACCAGTCTAAATCTGTGATAGTGAGCACTTCTCCTTTGCTGAGATAATCCATCCCACCTCACAGGTGTGCCATACTAGGATGCTGATTAGACACCATGATTAGTGCACAGGTGTGCCTTAGACTGTCCACAATAAAAGGCCACTCTGAAAGGTGCAGTTTTATCACACAGTACAATGCCACAGATGTCGCAAGATTTGAGGGAGCATGCAATTGGCATGCTGACAGCAGGAATGTCAACCAGAGCTGTTGCTCGTGTATTGAATGTTCATTTCTCTACCATAAGCCATTTCCAAAGGCGTTTCAGAGAATTTGGCAGTACATCCAACCAGCCTCACAACCATAGACCATGTGTAACCACACCAGCCCAGGACCTCCACATCCAGCATGTTCACCTCCAAGATCGCCTTGGGGCAACTGTTTGTTGTGATTTGGCGCTATATAAATAAAATTGATTGATTGAAGATCATCTGAGACCAGCCACTCTGACAGCTGCTGAAACAATTGGTTTGCATAACCAAAGAATTTCTGCACAAACTGTCAGAAACCATCTCAGGGAAGCTCATCTGCATGCTCGTCGTCCTCATCGGGGTCTCGACCTGACTCCAGTTCGTCGTCGTAACCGACTTGAGTGGGCAAATGCTCACATTCGCTGGCGTTTGGCACATTGGAGAGGTGTTCTCTTCACGGATGAATCCCGGTTCACACTGTCCAGGGCAGATGGCAGACAGCGTGTGTGGCGTTGTGTGGGTGAGCGGTTTTCTGATGTCAATGTTGTGGATCGAGTGGGCCATGGTGGAGGTGGGGTTATGGTATGGGCAGGCGTCTGTTATGGACGAAGAACACAGGTGCATTTTATTGATGGCATTTTGAATGCACAGAGATATCGTGACGAGATCCTGAGGCCCATTGTTGTGCCATACATCCAAGAACATCACCTCATGTTGCAGCAGGATAATGCACGGCCCCATGTTGCAAGGATCTGTACACAATTCTTGGAAGCTGAAAATGTCCCAGTTCTTGCATGGCCGGCATACTCACCGGACATGTCACCCATTGAGCATGTTTGGGATGCTCTGGGCCGGCGTATATGACAGCGTGTATCAGTTCCTGCCAATATCCAGCAACTTCGCACAGCCATTGAAGAGGAGTGGACCAACATTCCACAGGCCACAATTGACAACCTGATCAACTCTATGCGAAGGAGATGTGTTGCACTGCATGAGGCAAATGGTGGTCACAGCAGATACTGACTGGTATCCCCCCCAATAAAACAAAACTGCACCTTTCAGAGTGGCCTTTTATTGTGGACAGTCTAAGGCACACCTGTGCACTAATCATGGTGTCTAATCAGCATCTTGGTATGGCACACCTGTGAGGTGGGCTGGATTATCTCAGCAAAGGAGAAGTGCTCACTATCACAGATTTAGACTGGTTTGTGAACAATATTTGAGGGAAATGGTGATATTGTGTATGTGAAAAAAGTTTTAGATCTTTGAGTTCATCTCATACAAAATGGGAGCAAAACCAAAAGTGTTGCGTTTATATTTTTGTTGAGTGTATATACAACATGGTTGTATATATGTTGCATCAATTATAACATTTACTTAATTTCCATGTAAAATTATTTTAAAAGTCATAGATGCATTTATTTAAGTTATTTTTCATTCAGTCAGATTTTCAGTGGGTTAAATGTTTACATGCACAAAGAGGACTCCCTCTTTAAACAGCATAGAAGATTCAATAAATTGATGTCATAACTTACAAGCTTCTGTATAATTACTTGGCTGTATTTAATAGCCTACCTGCAGGAAGCTGGGGGTTGGGGGGAAGGTTAAAGAATTAAGCCATCTGTAGGAAAATTTGACCTCCACAGTTCAGGCTCCTTCTTAAGAGCTATATCTAAAAGATTCAATAGTCTATTATCCAAAAATAGAAGATGCTTGGGGCCATACAACTTTGTCATTGAGGAAGGAAGCCCCAAATTAACACCCAGCAATTAAACATTTGTTGTAACTCTCTTGTGGAACTCCAGGTTCACAACTTAGGAACCGATGAAGGAATTGCAGACATTAAGTCCAAATTATCCAAAACTGATATTTATAAAAAAGAAAAGCCTTTGTGTTGGTGATCAGCTGTAAATGTTTGTGGAGCTTTAAATGTGGATTTGAAAGATATGTTGCTGAAGTCCAAGTTTGTGTCAGAAACTGTAAGTGATTCTTAATTTTTCTCCATCTTATCGCAGCCCTGGCGACCGCACTAGATATTGGACTTTCCAACTGGAGCTTCCTCTTCATCACTATTAGTTTGTAAGTTTGTGTGTATTTATTATGAGTTATGTGATCTGTTGTACTGGAGCTAGTGTAAATTAGCCTTTTCATCAAAAATACAATAGTTTGATCTGAAAATCTTCAGCACATCCTGATTGCATTTACCTTATTATTTGATCATGCGTGCATTTGCGTTCAGGTACACCATGACCAAGTCTTCGGCTGTGCTGTTTATCCTCTTTTTCTCCCTGGTCTTTAAACTTGAAGAGCCGGTGAGTGACAATTCTTTCCTCTTTTTTTTTTTAAAGGATATTAGAATAGAATAGAGTCTTTATTGTCAGTGCGCATATACACATACAATGAAACTTGTCCTCTGCAATTACAGTGAGACACAGTCTAACCACTAGGAGCAATGGGCAGCCACAGTCCAGTGCCTAGGGACCATCTCCAGGTGTAGACAATGGCTTGGTCAGGGGCAGAGAAAGGAGCAGACCCTAAATAAGCATGTTTTTGATTGTGGGAGGAAACCGGAGTGCGCGGAGGAAACCCACACAGACACGCGGAGAACATGCAAACTCCACACAGAAAGGCCGGGAATCAATCCCATGACCTTTTTGTTGTGAGGCACCAGTGCTAACCACTAATCCACCGTGCTGCCGATTTGAAGGAACTAAAATATTTTCGCTACTTTCATTACAAAAGGATTACGTGTTGATGATGTGGGGGAAAAGTGGATATTATAAGGAAGTAACAGGGATAATAAGTGAATTCATTTATCTCAACAGTGAGATTCACATCTCTGCTGCCACGGCCTCTGATAGTGAAAGATGACAGCTTATGAGGTCATGAGGTTGCTGGACAAAGGTGTTTAGCGATGCTGATACCTTTATAGGAGAATGAAGGTCCAAGTCTTGACAGGTCCTGGTGCTTCCTTTCTTAAGCCCTGGTTAGACTGAATAATAAACAATGAATAATGAGCCACGTAGCATGAATTTTTTTTGTGCGAGTTGAGTTATTCAAGAAACATGGGAGAATAGTTGTTCTTAGAGGCAAATTATTCAGCTAACAAGGGTCATCGCTGAGCGTGGCGCTAATTTTGTGAAGTTCAAATTTGAGCAAAAATAGCGCAGGGTGATTTGTGTACGAGGTACTACAAGGACAGACGAGGATGTTAGTGGTGTGGACGAGGATGTTAGAAGCCCATTATCAGAGTACCTGGCAGCTACGATGACAGGACAGGTTTCCTGGAACAGAGCAGGTTCACTCTGAGAAAGCCCTTGTAGTCTTTTTTTTAACATCTGTTTCTTGCAATTCTCCTGAAGTGTTCCTGAAAGTAGGTTGAGCTAAAAAAATATATATATATTTTACACTATAACACGGCAAGCAGCTTGTCTGCTCTGTGTCAGCCTGATCCCGTCAGATCTCAGAAGCTAAGCAGCGCAGGATCTGGTTAGTACTTGGATGGGAGACCTCTTAGGAACGCCAGCAGCTGTGTGTGTTTCTCCAAGTGAAACTGGAGTTGCGTCAGTAAAGGCATCCGGTGTAAAACTTGTGCCAGTTACCAATGCGGATCTGGCTGTGTCCGCTATGGCAACCTCGAACAAAACTGGGAGCAGCCGAATGAACAACAGACACTATAACATGGCAATAATGTTAAAAACCATAAAAGAAGAAAACGCACAAGATAAACATCTTTAACAGTTCATCTTAAAATTGGAAAAGTATGGCATTTTTTTAGCAGTACGGTGGCTTAGCACTGTTTCCTGGTTTGCTTCAGATCTGGTCAACTCTGTGTAGCAGTTGCATGTTCTCCATGTGTTTGCGTGGGGTCCCTCCAGGTGCTCGAATTGTCTCCCTCTTCCAAAGACATGCAGGCTAGGTGAATTTGTGACTCTGAATTGACTGCAAGTGTGAGTCAGAGTGTGACTGTGTTTGACTGACTCTTGTGTCGGCCCTGCGGTGGCCTGTCCAAGGTATACCCCGCCTCTCGTCCACTGACAGCTGCTATAGGCTCCAGCCCCCCTGTGAGCCATAACTGGAACAAGCAGGTTTAGAAAATGACTGAATGTTAATTTATTTAAGGACCTGTGATATGATGAACATATTAGTAGAGTGTAATATTTGGGGATTCTTGAACTCTAGTAAGGTGGGAACAACTCATCATTGGGGACACATCAGCTTAAACAGCCTTCTTGTTGAAAATGACGGCCAGTTTTGCTACATTTATGTTAATCATTTACATCTAGAAAAGGCCAGTGGTGTGCTCCACGTATCACCTGGCTGTGGCAGATAGATGACTACCTTTGGAAGGATGGACCAGTTATCTGCCATGGTGGTTGTCAGTCACGGCCCAGGGCGGTTCTATAGCATGGTGGAGTTGGAGCTGTGTGGCACGAGCTCATGCTTCCTGATCTGACATGATTGACATGGTCTTTCTGGGTGTGATGGAAGTCTGTTGAATGAAATATTCTTTTGTTGTGCATGTCAGATGGTGCAGAACATGAAATCACACAATGTACGGATTGAGCGAGAAAAGTTCCAAATGAGATGATTTAATGATTTGCAAGTTACATCAGCCAGAACACCAGCCAAGATGCCACATCATGTCTTGTAATGAAGTCGGTTGCAAAGGGTCTAGCCACAAAACTGGAGGGTATCGAAGGCCTGTTTCACCTCTGTCTTATTATGCCCATGTGTTTTTGAGATACCCTGCTCAAAAAGAGAAAACTGCATAGCTGAATACTTATATCATAGGGAGAGGTGATAATGCAGTCAGTTAAATTCACTTATTAATATCACTTAAATTGAAAAACAGACTTTTTTTTTCTATTACAAATGTGTATGCATGTGTAGTAATAACATTCTATGAAATCTGTGCAGAATACGCAACTTTACACCAGAGTGCATGCAGTATCCTTAAATGTAAAAATTGTTTTGCATGAACCCCAGAACCTTGCTGGCAGTATGTTGTCAGTTCTATAAGTAACTGTACAGTGACACAATTTTTACCTCCACCAGTGAAGTTGGAGGTTATGTTTTCATCCCTGTTTGTTTGTCTGTTTGTGAACAGCCTGGAGCCCACAATTTTTCAAACATCATTAACAAATTTTTATTGAAGATTCATAAAATCTTTGTGTATCCATCCCCTGACTATTCTACGGACTATGTTCTGATTTGTATTTACAGTTATCCTTTTGAAAAATGTAGGGACTGTGTTTAAAAATGGCTGACACTGCAAGCACAATTTGATTGTTTAATGTCAACTCCATCGTGGTGTCCAGGGTCAAAAAGAGACGGAAAAAAATGTATCACTGTCCAAACACTTATGACTGTACTCAAAATAAAGAGGCCTTTTTCAGTGCAAAAATATAATTGTAGCACAGAAACTACAGTGGAAAAATTATACATTTAATTTATCAAGCCCTCTCCAGGCATACCCTTTGTGATATTTTTTTTTCTGATTAGCTTTCTGTTTTTTTTTTTTTGGTTTTTTTTTTGTCTTTTTTTTCTTTAAAAAACATCCTGTGCTCCTGCTCACTGTCTCTCTCTCTCCCTCTCAATTTTGTTTCTTTGTATCAGAATCCATTCCTGATCCTGGTAGTCCTGCTGATCTCCAGTGGTCTTTTTATGTTTACATATGAGTCAACCCAGTTCAACATGGAGGGCTTCATCATGGTGCTCCTTGCATCTTTCTTAGGCGGGATCCGTTGGACCCTCACTCAAGTCCTCATGCAGAAAGCAGAGCTGGGTCAGTAATGAATCAATGTCATGTATGTTCAGTTGTGTACAGTATAATCACAGCTGTGTACCAAATGAAAGGATGACATTCAAGGATGCATGTGCTCAGAGGAGTCGCACAGTCCTTTTTTATGCATATTTCACCACAGTGTCTTTGATGGTCCACATCTCATCTAAACATCAGCACCGTGCTTAGTACTGTGAAAGGTTTTAGATTGTGACAATAATATCAGAATGTACAGAGGGTGAGAACATATCTTATCTGATTGGAATCTGATGAGTTTTAGCTAATACAATATAACAGTAAAGTTCTGTAAGCAGGTTCAGATTATCATTAAATTAAAAGCAACTTTTTTGTGACCACATAGAGTACTAGATTTAATCCTGTACCTGTTGGAAACAAAAATGAATAACAAATTGAAGACACTGACTTGCATATACAGTGTGTGTGTGTGTGTGTGTGTGTGTGTGTGTGTATATATGTATGTATATATATGTATGTATGTATGTGTGTATGTATATATATATATATATATATATATATATATATATATATATATATATATATATATATGAACTTTGAACTTATTTATTTTTGGCACACAACTCGTCAATAACAAAAACTGATATACAAGACAATTCCACAGTCACATGTGTGACCAAAAAGGGGGTGAGCAGAAGCAAAGCTTATAAACGCCCACCCCATATATACATACATACATATATACACATTACCCACCCCCAGAGCAAGCACACAAGAAAATCACTAAGGGCCCTTGGGCAAGGTCTTTAATCCCCTATTGCTCCCGGTATGTAGTGAGCGCCTTGTATGGCAGTACCCTCACATCAGGGTGAATGTGAGGCATTATTTGTAAAGCGCTTTGAGCGTCTGATGCAGTTGGATCAAGGGCTATATAAATGCAGTCCATTTATAATACATAAAGTTATTGGAATATATGAAAACAGAAATGTTGATCAGTGAGAGCCAAATTACCACTATATTTAATTGAGCACATCTTAAAAAGGCAGCTCTCTAAAACAAACAAAACTTGTACTTCACCTCCTCTGGTGGAACTTTGTACAAAATGAGCCCTATCTTGAAGTTCTGTAACATCTGTAAGCCATGGCACAAATCCATTTGTGTTGTGGTAATGAGCCTGGAACAAAGTCAAAGAACCCCAGGCAGCAGAGATGCAAAAATAAAGGTGCTTTAATAATTCCAGTGAGACAGTGTACAGTGATGACATGAACATACCATGAGAACCCAGGAGTCATGGAATAACAAAAAAAGAACCAAACACCATGGCGACAGGTAATACAGAAAATACTCTCTACGATGAGCTACAAGGAAATATCCAACACAAACACAATCCAATCCACCTGTAACCAACAGTGAGGAGGGAGAGACTTACATAAACAGACTAATGAACAACAGGTGCAGTAATCATGGCAGACAGGAACACGTGAATAACTAAAGGAACACAAGGGGGCAACAAACCAAGTCATCAACAAGTGTCTGAAAAATAAACCATAACAATGACACATAACGGACATACAACCAGAACTGCCACACAAAATAAACAGTAAACAAAGGGTCAAACACAGAACACATTGCACTCAAACAGATAGACGGAGTGACACAACATGAAAACCCTAACACATAAAGACACTACATGAGCAGACACACAAGACACAATCAGCTTGAGCCCGGGGGAACATCAGAACCACATCGACAGCAGACAGAGCACGTGGACACGCGGTGAGGGGGCGCGCTGCACACATACACCAGGCTAACACATGCACCCACGCAGGACCTAGGTAGACAGACACAGGACTCGGCAGACACGCTCGCTTACCCATACACACGACTCGGGAGGAAGACACAAGCAGCAGGCACAGAGACAAGCCACCGAAGAGAGAGACACACACGCAGCACACACCCCAGGCGCTGAGCGTGCACGCACAACACACACACCAAACACGGGGAGACAGGTGTGACACACGCAGACTGGAGAGAGGAGGAACATGACAGATAAAACATGACTACGTACAGAACAAAATAAAAACCCCATGATGAGGCAGCCCCAAACGTTTGGGGGCATGTTTGAATGTGTATTGCCGTCTTGAGTGTGTATTTGCTGAGCACAAAACTGAGCATTGGGTCAAAGGAGCAGGATCATTATTCAAGCGTGTGTTGTGTGTTTTCTATAGACCCATCATAACATCGACTGTCAGTATCATCTGTTATCCCATTTAAAACTGGAAGCATGATGTACAGCACCATGGTACTGAAAGGATGCATGTTCAAGGCATGATGATATGTACTGGTAATGAAATGGATCTTTGCAGAAGAAAAAAGCAAGTGCACATGTGTAAAAGAAAAAGAGACAGAATGCTAGAAGTTGCTGTCTGAGTTTAACACATGACTACCAGTACTATGTACTTTTGTAACCAGTTGCTTGCAGTATTTTTTTAAGGAAAGTGAAAAGTTGTTCTGGCTGTTGTAACTGGAATTTGCTGTTGTGTGTGTTGTGTGCACTTTGGTACAGAGTGTGATGAGGGTTTGTAATCTATTGTTCTATCTATCAATGCACAGTGTTCTACATCTGATGATGTGTTATCAAGATCTACATTTTTGTTTCAGTTTTTAACATCTAGAGCTGTATCCTTCCCTGTTCTTCCACTCAAATCTCTACACAGTGCCCGATTAAGGAGTAAGCAAATCATCCTTAAAATAGGTGCAAACCAGACTTATTAAAGTTATTTCTTTTATTTTGTCATTATGTTTGTGTTCAGTTCAGCTTCATGTCCTGTTATGTGCTGTTGTACTCTGTGTGCATAGTGTAGTTTATGGTCAACCCACCTATGTAAAGCGCGTCTGAGTGCATGCTCTTAAAATATTACAAAAGTCACTGTGTTAAACTTCAGCCTTGCTTTTATTTGGTCAACATTTGGCACATGTGTCTGTTAAAGTTCAAACCTTCAGAATAGTGCATTACTGTTACAAATGATCTTCTTATGGCTTCGGACAGTGGACTTATCTCTGTGCTTGTTCTGTTGGACCTCAGTGCTGCTTTTGATACTGTTGACCATAAAATTTTATTACAGAGATTAGAGCATGTCATAGGTATTAAAGGCATTGCGCTGCGGTGGTTTGAATCATATTTGTCTAATAGAATTACAGTTTGTTCATGTAAATGGGGAATCTTCTCACAGACTAAGTTAATTATGGAGTTCCACACGGTTCTGTGCTAGGACCAATTTTATTCACTTATACATGCTTCCTTGGGCAGTATTATTAGACGGTATTGCTTAAATTTCATTGTTACGCAGATGATACCCAGCTTTATCTATCCATGAAGACAGAGGATACGCACCAATTAGCTAAACTGCAGGATTGTCATACAGACATAAAGACATGGATGACCTCTAATTTCCTGCTTTTAAACTCAGATAAAACTGAAGTTATTGTACTTGGCCCCACAAATCTTAGAAGCATGGTGTCTAACCAGATCGTTACTCTGGAATGGCATTTCCCTGATCTCTAGTAATACTGTGAGAAATCTTGGAGTTATTTTTGATCAGGATATGTCATTCAAAGCGCATATTAAAACAATTATGTAGGACTGGCCTTTTTGCATTTACGCAATATCTCTAAACTCAGAAAGGTCTTGTCTCAGAGTGATGCTGAAAAACTATTCATGCATTTGTTTTCCTCTAGGCTGGACTATTGTAATTCATATTATCAGGTTGTCCTAAAAGTTCCCTAAAAAGCTTCAGTTGGTTCAGAATGCTGCAGCTAGAGTACTGACGGGGACTAGCAGGAGAGAGCATATCTCACCCGTGTTGGCCTCCCTTCATGGCTTCCTGTTAATGCTAGAATAGAATTTAAAATTCTTCTTCTTACTTATAAGGTTTTGAATAATCAGGTCCCATCTTATCTTAGGGACCTCGTAGTACCATATTACCCCATTAGAGCGCTTCGCTCTCAGACTGGCGGGCTTACTTGTAGTTCCTAGGGTTTGTAAGAGTAGAATGGGAGGCAGAGCCTTCAGCTTTCAGGCTCCTCTCCTGTGGAAACCAGCTCCCAATTCAGATCAGGGAGACAGATACCCTCTCTACTTTTAAGATTAGGCTTAAAACTTCCTTTCGCTAAGGCGTATAGTTAGGGCTGGATCGGGTGACCCTGGACCATCCCTTGGTTATGTTGCTTTAGACATAGACTGTGTTTCATAATTATTGTATGGCCTTGCCTTGCAATGTGGAGCGCCTTGGGGCAACTGTTGTTGTGATTTGGCGCTATACAAGAAAAAAGTGATTGATTGATTACTTAAAGATGTGTGATATTTCACTTTAAAAAATGACAGCGTTACCGTTATTGTCGATAAACTGTCTGGAATTAGTTGTTTGTAAATGAAACCATGAGTGAAAAGTGCTCTGTGTTTCATGTCTCCTGACCACTGTCTGTCTCATTGCATGTGGAAAGTAAATGAGGCATTCCCTCCAGGACATCAGTAGCGTGCATGGATTTATGGCAGAAAGATACAAGTTTCTGACCTTTTGGCTAGGAGGGTTTTTATTGAGCCAGCATCCTGTACAACATAGGTGTCAAACTGATTCCAGAAAGGGCCAAGAGGTACAGCAGAGGTGGTGCAGGTTTTCTTTGCGAACACCCACTCCACCAGGTGATTTCACTGATTAACTGATTACATCTGTTCAAAGTGATGCTAATCAGTGAAATCACCTGGTGGAGTGGGTGGTTGCAAAGAAATCCTGCACCACCTCTGCTGTACAGCATCATGGACCATGAGTTGTAGTCTGTGGGCAACACACAATGTTTTTTTGAAAGTGTGCAGTTTCCTCCTGTACATTGACCACTTCTAGATCAGAGGTGTCATCCTCTTCATCTCATTCCCTCTGTGCATACAACACTAATCTTCTCCATGGAATTGAATTGGAATCTGGGAGACATTCTCAATTTGATTTGGAATTTTGCACAAAGCTGGTTGAAGTAGCAGTGACACTTGCATTATGTTGTGCATCACATTGCAGATGGTAGAAAATGGGGCCATTAGAGTTTGAAGCCTTACTTAGGAGAACCTACAGTGCAGTAATCTATCAGTCTTAGGCTATGTAGGAGGCAGACCCCCCACCACCAAAGAGAGGGAGAGAAAAAAAATTCTGCAAAAAACTAACTTTGCATCTTATATTTGAGATCTAAAGCTGGGCAGACACTGTACAATATTTTCAGTTGTTGTACTTGGCTTCAGCTCAGACTGTGTGACAAAACTGCAGGGTGTAAAAGTTCAGAGTGCACAATTAATTTTTTTCATTTATTTATTTAAAAGAGACAACACGTTAATGAACACATAAAGTGTAAATATGTCAGATTATAGCTAATGGGCTAATTTCCATCTGTAGTCCCTGACAGACTATAAAAATTAAATCATTTACAATAAAAACACACAAACATCGCAGGAGCTTACAATACGACAACAGACTACATTACATAGGGGTCACTAACTACTACAACAACAAGACACAGACTGGACAAAAGACAGGAAACAAGAGGACACTGACATGATCTGAGCATGAAAGTTATCTTACACAAACTCAGTCAAAGGAGGGCGCACAGTAAAAAAAACTACTACATGTACAATTCAGTTGGAGTAAGTTAATTAAAATTGCAAGTCTAATTTCATACATTTATATATTTTAAAAAACATAGCTTTAAGAACAATAACAAAGTGCTGTAGTGCATTGAACATTCCCTACAGTTCTTCTTAGTTTGTACAATTGAGTTCATAATGCTCACATTTTTTATTTGATTTAAGCAACTTCTTTAAGTGACTTTTGAAAGCTTTAAAGCTTGGGGCCTCCCTCACTGTAGTTGGCAAAGCGTTCCATTGGACACTGCCTTTGTAGTGTTTGCAGTGTTTGCCTTTGTAATGTTCTCACACTATATGACATGATGCACTGATGCGATCTGATTACTCACATTGTACGAGGTCTGTTAGAAAAGTATCAGACCTTTTTATTTTTTGCAAAAACCTGATGGATTTGAATCACGTGTGCTTGCATCAGCCAACCTTGAACCTTCGTGCGCATGCGTGAACTTTTTCACGCCTGTCGATTGCGTCATTTGCTGGTAAGCAGCCTTTGTGTGAGGATCGTGCAGCGCGCTCGGCGGATTTTCTTTTCTTGGAAAAAGAGGGAACGACTGGAGCAGCGCCGCATCAAAGTTTGCCAGAAACTGGGCGACAGCCATGTGGAAACTATTCGGATGATTCAGACGGCTTTCGGTGATAATGCTATGGTCATCACACAGATTAAGGAGTGGTACAACCGGTTTAAAGACATCGCACAATGGTGGAGAGCGAGCCACGCTCCGGTCGGCCATCGACATGCTGAAATGACCAGATCATTTCCAAAGTGAACGCTGTGGTGATGCGGGACCGTCGTGTGACTGTCCGAGAAATTGCGGAAGAGGTGGACATCATCACTTTTCCTGCACATTCTATTGTGACAGAAGATTTGGCCATGAAAGGAGTGGCGGTGAAATTCGTGCCGAAGCCTGCTGATGGCGGAGCAAAAGCAACTTCATGTTGAAGTCTCACAGGACATGCTGTGACAATTTCTCTGATAGTCACCCGACTGAAAAGTCACCGAAAGCCGTCTGAATCATCCGAATGGTTTCCACCTGGCTGTCGCCCAGTTTCTGGCAAAATTTGATGCGGCGCTGCTCCAGTCGTTCTGTCTTTTTCCTTGACATGAAAATCCGCCGAGCACGCTGCACAATCCTCACACAAAGGCTGCTTACCAGCAAATGACGCAATCGACAGGCGTGAAAAAGTTCACGCATGTGCACAAAGGTTCAAGGTTGGCTGATGCAAGCACACGTGATTCAAATCCATCAGGTTTTTGCAAAAAATAAAAAGGTCCCATACTTTTCTAACAGACCTCATACGTTCAAAAAAACCACACGTCGGACTTGTGTTTCCAAGCAAAATGTAAACAGAAGCTTTTTTCTTTTTTTTCAAACTTTATTTACATTTCTTATTTTTACAAAAACTCTCGATGGGAGACATCAAAGTTTTAACAAAAAAAAAAAAATACGACTTTAAATGAGTTGAAGAATAATGGGGAAAAAGAAACAGAAGCTGCTCTCCCAAAGAGATGTTCACTGTTTATGCTCTCTGGTGTTTACACATGCACAGTGCGATGCTTGTAGCGCTGCTTCAGCAGAGCGGAACCTTACGACGGCCGACCAGAATATCAAACAGGTTTGATTTTCATCCGACCATATGATATGGGAGGTGGTCGTGAGAGGTTAAACGCAGCTCGTTACTCCATGTATACTACACGATGCAGGACGCGCGATTAAGCTGAAACTCGGTACGATCCAACAAATTTTCGCACAAGCGAAAAATCGGCTGAAAAAGGGCCAAAACTCACACAGTGTAAGCCCAGCTTAATGTCTAAATGTTTGCAATTTCAGATGGACTGAAAATTGTCAGCATATTTTATTATAGGCCATTCATATGCATAGCAAGAGGCTAACACACATAAGACTTCTACAGTTACTGTTTGCCCCTCTCATTACACACATATCAAGGGGTTGGAATCTCCAGAAACCTCACAATTTGATTCAGTTACGATTCAGAATGTTGCAGTTTGATTATAAAACTATTATCAGTGCATCTTGATGAGTCTTTTTTTAACAAGCTTTCTTTTCCCCCACTATGTAACTACATGGTACTTTTTAAAGCAAAGTATTTGTAATGATCCATAATGAATTTATTTCCAAAAATTCTTTAACAGCTCAGTCATATTTGCACCCGTGTGGTTCTCATTCACCGATTCTAAATTTTAAAACCCAGTTAGGCTGTTGTCTCCAGCCCCCCTGTGTGGGATCATATACCTGACTCCACTTTGGACTATTACCACTCCAGGCAAAGGTAGAATGTTTAAATGCACCTTGGGCGCATGCACATGGGCTGTGCTGCACGAATACATTTTGTACTTTTTGTTAGAATAATTAAAATGAGAAGCCGTATTGCGGTAATAGTGGAACTTTATCGCACTGCTGCTTTACTGACACTTAAAACTGCAGAAAACATGTCGCATGACATCTCTTCTCATCTTGTGCATGTGTAGCATTATGAGATGGATCTCCCACCACCACGGCCTCCTCAGCAGCTGGGGTGCGTCGTGACTTTATGCCCTTTTTAGATGGGGTTATTTCTGCAGGCATTTCCTCAATGGGTGTCTGTGTCACACACGGCAAGTCGACATACTTGCAAGAAATAGACTATGTCCACTTCCTACATGGTGGAGTGATAATGGATTGACTTGACATGCCAGTGAAATATGAATAACCAGTTCAGGCCTCTTTTTTTGGTTGAAAGAGACAGTTTTTCAGGGGATAAGCAAGCAATGGCGACAGTTGGCCGGTGATACAAATACTGATATCATGCATCAGGTTTTATGTATGTTTTGCTGTGTAAGAGTTGTAAGCTCATTAAATGTTGTGTTCTAGCAGGACTGACTTTATTTGTACCTGTCTCCAGGTCTTCACAATCCGATAGATGCCATGTACCACCTACAGCCTCTCATGTTCCTTAGCCTCTTTCCGCTCTTCCTTTATAATGAAGGTAAGATATCTTCATGTGCTGTACAACTCAAAATCAGAAAAAGTTGGGATACTTTTTCTTTGACTTCTATTTCATTGCAGAACAGTATGAACCCAAGTAATGCAGCAGATAATTGAAACAATCCTTCAAATGGTGATACATGCACCAAATACGCCTTAGATGTTACCAATTGGCCACTTGAATTTTCAGTAGGTGGCCAGGTAGGGATCAATTGAAGAATTGAACAGGGGTCAAAGTTTAAAAATGTTCCAATCATACTGAAAGCTATATCACATTATTTGGCAAAAACAGGATTTCACCTTTAATTCAGGGGGTCATATATATATATATATATATATATATATATATATATATATATATATATATATATATATATATATATATATATTTAAGCTAACAGACAGCAGCTGATTCATGATCTGTTGGCTTATTAGTGTACTAGTTAACTGAAACAATCCTTCACATGGTCATACAAGCATCAAATTCAGCACAAATACACCTTAGACATTACACTTTTGGAAAAAAGGACTGGCCATGTGAATTTTCAATAGGCAGCCAGATATGGGTCAATTGAAGAATTACACAGGGTCGAAATTTAAAAATGCTCCAATCAAATTGAAAACTACACCACATTACTGATCATAAATATTCCAAAAAGGTATAGTTTTGGGCTATCTATAACTGAATGTTATGGAGTAAAAACAGCAAGAATGGTGACAAAGGTCAGTTTCAGTTTGTACAGGAGTCAAAAGTTGTTCTAATTTTGATTAAAAAGTGGTGCAAGTTATTAGTTGAAATAATAGGATAAATAAATGGAATAGTTTTGACTGTGTTGAATGCTTGGTCTGCAAAGTAAAGGTCAAACAATGTCAACATCCATTGGATTCTGTGACATGTGACATACAGTGGGGCTAAAAAGTATTTCATCAGTCCCTGATTGTTTTCCGATTTAGAAAGATGTGAGAGGTCTGTAATTTTCAACGTAGGTACACTTCAACTATGAGAGACAAAATGAGGAAAAAAAAAAATTCAGGAAATCAAATTGTAGAATTTTTAAAGAATTTATTTTTAAATTATGGTGGAAAATAAGTATTTGGTCACCCACAAACAAGCAAGATTTCTGGCTCTCATAGACCTGTAACTTCTTCTTTAAGAAGCTCTTCTGTCCTCCACTCGTTACCTGTATTAATGGCACCTGTTTGAACTTATCTCTGTAAAAGACACCTGTTCACAGCCTCAAACGGTCAGACTCCAAAGTCAACCATGGCCAAGACCAAAGATCTGTTGAAGGACACCAGGAACAACATTGTAGACCTGCACCAGGCTGGGAAAAGTGAATCTACAATAGGCAAGCAGGTTGGTGTGAATAAATCAACTGTGGGAGCAATTGAAAGAAAATGGAAGACATACAAGACCATTGATAATCTCCCTCGATCTGGGGCTCCACGCAAGATCTCATTCTGTGACGGCCCTTTGTGGGTGTCCTAATGTGTTTGTTATGCTGTCTTAATATATTTGTTGTGTGTTTTGAGGTCTCGGCCACCGGGAGGTGCTGACTCTGCTTCCTGCCATGGGACTATAAAAGCAGAGAGTTCCCGTATCTTCGTTGCTCCTCCTCCGGATCGCGGCCTGGGGAGCGGCCACGTGCGCTTGGTCCTGGCTTGGTCCTCTGGCTTATTCCGCCTTGCCTTCCTTTGCTTTTCTTTTCTTTTACATTTTTAATAAATGCCCTACAAAGGGTTAAAAAGATCTGTGCTTCCGTGTGTGCCTCACTTTTTGTTGCAGCTTTTGAGCCGGGCCGTAACAAATGGGGGCTCGTCCAAACAGTTTTTTGTTGTTTTATTTTCCTGAGACTCGTGTTGTGGTGCGAGGTAAAGTTTGGGGTTTTTGCGCGTCTTGTTTTTATAGTTTGTGCTTGTTTGGATGTGACCTTCTTTTAAGGAGAGCAGGTGCAGCGGCGTGGTGTGTGGATGCTCGCAGTAGGCTGCAGTGAAGATGCACGGGAGCGTGTTTGTTCTTTTTTTGGATGGCATGGTGTGTTTTGATGGACACAACCGAGAAAATATAGGTGAGTGAAGTGTTGCTGCGGTTGCACGAGTATTGAGCTCTGATTTGTGGCTGTGTCTCCTGGTAAGGTAAGAGGCTTTGCTGCTTTATGCGTGGCCTGTTTGTTTGTTTTTTTATAGTGTCGTGGGGGTGCGGTTGGCGTTCACTGTGTTACAGTGTTCTCTGAAGCAGTCCAAGAGAAATATTTTCTCGCTGGTTGTGTGCTTAATCATCCCGCAGCCAGACCACTTGAAGAGTTAGGTAAGTCAGTTAGGTGGAGTTTTGTTAGGTAGGTATAGAATAGAGGGGACATGGTTGCGTTGGGCATCATGCTGTGCACATATTAGCACTTCAATTTCCAGTGTATTGACCCGGTTGGTTTGTGAATTGTTTGGTTACGTGGCGTGGTGTGTGCGTGTAATGGACGCAGAGGTGGAGAGTTTTGTGGCTAATCCCACAAGGGAGAAGCTTAATGTTTTCGTCAAAGATAATCTGCTGGCAATTGCAGCTCATTTTGACATTCCAGCTGTAAAACGGGATAAGGAAAAAGTTATCAAACAACAAATTGATGACGCGCTGGTTGCAAAGGGCTTTTTTTTTCCTACTGTGTCAGTGGTAACCCAGGTGGCAACTGGGACAGCTGATGCTGATTTGCGTAAATTGGAGTTGCAGTTGGAAATGAGACATTTGGAGATGAATCTCAGAGAGCAAGAAATTAAGTTAGAACAACGTAAACTGGATATGGAAGAGGCGCAGAGACGTGAGGCGGCGCATGTGTCTGGCGTGCAGAGTGTTAATCCTGGTGAAGCGGACTTTGACATTAACAAGTGTATTTGATTTATTCCACCATTTATTGAGAGACGTGGATAAATATTTTGTTTTGTTTGAGTGCGTGGCGTCGATGTTAAAGTGGCCAAGGGAGGTTTGGCCGCTGCTGTTGCAATGTGTGTTTACAGGTAAAGCTCAGGAGGTGTATACTTCGTTATCACTGAAAGATAGTTTGGTTTATGACAAAGTGAAAAGCGCTGTGGAGAGAGCATATGACCTTGTACCAGAGGCATATAGACAGAAATTTTGGCATTACAAAAACTTGATCAGCAAAATTATGTGCAGTTTGGACATGATAAAACTGCGCTGTTGGATCGTTGGTGCGCTGCGCAAAATGTTAAAAATTTTGATCAGCTGCAAGATTTGATTTTGATGGAAGAGTTCAAGAACTGTGTACCAGAGAGGATTCCAATTTATATTAGTGAGCAAAAGGCTGCAAATGTTTCAGATGCGTCTGTTTTGGTGGATGAATACGTATTGACTCATAGGTCTTTTTCACAAAATGTGACTCCAAACCTGTGTCTTGGTTCCAGTGTGCCAAAAGAGGGGTGCTCTGAGGGCTTTGGTCAGTCTAGTTGGGTGAAACTAGGGGAAATAAAAACTCTGTTTTGCATGATAGTGATCGGGTGTGTCATTATTGCCAGAGGCGCAGGCACATTAAAGCAGATTGTGCTCTGCTAAAGTTAAGGATGTCTCTTGTTAAGCCCAAAGGAGTGGGTTTAGCTGCCCCGGTATGTAACGCTGTGGAACTTGAGGTGGAAAACGTGAGCTCTGAACCATGTGACTCGTACTTGCCTTTCATTCGTGAGGGGTTTGTCTCATTGGTGGGAGATGATAAAAAGGTGCATGTTAAAATTTTGCGTGACACAGGGGTGTTTGACCTGTTTATTCAAGCTGATGTGTTGTCGCTTTCTGAGGAGTTGGAGACAGGCACACGGGTTCCAGTTCGAGGTATGGGTCTTAATGTGCTCTTTGTTCCTTTGCATAAAGTGTCGCTTGAGTGTGAATTGTTCAGCGGGGATGCAGTTTTGACTGTTCGTCCTGCATTGCCAGTGGAAGGAAGGTGTCTCTGTTATCTTGGGTAATGGTTTGGCTGGTGCGTGTTTGTGGAAGGATGTTGCTCAGTCAGCTGTACAGAAGGAGGCGGAGCCAGTTCCTTATTTGCTTCCTCAGACTGATGAGAGCAGTAAACAATTCCCCCAGGTGTTCACTGCGTGTGTTGTTACTCGGGCTATGGCAGGGGATGAGGTTAAGGAGGAGAGATGTGTTTAAAAATGTTTATGTACCACTGTCTGATTTTCCTGTGTCCTTGTCTCGTAGTGAGCTGGTGGCGGAGCAGCATGCTGACGTGTCTTTAAAAGGCCTGTTTGATCAGGTGCGCCCAGTGAGTGAGGTTCTGGATTGCGCATGTGGATACTTTTTTCAAGATTCATTGTTGGTGAGAAAATGGTTGCCCCATGTGGGTATTGTCGTGATCCTGTGTTTCAAATCGTGGTGCCCAGTAAATTTTGCGCTGCTGTGTTAAAAGTTGCACATGATGAGTCTGGACACTCCAGGGTGACTAAAACGTATGACCGGGTCCTGAGACATTTTTTTGGCCGCGTCTAATAAGGGACGTTTCTTCATATATTAGACATGTCATGTGTGCCAGCTCACTGCTAAGCCTAATCAAGTGTTGAAACCAGTTTCATTGAGTCCAGTTGTAGTTGCAGCCGAACTATTTGAGCATTTACTAATTGATTGTGTCGGGCCTTTACCTCATTCAAGGTCAGGTCATTATATTTGCTCAGTGATGTGTCAAGTAGCACGGTATCTGGCAGCTTATCCATTGCAGACGATAACTGCTAGGGCAGTGGTGCGGGCGCTTACTCAGTTCATTTCTGTGTTTGGTATTCCAAAAGTCATACAGTCGGATCAGGGCAGTAACTTCACATCTCATCTATTTGGCCAGATCTTGAAGCAGCTCAGAGTGCGGCATAACAGAGCGACGGTTTTCCATCCCGAGTCACAAGGTGCTTTGGAGCGTTTTCACCAGTCCTTGAAGTCACTGTTGTGTGCTTACTGTACTGAGTTGGATGGCGACTGGGAAGAAGGTTTGCCTTGGCTGATGCTGGCTGCTCGTGAAGTCACTCAAGAGAGTACTGGGTTTAGCCCAAATGAGTTGGTCTTCGCACATACAGTGAAAGGTCCTTTGGCTGTAGTGGCAGACAGATTAAAGAAGCCAAACCCACCTAAAAATCTGATTTGCGCTGCTTGTATGTTGCAAGAGATTTGGTCAAGTTGAAAATGACTGCTGTGCAGAATAAAAGGAAGTCTCTGTTTGACAGGCGTTCGGAGGTGTGTTCGTTTTTGCCTGGTGATCAAGTGTTGGCCCTTTGTCCGGTTATCGCGTCACCTTTTCAAGCGAAGTTTAGTGCTCCTTACACTGTGCTTGAACAACTTTCTGATCAAAATCATTTAATCTCAATACCTGAACGCAGGAGAAAGCAGCAAACGTGTTGTGTCAATTTGTTAAAACCTTACTATTCCAGAGAAGTGTCACAACAAACGAAGGGTGCTGAGGCTTCTGCTGTATGTATGGCAAGTAGATCTTTTGGGACGCTTGACAGTTCTGGTACCTTGGAGAGCTCACTGCCGCCGATCCGGGGGGTGACAGTGAAGCCGGTACTTTGGACAGTGCTCTTACACAGGGGCATCTTAAGAACTCAGAAGTCTTGTCAAATTTGGATGTGTTGTTTGGTCATTTGCCTAGGTGTCATGCTAAACAGGTACATGATTTAATACATCGCTTTCCATGTTTGTTTTCAGATATACCGGGGCGTACACATCTTATTGAGCATGATATTGATGTGGGAGATGCTAGGCCGATTAAGCGACGCTCTTACACGCTCAGTTTGGCTAAACGCAAGCATCTGGATGCGGAGGTAAAATACATGTTGGAGAATGGCATGGTGGAGCCAAGTGCATCGAGTTCGGCATCTCCGTGTATTTTGGCTCCTAAATCAGATAATACATCGCATTTTTGTTCTGATCTTCTTAAGCTTAATGCAGTTACAAAACCAGGTTGTTTTCCCTTGCCAAGAATGGATGATTGCGTAGACCAGGTGGGTTCTGCTAAATTTGTGAGTAAATTTGGTCTTTTTGAAGGGCTAATGGCAAGTGCCGTTGTCTAAGTGTGCACGTGAGGTGTCTGCGTTTATTACTCCATCAGGTTTGTTTTCTTACACAGTGATGCCGTTTGGATTTAGAAATGCGCCAGCTGCATTCCAAAGGTTGATGAATGCTGTTGTGGGCGATATGTCTGGTTGTGCGATGTACTTGGATGACGTGGTGGTTTATTCTGACACCTGGGAAGACCATTTGGTGTGCATGGAGGAGCTTTTCACTCATCTGACGGGGGCGAGGCTGACCGTCAGTCTTGCAAAGTGTGAGTTTGCGAGGGCGACTGTTACCTATTTGGGTTGTGTAGTTGGTCAGGGGGAAGTCCGTCCTGTTGCAGCTAAAGTTCAAGCTGTCGAGGAATTTCCGGTTCCTAGTACTAAAACAGAACTTAAGCGTTTTCTTGGACTGGTCGGTTATTATCGTTGTTTTTGCAAGAACTTCAGTTCTTGCGCCATTAACTAATCTGTTGTGCAAAGATGCTAAATTTGTCTGGTCTTCCCTTTGTCATCAGGCGTTTGAAAGTGTGACGAAGCTCCTCTGTGCAGCTCCGGTGTTGGCCCCCCCAAGTTTAAACCAACCATTTCAGTTGTATGTGGATGCAAGTCACGTGGGGGCTGGAGCGGTTCTGACACAATCTGATAATTTTGGTTTGGACAGACCATGTGTTTGTTGTCTTAATATGTTATGTGTTTTGAGGTCTCGGCCACCAGGAGGCTCCGACTCTGCTTCCTGCCGTGGGGCTATAAAAGCAGGGAGTTCCCGTCTTTTCATTGCTCCTCCTCCCTCCTTCGGATCGCGGCATGGGGAGCGGCCGCGTGCGCTTGGTCCTCTGACTTATTCCGCCAGAGGAATTATGGTTTCATTGGAAACCATTTTTCCGATGAAACCAAAATAGAACTTTTTGGTAAAAAGTCAACTCATCATGCTTTGGGGCTGTTTTTCTGCAAAGGGGACAGGACGACTGATCTGTGTTAAGGGATTAATAAATGTGGCCATGTATTGTGAGATTTTAAGCCAAAATCTCCTTCCATCAGTGAGAGCATTGAAGATGCAACGTGGCTGGGTTTTCCAGCATAACAGTGATCCCAAACACACCACTCGGGCAACGAAGGAGTGGCTCTGTAAAAAGCATTTCAAGGTCCTGGAGTGGCCAAGCCCGTCTCCAGATGTCAACCCCATAGAAAATTTGTGGAGGGAGTTGAAAGTCCATGTTGCCCAGCAACAGTCCCAAAACGTCACATCACTGCTCTAGAGGAGATCTGCATGGAGGAATGGGCCAAAATACTAGCTACAGTGTGTGCAAACCTGGTGAAGACTTACAGGAAATGTTTGACCTCTGTCATTGCCAACAAAGATTATATTACAAAGTATTGAGTTGAACTTTTGTTATTGACCAAATACTTATTTTCCACCATAATATACAAATAAATTCTTTAAAAATCCTACAGTGTTATTTCCTGGATTTTTTTTTTCCCTCAATTTGTCTCTCATAGTTGAAGTGTACCTTTGTTGAAAATTAGACCTCTCTCATCTTTCTAAGTAGGGGAGATGCACAATCAGGGGCTGACTAAATACTTTTTTACTTCACTGTATGTTACCCTGTAACGTGACAACTAAGTATGACACATGGTGCAAACTATTCCTTTTTTAAAACCCTAAACCATACCCTTTTGAAATCTTTATGATCAGAAAAATAATGTGGTATAGTTTTTAATATTTTAAAAATTTGACCCCTGTGTAATTGTTCAATTGGAATTGGTGGAATGACTTTTCTTGATGCATAGCTGTCTGTGGGATCGGAGATCATGAGTGTTCAGTTTAGCATCGTGCCCTTGCCCTTTACGCACTTAAACTCCTCCTTGAACTGTTAATTGATTTTATGCCCTGTAGATGGAGAAATATACAAATCCCTTCCAGTCTGGCTTTGAGGAACATTGTTTTTAAACATTTCAATAGTTTCCTCATGCATTTGTTAATGAACTGGAGATCCTCTCTCCATCTTTGCTCCTCCAAGATTCATGGTACATGCATATGTTGACTGTAAGCGGCAGACTGTAAGCTATTGTTTTCAGTTAGATGTTGACGGAAAGATTCCACAACTTCTGGCTGTTAGTGTGGCAACCATGCACTGCAACAGCATTTACCATCAAAAGTTTAGAAATTTTCAACTTTTATTTCATGTAATTTCATGAGGCAGTGTGCCAGTGCCCCACTTGGAACTGCCAAACGGAGGAAAGGCTGCCCTTTGAACAGCTGTGGCTCAATGTACACCAGTGTCCTGGAACCAACCTATGCTGCTGTGGGTGGTGGTATGTCATGGTATTAAGACCTAGATGGGGGAAAGAACGCTTGGCATGTGTCGGAAACAGTTGTCGCATTGTGGGTGTGAGTAAACACTGGTGGCCATTGTTTTTGAGGGTTTTTTCTGGAAATGATAATTTCTCTACGTTGATTGCAGACTCTGGCGGGTCTGCTTGAAGCAGCTAAGCAGCTCTTCGACCCACTCTTCGCTAGTTCTCTGTTTCACTGGTTTTCAGAACCGGCAGGTCCGCAATGTGTTCATTAACCCCCCTCAAAGCCATTTAAAGATGTCAATCGTGAGTCAGCTTTGTGTGGATTAAAGTCACGAACTGGGACTCTTGTCCTGTTGCAGGCAATAAACGTCCAATGTTCCATACTGGAGTTTTATGCAACGGTTCTCTGGTGTGAGCAGCAGCTGTGGGTAAACTGAAGTTGTCCATCAGGTAAAGGAAATAATAATAATGATGATAATAATAATAATATCCTCTGTTTTGTGAGACAAAGTGCACAGCTCCAAAGAGCCGCGCAGATTTCGATCTGAATTAATAACTTCAGAGTGAATCAGCGTTTTAAATCAAATGACACCTCTTCCAAACATTATAATACAAACAGTAAACTACAACTGACCAAACCTGTTTTTTTTCCCCCAAAATGAAACATCCTCTGTTCTTTATGAAACATTGATCTTGACGTGCAGCAGCCGGCTGAAGAGCTCAGCTCAAGAGTTTATGGAGTTACATGTGTGTCATTAATATCTAAAAGGAAATGCAATTGACGAAAACTACAGATTTTGTTTATTTCTATTTCTGTCCAGAGATCAAGGATCCATCATGTAGCTACATCAAGGATCCAGTGACCATGTAGGGGAGGGGAGGTGATGGTCTAGTGGTTAAGCGTTGAGACCAGAGGATCCTCTGTTCAATTTTCAGCCTGACTGGAAACTCACTAAGGGCCCTTGGGCAAGGTCCTTAATTCCTTAGTTGCTTCCGGTGTGTAGTGGGCGCCTTGTATGGCAGCAGCCTGACATCGGCGTGAATGTGAGGCATTGATGTGTAAAGTGTTTTGAGCATCTGATGCAGATAGAAAAGCGCTATATAAATGCAGTACCATTTCCATTTAATGTACATGGTAAATTTCAAGTCCAGAAATCAAGCATCCAGTGACCAATTTCATATTCATTTACTTTAAGACTCAATAAAATGTTGTTGACATAGAAAACCTGTAAAGCCTACTTTTAGTACACAGAAAATTCACAAGAGGTATTGATAAGGGAATCGATAATGGCATCGATATCAATAAAATCTTATCAATACCCATAATAAATCGTATCGCATTGTGAGGAATTGAATCGACATCAAATACATATCAAATCACATCAGATCAGGAACGGGGTGAATCGTGTCGTCACGTATCGCTATATGTATCGTATTGCTGGTAGTGTATTGAGATGCCTATCGAATCATTGTCAGTGATGAGATTCACATGCCTAGTATCCGCGGAACTCTGGAGAAAAATGCCTCATTCAAGCTGTCGTAAAGCGGGGCTGGTTGGTTGCTATGGTGATGCTGTGTGGTTGCTGCAAGATGCTGTTCTTAAGCTAAATGTAGCATGTGGGCATCACAAGTATTTTGCGGTATGTCTGTGTCACAGAGTGACGTTGGACAGAGGGAAGATGGCGAGAAACGTGCTTTAAAAAAGTTGGCTATGGAATCGAGAATCTGTGGAATTGGCGCTGGGTTGAATTTAGTAGTAGTATTCTTAATGAACACATCCGAAAGATAAAAGAAACGGGAAAAGCAAACTGCTCTTGTGCCATCAGGAAACATGGTAAGAATTTTTACCTCCCTGGAAAATAAACATTGTGCTGTTCAAACAGGATATCAGACAAGATTATGTGACTTTTTTTATTATTATTATTAATCTAGACTTTATTTTATTGGAAAAAAAGACATTGTGGCTTTGAATGGATTCACAAGAATTTACGTAAGAATATAAGTGACTTACCATGATTTTCAAAATATTCCACAAGCTTGAGCTGTGGTTTTTGAAATGCTTTAACAGTCTTTCCAGTCTTCATGAATTTCATGTAGTTTAATTGTTCTGAGTTAATGCATAATTTGGTTTACAATTAAAAGGAAAATCATTCCAGGTCCTACTTCCATGTCATATTCTATTATTTTAACATTATCATTGGTAGTTCAAATGGAAGGTTGAGTCTAGGATCAGTTAAATATGAACTTCTTCCAGGAGATGCTGCAAATGTATCATTAGATATAAAAATTAATTTGGTTTCTGGGGCCCCGTGGGTCCTAGACCCCATTCTTGCTTGATGTAGGACTTCAGTTGTTCAACATTCCGGGCTCTCTGTTGTCGTATTTTGCGCTTCCTAATGCGCCACCCATTTTCAATGGGCGACAGGTCTGGACTGCAGGCAGTCTAGTACCCGCACTCTTTTACTACGAAGTCACGCTACGAAGTCACATGTTACGCTGTAACATGTGCAGAATGTGGCTTGGCATTGTCTTGTTGAAATAAGCAGGGACGTCCCTGAAAAAGATGTTGCTTGTATGGCAGCATGTGTTGCTCCAAAACCTGGATGTACCTTTCAGCATTGATGGTGCCATCACAGATGTGTAAGTTGCCCATGCCATGGGCACTAACACACCTCCATACCATCACAGATGCTGGCTTTTGAACTTTACGCTGGTAACAATCTGGAAGGTCTTTTTCCTCTTTTGTCCAGAGGACACAACGTCCATGATTTCCAAAAACAATTTGAAACGTGGACTCATCAGACCACAGCACACTTTTTCACTTTGCGTCTATCTATTTCAAATGAGCTCGAACCCAGAGAAGGCGGTGGCGTTTCTGGATCTTGTTGATGTATGGCTTTCACTTTACATGGTAGAGTTTTAACTTGCACTTGAGGATGTAGCAACGAACTGTGTTAACTGACAGTGGTTTTCTGAAGTGTTCCTGAGCCCACACGGTAAGATCCTTTACACAAAGATGTCGGTTTTTAATGCAGTGCCGCCTGAGGGATCGAAGGTCACGGGCATTCAATGTTGGTTTTCGGCCTTGCTGCTTACGTGTAGAAAGTTCTCCAGATTCTCTGAATCTTCTGATTATATTATGGATGGTAGATGATGGAATCCCTAAATTTCTTGAAATTGAACATTGACAAACGTTTTTAAACTATATTTTCACGCAGTTGTTCACAAAGTGGTGATCCTCGCCCCATCTTTGCTTGTGAACGGCTGAGCCTTTCGGGGATGCTCCTTTTATACCCAATCATGACACTCACCTATTTCCAACTAACCTGTTCACCTGTGGAATGTTCCAAACAGGTGTTCTTTGAGCATTCATCAACTTTCCCAGTCTTTTGTTGCCATTGTCTCAGCTTTTTTGAAACGTGTTGCAGGCATCCATTTCAAAATGAGCAAATATTTGCAATGTTTTTATGTTTTTATTTACATTTTACACAATGTCCCAACTTCATTGGAATTGGGGTTGTAGGATGGTATCCTTTGTCAACTGACAAAGTTTGATCTGGAACTGATCCAGATTGTGGATTTTGTGGACATTTGATTTTAATACTGAAAAGCACATTTTTAGATTTTGCATTATATTGCAATCAAAAGTGCCTCAGTCACTCTCATTTTTCTGTTATAGGTTTACCTGCATCACCAAAACTGAATGGAGGTTCCAATTTCATGCCTGTTTCTCTGTCTTCCACTTATCAGTCAGAAACCAAGTGCCAAAAAAAACAATGAGAAATTGTGCATAGCAGGGATAACCGAGAAATAATAAAAAAAAACATACACCACAAAATAACTTTGATTCAAATGCATGAACTGAATACATACTCCTGACATTTGATCACATCTAATTTAGCTTGTGAAAAGCCACTTCTCACAGGACTTTGACCTTGCAATTTTTCCCAAGGTAAAAGTTCGTGGAATTGGAAATTAGTGTTGGTGGAGGTTTGCCCTCTGTGAGCGCGGTGCTCTGGTTATCAATGAAATCTTTTCCTGCATTCTCTGGGATTAATTGGGCTTTGCGGTGTGTCACCGACACATTGCTATGACTGAATAAATCCTGTCTCTACCCCATAAATTCATCATGTGCTGTCTGGCTCTGATTGCTATTCATGTTATGTCTGTTTGACCATTTTTAGACCTCTTTTTTTTCTGATTATCTCACCTCTGTCTGTCCCCAGGGCTGAACCTCATCACCTCAGAAAAGTTATTCCGGGTGACAGAGCTCTCACCTGTCCTGTATTCACTCCTCACTCTAAGCATTGGCGGTACACTGGCCTTTGGTCTCGGGTTCTCCGAGTTCCTGCTAGTCTCACAAACCTCCGGCCTCACTTTATCCATATCAGGGATCTTTAAGGTAAATATTAACTGTGTGTATAGGTGACTAACAGCCAATTAAACAGAGTTCAGTGAGTATGTTTGGTGTTTTGGGGAACTATGATTTTAAAATTTGCTTTGAACACCCATAGAAGAATCAAAACGTTGAACTAGTTCAGTGAATGAAAATAAAAAGTCCCTTCAGCTTCTCCGTTGTTTCAGTCAGGGTTGCCACAGTAGATCCGAGGTTGATTTGGCAAAAGTTTTCTGTCAGATGTCCTTGCTGATGCAACTCAGCATTACATAATAGCATGGGTAGGGCTGGCGCTGAACCGGGAACTTTTCAAAACCCAGAATCAAGTATCACAAGGAACAAAACCAATAAAGTAATATTTTTTTTTAATCTTCCGGAACAGAAATATGTGTTTGAAATAATGGTAACTGATTAATCATGTAATGTTTTCATTCTTTTGCAACAAAATTAAATATTTTCTGGTAATGAGTTCACTTCCGGTTAAATGAATATGTGGTGCGGTCTGCTTGCTACCAACCAGAGGAAGTAAAACGTGATAAGCATTCATTTATTTTCTAAACCGGCTTATTCCAATTAAGGGTCAAGTATGAGCTGGAGCCTAGTCCATTGGTTATTGGGTGAGAGATACACCCTGGACAGGCCACCAGCCTACTACAAGACCACATATAGACAAACAGACAAATTTACACTCTTACTCACACCTATAGTCAATTTAAAATATCAAATTAACCTAAACTGCATGTCTTTGGAAGTGGGAGGAATTCAGAGCACCTTTATGATAAATACTGTGCTATGTTCCTTATAAATGTTGGTCTTAGACATCAATATTGTCAATGTTTGATAGACAGGCTGACATACAGTCTCAGTCAGACGTTTGAGCACACTTTCCCATTCAATTGAATACAGCTCATTATTTCACAGGCCTACTGAGAGAAAGTGTGCCCAAACTGCTGACTGGTACTATATAAAGAGAAATAACATTACAAATAGTTAGCCAGCTCCAGATAGGCTAAACAGTGAGCCTAGCATAGACCTATTATAATGTCCAAAAGATGCACATTCTGATATTGTCACATAGCCTGACAATGTTATTCAGCAGCATGTAATTTGTTGTTTGTGAACAATTTGAAGGTGGAACCCAAACCTGTAAGCAGAAAAATACAGATGAATAAAGGGAATGGGGGCAGGGGGAGGAGACTGGTTAAAATCCTTGAAGAAATGTACAAAAATTTAAATTAGCACTACATCTGTTGTGTTACCATATTAACATGCCCAATCATAATAGTCAAACATATAAATGCACTTTCTACTAATTTGGAATGAGCTTGGCAGTTGTAGAGCTCTGAATGCTGGGAACATTGAGTGGATTCATTCATTCATTCCAGCATTCATCACCCAGTGACCGCTAGGATTGAGTGCATTTATAGTAAAATAGATATATCATCTTGCATATTTTAAAAATCAGCAGTAAAAAAAAAAATCCATTAACAAATAAAGCTGAGAAGCACCATCATGGTACCAGTTACCTCCAGTTGCAGCCTTTGTATTGAAAGCCTCAGTATCTCACTTTGTAGTACACCTGCTTGACTGTATATGATTCCTGTTTGTGTACGCAAATGTGTTTAGGCAATAAAAAGGAGGCAAAGAAAGTGCCTGGAAGGAAGTGCATCACTGTGCAGTGCTGTGACAATCCAAGATGAAATTTGAATGAATGAATTTATTTATCCGGCACACAGCTGAGCAACAACAAAGCCAATAACAAAACGTAAAAGGAACAATGTACAAAGAACCCGTGTGGCCGAAAGGGTGAAGGTGAAAGCAAGGCTTGTAAGCACTCTCCCCTTATACCATTAAAAATAAATAATATACAGTAGTGTTCAGAATAATAGTAGTGCTATGTGACTATAAAGATTAATCCAGGTTTTGAATATATTTCTTATTGTCACATGGGAAACAAGTACCAGTAGATTCAGTAGATTCTTACAAATCCAGCAAGACCAAGTATTCATGATATGCACACTCTTAAGGCTATGAAATTGGGCTATTAGTAAAAAAGAAAAGAAAAGGGGGTGTTCACAATAATAGTAGTGTGGCATTCAGTCAGTGAGTTCATCAATTTTGTGGAACAAACAGGTGTGAATCAGGTGTCCCCTATTTAAGGATGAAGCCAACACCTGTTGAACATGCTTTTCTCTTTGAAAGCCTGAGGAAAATGGGACGTTCAAGACATTGTTCAGAAGAACAGCGTAGTTTGATTAAAAAGTTGATTGGAGAGGGGAAAACTTATACGCAGGTGCAAAAAATTATAGGCTGTTCATCTACAATGATCTCCAATGCTTTAAAATGGACAAAAAAAAAAAAAAAACATACACGTGAAAGAAAATGAAAAACAACCATCAAAATGGATAGAAGAATAACCAGAAGGGCAAAGGCTCACCCATTGATCAGCTCCAGGATGATCAAAGACAGTCTGGAGTTACCTGTAAGTGCTGTAACAGTTAGACGCCTGTGTGAAGCTAATTTATTTGCAATAATCCCCCGCAAAGTCCCTCTGTTAAATAAAAGACGTGCAGAAGAGGTTACAATTTGCCAAAGAACACATCAACTGGTCTAAAAAGAAATGGAGGAATATTTTGTGGACTGATGAGAGTAAAATTGTTCTTTTTGGGTCCAAGGGCCGCAGACAGTTTGTGAGACAACCCTCAAACTCTGAATTCAAGCCACACTTCACAGTGAAGACAGTGAAGCATAGTGGTGCAAGCATCATGATATGGGCATGTTTCTCCTACTATGGTGTTGGGCCTATATATTGCACACCAGGTATCATGGATCAGTTTGGGTATGTCAAAATACTTGAAGAGGTCATGTTGCCTTATGCTGAAGAGGAAATGCTCTTGAAATGGGTGTTTCAACAAGACAATGACCCCAAGCACACTAGTAAACGAGCAAAATCTTGGTTCCAAACCAACAAAATTAATGCCTCGCAGATGTAAAGAAATCATGAAAAACTGTGGTTATACAACTAAATACTAGTTACGTGATTCACAGGATTGCTAAAAAAGCAGTTTGAACATAATAGTTTTGAGTTTGTAGCGTCAACAGCAGATGCTACTATTATTGTGAACACCCCCTTTTCTTTTATGTAAATCCTTCACATTAAATTAAAATAAAAATTATATCAGGAGCAAGGTTTATTGCCAAAGAGGTTGAGGGACAGCTACAGTGAGGAAAATAAGTATTTGAACACCCTGCAGTTTTGCAAGTTCTCCCACTTAGAAATCATGGAGGGGTCTGAAATTTTCATCTTAGGTGCATGTCCACTGTGAGAGACATAATCTAAAAAAAATTCCGGAAATCACAATGTATGATTTTTTTTAATAATTTATTTGTATGTTACTGCTGCAAATGAGTATTTGAACACCTACCAGGCAGCCAGAATTCTGTCTGTCTCTCACAGACCTGTTAATTTTTCTTTAAGAAGCCCTCTTATTCTGCACTCTTTACCTGTATTAATTGCACCTGTTTGAACTTGTTACCCATATAAAAGACACCTGTTCACACACTCAATCAATCACACTCCAACCTGTCCACCATAGCCAAGACCAAAGAGCTGTCTAAGGACACCAGGGACAAAACTGTAGACCTGCACAAGGCTGGGCTGGGACAACAGGCAAGCAGCTTGGTAGAAGACAACTATTATGATTATTTATTAGAAAGTGGAAGAAACAAGATGACTGTCTGGTATTCCATGCAAGATCTCACTTTGTGGGGTAAGGATGTCTCTGCTTCCTCTTCGGAAGACGTGACGATGGGATTGAGGAGATCCTCGAAGTACTCCTTCCACCGCCCAACAACATCCCCAGTCAGGGTCAACAACTCCCCACCCGCACCGTAAACAGTGCTGGTGGAGAGCTGCTTCCACCTCCTGAGGCGTCGGACGGTTTGCCAGAATCTCTTCCAGGCCGACCGATAGTCCTCCTCCATAGCCTCCCCGAACTCCTCCCAGACCTGAGTTTTTGCCTCTGTGACCGCACGGGCTGCGGCACGCTTGGCCTGCTGGTACCTGTCAGCTGCCTCTGGGGTCCCACCTACCAACAAAGATAAGTAGGACTCCTTCTTCAGCTTGACGGCATCCCTTACTTCTGGTGTCCACCACCGGGTTCGGGGATTGCCGCCGCGACAGGCACCAGAGACCTTGCAACCACAGCTACGAGTAGCTGCATCGACAGTGAAGGTGGAGAACATGGTCCACTCGGACTCCATGTCTCCAACCTCCCCCAGGATCTGGGAGAAGCTCTTCCGGAGGTGGGAGTTGAAGACCTCGCTGACAGAGGGTTCCACCAGTCATTCCCAGCAGACCCTCACGATATGTTTGGGCCTGCCAGGTCTGACCGGCTTCCTCCCCTCCCAGCGGATCCAACTCACCACCAGGTGGTGATCAGTCGACAGCTCTGCCCCTCTCTTCACTCAAGTGTCCGAGACACGTGGCCGAAGGTCAGATGATATGACTACAAAGTCGATCATCGACCTCCGGCTCAGGGTGTCCTGGTGCCACGTGCACTTATGGACACCCTTGTGCTCAAACATGGTGTTCGTGATGGACAAACTGTGACTAGCACAGATGTCCAACAACTGAACACCACTCGGGTTCAGATCGGGGAGGCCGTGCTTCCCGATCACCCCCCTCCAGGTCTCACTGTCGCCGCCCACGTGGGCGTTGAAATCCCCCAGGAGAACAATGGAGTCCCCAGTCGGAGCGCTACCTAGTACCCCTCCCAGGGACTCCAGGAAGGTCGGGTACTCTGCACTGCTGCTCGGCCCGTAGGCTGAGACAACAGTGAGAGACCTGTCCCCAACCCGAAGGTGTAGGGACGCGACCCTCTCGTTCACCGGAGTGAACTCCAACACTTGGCGACTGAGCTGGGGAGCAATAAGAAATGCGACCCCAGCTCTCCGCCTCTCCCCGTGGGCGACGCCAGAACAATGACGCGTCCAGCCCCTCTCCAGGAGTTGGGTACCAGAGCCCAAGCTGTGCGTGGAGGTGAGCCCGACTATCTCTAGTCGGTATCTCTCAACCTCCCGTACAAGCTCAGGCTCCTTCCCCCCTAGCGAGGTGACATTCCACGTCCCAACAGCCAGGGGCTGTGAGCGTGGACTGGGCCGCCGGGCCACCCGCCCTCGACTGCCACCCAATCCTCTCTGCACCCGACCCCCATGGCCCCCTCTGCAGGTGGTGAACCCACAGGAGGGCGGACCCACATCGCTCTTTCGGGCTGAGCCCGGCCGGGCCCCATGGGCCAAGTCCCGACCACCAGGCGCTCGCGCGCGAGCCCCAACCCCAGGCCTGGCTCCAGGGTGGGACCCCGGCTCCGCCATACCGGGCGACGTCTCGGTCCTTGATCTTTTACTGGTCATGGAGGTTCTGAACTGCCCTTAGTCTGACCCGTCACCTAGGACCTGTTTGCCTTGGGAGACCCTACAGGGAGCACAAAGCCCCCGACAACATAGCTCCTAGGATCATCCGGGTACGCAAACTCCCCCACCACGATAAGGTGGCAGCTCATGACCTTTCCATCACTTTATTGTCACCTTTGCATTTGTCAGAACCCCCAATCTTAACAACTGCACAGGTCATCAAGTTTGGTTCTCCTCCAAAGACATCCCTGGACACAGACTCTTGGTTGAGAAGGTCAACAACCCCTCCATGGTTATATCGTTTTCTTGACAATGAATACACAACACCAGTTTTGAATTTCCAAAGTCTTTTTTTCCAATTCTGATTTTATATCCTCCTTCCAGTCTTGCCTCATGTAGTTTTTTTTCTGATTCATGGATTTAAGAACTTAGAGTATTGGCCCCAATTTTTTAATTATTATTTAATTGTTTGATTTAGTTTTAATATGTCATGCAGTGTAGTTTTCCAATGTGATGAGAATTACATTGTTACGGTGCTCAGATAGTTTTTGTCCTACCTTATCAACAGTCTTGTTTTTCGTTTTGATTTTCTTTTTCTTGTAGGAGGTATGTACTCTACTTTTGGCAGCACGTGTGATGGGAGACAAAATGAGTGCACTTAATTGGCTGGGATTTGCTGTGTGTTTGTCTGGCATTTCCTTGCATGTGGCACTAAAGGCTTACTATTCCAAAAGTAAGAGTTCTTATCATTTCAATGATGTTTACACTGTTTACACTTATAAAATAACAGATCAAATATGGTATAGCATGTTGACGTAATCTCACGTTGAAGCAGTTTATTAAATGTAACCTGGAATTGAGTCCAGAAGTATTTGGGCAGTGACAAGTTTTTGTGTCTGTACATTGGAGTTGAAATGAAACAGTCAAGATCGAATTTAAGTGCAGACTTCCACTTTGAATTCAAAGAGTTTTACAAAAAAATATTGCATTAACCAGCAAAGCAGCTATTCCCAAACGAACGAATCATCTGGGACCCACTCAAACCTTTATTCACCTTTGATTTACACAGAATACTATATATCAATGACTCATCTGAAATTGGGTTGCGGGGGCAACAGCTCCGGCAGGGGACCCTAAACTTCCTTTTTCCAGGCCACATTAACCCTCTGACTGCGGGACACAGAGGCATTCCCAGGCCAGTGTTGAGATATAATCCTTCCACCTAGTCATGGGTCTTCTCTGGGATTTCCTCCCAGATGAATGTGCCTGGAACACTTCCCTAGGGAGGTGCCCAGGGGGCATCCTTACCAGATGCCAGAACCACCTCAGCTGGCTCCTTTCAACGTGAAGCAGCAGCAGCTCTACTCCCCCCCACAGATGACCGAACTTCTCACCTTATCTCTAAGCGAGACACCATCCACCCTCCCGAGGAAGCCCATTTCAGATGCTTGTACCCGTGATCCAGTTCTTTCAGTCATGACCCAACCATCATGACCATAGGTGAGAATAGGAATGAAGATTGACCAGTACATCAAGAGCTTCACCTTTTGGCTCAGCTCCATTTTCATCACAACGGCACCGCAGAGCGAATGCAATACTGTCTCCGCTGCACCGATTCTCCATCCGGTCTCACACTCCATTGTCCCCTCAATCGTGAACAAGCCCCTGAGGTACTTGAAATCCTTCACTTGGGGCAAGACTGCATTCCCTACCTGAAGTAGGAAATCCATCAGTTTCCTGCTGAGAACCATGGCTACAGATTTAGAGGTGCTGAACTTCATCCAAGCTGCTTCAGTCTTGGCTGTGAACCAACCTAGTGAGTGCTGGAGGTCACAGGCCAGTGAAGCCAACAAGGCCGTATCATCTGCAAAATGCAGTGATGAGACTTTGAGCCCACCAAACTGAAGACCCCCTCCCACTACACCTTGATATCCTGTCCATGAATATCACAAACAGGATTGGTGACAAGGCATAGCCCTGGTGAAGGCCAACTCCCACTGGAAACGAGTCCGACTTACTGCTGAGCACCAGAACACAGCTCTCGCTTTGTGAGTACAGAGATTGGATGGCTCTGAGAAGGGATCCCCTAACTCCATACTCCCACAGCACTGCCACAGTATTTCTCGGGATACTCAGTGATCATACACCTTCTCAAAGTCCCAAAAAAACATATGTAGACTGGATGTGCATACTCCCAGGCATCCTCCAGGATCCTTGTGAGAGTGAACAACTGGTCGGTTGTTCCACGGCCCGGATGGAACCACATTATTCCTCTTCAATCTGAGGATTGACTGTCAGCCGAACCCTCCTTTCCAGCACCCTGGAGTAGACTTTACCTGGGAGGCTGAGTAGTGTGATGCCCCTGTAATTGACACATGCTCTCTGGTCCCCTTTTTTAAATATGGGGACCACCACCTCAATTTACCACTCCTTAGGCACTGTCCCAGACCTCAACACAATATTGAAGAGACATCTAATTCAAGACAGTCCCTCCACACCCAGAGCCTTCAGCATTTCTGGAACTTTGCCACTGTGGAGTTGTTTCACTTTCAGTGACTTCAGGAGGAGTTCCTTCCAGTGTCCGATTACCTCCTCAATTGAGGTCAACAGAGTCCCATCTTTACTATAAACAGCTTGGATGGTTCCCCGTTTTCCTCTCCTGAGATGCCGTACGGTCTGCCAGAAGCACCTTGGTGCTGACCAAAAGTCCTTCTCCATGAAAATTCAGTAAGGTATATCTTGTATTATACATTCCAAATCTAAGGTGGAACTCTACTAGTGTATACTAAGGTACTCCTAAATATTAAAAAAGAGAAGAAAGGAAAAAAAGAGAGAAAAAAGAGGAAGAAAGAAGAGACAGAGCCACCTAGGTGCCTGGTCTTGAGAACCAGGGGTGGTAGGTTTGGTTACTCCGAACTCCTCCCACACCTGCCATTTTGCCTCCCTCACAGCAGAGGCTGCCACCCTTCGAGCCTCTCCGTGCCTTGCATCTGCCTCCGGAGTCCTCTGAGATAGCATATGCCAGAAGCACTCCTTGTCGGACAGCTTCCCTGACCACTGGTGTCCACCACGGTGTTCGAGGGTTGCCGCCCTTTGAGGTACCAAAGACCTTCAGGCCACATGCGCATGATGTGATAGTTAATGCTATACTGAGACTCGCCGGCTCACTGTCGGATGCTCTGAGCTTCCAAAAACCTGGGACCACTACCTTGGACAAGGAGGACCAGTAACAAAATTGGTGCTACTGGTCCTGACCAGTATCCTCAAAAAATATTTCTCTATCCCTTATCAACCTTCAGCCTAGGGTACTCTGGTACAGTGTACATTTTTGAGCATCCTTATGTTAGAACATGGTGTTCGATATGGACAGCCCATGATTAGCACAGAAGTACAATAGCAAATGACCACTTAGGTTTAGATCAGGAAGATCGTTCCCCCCAGTCATCCCTCTCCAGGTATCTCTGTCATTGCCCACGTGTGCATTGAACTTGGCAACTCCAAAGAAGATTAAGGTCCAACCCCTATCAAGGAGAGTGGTTCTGGAGCCGAGGCTGTGCGCGGAGGCTAGGCCCACCAGATCTAACTGGTAGCGCTCCACCTCCCACACAAGCTCCTTCCCCCACAGCGAGGTGATGTTTCATTCTCCAAGAATGAATTTTCATTCTCCTTTGCCACTCGGTTCTGGTCCATCATGGCCCTCGACTTTGACTGCCACCCATGGGAAAGTGCACCCGATCCCATTGGTTCACCCTGCGGGTGGTCATCCACGTTGCCTTTTTCGGGCTATGGCCTTCCAGGATCTGTGGCAAGCCAGCCAACAGGCCGCTTGCTCACGGGCCCTCCATCTAAGCCTGGCTCCAGATGGGGGCCTCAGGCTTCCCCTGAGCCAGGTCATGTTTCTTCCTCATTTTTCTATGAAGTCATTGTGAATCATTCTTAGTTTGGCTCCTCGCCTGAGACCAGTTTGCCATGGGAGACCCTACCAGGAGCACGAAGGCTCCAGATAATACAGCTCAAACAGTGAAACTATTTTAATGATCTATCATGGCCCTCCTGCAGTACCTTCATTGCCCACACTGGGAATCATACAGAATCCCTCCATTTTCAAAGAACCAAGTAATTCATACAAAAACAAAAAAATTGTTATTATTGTTAATAACTGGATGGAAAACCTTTGCAATTGATGACTCACTGAAGGTGAGAAACATGGACATCCCCTAGTCTCTTTGAGGTCTTTTTCCAGGCCATGGCTGCAGCTTCCTTCACTTCAGGTTTTGTTTTTGGGCATGGGGTGGAGCGGGATTGTCTTTCTGCCTTGACTTTGTCTTCATGTATTAAAAAGCATGCTCTGACTTTGCTATTGAAGAGTATTCCATTTCTTTGACTTGAGAAGTTCTTGGGTTGCTTTGGCAAAATTGGCAGCATGTTTTGGGTCATTTTCCATCTGCACTGTGAAGCACTGTCCTGTCAATTTGGCTGCATTTGGTTGTAGACTGTGACAGTGATAAGTCTACCTTCTATGGAGTCTTTCTGACTTGTTTAGATGTTTTGAAGGGGTTTTTCTTCACGAAGGTCAGAATTCTTCAGCCCTCTCCTTTAGTTGTCTTCTGTGATCTTCCAGACTTCCAGAGTGTTGCTGAGCTCACTCGTGCAATCCTTTTTAAGAATGTTCCAAAACATTGATTGGGCCACTCTGAAAGTTTCTTCTTCTAGTCTGATTTATTTTTTCCTTTCAGCCTCATTATGGCCTCCTTCACTTGCATTGACACATCTTTAAGAGTTCCATTGAACAGCTGCCAAATGTAAATTCAACATTTGGAATCAACTCCAGACCTTCTATCTGGCTTCTTTGTCCTGGAAGAATGAGGGAACAGATTACACCTCATTTTGAAACTGTTTTGAGTTAATTGTCCAACGGAGGCACAACACATAAAACTGGCTGTAAATACTGAATGGTTCATGCAATATTTTTAAACGCTTTGAATTAAAGCTAAAAGTCCACACAGCAACACACATCTTTCCTACTTTATTTGAAGTCCATTGTGGTTGTGTATTCAAAATATTTATTGTTGAAATACGTACTTGCCTGGCTGTATGTACAATGTGCAAAATTATGCAACATTTATTCATATGATGTGCCCCTTTTATGTATGCACAGATTGCACGTCATAGCTATTAATAATCACTGGCCAATGTAAATTGTTTTTAAATATATATGTGTGTGTGTTTGTGTGTCCATCCCCATCAGGTAAGGTCCCTTCTTTAAAGCAGCTCAGTGCTAAGAGCTCAGAGCTGGAGCTGCCATTACTGCTGCACAAAGACGAGGAGGAGGACTCGGCTGCTGATGAAAACCAGGAACACAGAGTCACACTGCACTAACATCACAACATATGGACTAGATGATTGCCTTGATGATTCTCATTCCCTGGAAATGTTTCTTCAGGTTTCTCAACTTCTCATATTGGAGAAAAACATGAAGCATCATTTTTTTTCTTCTTCTTACATCTTTAGTTCTTGTTCAGTTTGGTGGTTTTGGAAGCTGCAGCCTTCAGCTACACTTTAAAACTGAGTAATACTGTGTTAGTTTTTTGTTCTTCTTCTTCCTTTGGTGATGTTTGAAGCCCGAGCTATGCAAGTCTCAACAAATTATGATGAATGGAAAAAAGTGTCATATTAAAGGAAACTGACATTTTAGATTGTACTTTCTGTACTTTCTTTTTGCTTCATATTTGTCAAACTGGAGTTTTATTTCCTTGTTTTACTCTTTATATTAATGTAATGTGGCAAAACCACCACTTGTAAAATACATTTCACAAAGCTACACAACAAATAACTTTCTCTCAAGTGCCTCAATTTAATAATAATAATAAATTTTATTTATAATGCACTTTACATTTGACACCAAATCCCAAAGTGCTACAGTATAAAACAGAAGAACACAAAAGACTATAAATCAATGTAAAAACAATAAAACAGTAGCAATAAAATCAAAATAAGAGCGATAAAACAGTAGCAATTATTTAGCTAAAAGCCAGAGTAAAAAGGTAGGTTTTGAGTCCTTTTTTAAAAGCATCCACCGTCTGTGGAGCCCTGAGATGGTCTGGGAGGGCGTTCCATAGAGGGGGAGCAGCCACTGAGAAGGCCCTATCACCCATGGTCTTGAGCCCTGTCCTGGGCACAGCTAGACAGTGCTGTTGGCCTGACCGGGTCCTAGTGGAAGTGTGTGGTGTGAGCAGTTCAGTGAGGTAAGTGGGGGCCGCACCATATAGAGTGATGCGTGTGCAGGAGGACTTTGTATTGAATACGGCAGTGAATGGGGAGCCAGTGGAGGGAGTGAAGAATCAATCAATTCAATCAATTTTTTTTATATAGCGCCAAATCACAACAAACAGTTGCCCCAAGGCGCCTTATATTGTAAGGCAGGCCATACAATATTATGTAAAACCCCAACGGTCAAAACGACCCCCTGTGAGCAAGCACTTGGCTACAGTGGGAAGGAAAAACTTCCTGTTAACAGGGAAGAAACCTCCAGCAGAACCAGGCTCAGGGAGGGGCAGTCTTCTGCTGGGACTGGTTGGGGCTGAGGGAGAGAACCAGGAAAAAGACATGCTGTGGAGGGGAGCAGAGATCGATCACTAATGATTAAATGCAGAGTGGTGCATACAGAGCAAAAAGAAAGAAACGTGCATCATGGAACCCCCCAGCAGTCTACGTCTATAGCAGCATAACTAAGGGATGGTTCAGGGTCACCTGATCCAGCCCTAACTATAAGCTTTAGCAAAAGGAAAGTTTTAAGCCTAATCTTAAAAGTAGAGAGGGTGTCTGTCTCCCTGATCTGAATTGGGAGCTGGTTCCACAGGAGAGGAGCCTGAAAGCTGAAGGCTCTGCCTCCCATTCTACTCTTACAAACCCTAGGAACTACAAGCCTGCAGTCTGAGAGCGAAGCGCTCTATTGGGGTGATATGGTACTACGAGGTCCCTAAGATAAGATGGGACCTGATTATTCAAAACCTTATAAGTAAGAAGAAGAATTTTAAATTCTATTCTAGAATTAACAGGAAGCCAATGAAGAGAGGCCAATATGGGTGAGATATACTCTCTCCTTCTAGTCCCTGTCAGTACTCTAGCTGCAGCATTTTGAATTAACTGAAGGCTTTTTAGGGAACTTTAGGACAACCTGATAATAATGAATTACAATAGTCCAGCCTAGAGGAAATAAATGCATGAATTAGTTTTTCAGCATCACTCTAAGACCTTTCTAATTTTAGAGATATTGCGTAAATGCAAAAAAGCAGTCCTACATATTTGTTTAATATGCGCTTTGAATGACATATCCTGATCAAAAATGACTCCAAGATTTCTCACAGTAGTACTAGAGGTCAGGGTAATGCCATCCAGAGTAAGGATCTGGTTAGACAACCATGTTTCTAAGATTTGTGGGGCCAAGTACAATAACTTCAGTTTTATCTGAGTGTAAAAGCAGGAAATTAGAGGTGTAGCTTCCAGTCGAAATCAGTTAGCCCGGACTGATGGTTTAAGGGTTTTATTGATTTTTTGCCGTTCTCAAACCAACGTAAGAGCTTGTAGCCACTTTCGACCGAAATTAAACTTTCTCTCCCCGTTTGAGCTCCATCACGTTTCTCCTTGTGTTTGCTCACCCTCCTCGTTTTTTTACCTTGTGTCAAGTTACCTTCTGACACTGTCCTTTCGATACACTTCCGGGTTGAAAGGAAGTACAAAAATAAAAGCACAATAAAACATCTAATGGAAATAAACTTTACCCTTGGGTCATCACACTCCCACCAAATAATTTGGTGTTTTAACACACTTTAACTTAATACACAAATTATTTCCTTACATGAAATGACCCTTTTACAGAAAATTATGAACTTATAACCTTCCTGCATTTTATATTGAACTTTAACAAGCTTCTAATAGCAGAATCAACTTGTGAACTGGGCGTTCTACCACAGATACCTTACTCACGCGTTCACCTCTTTTGCTCAGATTTTTATCTCCAAGCAATACCTTCACCCGTCTTACGAGCCCATCTTTGTCTGTTACAGTTTCTGAGACTCTTCCGAGCCTCCACATAGATCGTGTTGTGTTTCGTCCATGTCCATATTATATCACCTACTTGAATGTTTCTCTTAGGCTGTGCCATCGTTGTCTGACCATGATGTTGTGGAGGTACTCCTTCCTCCAACGGCTCCAGAACTGCTCTGCCAGATACTGCACTTGGCGCCATCTCTTTTGTCCATACAGGTCCTCCCGAACAAACCTTCCAGGGGGGGGTAAAGCGGTGGTAGCCTTCATGGTGATGAGGTGATTAGGAGTCAGTGGTTCCAAACTGTTCGGATCGTTGAGGTTGTCTGTTGTGAGTGGGCGGCTGTTTACGATCGCTGCTGCCTCGTACAAAAAGGTCCTTAAGGAAGTGTCATTGAGTCGACTAGGCGAGAGGCTGAGTGAGTGTATAGTTCAGAATATTTCTCACAGTCCTTATCTGTCGCTCCCACACTCCACCAGCATGGCTTGCATGAGGTGCATTGAAGACAAAATCGCATTGCTTTTCTGTGAGGAAAGTTACTAGTCTCTCATCATCAACTTCCTGTAGAGCTGCATTCAATTCATTTTTGGCGCCTACAAAATTGGTACCGTGGTCACATTTAATCTGTTTGACCGAGCCCCGTAATGCGATAAAGCATCGCAGTCCATTGATAAATGCATCAGTTGTAAGATCATCCAACATCTCAACATGAATGGCACGAGAATAGAAACATGTGAAGAGGAGACCATATCTTTTGTGTTCTTTCCGTCCTTGTTTATCAGAAATGGACCAAAACATCCATGCCGCAGTAGGTAAAGGGTGGAGAGGGTTCCATTCTTTCCACTGGGAGATTACTCATTTTCTGACATTCCACAGGTCTTCTAAGTCTACGACAAAACACACACTGGCGAACATAGGATGCAACTGCTTGACCCAGTCTGGGAATCCAGTAGCCATTGGATCGGATTTCATTCAGTCATACCTTTGCCTTGATGATTAACCCTTTCATGGCAATGTGCAATTATCAGTTTTGCGACATGATGTTCTCGAGGAATGACAGTTGGGTGTTTGAAAAAGCTTGAAAGGGATGAGTGGTGCAGTCGTCCTCCCACCTTGAGCACAGCATCTCTGTCCAAAAACATGTCAAGAGGGTGCAGTTTGTTGTTACTCGGTAATGGTCTACCTTTGCTTAGTAACTTTATTTCTTCCCGATAGCTTGTCGTTTGGAGAGCTTTGATGATTACAAGCTCTGCCTTTTGTCGTTCACTTACGTAGAGTGTGCCTTTGATTTATCCTTCAGCAGACGGCGTCTGAGACGTGCTACAGCACTGATGGCATGAGACCAGGTGAAAACTTTACCAGTCGATCAGCAAGACTCACATGTTCGGTGGTTTGGGTGTGTAATATCTGCACCTTCCTCACTTCTGGATCTCCGATTGGAAGTTTAATACTCCTCCTTTGGTGTGGTGGTGTATTTCCCTTTCCCACAGGAATTTAGGACCTGTGAACCAGTCAGATGACAGTAGTTCATCCATTGTTGTTTCCCCTGGACGCCTTGTCCTGCAAGAGTTTTCACAGGTGGGAACATAAACCACTGTGTTGGGGACTGTACTATGCGAATCTTCTGTACTCTATTCGCGACAAAGGGTGGAAGCGTCTTGCTTCGTTATTTATGTATCCTAGGATGACCTTTGAATCTGTCCAAAAGAACTCTTCCACATTGTCATACAGTAGTTCTTCTCTGAGCAGGCTACTCACTGTGACTGAGACTGCTGCTGCAGTGAGTTCCAACCTTGGGATGGTGGTGACCTTTGTGGGAGAGCACGAGCCTTTCCCATGACAAAAGCACAGTGAACATCTCTGTCACTGTTTATCAGTCTTAGATATGAACATTGTCCGTATCCAGTGGTGCTTGCATCTGAGAAATGATGCAGTTCCCTTTTCACCACTTCTCCAAAGCCATCAGGCACATAACATCTAGCTATCTGCAATTTCTCTAGTTTGATGAGATCTTTTCTCCAACACTCCCACCGTGGCCTTAGATGTTCAGGCAGTGGGTCATCCCATCCAGTACCTTGACGACACATCTCCTGCAGGATTTTTTTGCCATTGAGAAGGTAGGGGGCGACAAATCCCAAAGGATCGTATATAGTTGCTACAGTTGACAACATCCCACGCCGTGTAGGAGGTTGTTCTCTTGGCACAAAGTTGAATGTGAAGCAGTCTCTTTCTATGCTCCAGTGAATACCCAGTGCTCTCTCTGTTGTTTCAGAGAAAGCAAGGTCCTTTGTTTTGATGTCCTTTGCATGTTCTGATGCTGGTATGCTGTTTAGAAGTGCATCGCTGTTCGATACAAACTTGTGTAGCCGCAGACCACCCTTTGCACAAATTTCACGAGCCTCTTGTGCCAGCCGTATACCATCTTCTACGGTCTTTGCACTTGTTACTCCATCCACATCCACATAAAAGTCTCTGGCTATGAACTGAGAACCTAGTGGGAACGCAAGACTGTTCTCATTGGCTAGGTGTTTTAGCCCATAATTTGCACACCCTGGGGAGGAGACGGCACCAAACAGATGTACTGTCATCCTGTACGCTTGTGGCTGTGTGCTTGTATCTCCATTTTTCCACCACAAGAAGCAGGTAGTTGCGATCATTCTCTTGGACTTGAAACTGGTGAAACATTTTCTCTATGTCGCACATTAGAGCTATTTGCTGCCGGAAGCGTAGAAGAACACCTGTCATATTGTTGATCATGTCTGGTCCAGTCAGGAGTTGCTCATTGAGACTGGTTCCTTTATGCTTGGCTGAACAGTCAAAAACACGCAGCTTATCAGGTTTCTTTGGGTGATAAATGCCATGATGTGGTATATACCACGTTTCACCAGGAAATGCATCATCTTGAGCTTCCTCAGCATCACCTCTTTGAATGATGTCATTCATGTACTTGACATAATCTTCCTTGTATGTCTCGTCTCGGGCAAATTTCCTCTTGAGTTGGTTAAGTCGGACCTCTGCGAGCTGTCTGTTATCAGGCATCTGTGGTCTTTCCTTAAAGGGGAGTGGCATTTTGTAATGACCTTGTTCAGTCTTCCTTATGCCCTTTTTGAGTTTGTCGAGGAAGATGAGATCCTCTTGTGACACTGTTCGGTCATTTTTGCTGACCTCTTTGAAGTCACTTTCCAATGCACGAATTGCATCCATGGGAGTTACTGGAGGGATCTCTTTTACAGTGACACGGTGACAGAGGCTGCTTGTCATATCAGTCTCAAGACAAGGTTCTGAGCTGCCAACTATACTCCATCCTAAGTCTGTCTGCACAGCATAAGGCTCATCATTTTGGCCTAGTATCACTTGTCTTGGTGCTAAGGCTCGGGGACAGTTATAACCAATCAAGAGAGCTACTTCACAACTGAGGAGTGGTGGGACTTCATCGATAATTGGTGATAAATGACTCCAGCGTTTGGCTGTTTCACGAGTTGGTATGTGATTGCGGTTTGCCGGAATACAGTCCTTCGTGTATGCAGGAGGGAGCTGGATAACTGTTGCAGAGCTGTAGCCCCAGACACGAGACCACACACCTTTCCACTGCTTACAACTGTATTCTTTCCCATCATGGTAGTTAATTTTAGTTTCACTGGATAAACATCGGTTTGCAGTTCATGGCTCACATCCTGATCAATGAAGGCGGTGTCACTTTGTGTGTCCAGTAGTGCGTAGACAAGCTTTTCCTTGCAAGGATTTGCAGTTGATGACACCCAACTGGAACTATCATTGAGGTGTTTGACAGATTGTCCTTCTCTGGCGATGTTAAGTGACATGGCGGTTGTTGTCTCTGATGTGTCAATTTGTGCTGCATTTTCAATATTCATATGCCTTTCTCTTTTCAGATCACTACTGTAATTTACATCATGAAGGCAGCTTGGATGCCTTTTTGCACATATGTCACAAGTAAGGCGGTATTTACAGTCCTTCACACCGTGACCTGGTTTCAAACAGCCATAGCACAATTTATTGTCCTTGACAAATGACCTTCGATTTTTCAGAGGCATTTTCATGAGGTTTGGGCACTTGTGGAGTTGATGTGTGTCTTGGCACAGCATGCATGGAGATCCCGTGCGTGTTTTATGAGTACATTGTTCATCTCTTTGTACAGTCGTTTTTGTATTGAATACACTGGCCTTGTTTCTTTTATTGTCTTTTGGATTACCTTTGTCGCCTGTTGTCTCCAGAGAACGGAGTGCATGAATAGAGGTGACTGGGTTACAGGCAACTTCTGCTTCTTCTGAAAGAAATGCAGCAAAATCATTGAAGCGGGGAAACTCTTTACCTTCCATCAGGGCCTTTGTAACATGGCGATTCCACCTGGCAGCTAACCAGTCTGGCAGTTTCTGTGTGAGCCTTGGTTTTATTCACAGTCTTTAATATTTTCCAGGCCCTTTACATGGGGTATAGCAAGCATGCACGCATTTGTGAAATCTGAAAAGCGTCTTAGCCCTTCAGCATCTTTAGACTGTATTTTTGGCCAACCTGATAGCCTCTCTGAATGCTCTTTGAATAACGAATGTCTGGCCATACCGCTGGTTAAGCTTTTCCCAGGCATCTCGGTAGGCTTCCTCATCATTTCTGAAGAAGGTTCCTTCAAGGCATTTACGAGCTGGACCACTCACATACCTTTTAAGGTAATACAGTTTGTCTGCAGCTGAGATGCCCTTTTGATCAATCAGTGACATGGAGGATTTCCATTCAATAAAGAGGATTGGCTCTCCATTGAACACCGTCGGCTCTGGTGTAGGAAGTCTGTTCATCATTATGCTGTCTTGAACTGCCTTTGCAAGCTGAGCGACACTAGGGGTTACTGATGATGTAGGTGTGTTAGATGGCAGCTGAGATGCGCTGCTGGGGATGACTTGCTCACTTCTGACTGATTGGACGTCTCCCACCTGTATTATTTGTCTGTCGTAAGCTTCAAGCCTGACTCGGGCTGCTTCCACCTCTTTCTCAGCCTGCAGACGCTCCAACTCAGATCTTTGAATTTCCATTTCTTTCTTGTGTTGTTCTTCCAAAGCCTTAATCCTTTCCTTCTGCTTTCTTTCCTCTTGAGCGATCTTGTACTCGACCTCCTTCACTGCCAGCTCTGCGGCTGCCTCAGCCTGTTTCGATGCAAGGTGAGAAGATGAGGAATGGTGGGTGCTATTTGAATTTGCAGCAGAACCATATATGGAGAGCGCATAGTCACGATCTAGAAGCTCACGTAGATTACTTCTTACATCTTCTCCTTCAAAATCTCCATCAACACCAGATAATCTTTCAAAGATGATTTTCATAATGTCACGAGTTACTGCTTCACAAGCGTCAATTGTTCTCCGTAAATCTGCTGGTGGTGCCACATAGCTCCTTATTTCAGAGTAGTTTCATGATGTCATCTTTACCCTTTTCTAATATGTGCGAGTGATGACAGAATTATTTCACTTAGGTCTGATTTTAATTTTTTCCTTGCTGCACGTGCTTCCATTTTCCACTGTTCATATAAGTACAAAAGTCTTTTTTCCTTATTATTTAATTCTTCCTTTTGATAAGCAAGCATCCTTTCAGTTGGTGTTTTTATTCTTTCAGAGCGGCGTGGCACATCAGGCATGTCCTGGCCTCTACTCTCTGAATGAGCCACCAGATTTTCTTGCCATTTAATTGTTGCTTGCATGACTTCCACTGTGTTCTCACTTTCATTTTGAAGAGAAACTTTAAAATTCTCAGTTCCCTTTTGTAGACACGGGGTCTGCCCGTTAATGTCCTGTGAGTTCTCCATGTTTAATTCAGATGTTCGTTCCGTTGTCCTTTCAATTTTCCGACCAACTGCTGCCACCTGCTGTCCGTCTTGGGTACACACCGTTGAACCTCGAGACCACGTTGAGGAATATGGCGGCGAGTGGTCAAGCTCTTACTGTAGCTTCCAGTCGAAATCAGTTAGCCCGGACTGATGGTTTAAGGGTTTTATTGATTTTTTGCCGTTCTCAAACCAACGTAAGAGCTTGTAGCCACTTTCGACCGAAACTAAACTTTCTCTCCCCGTTTGAGCTCCATCACGTTTCTCCTTACGTTTGCTCACCCTCCTCGTTTTTTACCTTGTGTCAAGTTACCTTCCGACACTGTCCTTTTCGATACACTTCCGGGTTGAAAGGAAGTACAAAAATAAAAGCACAATAAAACATCTAATGGAAATAAACTTTACCCTTGGGTCATCACAAGAGGTCATCCATGTCTTTATGTCTGTAAGACAATCCTGCAGTTTAGCTAATTGGTGTGTGTCCTCTGGCTTCATGGATAAATAAAGCTGGGTATCATCTGCGTAACAATGAAAATTTAAGCAATACCGTCTAATAATACTGGCTAAGGGAAGCATGTATAAAATTGGTCCTAGCACAGAACCTTGTGGAACTCCATAATTAACTTTAGTCTGTGAAGAAGATTCCCCATTTACATGAACAAATTGTAATCTATTAGACAAATATGATTCAACCACCGCAGCGCAGTGCCTTTAATACCTATGGCATGCTCTAATCTCTGTAATAAAATTTTATGGTCAACAGTATCAAAAGCAGCACTGAGGTCTAACAGAACAAGCACAGAGATGAGTCCACTGTCCGAGGCCATAAGAAGATCATTTGTAACCTTCACTTATGCTGTTTCTGTACTATGATGAATTCTAAAACCTGACTGAAACTCTTCAAATAGACCATTCCTCTGCAGATGATCAGTTAGCTGTTTTACAACTACCCTTTCAAGAATTTTTGAGAGAAAAGGAAGGTTGGAGATTGGCCTATAATTAGCTAAGATAGCTGGGTCAAGTGATGGCTTTTTAAGTAATGGTTTAATTACTGCCACCTTAAAAGCCTGTGGTACATAGCCAACTAACAAAGATAGATTGATCATATTTAAGATCGAAGCATTAAATAATGGTAGGGCTTCCTTGAGCAGCCTGGTAGGAATGGGGTCTAATAAACATGTTGATGGTTTGGATGAAGTAACTAATGAAAATAACTCAGACAGAACAATCGGAGAGAAAGAGTCTAACCAAATACCGGCATCACTGAAAGCAGCCAAAGATAACGATACGTCTTTGGGATGGTTATGAGTAATTTTTTCTCTAATAGTTAAAATTTTGTTAGCAAAGAAAGTCATGAAGTCATTACTAGTTAAAGTTAATGGAATACTCAGCTCAATAGAGCTCTGACTCTTTGTCAGCCTGGCTACAGTGCTGAAAAGAAACCTGGGGTTGTTCTTATTTTCTTCAATTAGTGATGAGTACAAAGATGTCCTAGCTTTACGGAGGGCTTTTTATAGAGCAACAGACTCTTTTTCCAGGCTAAGTGAAGATCTTCTAAATTAGTGAGACACCATTTCCTCTCCAACGTACGGGTTATCTGCTTTAAGCTACGAGTTTGTGAGTTATACCACGGAGTCAGGCACTTCTGATTTAAAGCTCTCTTTTTCAGAGGAGCTACAGCATCCAAAGTTGTCTTCAATGAGGATGTAAAACTATTGACGAGATACTCTATCTCACTTACAGAGTTTAGGTAGCTACTCTGCACTGTGTTGTTATATGGCATTAGAGAACATAAAGAAGGAATCATATCCTTAAACCTAGTTACAGCGCTTTCTGAAAGACTTCTAGTGTAATGAAACTTATTCCCCACTGCTGGGTAGTCCATCAGAGTAAATGTTATTAAGAAATGATCAGACAGAAGGGAGTTTTCAGGGAATACTGTTAAGTCTTCTATTTCCATACCATAAGTCAGAACAAGATCTAAGATATGATTAAAGTGGTGGGTGGACTCATTTACATTTTGAGCAAAGCCAATAGAGTCTAATAATAGATTAAATGCAGTGTTGAGGCTGTCACTCTCAGCATCTGTGTGGATGTTAAAATCGCCCACTATAATTATCTTATCTGAGCTAAGCACTAAGTCAGACAAAAGGTCTGAAAATTCACAGAGAAACTCACAGTAACGACCAGGTGGACGATAGATAATAACAAATAAAACTGTTTTTTGGGACTTCCAATTTGGATGGACAAGACTAAGAGTCAAGCTTTCAAATGAATTAAAGCTCTGTCTGGGTCTTTGATTAATTAATAAGCTGGAATGGAAGATTGCTGCTAATCCTCCGCCTTGGCCCGTGCTACGAGCATTCTGACAGTTAGTGTGACTCGGGGGTGTTGACTCATTTAAACTAACATATTCATCCTGCTGTAACCAGGTTTCTGTAAGACAGAATAAATCAATATGTTGATCAATTATTATATCATTTACCAACAGGGACTTAGAAGAGAGAGACCTAATGTTTAATAGACCACATTTAACTGTTTTAGTCTGTGGTGCAGTTGAAGGTGCTATATTATTTTTTCTTTTTGAGTTTTTATGCTTAAATAGATTTTTGCTGGTTATTGGTGGTCTGGGAGCAGACACCGTCTCTACGGGGATGGGGTAATGAGGGGATGGCAGGGGGAGAGAAGCTGCAGAGAGGTGTGTAAGACTACAACTCTGCTTCCTGGTCCCAACCCTGGATAGTCACGGTTTGGAGGATTTAAGAAAATTGGCCAGATTTCTAGAAATGAGAGCTGCTCCATCCAAAGTGGGATGGATGCCGTCTCTCCTAACAAGACCAGGTTTTCCCCAGAAGCTTTGCCAATTATCTATGAATGGGGGTGATGTGCTCGTGCCTGCGCACCCTCATCAGCACCCTGGCAGCGCTGTTTTGGACATACTGGAGCTTTTGAATGCTCCTGCCAGAGATCCCGATGAGGACTGCATTGCAGTAGTCCAGCCTGGAGGAGACAAAGGCATGGATGAGCTTCTCTGCAGCAGGGAGGGAAAGAGAAGAGCGAAGTTTGGAGATAATACTTTAAAACTGACTTACTTTTTACATTTCTCCATGTAATGTGGAGTTGCGTCAGGAAGGGCATCCGGCGTAAAACTTGTGCCGATTCAACATGCAGATCCACCTTGGATCTGCTGTGGCAACCCCGAGTGCAAACAAGGGAGCAGCCGAAGGGACTTACTTTTGCATATGATTCCTGCTTCATGAGCACTTAATGCGCAATTCAACCAAATTCGCAGTATGTGTGAAGGGGCTCTAATGGAATATTAATCACACACACTCATCTTCAACCGCTTATCCAAGATCAAGTTGCCGGGGGCTAGTGCCTATTCCAGCAGTCACAGGGCGTGAGGCGGGGTACACCCTGGACAGGATGCCAGTCTGTTGCAGTGCCACATATGGACAAAGACGTACACACCCCCACGCACACCTACGGACAATTTTAAAGTTTCCAATCCAGCTAACTTGCATGGCTTTGGAAGTGGGACAAAGTCAGAGCACCCGGAGAGAACCCACGCAGACACAGAGAGAACATACAAACTCCACACAAACAAGCCACAGGTGGAAATCGATCCCATGACCTTCCTGTTGTGAGGCAACAGTAAGCATAATCTTGGAACATATCACTTTAGTGCAGCAGATAGGCAAAACGATTGTGCATCCGAAAGAACTAGATCGCAGGTACAAGCGGCTAAAATGGTCTTCCTTAGGAGGGTGGCTGGTGTCTCCCTTAGAGATAGAGCGAGAGTTCGGTCATTTGTGGGGAGCTCGGAGTTGAGCAGCTGCTCCTTCGCCTTGAAAGGAGCCAGCTGAGGTAATTCAGGCATATGGTAAGGATGACCCCTGGGCGCCTCCCTAGGGAGGTGTTCCAGGCACGTCCATCTGGAAGAAGACCCCGGGTAAGACCCAGGACTAGGTGGAGAGATTATATTGCCACACTATACTGGGAATGCCTTGGAATAGACCAGGGAAAAGGAAGCTTGGGGTCCCCTGCTGGAGACGTTTCCCCCGTGACCCGATCTCAGATAAGTGGGTGAAGATAAGTGAGTGAATACAAAATGTAAATAAATGAGTGCTCAGATTTACCCTTTATTTAGTGTCATTTATGTGACCTTTACAGAAGTTCTGTTTAAAAGGAGTGCTGCTCTCGTTGGCGACACACGGCCACTCAGTTGTTAGCACTGCTGTCTCACAGCAAAACAGTTCCAGGGTCCGTATTCACAAAGCATCTCAGAATCCTCTCAGAGAGCTCCAAACTTAGCCTAATAATTCCTAGCAAGGAATCTTAGTGAGTGATCAAGGAAGTGTCTGAGAGCAACTCTGAGCAAGGAGTGCACAAAAATAAATGGTAAATGGACTGCATTTATATAGCGCTCTTCCATCTTCATCAGATGCTCAAAGCGCTTTTCAAATAATGCCTCACATTCACCTTGATGTGAGGGTGCTGCCATACAAGGCACTCACTACACACCGGGGCCTGTATGCTCGGTGCATCTCAAAGTCCTCTCAAAGAGCTCCTAACTTAGCCTAAAATATCCTGGCAAGGACTCCCAGCCTAGAGAGACCCAAGAGGTGGTCTGAGAGCAACTCTGGGCAAGGAGTTGACAGAAACCCCTATCTTAGTGAGGAGGCGGGGTTGACCCCATTGCTAGGTATGGTGTGGTCCTGTAAGAGCTGTGATTGGCTGTCACAGAAAGGGAAGAGGAAATAAAATAATAATGCGCTCAGCGCTCCTACATATGAACAGTAAAATCAACCGATCATATAATTGCTAATTAAGAAATGCGTAATCGTGAAAATAACTTAATGTCATGATGATAACACTCAGCATAATTAATTTGGAGTGATTGCCGGGCCGGTCGCTAAACCTGTAAATTCTTGTGCTGCAATGCATTATGGGATTTCTGGGTTTGGGGTTTTAAATGTTGTTGTGGTTCAAGTTAATTTAAAACTGTTTTTGTTGTTTTGTTGTTAAAATGTGTTGTTGATTTATTGTGTTTTTGTAGTTCAATTGGCTTAGTGAGTTAAGTGTCACCCTGTTGTCACCATTAAGTGTATTGTGTTTGATGCTGCCCCTTCACCGTCTGTGTTGTTTTATGTGAAAAAAATATATATATGCAGTTTGTCAGGATATAATATATATATGCAGTTTGTCTTAGGAATTCTCTTGAGGTCTAAGATGCTTTGTGAATAACTTTCATCTTACTGAGGGAAAATTCTAAGAAATGTCTAAGAATTCGAGGAATTCTAAGATGTTTCTTAGAATGATGTCACTAAAATAGCTGCTTTTAGCCTTAGGGTGCTTTGTGAATATGGGGCCAGGTTCTCTTCTGACCTGGTCCTTTCTGTGTGAAGTTTACATGTTCTCCCCATGTTTGTGTGGGTTCCCTACAGGTGCTCTGGCTTCCTCCCACTTCCAGAGAAGCAGTGGCGGCGTCAAGGCGAAGCTTGGGGGGCTTTAGCACCCCCAATAATTAGCCAAGCCCCCTCAGCCCCCCAAGAATTCTGCCAGTAATGTGAATAGCGACTGATATATTTATGGATCTCAATTTCAGTTTTGCGCTGAGAATGTCTCAATATTGCGTAACTGAGCAAAGTGATGAATGTGTGTGTTCAGTGATCCACCAATGCTGAATCACCCTTCACAAACAGAATTTTCATTTTTTTGCAAATAAACATTTATTTGTAAAAACCCCACACATGTTACAAATCAGAAATTTGTGTTTGTGGATCACAAAGCACGTGTATAAATCAAAGGATATTTGTAAATCACCCTCTGTGCATTTGCAAGTATTAATGAGACAATTTAACTCCATACTCCAAAAATTTAGGTTTCCCTAAATATTTATTATGGTCCTACTCTTAAAACTTCACTACACTAAGTTTCTCAGGCTATATCTTTTACTTACTTTTATTGAATCGTTATGACCTCGGTGTTAATTGGGCAATAAATCTTTGACATAGACGATTTGTGTAAGGTTGATTCCATGCATTGTCACTGAGCACCCATTTCAATGAATTCAGTTTGTATACCTATGTGCAAGTTTACTGAACTTGCAATCATTCTAAATGATGTTTGTGTGCATTGATACCACATTTTAGAGGAGCATGGGTGACTTAAAACATATACCTTAGTATTTATAAAGCAATTTACTATATATTGTCATTTCAACGACATTTGTGGAGCACCTCCAACTTTTCCCCCAGCCCCCTTAGCCCCCCCAACAAACATTTTCTGGGCGCCGCCACTGCAGAGAAGTGCAGGTTTTGGTGAACTGGCTTGATGGATGGATGGATGGAGCTCTCGTTTTCTGTCCTGAAACAAGTTTCTGCTGTGCAGTTACTGTGATCCCAAAAGCTGCTCCAGCAACTCACAACCAGGGGTAGGTATTACACTTGTCTGTACACATAGTGAAGGTTACAAATGATCTTCTTATGGCCTCAGACAGTGGACTCATCTCTGTCCTTGTTCTGTTAGACCTCAGTGCTGCTTTTGATACTGGTTGACCATAAAATTTTGATTACAGAGATTAGAGCATGCCATAGGTAGTAAAGGCACTGCGCTGCGGTGGTTTGAATCATATTTATCTAATAGATACAATTGTTCATGGTAAATGGGGAATCTTCTTCACAGACTAAGGTTAATTATGGAGTTCCACAAGGTTCTGTGCTAGGACCAATTTTATTCACTTATACATGCTTCCCTTAGGCAGTATTATTAGATCGGCAGATTGCGTAAATTTTCATTGTTACACAGATGATACCCAGCTTTATCTATCCATGAAGCCAGAGGACACACACCAATTAGCTAAACTGCAGGATTGTCTTACAGACATAAAGACATGGATGACCTCCTAATTCCTGCTTTTAAACTCAGATAAAACTGAAGTTATTGTACTTGGCCCCACAAATCTTAGAAACATGGTGTCTAACCAGATCCTTACTCTGGATGGCATTACCCTGACCTCTAGTAATACTGTGAGAAATCTTGGAGTCATTTTTGATCAGAATATGTCATTCAATGCGTATATTAAACAAATATGTAGGACTGCTTTTTTGCATTTACACAATATCTCTAAAATTAGAAATGTCTTGTCTCAGAGTGTTGCTGAAAAACTAATTCATGCATTTATTTCCTCTAGGCTGGACTATTGTAATTCATTATTATCAGGTTGTCCTAAAAGTTCCCTGAAAAGCCTTCAGTTAATTCAAAATGCTGCAGCTAGAGTACTAACGGGGACTAGGAGAGAGCATATCTCACCCATATTGGCCTCTCTTCATTGGCTTCCTGTTAATTCTAGAATAGAATTTAAAATTCTTCTTCTTACTTATAAGGTTTTGAATAATAAGGTCCCATCTTATCTTAGGGACCTCATAGTACCATATCACCCCAATAGAGCGCTTCGCTCTCAGACTGCAGGCTTACTTGTAGTTCCTAGGGTTTGTAAGAGTAGAATGGGAGGCAGAGCCTTCAGCTTTCAGGCTCCTCTCCTGTGGAACCAGCTCCCAATTCAGATCAGGGAGACAGACACCCTCTCTGCTTTTAAGATTAGGCTTAAAACTTTCCTTTTTGCTAAAGCTTATAGTTAGGGCTGGATCAGGTGACCCATGAACCATGTCTTTTTCCTGGTTCTCTCCCTCAGCCCCAACCAGTCCCAGCAGAAGACTGCCCCTCTCTGAGCCTGGTTCTGCTGGAGGTTTCTTCCTGTTAAAAGGGAGTTTTTCCTTCCCACTGTCGCCAAGTGCTTGCTCACAGGGGGTCGTTTTGACCATTGGGGTATTTACGTAATTATTGTATGGCCTTGCCTTACAATATAAAGCGCCTTGGGGCAACTGTTTGTTGTGATTTGGCGCTATATAAATAAAATTGATTGATTGATTGATTGACATATGAGGTCTGCGAGAAAAATAACGTACCTTGTTATTTTTTCAAAAACTATATGGATTTGAATCACGTGCGATTACATCAGCCAACCTTGAACCCTCGTGCGCATGCGTGAGTTTTGTCACGCCTGTCGGTTACGTCATTCGCATGTGGGCAGGCTTTGAGTGAGGAGTGGTCCACCCCCCTCGTCGGAATTCCTTTGTCTGACTTCTTCCTGAGAGACTGGTGCTTTGCTTTATCAAAATTTTTTCAGAACCTGTGAGGCAGATCGAAGTGGACACCATTCAAGCAATTCAGCTGGTTTTCGGTGAAAATTTTAACGGCTGATGAGAGATTATGGAGTCTTACTGTCGCTTTAAGGACTTCCCATGGAGCGGGACGTCGCGCCGCGCTCTGAGGTGCCGTCGTCAGCCTGTTTCGAGCTGAAAACCTCCAAATTTAAGCCTCGGTTGACCCAGGACGTCGTGAGAGAACAGAGAAGTTTCAGAAGAGCTCGGGATCAGCAGTTTATCCGGACATTCCACTGTTAAAGGAGATTTTGTAATGAAAGACGTGAGGATGGATTGGCTGCCGGCGCGGCGCGCCGCCACAGGAAAAACACCTCCGTGTTGATAACCATTTGTAAAAACCAGGCGGCTTTTGATGGCTTTCAGTAGAGTGAGTATCTGAGAAATTGTTTAACAGCTGGACATGTTTCAACTTGTCCTTAAGGCTTCCAACAGAGGTGTTTTTCCTGTGGCGGCACGCCGCGCCGGCTGCCTGCCGACGCGCCAATCCGTCCGCACGTCTTTCATTACAAAATTTCCTTTAACAGTGGAATGTCCGGATAAACTGCTGATCCCGACCTCTTCTGAAAGTTCTCTGTTCTCTCACGATGTCCTGGGTCAACAGAGGCTTAAATTTGGAGGTTTTCAGCTCAAAACAGGCTGACGACGGCGCCTCAGAGCGCAGCGCGACGTCCCGCTCCATGGGAAGTCCTTAAAGCGACAGTAAGACTCCATAATCTCTCATCAGCCGTTAAAATTTCCTCCAAAAACCAGCTGAATTTCTCGAATGGTGCCCGCTTCGATCTGCCTCACAGGTTCTGAAAAAAGTTTGATAAAGCAAAGCACCAGTCTCTCAGGAAGAAGTCAGACAAAGGAATTCCGATGAGGGGGGTGGACCACTCCTCACTCAAAGCCTGCCCACATGCGAATGACGTAACCGACAGGCGTGAAAAAACTCTCGCATGCCCACGAGGGTTCAAGCTTGTCTGATGTAATCGCATGTGATTCAAATCCATATAGTTTTTGAAAAAAATAAAAAGGTCCGATACATTTCTCACAGACCTCGTACATCTGTCTTCACTGTCTTGTTGAACTTACACTTTAGAATGTTACAACAGGAAAACTAGTATTTTTTGTAAAAGTGATCTGTTGTGATTATGTTTTTTATTGGTAATTTTTTTTTTTTTTAGTTAAAAAGAAGCTCAAGTCCTCCTGGTGATTGAAAATAAAAGGATTAATAAATGGAATAGTTTTGACTGTGTTGAATGCTTCGTCTCCAAAGTAAAGTTCTATGACGTATGACATACGAGGTCTGTCAATAAAGTAATGGTCCTTTTTATTTTTTTCAAAAACTATATGGATTTCATTCATATGTTTTTACATCAGACATGCTTGAACCCTCATGCGCATGCGTGAGTTTTTCCACGCCTGTCGGTGACGTCATTCGCCTGTGAGCACGCCTTGGGAAGGAGTGGTCCCGCCTCCTCGTCGGATTTTCATTGTCTGGAAATGGCGGAATGAAAAGGACTTTTTTCCATCAGAATTTTTTCAGAAGCTGTTAGAGACTGGCACCTGGAAACCATTCGAAAAATTTATCTGGCTTTCGGTGAAAATTTTACGGGCTTCACAGAGAATAAGGTCTGTTACTACAGCTTTAAGGACGGTTTTAAGGACGCTAGGCGCGCCGCGCTTCGAGCTGCGACAACGCGGCACAAGCCACCGGACCATTTCTAAATGGATGGCTCTGTGGATACGAGACCGTCGTGTGCTCTTTCTCTGGTTATCACAAGAGCTGGATATCAGCGATTTTCCAGCTGATTTCACTTTTAACAAGAGATTTTGTCATGGAAAGCCGCGCGGAGGCTTCGCGTGTAAAGACCGATTCGCTTTGGAAGCGAGACAAAGGAACACCTCTGTTTCTGCATGTCAGAGGACAAGTTTGGACATGTCCAGGTCTCCACAATTTCACTGATACTTACTGGATTGGTAAGCATTGAAAGCCGAGATAGACATGTCCAAACTTGTCCTCTGACACGCCGTAACGGAGGTGTTCCTTTGTCTCGCTTCCAAAGCGAATCGGTCTTTACACGCGAAGCCTCCGCACGGCTTTCCATGACAAAATCTCTTGTTAAAAGTGAAATCTGCCGGAAAATGGCTGATGTCCAGCTCTTGTGATAACCAGAGAAAGAGCACACGACGGTCTCGTATCCACAGAGCCATCCATTTAGAAATGGTCCGGTGGCTTGTGCCGCGTCGTCGCAGCTCGGAGCGCGGCGCGCCGAGCGTCCTTAAAGGGGTCCTTAAAGGGGTCCTTAAAGGGGTCCTTAAAGGGGTCCTTAAAGCTGTATTAACAGTCCTTATTCTCTGTGAAGCCCGTAAAATTTTCACCGAAAGCCACATAAATTTTTCGAATGGTTTCCAGGTGCCAGTCTCTAACAGCTTCTGAAAAAATTTTGATGGAAAAAAGTCCTTTTCATTCCGCCATTTCCAGACAATGAAAATCCGACGAGGAGGCGGGACCACTCCTTCCCAAGGCGTGCTCACAGGCGAATGACGTCACCGACAGGCATGGAAAAACTCACGTGTGCGCACAAGGGTTCAAGCATGTCTGACGTAAAAACATATGAATGAATTCGATATAGTTTTTGAAAAAATAAAAAGGGCCGTTACTTTATTGACAGACCTCGTATGTTACAACATCATAACTAAGCATGACAGATGGTGCAAACTATTCCTTTTAAAAATGCTATTAACTCAACCAATAAATTGCATCATTTTTTACCAAAATTGGAGCAACTTTAACTTTTGACCCCTGTACACACTGAAACTGACCTTTGTCATCATTTTTGCTGTTTTTATCCCATAACTCCATGGAATTCAGTCTTAGATCGTCAAAACTATACGTTTTTTGAAATGATCAGACAAATAATGTGGTATAGTTTACAACATGATTGGAGCATTTTACATTTTGACCCCTATGTAATTCTTTGTTGACCCCTGTAGCTCATTAGAGGTCAGCTCCAGGATGTCTCCATATCTGAAAGTAAACAGTTAATTTAGAATATGTGTGCCAAATTCCATGCTTTTTATCACAAAATGATCATTTTTTATCATCATGTTTTTTGCCTTCTTGCTCTCGGTCGGGACGGTCGCATTTTTCTTTCCTCCTCCCTCCCCAACTTTCCTGCTACTGTAGCGTGTTTGTCTGTGAGGCTGCCAGCCCTGCTCCTCTGGAAAACGGCAAAATGGATCTGATCAAGTGGTCTCTGAACACAATTGACACTATTTTTTCTACAAGACACTCGGGAGCGGAGGACCCGACCTGTCCTGCTGGGACACATGTGGCGGGTTACGTGATGGACAGTTGATGGAGGTGGCAAGTCATGTGCCTGTACACGTTGTCTGTGGAGGACGTTGAAGATGTTTACTTATTTGGAGCTGTGGTGACCAGGTTTCTGCTGTGTTGAGCGGCCATAGCACTGGTTTACTGGAAAATTAAGAAGGTGGAGGCGACATTAATTGGCCCGTCCAGGCTGCCCCACATGATTGATTCGATTGGAAGGGCAGTGTCAGCTCAGTCGGCGGGTGTTAACCGCACATTGGAATCCATCTCGGGGAGAATGGCTGCACTGGAAAACCGCTTTGATCGTCAGTAATGACCACATCTCCTCTCCTCTATTCAGATGTATTTGGGAGCCACTCTGAAGTTTCAGACGGTGGAATCTTTCAGGCGTCTGTTAATCTGGATATCTATTTGGTTTCCAAACACCAGCTGCCCTTCAAGGCCGCTGGGATAAAATCCTCCCCCCGAGGAACACTCCTGATGCCTCGCTCCTCGTCTCCCCCACCTCTTTGTCTTTTCCCTCCTCCCAGTCCTGAGATGTTGACTGTGGGACCTTGTGGACTGATTCAGGACTGGGATCCCCCCCAGGATGGACAGACAAGGCCTGTCGATGGCGCCAAAGGCGGCCTCCCGGGCTGTCTGTCTGAACACTGGACACATTCAAGTCTCGGCTGTCGTCTGTTGTCCGCTGTGATTTCTTTACTGTTTTCCTGTGCTATGAGTTTTTTTCTCCAGTGCTGCTGCGTGAGTTCAACACAGCAGCAATGGAGGTTTTTCTTTTCCCAATTCTTCCCTTGTGTGTGCTTTTATATGTGTTCATGTACCGGGCTGGCTTATGTGTGTTGTGTGTGTTATGTGTGTGTTGTTGTTTGTTTGTCATGAGGCCGGTCAAGGTTTGCTCAGCCCTGCTCGTGACCTAGGGCAGGAATGTACATCTGGAGCTGGTCCCTGGGCGCCCCCAAAAGGCGACCTCTGCTCCTAACTGGCAATTAGTATGGGTAAAATGCAGTAAACACATTTCATTGTGCAGGGAACATGTTCCTATGTGCATATGACAATAAACTTCTTTTGAATCATTTGAATCCTTTGAATTGAAATTTTAGCTAAGGTGCTCCACTACAAAGCTCTAGAGATGATAAGTTTTCTACAGCCAGGTGGAGTCATGCCATTTAAGCACAGGACGTCTGTAATATTTATGGGTTAGGGTTAGCTTTAGGGCTAGGTTGATGTCTAAATGTCTTTAGGGTTTATGTCTAGATGTCTTTAGGGTTAGGTTGATGTCTAAATTCTAGTTTGTGTTCAGTTAGTCATCCTCTCTGGTTGGGAAATGACAAAGTGTCATGATGTGGGTGTATTGTGATGTTACGGTGATGCATTGTTCCATGGCAACTTTACACTTTCTATTCTGTCACTGAACAAAGAACCCTTTGGTAAGTTTCATATTTTTATTCACACTGTTATTGAACTCATTGACATTTTCACATGTGGTGGAGAACAGAAATGAAGAAATAAGTCAACTGAGTTTGGTGGAACCTTTAGCTTTACATTTCTTCAGTCCTCCAGCTGGAACATTCAGGACACTGGTCCTAATCTTCTTGATCATCTGGTCCGTTTCAGCAGCCGTCTGCTCATCCTGAACAGGAGCAGGAGGACGAGTCCGGCTGTTGTTCCAGCGATGACAAAGCTAATCACCACCTTTATATTCACACACAAAAACATGCACTGCTGCTGAGTACTCTGGTTACTTTTACACATAATAATAACAATAATAATAATAAGAATAAATAACTAATTATCCACCACATTTTAAAAAATAATAATTGCTTTCACCAAGTAAAATTGTAAAGACAAACAAACAAACAAACAAAAAAATCCATGAGTTATTAGTAAAATGGGATTGATTTGAATCATGTTGTTAGCTGTTACATTTATTCAGTGATGTCCATCACTCTATTTGAAATAATATGATCATCTGGATTTTGTCAACAGAGTGTTTGAAATTATTTCAGTTCCACAAATGAACAGTTTTTGTTCCCCACAATCTGAATTCCACCACAGAAAACATGTCTGGACTTGTTGTAATTACATATACTGGCCACTTCTTTGAACCTACCGGTGCTGGACATGGCCACCTATGGATTAAAGACCCAAGATGGACTGCTTCTTAGTTTCAATTAAATACTCTGTTTTTGTTGCTTTTCTGTTAAGAAATTCTTGTACAATCTGTAAAAACCTTGTAACTGTTAGAATTACCTAAACAGTGGGTCACCCTTCTTGAGTCTGGTCTGCTTGAGGTTTCTTCCTCATTATCACCAGAGAGAGTTTTTCCTTACCACTGTCACCTGTGTGCTTGCTCGGGTTTGTTAATATAGTACTTTGATTTTCTTTGTTTCTTTCTTTTTCACTTGTTTAAAATTTGGATAGTGAAAACAAAACACTCTGAGGAGCAAAAACCTCCCACAACTCAGACATTCAGCCTGTTATGAGGACTCACTTTATGATATCATTCATGATTTCAAAAGTGGAAAATATCCTCATTTTAAAACACATTGATAAGGTGATAGTGAAAATGCTCGATCCATCACTGGATGGGAGACCAAATCACGTTTTTGTGTGCCCAAATCTGGCACCCACTTCCAGAGGTGTGCTGCGCCTTTCTGGAATTGGACCAAGACTTTAATGTGATGTCTCAGCGAGCTTGCAATTGACTTTATCATGTTGTGGTTTAATTTTTTAGGAATGCACAAAAATCCTTGAAATTTTTAAAGTACATACTGTACAACATGATCCAAAGTTCCCGAATTTCATGTGGCAACTTCGAGAACCGTACAATGGCTTTGCCAAATTTTGAAGTTCTGTGCAGTATCAATTTTGTGATAATGGTCTGGATACATTTCAGAATTGGATCAATTATGATATTGCGTGCAAAAAAAAAAAAAAAAAAAAAAAAAAATCAGTTAATTCACCGGCCTAAAGTCCTCCTGACAGACTGAGCCTCAAACAATCAAGAAGGATGACAGTAATCTGAAATAATTCAAATTAAAATGTACCACTTTAAGTGCAGTTCTCTCCTTGTGTTGCTGGGTTGAGCTCACAGTCTGGTTCTGCTGGTCCCAATCATCCTGAGAGCTGCCGTACTGCAGATCCACAAACCCGACAGGCAAAACCCGGATCCCCCAGTCGATCCTCTTAACCCTGCGGAAGGCGGTGTCCTGCAGAATACAGCGATAGGTACCTGAAAGTAACAAGATCGATTTTTAGCAAACAGGATGCTGTTCAGTGTGTGTGTGTGTGTGTGTGTGTGTTTTAGCTGTTGAATTTGAAGAGCGCCACAGCAATATTTCAGTTTGTATAATTTGTTGTGCTGCCAATCAATTAAAGTTTTGTTAGTTGTGGTTAATTGCATGATTGTCTATAGTTACTCACACTGATTTATCGACAGTCTTAGCCACTTATTAATGTTTGTAATCATTATTTACTTTTAAAGCAACTAACGAAACAGGGGTTTGTCTCATGAAGTCCACTTTGTGCAGAATTGTAGTAGTAAAACACTGAGTCAGAGCAACTGAATTATATTTTTAGTTGTGAAAAATAGATTAAAAATATATTAAGTGTCATTGTAATTATTGTTATTGTTGTTTTGTTACTGCAACGGTGGGGGAGGGAGGGGTCAGGCCCTTTTGACACCTCTGTGGCTCAGCACCTGTGTGTTGTCGATGGTGAGGAAAAACTTTTTAATTTGTTTGTGGAAATCGGTAGTTGATTGGCCAGGAAAAAGGTATAGTAATATGACCAGAAAAGTTTGTTTCTGCTGCCATCCACACTGTTACTGTTGCGTGGCTCCCTGATGTCCAAAGCTGACACAGGCTAAGGGTAACAGGAAGGTGCTTGCTTAAATGTGCGGCAAAAAAATTAGTGGCCTTTAGGAATTTGAGTTAACACATTATTATCATTTTGACAGCCCAAATAATTTGAGATTAAACCTACCCCTCACACCCGTCAACATGTTGACAACAAGGCCTCTGACAGAGCATCAGTATTTGAAGGCTCCAAGTGACAAAGTGCTGAAATTGAACTGTCTGCTGAATGTGACGGCATGAGTGTGACTGTGCACCTCTATGTGTATTTACCTGCATCATTCTCTCTGACTGGATCTAGAACCACCCGGTCTATCAAAGGAGCCTTCAGACGAGCAAACAGAGCATCCTCCGAACTGATTACCCCTTTTGCAAAATGCCAAATCACCCTGAAACAAAACGTCACATTGCCCTGAATAAAACATCACATCACACTGAAAGAAAAGGTTACATCGCCCTCAGAGTTTTATCCTTTTATCTTTCTTTGTCTTTTGTGTACTCACTTTATAACATCACAAAGGATAAAGATGGGATAAAGACTGAATTCTCTGAGTGCCCTTCAAGTTTTGAAATAAATTGTAGTGAAAAGACACCACTGCATCCTTCCATTCATCTCCTCTCAGACCTTACCTCCAGGAGAACCTCCCCTTGTCTTCTGAGGCCTCTTCCAGGCATTTGAGCTCCACTCTGTCTCCTGCAGTCACAGTGAACGTCCTGAGTCCACACTGCCATGTCTGCAGACATTTCACCTTACGGATCCGACACTTGTCTGATACCTTTGTTCCAGATATTTCCACAGCAGAATTAGTCATGAGGAGAAACAAAAACAAGGTTTTCTATTATAGCATCATTAAAGTCAATAATAATTCCATCCTTATGTTCCTGGGCCAATTATTGCCATGAATTATGATCAAATGTAAGAATGAAAAGTGCAGAGCTTTGCGTCAGACCTTAGGTTCACTTTGACCTCCTGCTGCATCATGGAGGACTTTCTCTCCACCTGTGAGGAAACACAGCGTCTCAGTTGTAAGCCCCACCCCACAGGTGGCACTACAGGGTGTCCTGCTGACCACGACCTCCATGTCCACCTCCTTTGCCTCCTTCAGGCCAGCTGAGCTCAGAACATGAAGCAAGAGAAGGAGACCAAAGCTCACAGGGACACGAGACATGTTGATGTATGATAATCTGTGGGGGAAAAACAGGGTGCAATTAATAAACATTTACATTTGAATAATTATACGTGTTTGTTTGAGTCACAACACATGATGTCATGAAGTAAATCTGCTGTCTTAAGATGCTTTTAATATCATGAATGACTCAGAGGATACAAATCTGTTACTTGCATCTGATCTGTGAATAATCTATTAAATGTATTATTTATCAATCTGGATGGAAATATAAGTACTATCTCAAGACTATGACTTGTAGTAAATTGCTATATTTGACGCTGTGTCTCATAACTCTGACTTAATGTGAGTAGTTTTATATTTTCATGTCACATTCATCAGATTTCAAAACCTTCATGGAGCAAATGTCTTTCTATACTTGTCATATAACTAAGCTCTGACAAATGAAACTGTTTCCTGAAACATCAACTCGGATAATATTTGCAGCATTAATTTGCAGAACACACTCACTCGTGACTTTCTGATTGGCTGCACCTGCGCTGCCTGACCAGCAGGGGAGCAATTCAACCGCCTTTGTTTGCTAATTAAGGCAACAAACATCACACACTGTATGCTCTGGAAATCTCTGTATGTACTGTATTCTGGAAATACAGTAAGTCTTCCGTTGAGACTTTTTTGTTTACCCATGTTAAATAAGAGAACCTCAACCTCATACCATTCAATGAGGTGAAGCTGAGTTGAATAGTGTGTTCCAGCTTTCACCTCATAAAATATTCATACCATTGAACTCATGAACATTCATTATTTGTGTGTATATATATATATATATATATATATATATATATATATATATATATGGGTTTTTAATTTTTGTCGGGTCAAGACAGCAGCAAACTAATTGTCTCCTACTGTCAATCATTCAGTTAAACGCATTTGTCCACTAGGTGCAGAAAGTCATTTTAATAACCTTGTGATATGTATTTGTTCAAAATAAATAAATAAATAAATAATAAAAAAAATTCAGTTCACTTTGACATTCAAATCTTTTGTTAAAATATAAATACTTGACAGAATATCCAGCCCAGTGTAAAATCAATGGATAATCAAATGAGAACAAACTTATCGGTTTTCTCTTCAGACTGTTTTGATTCGGCTGTTCTGCTCTGATGAGATTTATTGGAGCTGTTGATTCTCTGCGTGTTGTTGTGCTTAAATGTTGTCAATCTTACAAACACAATGTCTATGTTCTTTGTGATGAAAGATAAAGCTCTTTATGTTTGTGCCTTTGCCTACATGGGCTTTATGACGTCATCAGGCAGGGAGTCTGGAAGGTGGGTGGGTGGGGTCTATGTTGAGTAATACTGTGGGCTATTGGTTTTTGCCCTATGGGCACAGACCAGTAACTGCAAGGCAGGAAAGTTTACTAAACAAATGATTTTTAAAATGAAATTTTCTTCTGTTTTGATTGTAAATCCACTAATCACTATTATTATAATATTTTCTTTTCTTTTCGTTTTATTACTTTGTATTTTCTGTGCTGTCTGTCTTGGTGGTTCTCAAACGTTTCTACTTTAAGACCCACCTATTCAGCCTTGTCAAGGGCCATGAAACAAAGAAAAAAGATCCGCAATTAAAAGGAAAGCAAATTAACTGAATAAAACATCATTCCCTGGAACATGGGAACCCAGGAATTGAATAAATAAATGAAAAAAAGCATACACCCCCCCCCCCCCCCCCACACACACACACACACACATAATCTGGATTTGCAAAACTTTAGTAATTTTAGATAAAATAACATTGTTATTTTTTTCCACTTCAGGAACTTTTCGTGCTCTATCCTCCTGACATCACAGTATTGTACATTCACTTGTCAATCTGAAAATCTCAATTTGATTATGGATGAAACTGAATGACTCATTCATTATTTTCTATACCTACTTCCAGTAATCAAGGGCCGCTGGGGGGTTGGAGGCTGTCCCAGCAGTCAGAGGGGTAGAGGCAGGGTACACCTTGGAGAGGATGCCAGTCTGTTACAGCACACACGCACGCACACATCTGGTCAATTTAAAGTTCCAAGTTCAGCTAACCTGTGACAGACTGGCGTCCTGTCCTGGGTGTACCCCGCCTTGCGCTCTATGACTGCTAGGATAGGCTCCAGCCCCCCGTGACCCTTGATTGGACTAAGTGGTAGAAGATGAGTGTGTGTGTGTGTGTGTGTGTGTGTGTGTGTGTGTGTGTGTGTGTGTGTGTGTGTGTGTGTGTGTGTGTGTGTGTGTGTGTGTGTGTGTGTGTGTGTGTGTGTGTGTGTTCAGCTAACCTGCATGTCTTTGGAAGTGGGAGGAGCCCAGAACACCCAGTGGGAACCCGTACAAACACAAGGAGAACATGCAAACACACACATAAAAAGGACCAGGTAGTCTTCTTGCTTTGAGGCAACAGTGGTAACTACTAAGCCACTGTGCCGCCACAGCATTTCATATGAGGTTATTATATCATATCTCTCCATGCCATAAGACACACAGGGCTTTGACATTCTCTTTCCACACAGTACGATTTGCTCAAGGGCTCTGATATTCGCCCACAACTGCCACCTAGCTGTTCATCTTTCATCTTCAACCAGCCTCCTCCATGTTGTTTTTGCTCGACCTGCTCTTCTTCTCTTCTGGCCTCCACTCCAAGGCTATGATGCAATGTACCACCCTGTCTTTCCTCATTATATGACCAATCCAGTTCCATCTTCGACGTCTGATCCAGGTGTTTTCCTGGATTTGTTGGTAGGAGATGGTCTGGGACCACCTATTCTTAGAATCCTCTTCATGAACTTGTACTGGAAACTGCCCAGCTTCTGTTTTCGGAAGTTTCCAAGTTTCACAGCCATACATCAAAATTGAGCTAACAATTGTACCTTCATCTTCTTGCCTATCTCACTGGTGTCCAAAATTCTTCGCATCCTATAGAAAGCCTGACTGGCTTTACTTAGCCTATGCTGTATGTCCTTGGTCGTTCCACCTTCTTTGTCCAGCAATGCGCCTAAGTACACAAACTCTTCCACCTCATCTACCTCCTCACCATTTATCTCTATTTGGCATCCACTCGCATGACTTTTGACTTCTTTGCATTGATCCTAAGACCAGTGGTTATTGGTTATTATATTATAGCCAAGATTTTCTGTCAGATTTTGACCAAATTTTGACTGATTTCCAGCATCTCTGTTGATTAAGACAGTTAAGGGCTTAAAAAGTGAGTAGTAAATTATAGTTACAGTCTATAAATAATTGAACATGTTAAATTTACCTTTTGGCTCTGTGCAATGCATTTGAAATAGAATGTATATTTTTTTTTAAGGTGGAAATGTTTTTCTCAATGTGAAGATATTTATATTAAAACAGATGGAAATGTGCAGGAATTAGAGTAATTTATAAATTAACCCTCCATTTGAATGGACAAAAATAATACAAGAATCTAAACCTGTAAATTGCCAGTTTTAAAATATTTTTTCATCAATAATTTGCAGCCAGTGTATTCTGGAACATTTAAACATCATCATAAACATTGCCCTGCACCACTGAAATCCATGTTGAGTTGAGGTCAGGTGACTGAGTTGTTCCCAACTCAACTTCTTTGTCTGTTGCAATTTGGATTGTTGTGAGTAAATAAAAATAGACAGCATCAATAAAATATTTTTTCAAAGGAGCAACACACTACTGAAGTGCTTTAGGTTTATGTCAAATACCACACAATGATCACATGTCATACTGAACTATTCTACCTTGAATTCCCACATCAGTGAGAAGTTATAGGTCCATAAGTATTTGAACAACAGTGCTAAATTTATTTTGTTGCTTGTGGAACATCCAAATGGATTTGAAATAAAAAGTGTGCGTAGGTTTTTTTTTTTAAGTCTCGATTTTATTCTATTTTTCTGTATGAAAGCTTTTGGAAATCTCTGATCTGTGCTCATTTTAGCACATGCTGATGCATGTGTTTATGTTGTTTGTTTGTTTTTTTTTATCTGTGATTTATTTCTAGATTTTAAACAAACATAAGTACAGGAAGGGCATCCAGCATAAAACCTGGCTACCAAGAGTGAAAACAAGGGAGCAGCTGAAGGGTTTTACTAACTCAACCCCTCATGCTGAAATGTGTGTAAAATACAGGACAGAGAACACTGATAAAACTGAGAACTCAGTCAGGAAGTGCAGGTTAGTGGGGTGGTTTCTCTGATTTCAGCTGGTGGGAGCTACACTCAGCCTGAGTGAGCAAACATGCTCCAGGAAGGGTTGTCATATTTCTAAACAATTTTCAATTTGAACCATTGAGGGAATGTTTGATTTTCTTCCATGTCATGAAAGGCAGTACTACATCTTTTATCCAGTGGGTATGCGAGGGAGGCTGAGGATTGTTCCAGTGCATCACAATAACCTGCCTCATTAACAGTGTGAGAAAGAGATTTGTTTTTTTAATTTGTTTTTTTTCACATGTATTCATTCATTAATGTTGTACTGCTCTAGCAAGGGTGGTTAGTCCACTTGGTTTCAGTCCGGAAGTTTCCCAGTTCAAACCCCACCCCTGCAACATTCCTTCATCTAATGTGGAGTTGTCAGGAAGGGTAACCAGTGTAAAATTTCGGCTGATTCAACATGCAGATCCACTTTGAATATGTTGTGGCAACCCAGAGTGCAAACAAGGCAGCAGCCAAAGGGACTTATAATGTTCTACTGCCCTGCAATAATCTGGCGTCCTGTCCAAGATGTACCCCGCCTCATGCCCTGTGACTGCTGGGATAGACTCTAGCGCCAATGGTACACCTCTGTTTATTTAACTGCACTGAATTCAGTGTAAGATTCTGACTTTTAAGGCTCTACATGGTGAATTACCTGCTCAGATTGGTGAGGTTTTCCAGCCGTACGTCACCACGCGGACTTTGAGGTCCACTTCCTCCCATTTCCAGAGACATTCACAGTTTTGAATTGGGAACTTTAAATTGACCATAGGCCTAAATGTGGCATCCTGTCCAGGGTGTACCGTGCCTTTTGCCCAATGACTGCTGGGATAGGCTCTGGCTTCCTTGTGACCCTTAATTGGAGTATGTGGGTATAGAAAAATAATGAATGAATAATTAATGCATTTATTGTGGCTTGACCTCCTGTTCCTCCATCTCCTGAGGTGATGTTTGCTGCTGTCACACAATGTGTCAATTTCACTGAATTATAGTACAAGATCCAACAGTAACAATAATGTATGATTTTGGGGATTCCAAACATTTTTGACAGTTAAATTTTATTTTAAAAAGTTCTGGAAGATAATTGTTCCCAATAGTATCCCAGGTGCAACACACCCAGAACTGTCCGCAGTTTGCATGCCGGGCAGGTGTTGGTGTGGAGGATGCCATCCTCTACCTGCTACACAGAGTCCACTTGCACCTGGATAAGGGAAACGGCACAGTGAGGATTCTCTTCCTGGACTTCTCAAGTGCCTTCAACACTATCGAGCCCCTTGTGCTTCAGCACAAACTGAACATGATGGAAGTGGACCCCTGCCTGGTCACTTGGATCTCCGGCTACCTCACCGACAGGCCACAGTATGTAAGGCTGAGGGACACCACGTCTGACAGTGATCAGCAGCACTGGAGCACCCCAGGGCATGGTGCTGGCCCCTTTTCTCTTCACCTTGCACACACCTCTGACTTCTGTTACAACTCTGAGCTGTGTCACATCCAGAAGTTCACAGATGACACAGCCATTGTGGGATTGATGCATCAGGGATGACAGAGAGGAGTAGTACAGGAGCCTAATGAAGGAAATTGCTGTCTGGTGCCACACAAACCATCTACAGCTCAACACCTTGAAGACAAAGGAGCTGATCATTGACTTTTGGAAGTCCAGACCAAGACCGTGATTCATTCTGATCGAGGGAGTTGAGATCGAGGTTGTGGATTCCTACATTTACCTCTGACTGTGACTGGACAGCAAACTGGACTGGACAACCCACAACAACCACCTGTATAGGAAGGGACAGAGCAAACTGCACTTTCTGAGGTGGTTGAGGTTGTATAACATCTGCAGGAAACTCCTGTGGCTGTTCTAGCAGTCCGTAGTAGCCAGCATCCTCTTTTACACTGTGGTGTACTGGAGGGGTGGCAGCACAACCGAGAAGGACACATCTAAACTGGACAAACTGATCAGGCGGGCTGGCTCTGTGGTTGGCATGAAGCTGGGTTCTCTGGAGATGGTGGCACATTATGGACAATACCAGTCACCCTCTGCACACAGTCATCAGCAACCAGAGGAGCCTCTTCAGCCACAGACTGCTCCTTCCCAAGTGCAAGACCAACAGACTGAAAAAGCTCCTTTGTCCATCAGCCTGCACAACTCCACACTTAAGGGGAGGAGTAACAGGAAGACAGAGGATGGGAAGGAGAGGAACAGTAGTAACCAGTACTGATCAGTAGGTCTGGTATTTATATTTGCAAAGTGTTCTGTTTTGTTTTAAACTTTTGATACTCTGTGTGCTGCTATATAATGCTGCTGGAACCCCAATTTCCCTGAGGGAGTCTTCCCAAGGGATCTCTAAAGCTCTGTCTAATCTATAGGTTTTCAAAGTTGGTTAAATGGTTTATCTGATCTAGCTTCACTAACATGAACCAGGCTGCTTTGATCACTATCAACGTGCAAAATATTAAAGTATTTGAACACACCATTTTCATGTTATTGATGTAAATCTGTGCATTTTCAAATGTGTTTTGCTGTGAATTCTTCAATTTCATTTTCCCCATTTGAGAAAAATGGATTTACAGTGTCTTGCATCTAAACACTTCAGTTCAGAGTAATAGTGATATATATATCAATCAATCAATCAATCAATTTTTTTATATAGCGCCAAATCACAACAAACAGTTGCCCCAAGGCGCTTTATATTGTAAGGCAAGGCCATACAATAATTATGTAAAACCCCAACGGTCAAAACGACCCCCTGTGAGCAAGCACTTGGCTACAGTGGGAAGGAAAAACTCACTTTAACAGGAAGAAACCTCCAGCAGAACCAGGCTCAGGGAGGGGCAGTCTTCTGCTGGGACTGGTTGGGGCTGAGGGAGAGAACCAGGAAAAAGACATGCTGTGGAGGGGAGCAGAGATCGATCACTAATGATTAAATGCAGAGTGGTGCATACAGAGCAAAAAGAGAAAGAAACAGTGCATCATGGGAACCCCCCAGCAGTCTACGTCTATAGCAGCATAACTAAGGGATGGTTCAGGGTCACCTGATCCAGCCCTAACTATAAGCTTTAGCAAAAAGGAAAGTTTTAAGCCTAATCTTAAAAGTAGAGAAGGTGTCTGTCTCCCTGATCTGAATTGGGAGCTGGTTCCACAGGAGAGGAGCCTGAAAGCTGAAGGCTCTGCCTCCCATTCTACTCTTACAAACCCTAGGAACTACAAGTAAGCCTGCAGTCTGAGAGCGAAGCGCTCTATTGGGGTGATATGGTACTACGAGGTCCCTAAGATAATATGGGACCTGATTATTCAAAACCTTATAAGTAAGAAGAAGAATTTTAAATTCTATTCTAGAATTAACAGGAAGCCAATGAAGAGAGGCCAATATGGGTGAGATATGCTCTCTCCTTCTAGTCCCCGTCAGTACTCTTGCTGTAGCATTTTGAATTAACTGAAGGCTTTTTAGGGAAGTTTTAGGACAACCTGATAATAATGAATTACAATAGTCCAGCCTAGAGGAAATAAATGCATGAATTAGTTTTTCAGCATCACTCTGAGACAAGACCTTTCTGATTTTAGAGATATTGCGTAAATGCAAAAAAGCAGTCCTACATATTTGTTTAATATGCGCTTTGAATGACATATCCTGATCAAAAATGACTCCAAGATTTCTCACAGTATTACTAGAGGTCAGGGTAATGCCATCCACAGTAAGGATCTGGTTAGACACCATGTTTCTAAGATTTGTGGGGCCAAGTACAATAACTTCAGTTTTATCTGAGTTTAAAAGCAGGAAATTAGAGGTCATCCATGTCTTTATGTCTGTAAGACAATCCTGCAGTTTAGCTAATTGGTGTGTGTCCTCTGGCTTCATGGATAGATAAAGCTGGGTATCATCTGCGTAACAATGAAAATTTAAGCAATACCGTCTAATAATACTGCCTAAGGGAAGCATGTATAAAGTGAATAAAATTGGTCCTAGCACAGAACCTTGTGGAACTCCATAATTAACTTTAGTCTGTGAAGAAGATTCCCATTTACATGAACGAATTGTAATCTATTAGACAAATATGATTCAAACCACCGCAGCGCAGTGCCTTTAATACCTATGGCATGCTCTAATCTCTGTAATAAAATTTTATGGTCAACAGTATCAAAAGCAGCACTGAGGTCTAACAGAACAAGCACAGAGATGAGTCCACTGTCCGAGGCCATAAGAAGATCATTTGTAACCTTCACTAATGCTGTTTCTGTACTATGATGAATTCTAAAACCTGACTGAAACTCTTCAAATAGACCATTCCTCTGCAGATGATCAGTTAGCTGTTTTACAACTACCCTTTCAAGAATTTTTGAGAGAAAAGGAAGGTTGGAGATTGGCCTATAATTAGCTAAGATAGCTGGGTCAAGTGATGGCTTTTTAAGTAATGGTTTAATTACTGCCACCTTAAAAGCCTGTGGTACATAGCCAACTAACAAAGATAGATTGATCATATTTAAGATCGAAGCATTAAATAATGGTAGGGCTTCCTTGAGCAGCCTGGTAGGAATGGGGTCTAATAACATGTTGATGGTTTGGATGAAGTAACTAATGAAAATAACTCAGACAGAACAATCGGAGAGAAAGAGTCTAACCAAATACCGGCATCACTGAAAGCAGCCAAAGATAACGATACGTCTTTGGGATGGTTATGAGTAATTTTTTCTCTAATAGTTAAAATTTTGTTAGCAAAGAAAGTCATGAAGTCATTACTAGTTAAAGTTAATGGAATACTCAGCTCAATAGAGCTCTGACTCTTTGTCAGCCTGGCTACAGTGCTGAAAAGAAACCTGGGGTTGTTCTTATTTTCTTCAATTAGTGATGAGTAGAAAGATGTCCTAGCTTTACGGAGGGCTTTTTTATAGAGCAACAGACTCTTTTTCCAGGCTAAGTGAAGATCTTCTAAATTAGTGAGACGCCATTTCCTCTCCAACTTACGGGTTATCTGCTTTAAGCTACGAGTTTGTGAGTTATACCACGGAGTCAGACACTTCTGATTTAAAGCTCTCTTTTTCAGAGGAGCTACAGCATCCAAAGTTGTCTTCAATGAGGATGTAAAACTATTGACGAGATACTCTATCTCCCTTACAGAGTTTAGGTAGCTACTCTGCACTGTGTTGGTATATGGCATTAGAGAACATAAAGAAGGAATCATATCCTTAAACCTAGTTACAGCGCTTTCTGAAAGACTTCTAGTGTAATTAAACTTATTCCCCACTGCTGGGTAGTCCATCAGAGTAAATGTAAATGTTATTAAGAAATGATCAGACAGAAGGGAGTTTTCAGGGAATACTGTTAAGTCTTCTATTTCCATACCATAAGTCAGAACAAGATCTAAGATATGATTAAAGTGGTGGGTGGACTCATTTACTTTTTGAGCAAAGCCAATAGAGTCTAATAATAGATTAAATGCAGTGTTGAGGCTGTCATTCTCAGCATCTGTGTGGATGTTAAAATCGCCCACTATAATTATCTTATCTGAGCTAAGCACTAAGTCAGACAAAAGGTCTGAAAATTCACAGAGAAACTCACAGTAACGACCAGGTGGATGATAGATAATAACAAATAAAACTGGTTTTTGGGACTTCCAATTTGGATGGACAAGACTAAGAGACAAGCTTTCAAATGAATTAAAGCTCTGTCTGGGTTTTTGATTAATTAATAAGCTGGAATGGAAGATTGCTGCTAATCCTCCTCCCCGGCCCGTGCTACGAGCATTCTGACAGTTAGTGTGACTCGGGGGTGTTGACTCATTTAAACTAACATATTCATCCTGCTGTAACCAGGTTTCTGTTAGGCAGAATAAATCAATATGTTGATCAATTATTATATCATTTATCAACAGGGACTTAGAAGAGAGAGACCTAATGTTTAATAGACCACATTTAACTGTTTTAGTCTGTGGTGCAGTTGAAGGTGCTATATTATTTTTTCTTTTTGAATTTTTATGCTTAAATAGATTTTTGCTGGTTATTGGTGGTCTGGGAGCAGACACCGTCTCTACGGGGATGGGGTAATGAGGGGATGGCAGGGGGAGAGAAGCTGCAGAGAGGTGTGTAAGACTACAACTACTATATATATATATATATATATATATATATATATATATATATATATATATATATATATATATATATATATATGTTGGGCTTGAGTCCAGAAGATCATGGGTTCAAATCCCCACCTGACTGGAAAATCACTAAGGGCCCTTGGGCAAGGCCTTTAATCCCCTATTGCTCCCGGTGTGTAGTGAGCGCCTTGTATGGCAGCACCCTGACTTCATTATGTTTGCATTTTCTTTCATCTATATTACAGGAAATGTCACCATGTGTAGCTATGGTTTAATTAATTTAAAAAATTAGCATTATTGTTGTTGTTGTTGTTATTAAGCCATGGTTTAAGGAAAATAGTGATGTTATTGTTGTTTATTCCTATATATATGAAAACTGTTGCTTATCAGTAGCAGAAACACACATATGCTCATGTATTTATTGCAGCTGTTTTTACTGATTACTTTTCCTCTTTCTGTTCATTCACTCAATGTCACAGTTAATCATAATTACAAATCAAAAACTGCAGTTTCATAATTTATGCTGCCTCATCATTACCAGTAGAGGGTGCTGTTTATCTAATTGTATTCGGACTATTTGCAGTGAGTCAATCGACTTTCCACATTCCTTCCCTTCTCATTCTGTCCTGCAGCCTGAATAGTGCAGCAGATAACTGAAATAATCGTTCAAATGGTGAAGTAAGATCCAAATTCAGCACAAATGTTCCTTAGACATTTTGAAAAAAACCCACTGGCCACTTGAATTTTCAATAGGGAGCCAGGTAGGGGTCAATTGAGGAATTATACAGGGGTGAAAAATTAAAAATGTTCCAATCATATTGAAAACTATACCACATTATTTGTCTGATCATAAATATTCCAAAAAGGTATAGTTTGGACTATCTACAACTGAATGTTCTGGAGTTATGGGGTAAAAACAGCAAGAATGGTCACAAAGGTCAGTTTCAGTTTCTACAGGGATCAAAAGTTAAAGTTGCTCCAATTTTGGTCAAAAGTGATGCAAATTATTGGTTGAGTTAATAGGGTTTCAAAAAAGGAATAATTTGGAGCATGTGTCATGCTTAGTTATCATGTTACGGGTTGACATATGTGACATGTCATAGAATCCAATGGACGTTGAGCTTGTTTGACCTTTACTTTGGAGATCATGCATTCACCACTGTCAAAACTATTCCATTTATTCATCCTAGAGTTGTTTAGAGGCTCCCATGTTGCCACTCATTAGAATAGATGCAAAGAGGAGAAACATTTGCAAATGGCCACCTTAAATACCCTTTCTCATGATTGGATTCACCTTTGTAAGGAGGTCAAGGGTCAGTGAGCTTACCAAACCAATTTTGTGTTCCAGTAATTAGTGCTAAATGTATTCAAATCAATAAAATGACAAGGGTGCCCAAATTTATGCACCTGCCCAATTTTGTTTAAATAATTATTGCACACTTTCTGTAAATACTACAAACTTCATTTCACTTCTCAAATATCAGTGTGTTCATCTACTATATGATATATTTAACTGAAATTTCTCATCCAGACAACCAAAGATTTAGAACCCCAGTTCCAATGAAGTTGGGACATTGTGTGAAATGTAAATAAAAACAGAATATAATGATTTGCAACTCCTCTTGAACCTATATTTAATTGAATACACCACAAAGACAAGATATTTAATGTTCAAACTGATAGACTTTTTTGTTTTTGTGCAAATATTTGCTCATTTTGAAATTGATGCCTGCAAAGACATTTCAAAAAAGCTGGGACAGTAGCAACAAGACTGGGAAAGTAGATGAATGCTCAAAGAACACCTGTTTGGAACAATCCAGTGAACAGGTTAATTGGAAACAGGTGAGTGTCATGATTGGGTATAAAAGAAGCATCCCCAAAAGGCTCAGCCATTTACAAGCAAAGATGGGGCGAGGATCACCACTTTGTGAACAACTGCATGAAAAATAGTCCAACAGTTTAAGAACAATGTTCCTCAATGTTCAATTGCAAGGAATTTAGGGATTCCATCATCTACAGTCCATAATATAATCAGAAGATTCAGAGAATCTGGAGACCTTTCTACACATACGTGGCAAAGCAGAAAACCAACATTGAATGCCCGTGACCTTCGATCCCTCAGGCGGCATTGCATTTAAAACCGACATCATTGTGCAAAGGATGTTACCGTGTGGGCTCAGGAACACTTCAGAAAACCATTGTCAGTTAACACAGTTCATCGCTGCATCTACAAGTGCAAGTTAAAACTCTACCATGCAAAGTGAAAGCCATACATCAACAACATCCAGAAACCCTGCCACCTTCTCTGGGCTCGAGCTCATTTGAAATGGACAGACGCACAGTCGAAAAGTGTGCTGTGGTCTGATGAGTCCACATTTCAAATTGTTTTTGGAAATCATGGATGTCGTGTCCTCCAGACAAAAGAGGAAAAAGACCATCCAGATTGTTACCAGCGCAAAGTTCAAAAGCCAGCATTTGTGATGGTATGGGGGTGTGTTAGTGCCCATGGCATGGGCAACTTACACATCTGTGATGGCACCATCAATGCTGAAAGGTACATCCAGGTTTTGGAGCAACACATGCTGCCATCCAAGCAGGGTCTTTTTCAGGGACGTCGCTGCTTATTTCAGCAAAACAGTGCCAAGCCACATTCTGCACATGTTACAACAGCGTGGCTTCGTAATAAAAGAGTGTGGGTGCTAGAATGGCCTGCCTGCAGTCCAGACCTGTTGCCCACTGAAAATGTGTGGCGCATTATTAAGCACAAAATACGACAACGGAGACCCCGGACTGATGAACAACTGAAGTTGTACATCAAGCAAGAATGGGAAAGAATTCCATCTACAAAGCTTCAATAATTAGTGTCCTCAGTTCCCAAACGCTTATTGAGTGTTGTTAGAAGGAAAGGTGATGTAACACAGTAGAAAACATACCACTGTCCCAGCGTTTTTGAACGTGTAGCAGGCATCCAATTCAAAATGAGCAAATATTTGCACAAAAACAATAAAGTTTATCAGTTTGAACATTAAATATCTTGTCTTTGTGGTGTATTCACTTGAATATAGGTTGAAGAGGATTTGCAAATCATTATATTCTGTTTTTATTTACATTTTACACAATGTCCCAACTTCACTGGAATTGGGGTTGTGTAAAGGAAAATCATAGAAATTATCAGGGGTGCCCAAACATTTGCATACAACTGTATATGGTGCACTAAAGTAGGTTACGTAATGTTACAAACATGTGACAATTAAACCCATTTAATTATGTTGAATTACCATTATTTGTTGATCTTCAATTCAACAGATTTATAGACAACAGTGCTGAATCTGTTTTTTTTAGCTTTTTGAAAGTATATTTATTTGCGAACTTTAAAATCAGTTTAGGGATGAAATATACACCATAAAATAATATAAAGAGGTTCAGACTAGTGGACCAGTGGACCCTCCCCTTGCAGAATGGAGCACAGGTAGTTTGGAACGGGGATGATTTTGTTTTGGAAACAAAGACACTGCTTGCACCACCAAAAGTCCCTGTCTGTGAAAGGGTGCTGATAATTCTTAAATGTATATATTTTATGTCTCTTTATTATTTGGCAATATGGAGGTGTTTTTTTTGTTTAATAATGTATGACCTTTTATTAAATATTCTGATTTTGCAAAATATTTTAAATGCTGTACTTAAAATACAAGTCACATATGTGTTATTGCACAAACAGAGCCTATGCCGACTGTAGCCATTCTGTTACATTTCAACCAGCCCAGTCTCACGTTTTTTTGTTTGTTTGTTTGTTTATTCGTGCTCCCATGACAAAATTAGTCAAATTTTTGTGACAGGGTTTTTTTTTAAACTCACTATTCCTAACCCTGCTCCTACCCACAACCTGAGGCGCTTTTCGTCACAATATCACAAACCAATAGATTAATGTATATTTTGTGCTGCTGAATCATGACTTGCTGTGAGACCAGGTTGGTTTCAACACCAGAGAGACAGGAAAATCAGCATCCACCAACCATCCAATATGTGTCAGACATATCTGGGGGATATTATGTAGGAAACAAAGTTGCTTTTTTGGTTGATCTATTGCATCAAAGTAAACCAAAGTATAATGACTTAATCCTCATAATATTATCATTAAATATGGTAAGTTACAAGATGATAGCAGTTTTTATTTGTGAGTTACTAGTGGCTGAGACTGACAAACACCCAGTCACCTAAATTTATGCGGTATAGAGTTTATGATGTTACCATAGTGGGGAATACGGGTGCCAGTATGGGGTAACAGATTCAAGACACAATCGCTGTATTCTGGCCTCTGAAGGCAATTTCTATGTAAATAGTGTCTAGTTTACCTTTCGCAGTTGCGGCGCCTAATGATTTTACTTTATTTTGGACTAAAAAAAATATTCACTGCATGTGATACTTTGTTTTTACCCACCAAAACAGCGTTTGCTACAAAATGAACTTGGAAAATCATCATTAAACTCATGACCGATGTCCAAAAAACTGAAATAAAACTGGCATTGTGGTTCTTAAAACCTGATATTAGAATTCTTTTACTGAAGTTATGACTGATAATACTGTCTTTTGGCATATTATCATGCTAGTGTTCACTAAAGCGCTAATGTTGTCACGTTATTAGCATAGTTCACCTGCAATTTGAGCTAACATTTGCTAATTATGCAACAGAAAATTCTGAAGATTTTTATTTTCCTATATTTTTGTTTCTGGGGCTGAACTGGACAGACATAAATTTCCAGTAATTATGCCGGTTAATAATGAAAATGAAGATAATGTGTTCTTTGAGCTGACTTGTATTTTGGCTTTGTCTGCTCTGAAGAAGGTTTTTATAGAGTTCTTCAGACTCCCACACCCTTGCAGGGGCAGGAGGAGGCTCCTGTTTCCAGGAACGTGTCAGATTTCAGACTGAGGTCTGGTTCAGATAGGACCTGATTTTGGGGGGAGCTGGTTGCAGAGTTTAGAGGAACTGGAGCAGACTGACAGTCCCCCTCCGCAATGCTCTTCGCTCTTTGAGGGATTAACATCGATTCACCCCACAGACAGGTAAGAGCTCACCTGAGCCATTTAAGACTTTGCTCTCACATAGTTTTTCACCATTTCAGGTTTGTTTGTCAGGAAACATTAAAAGACATGAGAGTCCTGAACTGCCACAGGCTGTATGTGGAGGTTGGAGACCTGAGGTCGACACACCTGTGTGCGCTTCACTGACGACATTATAACGTTGATAACTCACTGCCAAAATCAGCTTTTGTAGTAAGCTTAAGCATGCAGGGCTTATTTGGAAAAATATAAAAGTTAGAGCAGGTCCACAGGTAGTTGGAGAGTGGAACACTTTTTGTAATGTTGCCTCTGTAGTCCACTGCAGTGGAACCATCAATATCCTGTAGGGTGCTTCCCACTAGTCCTAGGGTCCACTAGTGCTCGCATTAAGGAGATCATGTTGAAGTTTTTACATTTGTGGTAGGCTATATCTTGCACTAAAGTAGGTTAAGTAATGTTACACAAATGTGACATTTAAAAAACCCCATTTAATTATAGTGAATTACGATTATTGATTTTCAATTCAACAGATTTATAGACAGCAGTACAATTAAAGGAGATTAATGGATATGTCAACAGAATCATATGTTGAACAAAACTGGATCTAGTATGTTAACTATTTGGAAGTATTACATTTATTTGTGAACTTTAAAATCACTGTGGGTTTGTAATGTACACCATCAAATAGTATAAAGAGGTTAGGACTAATGGACCCTCCCCTCTTGTATTGTAGACTTTTTGCTTGGGGTTTAACAACACACCCAGGACAACTCCTTAGGGGTTTGATTCTTCTCTGGCTGTGGTTATTGCACCTCAAGTCACAACGTCATGGTGGTGTGGAACAGAGGAGGACTTCTGTAAAACAAAACACATCAGCTCTGGGCTTCAGCCTCTGTTGTGCCTTCTGGTAAACTGCAGCATTTCAATTATTATCTTGAAGAAAATCCTTCTTGAAGCTGTGTAACTGGTGATGCAGTGGACAAAGTTGCAACGTGCACAGTTTCTACAATTACAGCTACAAAAGCCTCCTCAGAACTTTTTCATTTTGTCATGGGTGTCTTGGTGGCTTCCCTCACTCATCTCTTTATTTGTAGGATCACTCAGTTTTTGAGATCTACCTACTCCAGACAGATTTTCCACACAGTACCATGCTGTTTGTATTGACTGATGTAAATGAAGGCCAAGACATATTTCGTAACTTGGAAATATTCATGTATCCATCTTCTGACTTCTCTAAAGAAAACTGGATGTAAAGGTGATGACTTGCATTTACAGTCATTCGTATTTTTTATTTTATGGGGTCTGAAAACAGAATAAGTATACAAATAGCTGTAATTCCTAAATAATTAATGCAATATTTTTGTTAAATCCCTTGAACTAAAGCCAACAGTCTATGCTACAGGTATAGCTTGATTATTTCATTTAAATGGTCTTGTGATGGTCTGCAGACACTTGTATTATATTTGTTAGTAAACTACACACACACACACACACACACACACACACACACACACACACACACACACACACACACACACACACACACACACACACACACACACACACACACACACGATATATGTATATATAGTTGTATAATTATCTAATCATATACAACTACATCTACATATATCACCTTGGCTAAAACTGAAACACAGACAAAGTCATTACTCTAAAATGAACATTAAAATACCTCAGAAGTTCAGAATGAAGGCAGGCTTTGGTGACAAGAACTCTCTTGAAGGGGGACAATGTCACATTTCTTTCTGATACTTCCACCTCCTTCATTGATTTCTTACTTATGATCCTGAGGTTCTTGTGAATGTTTACAGCAAACGTTTAATTCCTGTTTGTCAATTTGGGACTCCTTCCTCAATAACGTATTGCAAAAGTATTCGGCCCCTTAGTATACAAAAAGTAAATCAGGCTTCTCAATATAAAAATTTGTAAACTTCCTTAAGCTCAAAGCAAACCTCTACAATCTGATATAAATTAATTAAAATAAAGTAATCGGCCCCTTTGGTATAACACCTGTAAATAAACAGTTTTATTGCCAGTTTTCTTCAGATGTAAGGGGATGGATATGTGATCATTTCCAAGTCACTGAATATGTCTTGGACTTCATTTACATCAATTATGAAGAAATGCAAACAGTATGACACTCTATGGTAAATCTGTGTAGAGTGGATAGTTCTCAAAAACTGAGTGACTGCGCAAGAAGGAGAAGAGTGAGGAAAGCCACCAAGACACTTAGAAGTTCTAGGCTTCTTTGGCTGTGATTGGAGAAATTGTGCGTCGTGCAAATTTTGCATCACCACTCTTAGCTTCATAGTGTAGTAGAGCAGAGAATGATACTCTTTCACCAAAACAGATCAAATATAGGTTTGCATCTCAGATGTACCTTCTGGCAATTTGTAGCTGAACTTTCAGGTCTTCTTTTTAAGAAAAACCTCCTCTATACCACTTCATCATGAAGCTGTATAACTGGGGATACCTGGGAGAAACCTGATTGACTTTTTGCCTTTGAAATGGTATAAATGAATGAAAATGCGTGAAAGGGGCCGAATACTTTATATAGTAAAGGTCCATGAATATTTTTGAGCTTAACAACCATGATTTGTAGATGTCAAAATCTTGTAATTCTTTCACTTTTATACATTTATTTTTAATTAATTTAATTTCTTTATTTTGTTTTTAAATACAAGAAAGGCAGTGGCTCTAAAGCTAGGCCAGTCAGAAACAATTGTCCAGTTAACCCTCAATTATGCAGTTGGACATTGAGATGCTTTTACAAATAATTCTATCAATTTGGGAATCGTCTGTTATCTTTCATGCTGTTTTCAGTTGACATTGATTCATCTTGGTCTATATAAACCGCTAATCCACTGAAAGTCTGATGTAGTGGGAAAAGGGAACACTGTAAATCTACCTTGTAACTGTTATTTTTAAATACCTTTATGAAATTAAGCAGACAGTGACTTAAGACATTTTTTGATGAATTAAAAATGTCTTAATTTCTAAATAGCATTCAGTGCCAACTATTGTCACGTAGTAACTGGGACACACTGGTTTCATGCCAAAGAAGTCAAACACAAAGTTCATTCTCTCTGTGGGTACTCTTAAAAAACAAACGAACAAAAAACACTAAATATTAGCAGGGCTTGTTTTTAGTCTATGTTGAGTTATTTTTTTAGTATTTGACTTCACTGATTGCACTGCTTTCTGGACTCCTTTAGAATTTGTGGGATCCCCACGACATTGCTGTTCATCACTGACCTGTACACTGTTAATCTTGAGTGATGTGCACAATGAAACCAGAATCTCTGATTTCTTCTTATTAAACTCTGAGGTCCATCAAGGTGTGTTCTGGCACCGACTCTGTTCAGTTCAACGCTTGCACTGACTGGGTGCTTGGCAAGGTCATAGAGTCCAGTGACCTGGATGACTTTGTGAAAGAGGAAAGGCTGATTGATTTTGAGTTTGCTGTGGTGTTTTTTTAAATCAATGGATGCCCTGGTTGTAGCATTCGAGTAGTGAAGTGTCTTGGTTTGTGACTCAAGATTAAGGGCCCCTTCACACATAGTGTGATGTATGGATGAAGTGCGCACTTAGTACGCATGACGTGGGAATCGTGTGCAGCCGTGTATATCGTCCCTGTCGCCAACACCTTGTACAGTAGTGTTCAGAATAATAGTAGTGCTATGTGACTAAAAAGATGAATCCAGGTTTTGAGTATATTTCTTATTGTTACATGGGAAACAAGGTACCAGTAGATTCAATAGATTCTCACAAATCCAACAAGACCAAGCATTCATGATATGCACACTCTTAAGGCTATGAAATTGGGCTACTAGTAAAAAAAAGTAGAAAAGGGGTGTTCACAATAATAGTAGCATCTGCTGTTGACGCTACAAACTCAAAACTATTATGTTCAAATTGCTTTATTAGCAATCCTGTGAATCACTAAACTAGTATTTAGTTGTATAACCACAGTTTTTCATGATTTCTTCACATCTGCGAGGCATTAATTTTGTTGGGTTGGAACCAAGATTTTGCTAGTTTACTAGTGTGCTTGGGGTCACTGTCTTGTTGAAACACCCATTTCAAGGGCATGTCCTCTTCAGCATAAGGCAACATGACCTCTTCAAGTATTTTGACATATCCAAACTGATCCATGATACCTGGTATACGATATATAGGCCCAACACCATAGTAGGAGAAACATGCCCATATCATGATGCTTGCACCACCATGCTTCACTGTCTTCACTGTGAACTGTGGCTTGAATTCAGAGTTTGGGGGTCGTCTCACAAACTGTCTGTGGCCCTTGGACCCAAAAACAACAATTTTACTCTCATCAGTCGACAAAATATTCCTTCATTTCTCTTTAGGCCAGTTGATGTGTTCTTTGGCAAATTGTAACCTCTTCTGCACATGTCTTTGACAATGTCGGACTCTGTAGTTTTCTCTGGGCCCCTCCCCAATCGGACCGGGAGTGACATGTTTAGCCGCATGTTCTCCTTGAATTGCTGGCTGTCTGAGTGGTGTCCAAAAAATGAGGTGGGCTTCATAGATAATTGGCAAAGCTTCTGGGGAAAACCTGGTCTTGTTAGGAGAGACGGCATCCATCCCACTTTGGATGGAGCAGCTCTCATTTCTAGAAATCTGGCCAATTTTCTTAAATCCTCCAAACCGTGACTATCCAGGGTTGGGACCAGGAAGCAGAGTTGTAGTCTTACACACCTCTCTGCAGCTTCTCTCCCGCTGCCATCCCCTCATTACCCCATCCCCGTAGAGACGGTGCCTGCTACCAGACCACCAATAACCAGCAAAAATCTATTTAAGCATAAAAATTCAAAAAGAAAAAATAATATAGCACCTTCAACTGCACCACAGACTAAAACAGTTAAATGTGGTCTATTAAACATTAGGTCTCTCTCTTCTAAGTCCCTGTTGGTAAATGATATAATAATTGATCAACATATTGATTTATTCTGTCTTACAGAAACCTGGTTACAGCAGGATGAATATGTTAGTTTAAATGAGTCAACACCCCCGAGTCACACTAACTGTCAGAATGCTTGTAGCACGGGCCGGGGCGGAGGATTAGCAGCAATCTTCCATTCCAGCTTATTAATTAATCAAAAACCCAGACAGAGCTTTAATTCATTTGAAAGCTTGACTCTTAGTCTTGTCCATCCAAATTGGAAGTCCCAAAAAACAGTTTTATTTGTTATTATCTATCGTCCACCTGGTCGTTACTGTGAGTTTCTTTGTGAATTTTCAGACCTTTTGTCTGACTTAGTGCTTAGCTCAGATAAGATAATTATAGTGGGTGATTTTAACATCCACACAGATGCTGAGAATGACAGCCTCAACACTGCATTTAATCTATTATTAGACTCTATTGGCTTTGCTCAAAATGTAAATGAGTCCACCCACCACTTTAATCATATCTTAGATCTTGTTCTGACTTATGGTATGGAAATAGAAGACTTAACAGTATTCCCTGAAAACTCCCTTCTGTCTGATCATTTCTTAATAACATTTACATTTACTCTGATGGACTACCCAGCAGTGGGGAATAAGTTTCATTACACTAGAAGTCTTTCAGAAAGCGCTGTAACTAGGTTTAAGGATATGATTCCTTCTTTATGTTCTCTAATGCCATATAACAACACAGTGCAGAGTAGCTACCTAAACTCTGCAAGTGAGATAGAGTATCTCGTTAATAGTTTTACATCCTCATTGAAGACAACTTTGGATGCTGTAGCTCCTCTGAAAAAGAGAGCTTTAAATCAGAAGTGCCTGACTCCGTGGTATAACTCACAAACTCGTAGCTTAAAGCAGATAACCCGTAAGTTGGAGAGGAAATGGCGTCTCACTAATTTAGAAGATCTTCACTTAGCCTGGAAAAAGAGTCTGTTGCTCTATAAAAAAAGCCCTCCGTAAAGCTAGGACATCTTTCTACTCATCACTAATTGAAGAAAATAAGAACAACCCCAGGTTTCTTTTCAGCACTGTAGCCAGGCTGACAAAGAGTCAGAGCTCTATTGAGCTGAGTATTCCATTAACTTTAACTAGTAATGACTTCATGACTTTCTTTCCTAACAAAATTTTAACTATTAGAGAAAAAATTACTCATAACCATCCCAAAGACGTATCGTTATCTTTGGCTGCTTTCAGTGATGCCGGTATTTGGTTAGACTCTTTCTCTCCGATTGTTCTGTCTGAGTTATTTTCATTAGTTACTTCATCCAAACCATCAACATGTTTATTAGACCCCATTCCTACCAGGCTACTCAAGGAAGCCCTACCATTAATTAATGCTTTGATCTTAAATATGATCAATCTATCTTTATTAGTTGGCTATGTACCACAGGCTTTTAAGGTGGCAGTAATTAAACCATTACTTAAAAAGCCATCACTTGACCCAGCTATCTTAGCTAATTATAGGCCAATCTCCAACCTTCTGTTGTATGGCTGGGGGGCCTGGCTGCCTTTTTGTTTCTGTCTTTTGTTTTTCCTTCCAGGTGGCTTGCATTTGGAACTGAGTGGCTGTGTTGCTGAGTTTATCAGGACCTCACCCTGATCACCTGAGGCTGATCACCTGCGGCTCATCAGGACTCACAGCTGTGGTGCATCTGCATGGATTGGAACATGGTGGCATTTAAGACTGGAGTGCACAGTGTGTATTTGCCAGAGACTCGACCTTGTGACCAGACGGGTGAGATCGTCGTCTCGGGAGCCATCTCATCATCAGTGGATGCAGAGAATGTCCAGGTTTGATGCACGGTCTGTGAAAGAGGAGGGGGTGAGGTCTCACGCTCGTCAGCACACTTCCTGAGGTACGTTAGATTTTGTGACTAACATTTATACAGTCAGTAAATGTGGTGTCCCTCACACCTTTATTATATTGAGCTGTATGTTAGTCATGTATCGGCTTCCACTGCAGTGGAGTTTTGTGAACTGGATGTTCCATGCCTGCAGGTTGGGAAGCTGATTAGTAATCAAGCCAGGAAGTGTTTGCTGTTTGTACACCTTTAAGTGTTCTCTCTGTGTGTAGAGTGTGGACTCACATAATGGTTCCTTCTTTCACAGACTCGGTTTGTTGCGGCCACCTGGGGGGTGTCGGCGGGGTCCTTGGGTCCGAACAGCTTCTGGCTCCGGACCGTTAGCGCTGCTGGGAGCGCACCACGCCAGACCGCACTTTTTGTTATTTTTGTATCACTGTTATGTATTAAATTCAGTTAGCCTTTGTACCGTGCTCTGCTTATTTCATACTGGGTCCTTCAAACGCTGGTCGGTTCTCCGAGCTGCGTCCGACACATAACACCTTCCTTTTCTCTCAAAAATTCTTGAAAGGGTAGTTGTAAAACAGCTAACTGATCATCTGCAGAGGAATGGTCTATTTGAAGAGTTTCAGTCAGGTTTTAGAATTCATCATAGTACAGAAACAGCATTAGTGAAGGTTACAAATGATCTTCTTATGGCCTCGGACAGTGGACTCATCTCTGTGCTTGTTCTGTTAGACCTCAGTGCTGCTTTTGATACTGTTGATCATAAAATTTTATTACAGAGATTAGAGCATGCCATAGGTATTAAAGGCACTGCGCTGCGGTGGTTTGAATCATATTTGTCTAATAGATTACAATTTGTTCATGTAAATGGGGAATCTTCTTCACAGACTAAAGTTAATTATGGAGTTCCACAAGATTCTGTGCTAGGACCAATTTTATTCACTTTATACATGCTTCCCTTAGGCAGTATTATTAGACGGTATTGCTTAAATTTTCATTGTTACGCAGATGATACCCAGCTTTATCTATCCATGAAGCCAGAGGACACACACCAATTAGCTAAACTGCAGGATTGTCTTACAGACATAAAGACATGGATGACCTCTAATTTCCTGCTTTTAAACTCAGATAAAACTGAAGTTATTGTACTTGGCCCCACAAATCTTAGAAACATGGTGTCTAACCAGATCCTTACTCTGGATGGCATTACCCTGACCTCTAGTAATACTGTGAGAAATCTTGGAGTCATTTTTGATCAGGATATGTCATTCAAAGCGCATATTAAACAAATATGTAGGACTGCTTTTTGGCATTTACGCAATATCTCTAAAATCAGAAAGGTCTTGTCTCAGAGTGATGCTGAAAAACTAATTCATGCATTTATTTCCTCTAGGCTGGACTATTGTAATTCATTATTATCAGGTTGTCCTAAAAGTTCCCTAAAAAGCCTTCAGTTAATTCAAAATGCTGCAGCTAGAGTACTGACGGGGACTAGAAGGAGAGAGCATATCTCACCCATATTGGCCTCTCTTCATTGGCTTCCTGTTAATTCTAGAATAGAATTTAAAATTCTTCTTCTTACTTATAAGGTTTTGAATAATCAGGTCCCATCTTATCTTAGGGACCTCGTAGTACCATATCACCCCAATAGAGCGCTTCGCTCTCAGACTGCAGGCTTACTTGTAGTTCCTAGGGTTTGTAAGAGTAGAATGGGAGGCAGAGCCTTCAGCTTTCAGGCTCCTCTCCTGTGGAACCAGCTCCCAATTCAGATCAGGGAGACAGACACCCTCTCTACTTTTAAGATTAGGTTTAAAACTTTCCTTTTTGCTAAAGCTTATAGTTAGGGCTGGATCAGGTGACCCTGAACCATCCCTTAGTTATGCTGCTATAGACGTAGACTGCTGGGGGGTTCCCATGATGCACTGTTTCTTTCTCTTTTTGCTCTATATGTACCACTCTGCATTTAATCATTAGTGATCGATCTCTGCTCCCCTCCACAGCATGTCTTTTTCCTGGTTCCCTCCCTCAGCCCCAACCAGTCCAGCAGAAGACTGCCCCTCCCTGAGCCTGGTTCTGCTGGAGGTTTCTTCCTGTTAAAAGGGAGTTTTTCCTTCCCACTGTAGCCAAGTGCTTGCTCACAGGGGGTCATTTTGACCGTTGGGGTTTTACAATATAAAGCGCCTTGGGGCAACTGTTTGTTGTGATTTGGCGCTATATAAAAAATTGATTGATTGATTGATTGATTGACTGTAACAATGAAGGTACGCATCATAATCATCTTCCTATGCCTGTATGTGGTTTCTTGAGCTAGCAGACTGGGCTTAAGAAATCTCTTCACTCTATCTCAGACAAAAACACCAATTATAAAGCACTGTGCAAGCATTTGAGCATGGTGGAATAACATCTCAGGCATATGGAATCTGCTTGAAGTTTCTTCCTGTAATCAAAACGCTGCAGGTGTTTTTCCTTACCAGTGTTGCCAATGTGCTTGCTCAAGAGGTGTATGGTCAAGACCTTACTTGTGAGTAGCTCTTTCTCATTTATGTCTCGTGTATATAACTATGTAAATAAATTTTGAAGAGTAAAATTTACTCTGCTAGGATAACATTTGGTCCCAGTCTAAATAGAGTAAAATATACTCTATCACAGGGCTAAATCAACTCTGTCACAGTGTAAAATCAACTCTTATTGGAGTAGAAACACTTGATTTGACAAGACGGTAGAGCTGATTTCACTCTATAATAGAGTGTACTTTACTCTATTTCGACTGGGACCAAATGTTATCCCAGCAGATTAAATTTTACTCAGCAAAATTTACTGTGTATGTAAATTAGAAGGAAAAAATGAAATCCCACCGTGACTGGTTTTGTCAAGTACCTGTATTGCATAACAATATTCTTCTTATGTCTGACAGGTAGCCAGCTAAGTATATAAGACATATAGCTCAAGTGTAAAGTCAGACTTTGCAACATTCAGGCAAGCAGGTACATGTGAAACATGGGACACAGCAAGAGCACATGTTTACATCAGATTCTTGCTGTGCTTCTGATTATCTGCAGAACTCTGAAGCAATTCACATGGTTATTTGAAACAGTCTTCAGGGGTGGTCTGTCCAGTCATAATTTCAAGGTATATCACGTAAGTGATATACCTGTTTCAGTGCAAACAGGCATTTTTATCATCACAAAAGGATTGATATTGTAATGTGAGAGAATAGATTTAATATGAGAGTTTTCTGTAGCTATAAGGAAATTGCAGTAAAATCTTGGATGACAGCTAATATGCCAAAATTATTCATTATGTAGCCATTACATAACAGTTTCACTGAGCAAAGGTTCATTTAAGGTTCACTTAGTAGGGGTGGCTACTTGTAAAAAAAAAAAAAAAATCTAAAGCAAGCTTTGCAACATTCAACTAGTTTCAACAACCATGTCGATTGGAAAGAACAATGGAATTTAAAAGGCAAGAAGCACTGCAACTTCTGTACTATTCTGAGTAAATTTGAATAATTGCACACACCATACCATTTGCAGTATATCGTGGTTGAACACCCTGTGGTGAGTCTGATGAGGGTTTTTAAAATACATGGACAAACATAATACTGGAAAGCTGTGGTGGTGTGTGTGTGTGTGTTGTGCTTGGCTAATGTAGTAACTTGCTCTGTGTTGTATTTTTTGACTAATCACATTCACTCCCCTCGGGATGCAAACTCACAATCTCCAGCATGGGAGGTGGACGCTCTGACCAGTCGGCTAAAACCAGGGCTCTGGTCTGAGTGGCTACAGCATCCTTTTGCTGTTGAGGGAGTGAGGCCCATTGACTACTATTGCACAGCGACTCCTGTTGGGCTCCATCACACTAACTGGAAGTTCAACTTTTGTGCTTCTTCCATTTGTCATGAGTGGCTGTTTAAAGTGAAATTGAAGTTCTTCCTCCCACACAGCTTCCAACACTTCATGTTTCAATTTTGCCCCATTTGTGGTGACAGTCTCACAGCGTTCTGTGTCCATGTGACATGCATAGACATTATAAATGTTATGTGTCGACGCGGGTTGAGGAGCGGACCTGCGTCAGACGGAACCCAGCGCTAAAATAACCAGAAAGTGGTTCCAATAACAAAAACAATTTATTTATTTCCCCCGCTGGTGCATAATAAAGTGTAAAAACTAAAATAGCGTCCTTCTGGTGGAGTGAAGGCTGGCACGCTCTCCAGCACCCAAAAGGATCGAAGCCCGGCGCTCCTGGACTCACCACTACCGCCAAACACCCCCCAGGTGGACACGACAAACCGACTCTCTGCGAAGGATAGAAGAGGTGAGGTAAGTCAGCAGTTACAACTAATATCCTTCAAAAGACACACACTATCAGCAACACATTCAGGTCTGTATTTTAAGCTTTATGCAAATGAGCGGCTTCTCACAACAGGTGGAGGATCACTTGTCCGCACACCACAGCAGTGAGAAGCAAGCTGCACAATTCTCATCACAATTCAAATATACTGCGTAACAAAATACCAAGTTACTATCAACAATTAGTCAAACACTTAATCACCTCTGATGTGTGCTGACAGCATGTGTCCCTCACCCTTCCTCCTTCACGGGCTCGATGTGTCAAACCCAGGCGCGGTCCTCAGCGTCTCACAAACGAACATCACAAGGTCGAGTTCCCGGCAGTTCTGCTTGAATCACACATGACTTAAATGCAGAACGCCATCCAATTATCTGCTTCAGCTGAAAGTCTTTAAGGCTGCACGTGAGCACCATTCACAGGTGCTGCACATGATGTTGATGAGGGTGAAGGACTCTTCAGCCAGCACCTTCTCCACAGACAAATCAGTTCTCATGCCACCTGGAGAGCAAAGAAAAGAAAAGAACACCAAAATGTCCAGCCACATCCCCCAACACACAACAATAAAGAGTAGACGCCGCATCAATCGCATCTGCCTATTAGCGCTGAGGAGCCGTGGGGCCTCCATCTTGGACCGGTCACCCGACCCGCTCCATTCAGTGCTGTTCAACAGGCACAGAGTATTTAATCCATCGCAACTCTCTGAATACTAAACTGATTTTCACGTGTTTTTTTCTGCGAACATCATACATGTAGCTATGATACAGGACAAATGGTTCGTCATATTTTAATATTCATAGAGGCATTAACAGTAATAGAATATTCTGATATAGCCTAGACTGTAGACAGGTATTTTGCAAACACTGTAAACACAAAAATAAATAAATTACGAAGCAATGAGTAAACAAACTATCACAAACACGAAACAAAACCTGAAGCTGACTCAAGAAATAAAAGCAGAGAACTAAGGAACTCAAAAATGGATAAAGTGTGAACGAGGGAAAAGCCACATGAGACAAACAACAAAACACAGAGACACAGAGTACAGATCAAAATGAGGACAGACCACCAGGAGGTCATACAGGAAAGACAGCCACAGAAGGACACACACTAAACACACACAGAGTGACAACCAAAGAAGGTATGAGAAACAACCAGGACAGAACACAAGTGCACCTGGGCTCCACCACACACACACACACACACACACACACACACACACACACACACACACACACACACACACACACACACACACACACACACACACACACAGTCATACACCTCCTCCCACACGCCCACAACAGACTAAACCACACACCTTCACCCACGTATTCTCACGCAGACATCCACAAACACAACCGACAGGGGAAAGGGTGTCCAACACGCTCAGACTACAAAACCAACATAGGACTCAGGAATTGCTCAAATGCACCAGGAAGACACAACACCACTGACAGGTGAGGATGCAAAGGTGGAACACTGGGGAAAGACACACAATTGCAAATGACTTACACTCACAGACACGGTGAGACAGGACAGGTGAGAGAGATGAAAGGGCATTGGTACAAACCCACATACAAAGAGCCCCAGAAACACCTAAAACTAATCAAACCCCAACATGGTATCCTTTATCGACTGACAAAATTTGATCCAGATTACAGATTTTGTGGCCATTTAAATTTAACATTGAAAACTCCATTTAATGTATATTTTACATTATATCTTAATTAAACAGGCCTCAGTCACACTCATATTTGATGAGGTGCAGACTGGCACTCACTATCATCTGACAAAGGTTGATCCGGATTGTGGATTTAATATTGAAAGCTCATTTTGTGTACATTTTGCATTATATTAATCAAAAGTGCCTCAGTCACGGATTTACCTGCTCCACCAAAATTCAAACACACATTATACATACACCCACCCACACACACACACACACACACACACACACACACACACACACACACACACACACACACACACACACACACACACACACACACACACACACACACACTAATGGGAGTAAAGTCAACTATTTTAGTAATTTGAAGAGACAATATATGATTAGGCTACATATAAACATTTACATACATAAACAAAATACTGACTAATTAATACATTACATTTCTATATAAAACATAAAAATAGATATGTTATCAGAGAAAATGAAAATATCTATAGAGTGTGTGTGTATATATATATAATACTCCAATACACCACAAAGACAAGATATTTTAATGTTCAAAATGATAAACTTTATTGTTTGTTATTCGTTTTTGAAACGTGTTGCAGGCATCCTTTTCAAAATGAGCAAATATTTGCACAAAAACAATAAAGGTTATCAGTTGAACATTAAATATCTTGTCTTTGTACACCACAAAGACAAGATATTTAATTCAGTTGAATATAGGTTGAAGAGGATTTGCAAATCATTGTATTCTGTTTTTTATTTACATTTTATACAACGTACCAACTTCAATGGAATTGGGGTTGTACTACTACTAATAATGAATTATATTTATATAGCGCTTTACACAGTGCTAAAAGACGCTTTTCAGAACACGGAAAATAACACAGAACAAAGCAACTTTATTATAGAAAGATAACAAATAAAAATAAATAAGAATATAATATTAAACCTTCACTGTGCGTTGTGATGGAATCACTATGATGACCGGTCCAAGATGGCGGCCGCATTTCTTGCGCCTCAGCAACCAATGCAGCGTCTGCTCTTTATAATGTCTATGGTGACGTGCCTTCATGTTACACTTGCACATATAAAGTGCATGTATAAAGTGCAGCTGTGGACGTCTTTGGTTTCTCTGTGTCCTGTCCAGCTCCACATGTAATATGTCCATAGTTGTCCTACCATTATCCTTCAGGAAGACTTGACCCAGCCAGCAAAGGCAACAACGTTGGTGGAGTAAGGTTTACCCCGATTTGATGAACTTCTCTTGCCAGGAGATTCCCATGATGCAGCACAGGCATCTCATTTGGAAGGATTGGGAGTTTCCTTTCCTCTGTGGGGGCTCTCTACCATAGAGGAGTCCTGTGCTCTCTAGAGGTGGCACCGCCCTGGTTTTACAACCATGAAGATGGAGATTATAACATCCCATGCAGGCAGCATCAGTAATGTTAACTATGACACTGTTTGTACAGAAATGCTGTCACCCTTTTCTCCTCATATTTAATCTTTGGAGAGACTCATAAAGGACACCTCACCACAAAATTAGATCAAATGCAGGGGAGTCACATGATCAGCTAAAGTAGCCAAAGGCCCCCGCAGGCTCATCAAAACAAGAAGCCATCGCTTAAACTTGGTTGTCATTTGGGTTCTTTACATGTGGTGTGATGCAATTTTCTATCTTTTTTACATCTCTCAGCAAATAGAAGGAAGCAGGAAGTAGATTGGGGTTATGCTGTGAATGTTTTTTCCAAAGTCCTTGATAGCGAAGTACACATTAAGATTAGATTAGATGGAACGTTATTGATCCCTTGGGAAGACTCCCTCAGGGAAATTGAGGTTCCAGCAGCATTGTATAGCAGCACACAGGGTAAGAAGTACACAGAGTATCAAAAGTGAAAGTAAAGAAAACGTTTGCAAATATAAATACCAGACATACTGATCAGCACTGGTTTACTGACTAACACTGTTCCTCTCATTCACGACGTCTGTCTTCCTGTTACTCCTCCTCCCCCTGAGTGAGGAGTTGTACAGTCTGATGGCCTGAGGTACAAAGGAGCTTTTCAGTCTGTTGGTCCTGCACTTGGGAAGGAGCAGACTGTGGCTGAACAGGCTCCTCTGGTTGCTGATGACGGTGTGCAGAGGGTGACTGGCATCGTCCATAATGTCCAGCAGTTTATTTAGTGTTCTCTTCTCTGCCACTGTCACCAGAGAGTCAAGCTTCATGCCAACCACAAAGAACATTTGAGAACATTTATATAATGAGAACAATTCAGTCAATCAAAATTTATGCCAATCCATTCACAGGAGTGGCAGCAGTGTGTTTGGTGAATAAATCATACGTGTTCGTCAAGGATGCAGGCACAGTGTGGCTGGAGACAAATGCAGGACTCAGGGACACAGACGTTGGAGTAATAAAAGGCTTTATCTTTAAATACTGCAGAGGTACGGTACACAGAATGGCAGGTAAAGAGGTGGAGGTACAAACAGTCCAGAGGCAGAGGTGTGGTCCAAAACAATCAGAGGTTAAAAAAAAAATGCAGTGTGGAAGAGTACAAGGACAAAGACAAAAGCATAATCCAAAAAATACAGAGTAAGGTCAAAATGCTGTGAGACAACTGGACAGGAACGGCTGGAACAGGCTAACAAGATCAATGAGCTGGCAGCGGAGTGAAGAAAGTGAAGGGCTTAAATAACCAGCAGGATAATCAGGGCGTGAACGAAGAACAGGTGTAAGGAAGGTTCTGTAAGGGGCGTGACCGAGAAACACAAAGGTCGGTGCAAGAGCGTGTGGTGGTGAGAGGAAAAACAAAGCAAAACAAAGCAGACCAAAGCAAGAGGAGTAAGTGATAGAAAAAACCAATGGTGAGAAAGACCAACAAAATAAACGTGAACAAAGCAAAAGGACAAACTAAGAAATAAAGTGACCTACCTACCCATATGGAAAAGATATAGATAAATTTTATAAAGTTTGTATATGTTCTGTCTGGAACTTGTAAGTAATGCATGTGACAGCCAAACCAGATATAAGATCCTTAGTAAATTTGTACAATATGTAACTTATATAAATTGGGAACTTAAAAGAACAATATATGACAGTAATTCCACATACAGAATCCTTAGTAGATATGTGTAATATCAAACTCAGACTTATAAGAACAACACATGCCAAACATAAAGATTTATTACTGGAATTGATGTAACTTCTTGTAAGTTTTTTCTATTTCTTTTCCATATGGATAAAGGGAGAACAACAAGAAAAATATAAAAGACCATAACCAAAACGAGACCAGAACTGAACATGGCTGAAATGTACAAGTAACAACATACAATGATAATAAAATAGCAAAACAAACTATAGGCTAAACAGAAAATAAATGACAAAACAACACATAAGCGATAAACCGAGAACAACACTGATGACAACAGAACATAACTAGATAATAAAACACATAATATAACATAATAAAACAGATAATAAAGATAAATGAGAAACAAAACATAACACAAACCAATGAAAACAAATGGGCAAAAAGGAGGGTGAAAGAAGGGGAGACAGATGCCAACAGGGGACAAATACGTACATAAACTCGACCCTGGCCAGGGCAAAACCTGACAGCGTTATGCTCTGCTTGCAGGTGCATATTGATCAGTCTTCTGTCTGTGTCCTCTTGCTTGTTTGAAATGTCCCTCACTTTGTTACAGGATTCGTTCAGCAGCTCTGTCTGTAACTCCAGTTTGAGTTTTTCTTGAACAATGGTCGTATTCACAAAGACTAAATGCCAAAGTCTGTGCCCTTGTCTTCCAAATTTATCCTGCCTACAGAATTTTTTGCCATCATTTTATACACGTTTGGTCAGTGAGTCAGAGCAGATACAGGGCCAGTTGTAGTGTACAGTCAGTTAGTGGGTCTCTTAGGCACAGATGTGTTACATTTGCAGCTTCTTAACCCTCAGGAGTCCAGAAACAGAAAAAAAACAAAACAAAAAAAACATTGCTTTGTACTTGCTGGAGAGTCCATGGGCCCCAGAGGGTGAGTACAGAGGTGTGCATGCGTGTGTGCATGCGTATCCAGGGTTGCCCATAAAAAAGTTGTAGGAATGACCTTTTAGCAGGAAGGTGGTTGCATGCAAACATGTCATAGTAAAGAACTCCTGCTGCTCGACTTTAAACGTGCATGCACTGTGATGTACATGAAAATATCAGTTATCAAGAGTAGCTTATGGCAATGAAGCTGATATATTCTAATATTCATGTAACATTTTCCTGTTTCCAGGCCCCAGGGGTCTCCTCTCCTTCAAGCTTCATCATCGGCATCATTTTTCGCTAATGCTGTGTTTACTCTTCAGTTTGGTCCTGCTACTGGCCTCAGGTGTCCATATGCAAGGTACAGTGCATTTCATGTCCAGTACAGTATTGATTTCTAGATACCTTTATATGCATTGGGTTGTCAAGGACCATTGAGGGTCGAACTGTTTCAGATTTACAGGAGATGCAGAAGATTTTCATTTAATTTTTTTTAATGTCCCATAAATACAGTGCATCTGGAAAGTATAAAGATTTATCCTGAAGGAAATTATTTTGCCAGATCACAGAAGCAGTAAACAATGGTTCGTTAAATATACAACTGCAGAAAGTGTTAGTAGTTAAATAGAAAAAAAAGCCAACAACAATACAAGTTCAAAAAGCAAATGTAGTATAGTGTCTAAAATAATAAATAAAGTACAATAAGTACAACAACTTTATGTGAAATAACTGGAAGATATATTGCAAATGTTTGAATAACTCTGTTCATTATGTTCGTTATGCGGGGGGGAGAGTTATACAGTCTGATTGCCACAGGTAGGAAAGACCTCCTCTGTTGTTCTGTGATACAACTCAGAGGTCTCGGTCTACGAGTGAAGGTGTTCTGACAGGATCTCAGTGTGGCGTGTAGGGGGTGGGAGGTGTTGTCCAGGATGCTGAGCAGCTTCCTCAACATCCTCCTCTCTGACACCTCCACCACATACTCCAGCTCAACCCCCAGGACAGAGCCAGCATTCCTGATGAACTTGTTGAGTCTGTGTGTGTCAGCTGCCTTCAGCCTGCTGTCCCAACACACTAAAGCAGGGGTAGGCAACCTGTTCCAGAAAGAGCCATGAGGGTGCAGGTTTTCTTTGCAGCCACTGACTCCACCAGGTGATTTCACTGATTAACTGATTCCATTCCATCCTTCCCACTGTGGCCAAGTGCTTGCTCATAGGGGGTCGTTTTGACCGTTGGGGTTTTTCATAATTATTGTATGGCCTTGCCTTACAATATGGAGCGCCTTGGGGCAACTGTTTGTTGTGATTTGGCGCTATATAAGAAAAAGTTGATTGATTGATTGATCTGCTCAAAGTGATATTAATCAGTAAAATCACCTGGTGGAGTCAGTGGCTGCAAAGAAAACCTGCACCCTCATGGCTCTTTCTGGAACAGGTTGCCTACCCCTGCACTAAAGTGTAGAAGATGAAGCTGCAGACCACTGAGTGATAAAAAATCTGCAACGTGTTTCTGTAGACATTGAAAGATCGGAGCGTCCTGAGGAAGTGCATTCGGCTCTGACCCTTCTTATACACAGCATCTGTGTGTACAGTCCAATTTATTCTCTATGTGGACAATCAGGTACTTATAGTAATCCACAATGTCCACCTCTGTTCCACTGATAGTAACTCGGTTCGGATGGGTTTTCTGTCTTCTGAAGTCCACCACCAGCTCCTTCGACTTAGATACATTGAGCTACAGGTGGCTGAGTCCTCACTACTCCACAAACCTGTCCACCACACTCCTGTACTCAGCCTCCTGATCCCTGCTGATGCAGCCCACAATGGCAGAGTCATCTGAAAACTTCTGTAGGTTGCAGGACTGTGACCAGAACCTGAAGTCTGAGGTGTAGAGTGTGCACAGGAAAGGAGACAAGACCATCCCCTGTGGTGCCCCATGCTGCTCATGACAGTGTCAGATGTAATGTCCTGAAGGCGGCCTGTGAGGTAGTTGGTAATCCAGGCCACCAGTGGAGCATCCACCTTCATGTTCAATAGCTTGTCACTGAGCAAGTCAGGCCGGATGGTGTTGCACGCACTGGAGAAGTCAAAGAACATGACTCTCACAGTGCTGCCTGCCGCTTCCAGGTGAGCATAAGCTCTGTGCAGCATGAAGATGATGGCAGCCTCCACTCCCTTGTTAATCTGGTATGCACACTGCAGGGGTCCAGCAATGGTTCAACGGCTGTGCAGAGGTGCCTCAGGACGAGCCTCTCCAGTGAATTCATAGCATGTGATGTTAGGGCCACAGGTCTGTGGTCACTAAGTGTGTTGGGGTTCTTCTTTTTGGGCACAGGGACCAGACATGAGGTTTTCCACCACTCAGGAACAACCATCTGGCTCAGGCCGAAGTTGAAGATGTGCTGGAAAATCCCACACAGCTCCACATCCCTTCAGCACTCTGGAGCCGAGGCCGTCAGGACCCACAGCCTTTCTTGGACACAGACTACTAAATTCTCTTCTCACATCCTCAGCAGTGATGGTGATGGGAGAGGATGGAGAAAGCCCCGGTTGAGATGGGGGTGTAGGGGGGCTGATGTGTCTGGTTATGAGCAAGTGGAGGCATCGAGGAGAATCAGAGTGTAGGCGAGGAAGGGGAGTGGGTGCAGGTTGGAGGAAGGAGGGGGGTAGTAATAACAGCGGTGTGAAGTGAGTGCACAGGGGAGGGGTGCAATGGGAGGAGCTGGGTTAGGGTGGGAAGCATCCATGTAGTCAAATCTGTTGAAGAACAGGTTTAGCTCATTGGCCTCATGTAGCTAGGTCTCCTTCCATCGTCTGGTCCGCCTTCTTACCATGACCAGTGATGGTTCTCATCCGATTCTACAGCTTCCTTCTGTAACTGTTCTTTCCCTCTGCGATCTCCCTCTGTTCAAACTGCACGCGCTTCAGCTTCTCTCTGCCTCCACTCCTGAATGCAGCCTTCTTCCTGTTCAGTGTCTCCTTGATGTTTGTAGCACTTCACTTTTTCCATATGTCACAGTGTTATTAGTATTCACAGTGTTTCCCATGGCACTCAGAATTGTGCCCAGGTGCATCCTGTTTCTGCAGATCTTCCTTGATATGTTTCTACAGCTTAACTGTAGTCCACCTGGGGTAAATTCAGTTGTTTGGACATGATTTTGAAAGGTACACACCTGTTTACATATATGCTTTGAAGGTTGCAGTGAGCACAGTGGCCTTCAGAAGTTTGGATCCACCAGGAGTCAGGACTCTTCGTAGAGCTGGCCACCCATCTAAACTGAGGGATCGTGGGAGAAAGGCCTTAGTCAGGGAGATGACCAAGAACCTACTGGCCACTCTTTCAGAACTCCAGAATTCCTCTGTGGTGAAAAGAGAACCTTCAAGGAGTACAACCATCTCTGCTGCAATCCACCAATCAGGCATGTATGGACGGAAGCCATAGCATCCCACATAGTCATGGCATCCCACCTAGAGTTTGCCCAAAGGCACCTGAAGGACTCTCAGACCATGAGAAATAAAATTCTCCAGTCTGAAGAGACAAAGATTAAACTCTGTGGTGTGAATGGCAGGCATCATGTTTGGAGGAAACCAGGCACCATCCCTACAGTGAAGTATGGTGGTGGCAACATCATGATGTGGGGATGTTTTTCAGTTCAGGAACTGGGAGACTAGACAAGACTGAGGGAAAGATGAATGCAGCAACGTACAGAGACATCCTGGATGAAAACCTGCTCCGGAGTAACTTGCTCTTGACCTCAGATTGGGGCAACGGTTCATCCTTCAGCTGGACAATGACCCAAAACACACAGTCAAGATATCAAAGGAGTGGCTCCAGGACAACTCTGAATGTCCTTGAGTGGCCCAGCCAGAGTCCAGACCTGAATCTGATTGACCATCTCTGGAGAGATCTGAAAATGGCTGTGCACTGACATTCCCCATCCAACCTGATGACACTTGAGAGGTGCAGCAAAGAGGAATGGGCACAACTGCCCAAAGATAGGTGCATCAAGCTTGTGGCATCATATTCGAGAAGACTTGAGGCCATAATTGCTGCCTAAGGTGCATCAACAAAGTATTGAGCAAAGGGTGTGAATACGTATGTACATGTGATTTCTAGTTTTTTTTGTTTGTTTTTTTCCGAAATTTGCAAAAAACAACTTTTTCATGTTGTCATTATGTGGTGTTGTGAGTATAATTAAAGCCTTATTCCATTTTGGAATAAGGCTATAACATAACAAAATGTAGAAAAAGTGAAGCGCTGGGAATCCTTTCCGAATGCACTGTATGTACATGGCAAAAGATGTACAAGATGCCAGTGAGTCAAAGCTAGAATTTGAGCAGTATGGTAGGTCAAAATTCATATTTTATTTACATGGCATAAATAAGTGTGCAGGGAGCAAAAGCATTGTTTTTCACCACCTAATTAGTCATAGCCATGTTTTGGGTGTGACATGAAATAAAGTAATCAGATTATCTTCTGTCATCATCACCTTTAAGTCACAAGTGCACCTGCATCTATCACATTGCTGTTTAGATGGCAAACTCTGAAGTGAGAGGTTTTCTGGTGAGGAAATGATTCTGCAAGTGGAACCAGCAGTACAGCGATGTGGGCAACACAAAATTTCCTGTCAAAGTACCACAAAATGCTGGAAACCGTGCCAAGCCTAGTGATTGTTTTGAGACTTAGATAAACACTTGGTACATCCACTGCAATGTATGAAAATACAATGTGAGTATTGTGGAATGTCTTCATTGACCACCATCACCCCATGCACCAGGTCAGGTCAGGTCTGGGAGGATGCCCTGTTATAGTCATTCCTTCCAATACTCAGAACTGCCTTGGATCCTGGATGGCAACCACCTGGGCAGACAGCCAGTCCATTCCCACCTCTCAAAAGGAGCCATCTACCTACTGTAGCCAGGTGAAATGTGGACATCCCGTGGTTTTTTCCAGTTGCTGAGGTCCTCACCACTGAGGCACTTGCATGCTGGATCATGTCCAAAGGAATAGACCACATGGCTGCGTTGTGGCAGCTGATGTTCTGTCACAACATAAGAGGTTGTCTTTGCGTCTCCCTATGTAGCTGTTTGACAAAAGTCATTCCTGTGCTATGATCCTCAAAAGGGGCATAGTATCAAAGGCATTCAGTTTTTGTCTTCAGCCACTGATTAGCATCCGAGTATCACAACTGTACAGTGAGCCGACACAGGACCCTAAAAACTTGGGCCTTCGTTTACTACAAAGGTATCACTATCATCAAACACGTCTGTCCAGTGACCTCATGCCTCCATAAGTTCTTCCCAAATGTCCTTTAAGAAATAACTGCATGAAGAAGCTTGATTTGACAATGATGGTGCCAATCATCATTGGCACCATCATGTATTTACTCTGTCAGAGTAAATACATCAATCGTCACATTGTTAAATTTGCTGATGACTCTGTCATTGTGTCACTTTTAAATCATGAAGACCTCGAGCATGGTCCTGTTTTATCAGATTTTATTGACTGGTGCAACACATCCTTTTTAGATATCAATGTGACCAAAACCAAAGAAATGGTTATTCATTTTGGCAGGTCACTTTCTGTTCTCCTTCCAGCTCGCATAAATGACCATTGTGTAGAGCGGGTCCAGGAGTACAAATACGTGGGGACCATCATTGATGATAAACTGTGCTTTGAGCCCCAAGTGGATGCAGTTTGTAAAAAAGCCAACCAGCACATGTTTTTTTTACGGAAACTTCGGAACACTTCCTTTATGAAAATATTTTATTCATGTTTTATCGAATCTATTTTAACCTTTTCTTACATTTGGTGGTTTGATTGTTTGTCCATCAAGCAGCGAAATCGTCTTATGGACATTGTGAAGGTGTGCTGTAAAATCACCAGAGGCTCACTTAACGATCTTAATGAAATTTTTATGGTCACATGTCTTAAAAAAGCTAAGGCTATTATAGCTGACCCTTCTCATCCTCTTTGGCGTGAGTTTTCACTGCTCCCATCTGGCTGCCATTATGTTGTCCCTCGGTGTAGAACTAACAGGTTTAAAAAGTCCCTGATTCCAAATGCTATTCGTTGTCTCAATGCACATTTGTAAATGTTTTAGTTGTACTGTTGAGTTTGTAACTGCTGCTGCAAACAAATTGCTCCACGGGGACAATAAAGAAACCTTGAACCTTGAACCTTGATTGTTGTTATTTATTGTATTCTTTTCGATTTTGTGTCATTAAAAGTAAGACCAAGGACAGAGTATTTTTATAAGCACTGTACATTTGAGTAAGAGAACATCATTCTGTTGAGCGCTGAGGATCATGCGGCAGCAGTAGAGATCAATGGTGTCTTTCATGCTTCCATTTTTCAATTTTCCCTTTTACCCTCATCTTCCTCTTCTTCGATTGCCCCTCCACAAAGTACAGACAAAATGTACCACACTGTAACACATCCTCTGACCCAACTTTTAACCTTTCAGCCTCAAACAGTTTCCAGTTCCTGTTTCTATACCCGACTAGGACAAGGCATGCTTTGATGGAAGGAGGAGCAGCTGGAGAGGGATGTGGATGGAAGGAAGGAGATTCATTAAGAACATTGACTGCAATGGGATCATGAAAGACAGTGCTTGTTTAGGAAAAACCCTGCTTGAAACTGTGGTGATGAATAAAAAAAGATGTATGAATATAATTTGAGAAGAAAATTAAAGCATAATTTTCTAGACTAGGATGGATCAAGAATATTGCACTGATTTAAGAAGAAAGAGATATACTGCATCTCAAGTGTGAAACTTTTATTTTCTGTTGACATAATTCAGACGTTTCTGACACACACTTCCCTTGAAGCCTGAATTGTTACTGTTTTTGTCTGAATGCAAAGGTCGTCTGAAGCTAACAGTTTTGTCAGAGGACAGACTACAGATGAAATGGAAGGAGGCCGACGGACCCATTCAGGGTTACAAAGTCCGAGTGAGACCTATCTCAGGTGAGATATCCACAGCTGTAGTATTCAAAGCTCTGCTCTGTGGGATCTACAGATCATACTGTTTCAGTGTCATTTGCTTTCTTTTTGAGCCTCTTCCAAGAGCTAATTCTTGAAACCACTCAACACCCTTTTCAGATAATGTTTTAAATAATTCAAAGTTGCAGTGACGTAGTTCTTGGTTCTAGATTTCACAGCTTTGCAATTACAATCCAAAAGTGATTTTAATGACAACTGTGCAAGACATCACCCTGCAGGAGCACACAATAGAGGACAGACTTTGGGATGACACAGTAAACTGAAATGGAGTAGCAAAAATATGAACACTGGACAGATGAAAAAGGAAGGTAATCGATGACATACAGCAGGACACCGAAAAGCATCACCACCAACAATGATACAAAGACGACATGAAAATACTAAGAAAAATCCAATACTCGTGCATGGATAAGTGATGAAACCCCACTGCAAAGATCAGACAGACATATGAATTCTTTTGCCTCACTGACTGATTTGGTATCAGCCTTTTTCACTGAGACAAGTCTACACCTTGATGTTCTCTTTTCAATTATCCCATCAGTGGGAATGTTGGGCTATATGTGTTTTTTTTTTTTAGCTGCAACATTTCTGTCATTGCCTGTTCTGTCAGTAACCTCAGCAAATGGTCACCTCACTGACTGGTTCACTTGAGGTTTTTCCTTATCACCTTTGCCGATGTGGGTGCTCACAGTACAAAAGCCCTTACTCATGTATACCACCTTGAGGTAATTCCGCCTATAATTTGGTGCTGTATGGAGTAAATACGCGTGAACTGAATTGAGACAAACAGAAAAGACAGAAGGGGAAGAAAGATTGAGTAAAGAAGTGACTGGAGAGGAAACCAAAACTTAGAGACTTTATTTGCCATTTGTACTTCCTCACAAGGTTTGGATACATAGGAATGTTTGTGCAGAGCTCTTGAGTACATAAATATAAAAAATACAAGGTATAAAATTATATAAGGTATTACCCGATGCTCCTAAAAATATATATTACAAAGTACCAGGTTTATGATGATTGTGAATACCAGTTGTTGCAAAAACAATCAGAGTTGATGCTGACCACCAGACGAGGCCAAACAGCACTTGAGTGGGTGTACATTTAACAGACAACAGAAACACAGGGTTCAAAATACAGATCTAAACACCAAAACTAACAAAATACATAAAAAGGCTAACACCACTTACACAGCGGGGCATACCATGATGATAGATCTCACACTACTGTCCCACAGTAGTACTGTCTCCCACTCACAACAAAGGAGGTTGTGGGTTCTTGGATGAGCGGAATGCTTTTTAGTGTGTGTGTGTTGTTCAAAGTGAACCACGGATGAGAGCCCGTTCCATAAACTCCACCTGTGCTCTGAAAACTGTTAAGATAGACACACACAGAAGTTATTGGGTGCATTAAAATCTACAAAGGAGTAGCATCCTAATTTGAGCTGTTCAGCCTCTCTCGTGTCATGTATCTGTGGTTTCATCCTGCTTCAAACCTGCCATGATTGTTTTGGTTGAATAACACCAACACACATCATCAGTAAGTGCTTTGAAAGACATGCAAAGGATTTCATTAACCTCCGCCAAGGAGGTTATGTTTTCGGTCGCGTCCGCTTGTTTGTTGGTTGGTTTGTTAACAGGATTACTCAAAAAAAATCCTCAACGGATTTCAATGAAAGTTTTACCAAGGGTGTATCTTGGGCTAACTTAGAAGTCATTAAATATTGGTAATGATCCGGAACACGATCCGGATCCAGTAATTTTTTAAGGATTCTTTATCATTGCAGGATAGGGCCAGTTTCAACATTTTTGCATCTAACTTCATGAAGACGGGTCACAAAGGCTGAACAAAAATTAAGTTACGACACAACAATAATTTAGCATTTGTTTCTCCTCATTGAATAAACTTGTTATTAGAAAATTTTAAAAAACGTGTAGTTCATGCAGTTTCTCTTTATAAATACATTTGCTGAAGATCTAAGGGTTTAACCCTCTGGGGCTGACGCCGTTGTACGAGGGCTGTCAATAAAGTTACGGTCCTTTTTATTTTTTTCAAAAACTATATGGATTTCATTCATATGTTTTTACGTCAGACATGCTTGAACCCTCGTGCACATGCGTGAGTTTTTCCACGCCTGTCGGTGACGTCATTCGCCTGTGAGCACTCCTTGTGGGAGGAGTCGTCCAGCCCCTCGTCGGAATTCCTTTGTCTGAGAAGTTGCTGAGAGACTGGCGCGTTGTTTGATCAGAATTTTTTCTAAACCTGTGAGACACATCGAAGTGGACACGGTTCGAAAAATTAAGCTGGTTTTCAGTGAAAATTTTAACAGCTGATGAGAGATTTTGAGGTGATTCTGTCGCTTTAAGGACTTTTCACGGTGCGAGACGTCGCGCAGCGCTCTCAGGCGGCGTCATCAGCCTGTTCAAGCTGAAAACCTCCACATTTCAGGCTCTATTGATCCAGGACGTCGTGAGAGAACAGAGAAGTTTCAGAAGAAGTCGGTTTCAGCATTTTATCCGGATATTCCACTGTTAAAGGAGATTTTTTTAATGAAAGACGTGCGGACGGGTCCGCGCGTCGGGACGCAGCCGACGCAGTGCGGCGGCACAGGAAAAACACCTCCGTGTTGATAACCATTTGTAAAATCCAGGCGGCTTTTGATGGCTTTCAGTGGAGTGAGTATATGAGAAATTGTTTAACAGGCAGGACATGTTCCAACTTATCCTTAAGGCTTTCAACAGAGGTGTTTTTCCTGTGGCGGAGCGTCGCGGCGGCTGCGTCCCGACGCGCGGACCCGTCCGCACGTCTTTCATTAAAAAAATCTCCTTTAACAGTGGAATATCCGGATAAAATGCTGAAACCGACTTCTTCTGAAACTTCTCTGTTCTCTCACGACGTCCTGGATCAATAGAGCCTGAAATGTGGAGGTTTTCAGCTTGAACAGGCTGACGACGCCGCCTGAGAGCGCTGCGCGACGTCTCGCACCGTGAAAAGTCCTTAAAGCGACAGAATCACCTCAAAATCTCTCATCAGCCGTTAAAATTTTCACTGAAAACCAGCTTAATTTTTCGAACCGTGTCCACTTCGATGTGTCTCACAGGTTTAGAAAAAATTTTGATCAAACAAAGCGCCAGTCTCTCAGCAACTTCTCAGACAAAGGAATTCCGACGAGGGGCTGGACGACTCCTCCCACAAGGAGTGCTCACAGGCGAATGACGTCACCGACAGGCGTGGAAAAACTCACGCATGCGCACGAGGGTTCAAGCATGTCTGACGTAAAAACATATGAATGAAATCCATATAGTTTTTGAAAAAAATAAAAAGGACCGTAACTTTATTGACAGCCCTCGTATACAACGGCTGAGAACAAGCTTTACTAAATTATAAATAACTTTTTAATGATATGAGATAAAAACTTACTTTTGTTTTTGCTGAAAAGTTAAACTCTGCCGACTTTCGAGCCACCGTCCACCATCTTTGTACTCCTCATAGAAGCTGTGTGATGACGTGAGCAATGTGAGTGTCCAATTGGAATTGGTTCACCGTCACATGGTTTTCCAAAATCCAATCGTAGGGCAGATTCACCTCACGTGACACACCAAAGATTGTTTTTAGGAGTGATGTGTTACTAGTTGGCCCGCTTTAATAGCCCCCTGGCTGCTCCAATGCGCCCTGCGCCATTACGCACAGCGAAAGTGAAAGTGAGCAGACGGAGCAGACGGAAAGCCTCTCATACAATCTCACGTGCTCAAACAGTGTGTGAATATCAGGACTGCTCGACTAGTTTTCCTGTGAATGTTACTGGATAAGGCTGTGGCAAGCTCTCTCGCTCCGGCGAAAAGTACTATTTATCATATCAATGGAGCAAGGGGGAGGGGCTGCTCCTCAAACTGAATGAGCCTCAAAGTGTGAATGTTGCTTTCAGAGCAAGAGAGAACAAACACACAGTCAACTTCATAGTAGAAGTCTGTGATGTGACCTTTGTGTAATAGCAGACAAAAATTGCTTTGAGATGAAGACAAACACAACGCATAGACCATTTTGTATATATTGTTCAAAATGTGCATTTGTGTTTATTGTTTGAACCTTTTTGTTGTACAGACTTTCACACAAGAGCAAGAGCGGGGTAATTTGGGTAAACTATGAAGGTAACCTTTATAGTTTGCTGTGTGTTTTGAATAAATGTGTGTGGAAAATTATTTCTGCTTTACTTTTTCCTTTCTTATTTCTGATTGTAAACCTGTATTTCACTGATAAAACACAACTATAGCATATTTATTTTGAACGTACAGGTTGTTTTGAAAAAAAGAGACATACAACTTTATTGTGGTATGCAGGGAGAGCTGTTAACAGCAATAATAATACATTTATGCCAGGCGAGTGAACTGTCCAAAAAATGCCCTCAGACCCCAGAGGGTTAACCACTGAATCTGAAACATGACGGTAGATGCATGAAATGACGTGGAATAAGTCTCTTTGCCAAAGGGTATTCCATGTGACGTCAGTGACCCTATGGCCTTGGCGGAGGTTTGCGCTCCCCGAGTGCTTCTAGTTTGTAATGAGTTACCCATCACTCAAGAGTTCTTCAATTTTAGGAAAGGGGCAACAGCTCCACAGATGATGCCTTTCTGTGGCACTCCACACTGCACTTGCGCACCTGAGGAAAAACTAACATTTGTATGAGAATGCTCTTTGACTACAGCTCAGCATTCAATAACATAATTATGTCTAGACTTAAGCTCAAAGAACTTGGACTCAGTCTTATCTCCTGATCCTCCTATCAAGCAAAAACCAGAAGGTGAAAAGGGGGACTGTCACCTCAACCATTGATCCTTGTTAGAGGTCCCCCTAGGCTTTATGCTTAACCTTCTCTTCTACTCACTTCACACGTCTCACACAGTTTCAGCCTGGTGATTTTTTTTTTTTTTTTGCTGGTGACCTGACAGGCTTGGGCCTGATTGCTCTCCTGTGAAGATGAGTCGGCCTACAGGAATGAAATTCACACACCCTGACACGTTGGTTCAAACGGTGCAATGTAAAAGATTAGGAATCTAAAACAAGCAAAGAATTTAAAAGGAACGAATGTATATATAAATGAATACTTGACCAAGAAAAATTCAGATTTAGCAAGACAGGCACGATTTTTAAGAAAACAAAACAAGATACAGGCTACATGGACATTTAACTGTAAAGTTTATATTAAATTAAATGGAACACCTGAAGAAGCTAAAACCTTATGGATTAAAGATGAACATGATCTTAGTAAGTTTAACTGATGTAAGTTGTGAAGTAATACATAAAGAAATGTACTGGTTGATTGTGATGATGGAGGAAAATCTGTATATAATATAATGAACACGGTTAATAATCAGTTTATTTCTGCCAAGGAGCTCTGTTTGGAAACATTTAATTATAGTCATCCTGCCTCTCGCCATTTTGAACTTGAATCAGATCCAGATTATTTTTTTAGTGACAATATCGAGCGACAATGTAATTATTTTACAGAAGAACAATTTAATGATTATAAAATTAAAGATGGAGATTTTTCAATAATACATTTTAATAGTAGAAGTCTTTCTCTGAATTTTTCAAGGATAAATGATTGTTTAGATACATCTAGAAAAAGTTTTTCAGTGATCGCTATATCAGAAACATGGTTAACTGATGTCAATCAAGATCTTGTACAGTTAGAAGGTTATCAATTGTTTCAGGTAAATCGACAGAAGAGAAGAGGCGGGGGTGTGGCATTATATGTAAGGTCTGATTACAACTGTAAATTAGTTCACAATATGTCATTCACAGTTGATAATATCATGGAATGTGTTACGGTTAAAATTACATCCATAAATTCAAAAAATACGGTTGTTAGTTGTTTATACAGAGCTCCCGGAGCAAATATTTATACTTTTGAAGAAGTAATTATGGGAATGTACAACAAAATAAATAAGAATTCACATTTATTTATCTGTGGTGATTTTAATATTGATTTTCTAAATCCTCACAATCATCCACAAACCACTTCATTTATAAATTCTTTATATTGTTTGGGAGTATTTCCGACCATCATTCATCCAAGTAGAATAACTGTGAATTCAACAACCCTTATTGACAATATTTTAACTAATGTCATATCTGGTAATCTCAGTGCGGGATTGCTGGTAAATGATATTAGTGATCACCTGCCAGTATTTACTGTTTTTGCATCACATGATTGAGTGTTTCAAAAGGATTGTAATAGATTGAGTAGAAATGTCACACCAATAACTGTTGATAATTTAAGGGTGGATTTATTATGCCAGAATTGGAATGATGTTTATGTTGATGATGTTGATGAATCTTATGATGGTTTTATTTCTATCATTTCTAAGTTATACGATAAACACTGTCCTCTTGTTAACAAGATATATACTAACCAATACAGCAATAAACCATGGATAACCAAGGGTCTTCAGAGGGCATGTAAAAAGAAGAACTTACTGTATAAACAATTTATAAAATCGAGATCAAAGGAAGCTGAAAGTAAATATAAAATATATAAGAATAAATTAATTCATATTATGAGATTTAGTAAGAAAAGATATTATAGTGACTTACTTGTTAAAAATAAGAATAATATAAAAAATACATGGAATATTTTAAATGAAGTAATAAAAAAGAACAAAAATGGTAGAGATTATCCTTCTTTTTTTCTTTCCAATAATACTGTGATAGAAGATAATGAGACCATTGCTGACCATTTTAATGAATATTTTGTCAATGTAGGTAAAAATCTTGCCAGTAATATTGATTCATTGAGCGTTAAATCTTTTGAAAATAAGATAACATTTAATAAATCTGTGTCAATGTTTGTTGGTGGAACAAATGAAAAAGAAATAATTGATCTGGTGCAGAATTCTAAAAGTAAGAAATCAAAGGACTTCAATAATTTGGATATGGCTTTGTTGAAAAAAATCATTGATTGTATAGTAAAACCTTTCACTTATATTTGTAATATATCATTAAGTTTTGGTAAATTCCCTTCACAGATGAAGATAGCCAAAGTAATACCTTTGTTTAAAACTGGTGACAAACACACTTTTTCAAATTACAGACCTATCTCACTTTTACCCCAATTTTCTAAAATATTAGAAAAAAAATTTGTAAAAAGACTGGATATTTACTTACTAAAGCATGAGATACTCTGTGAAGAACAATATGGATTTAGAAAATCTAGGACTACTTCACATGCATTGATGGATTTCGTGGAAAATATAGCGACTGCAGTCGATAACAAGCAATATACAGTAGGTATTTTTTTTTATTTACAGAAAGCGTTTGACACTCTCAATCATGAAATATTGCTAACTAAATTACAGAAATATGGAATCAGAGGATTAGCATATGACTGGATAAATAGTTATTTACATGGTCGGTATCAGTATGTTCAATACAATAACATTGATTCCAAACTTCGGGAAATTACGTGTGGGGTGCCCCAGGGTTCGGTGTTAGGTCCTTTGTTATTTATTTTATATATAAATGATATATGTTATGTGTCACGGGTACTGAGGTGTGTTCTTTTTGCAGATGACACAACTGTATTTTGCAGTGGTGATAATCTTGAACAGCTTCTGGACACGGTGGTAAACGAACTGGATAAATTTAAGGCTTGGTTTGATGCTAAGAAATTGTCACTTCATCTTGGGAAAACCAAATGTATGATTTTTGGAAATAAACTTGTGCCTAAATGTAAAAGTGTAACCATTAACAATATGGAAATACAGATAGTAACTGAGAACAAATTTCTAGGTGTTATAATTGACAATAAACTCAGCTGGAAACCTCATATAAATTATATAAAATTTAAAATGTCAAAATCTATCGCTATCATGTACAGGGTCAAGGACATATTGTCCCAGGATGGGCTACTCAGATTATATCATTCTTTAATTGTACCATATATGACATATTGTATCGAACTCTGGGGTAACACTTACAAATCAAATACCAATCATGTATTTCTTTTACAAAAACATGCCATCAGAATCATCTGTAATAAACCTTATCTTGAGCCAACGCATTCTCTGTTTATGACTTTAAATTTACTGAAATTTAGAGATTTAGTGGATTATATCACCATACAAACTTTGTACAAAGCTAATAACCAGGCCTTGCCACTTTATGTCCAGAGCCTGTTCAAGATCAGGAAATCTGAATACAGTTTACGAGGATGTATGGTTTTTAAGAAGCCTCCCGTACGTACTAATGTCAAGGGTTTTTGTGTTTCAGTTAAAGGGGTGAAGATTTGGAACAAATGTCCTGTGGAAATTAGATTATGTAGTTCTTTAGTCTGTTTTAAGAAACATTATAAGAAATTAATAATTTCTGGATATAAAGAATCTGGTAACGGTCTCCAGGAAGCAGGGATATTGGATTTGAAAAGTGCATAATCTGGGTGTGGGTGGGGTCAAAGCAGACCATGGAGGATAGAGTCCACTCTTGAGAGGTTCAGCAGGTTCAGGTTCCTCAGATTTGACATAACTCACAACCTGACCTTGGATAGGCACACTGACTGATCCTAACCTTCAGCTGGAGTTTGTCTAAATCTTATCTTCATTCAAACCCTGGCTCAAAGATACACATTCCTGTAATATTGGCTTTGCTTGTAGTTACTCCATCAGTAGAGGTATGAAGAGGTATGAGTTCTTACTGCCATTGTAGTTTACTTTGCCATATTTCTGTTTTCCAGAGGTGCCACAGCCAGAGTTGATGCTGACCACCACGCGAGGCCGAGCAACAGTAGCAGGACTGGATTCTCATCAGGAATACACCCTGCAAATCCTCATTCTCAATGGAACAATGGAGAAACTCCTTGCAAAGAGGCGATTTACCAGTAAGAACCAGTTAGAATTTAAGAATTTACCCCATTTTGAAATAAGGTTGTAACCAGTGGTGGGCACAGTTCCGCTAATCCACTAATTATCGAAGCTAACATTTTCATTAGTGGATTAGCTTTCCAGATAACTTTGAAAACCATCAGCAGACCAATTAGCTTCAGATAAATTTAGTTCTGATAACTTTTAGAACGCTCACATATTTTTGCGGGCATAGTGAATAAAACTTAACAGATAATCAAAGATTTCAGACATCCATGAATGGTAGAGCTCTATCCTCTGCAGGAAGAGGAGAGCTGACTACCACAGAGAAAGGAAGAGGGAGGGAAGAAAAAAATTAACTAATGTACCCATAATGCAATGTGCCATGTGTGTCTAAACGCTAAAACCTTAGTGCATTACTTTAAAGCTAAAACATATAGCTGATATTTTCACTTTGTAAAACGACAGACGCGATGTTCATTTCAATAGCTTGTCCATAATTAGTCTGTTTAAAATTCTAATCATAAGTCAAAACTGTCTGCCGGTGCAAGACTCTAGTGAAATGACCGGCAGGTCTGTATGGAAATTATCTTTTTTTTTTCCCTCTCTCTTTTCTGTCTGATCATCAGGTCTCTTTTGGTGAGAGAAGGCCAGTCTGAGACAGAAGCGCTGACTCGTTGTGTCAGTAGCTGCTGTGTACTGAAGTCAATACTGAAAGTTATCGGTTTAGCTTTTATCTGTAACTTCCGCTAAACCTTTTAGGGATTTATCAGTTCAGATTTATAAAAGTAAACTTTTCAGTTAGCGGGTTAGGGCTGTAACATAACAAAATGTGGAAAAAGTGAAGTGTTGTGAATACTTTCCGGATGCACTGTGGTCCTGGTGTTGTGCTCAATTTGTCCTGCTGCCATATTTGTCATGTCCTGCTGCGAAATCTTGTGAGGCTTTCAACACTGCCAAATAGCTTTGAACACTGCCAAAGTCATCCTCCTGAGTCCTCTATTGATCATGAAGTGAAGTAAAAATCCCCCCTATCCAAAGCAAACATTAAATTGTACGTACTTGAGCAAGGAAATGTAAACTCCAGTTCCTGTGCTAGGAAAGGTGACGGTCTAGTTGTTAAAGGACATGTCGCACCAAAATCATAACATTTTAGATTTAGGCTGTTAGCGACTATCCGATGATCCACCGGGATTAGTTTGTACACTTCCGTGTCCGGTTTCAAAGTATACGGCATTTGCAACAAACAGCTATGGAGACTTCTGGAAACAAAGTACTCAAGTGTTTCCAACAGCGGTGACATAGCTTTTAGAGATGTCCCAGCACACGCTTGAATGGACTATATCTGCTAACATTAAGAACTGAGCCACAGATTAATTCCAAAGTTTACATAAGTGTGATGTCATGTGATATGATGACTCGTTTTTAAGTGATAACTGTTACTTTTGATGCAGTCACAGTAAAAGCAGCAGCCGTGAGAACATTTGATGCACCTGCACGGCCATTAGTCATAAATGCAGCCTGTTGAAAACAAAACACTTAGAAGTGTTGTATATAACTGCGAAAATTCTAAAAATGTAAATTTGTGTGATCAGGCAGCCTGTGACAAATGTCACGGAGACATTCCACGTTCACAGCAGCAGTAAAACAGCTGAGAGGTGCACGTTAAAACAGCGTGCTGCGCCACACAAACACATTCCACATCAAAATTCCCACCGTCTCTCTCAAAGTAAAATAAAAATAAAACCAACCAGCTCCACTGAGGAGAACTTTATGACTGAACATGCCACTCACCCATTTGTAAAGATTTCCAAATGTAAGTCCACACCATCAAAGAAGCCTTGTGCGTGATCGCCAGTCTGAAAATGATAGAGGTCCACTGTAAGTCTTCACTCATGGATGGCCCGCCGAGAACATGTCCAGCTCCACTACAATTCCTCACATGGATCGCCAGCCAGAGAACATGTCCAGGTCCACAAGTCCTCAGGTACGGATCGCACGTGCAATCACCGGCCAGAGAATGTCCAAATGCAGCTCTACCTTCAGCTGAAGCTCTCACAATTGTGGCACGTTATATAAGAAGGACACTATGTATTTTGACTGTAAGAAATACATCTGCATGTCCAAGCAGCCTGTGAAAAACGTCATGGAGATGTCCCACGTCCATGTTCACAGCAGCAGTAAACCAGCATCCTGTCACACAAACTGCAGCATCACCACACAAAATCTTACAGACTCTACAAACGTTCAGAGTTTCAGGGTGAAGTGTGTCGTCTACTGTCTGTTTATCCTCTGTAAATCTGAGCCATCACTTTCGAATGACAGCTCAGAAGCTTTATCGGATGTAGCAGGTTTGTTTCAGTTTGTCTGCCGGTCATCAGGATGCTTCGGCTTTTACTAAAATGTACGTCACATGTCAAGAAATACAGAGAATTGCCAAACTAACTTTCCGGAAATGTACCTACTAATGCTCAGAGTGAGAAGAATAATTACCAACAAAAATTCATCCGCGACCACTAATTCTTAGTGTACGTGCGCAGAGAGACTTACAATCATGAGTACTGTTGTGTTGTCTTAACTGGGACGTTAAATAACGTACGACATGTCCTTTAAACATTGGGCGTCAGACCAGAGGATCCTCGGTTCAAAACCCAACCCACCAGAAAATCACTAAGGATTCTTGGGCGAGGTCCTTAATACCCTATTTGCTCCTGGTGTGTAGTAAGCGCCTTGTATGGCAGCACCCTGACATTGGTGTGTGAATAGGTGAATGCGAGGCAAGTGATCCTTGCTCGTTGTTCTCATTTCTCTGTTGTCATCATTACAAAAATTCCAAAACAATTGTACAGCACTTTGAGCTTCTGATGCAAATGAAAAAGTGCTATATGAATGCAGTCCATTTACTGGGCTGTGTTCCAAGCATTGTGCCACCTCAAAGACCATCAAATGAATCAGAATGACTAATCTGACGACTCTCCGTGCATACACATGAGATTTCGCCATGCGCAATACCAAATATCGGGACATATTTTGATGGTGACATCTGTGGCACGACATTGGGCCACACTGGATTACTTTCACCCCTGCTTCCATTGTTTGCAGTGTCAACCCAACCCAGCAGCTGATAATGCCTTTCTACATACACAATAAAGATCTCTCACTGCCCTTGATTAAAGGGCAGTGAGAGAGTAACAAAAATGTGCTGTATGTGCCATCCTTTTTTGAAGATGTGTTTGTCACTTTTATTATCACGGATTAAAACAAGAACACTCAGAGCACAACACCTTACATGTGTGACACATTCATGCATTTTCACTCTTTGTGATTCAGTAATACAGACGGTTGCCCAGTTCCGGATCACCTTTTTTAAAGTCCCGCTATACGGAGCCATAATGCAACTGAATGTACTTTATTGTGTATTGTTGTATTGGGTATTTGGATGTTATTTAGCTGAAAAAGTCTGGGTGGAGTAGCGCTTCTACTTAAAGTGTGAAGCCACTTTATGTGTGGTGCAAACATTTGCTAGAAACGGATCACTTTTGCCAGTTCCGGATCACAACACTCTGTGTCACTTTGGGTTCATTCCTGGCATCTGGCTGGAGCCCTTCTAATGCAGAATGTTACACACTGTACCCGAGAAAGTGTTTTGAACACAAAATGATAGAAATTATACTTATTAAATGAGAATTTACTTAGTTTCGAAAAGCGCCGTTATACATTTTTACGAGCAAAAAATGAAGTGTGGAGGTGAGATTTCTCACGAATTAAAAAGTAAAAGCCCCTACATTCATGCCCATTCGTGATTTTGAGATGAGCCCCAAAGTCCACAAGGCTCACAACTACAGACACGAGGCTGCTGCTTCAAGTGATCCGGAACTGGCAAATTTTTGCGTCGGAGATAAATGCGTGCAGAAATTAAATAGCAAGACATAACACACTGACATTTTTTACCCAAGTAAGTAAGTGTTTTCCCACTCTAGAACCAAAAACACCGAACGGCTAACTCACCTTTGCTAGGTTTTAGAGATCGTTACTTTAAAACTTGCAGGAATGAGTGAGTCAGAAAAAGCGCAGACACCGGGATGTTTTGATTCCTCTGCTGATCACAAGGATGGCTGGATCCGGTCGAGCTTGTAGTCGTTTGTAGACAAAACATCAATCTGTCCATTGGTACCAAGTATTAACTTATTTGTGTTGATAATGAGAAACGGCGGCACAAAAACTACAGCAGTGATCCAGAACTGGGCAAGTGACTGTACCATTAAGGCATGAATCTGCAGAGCCTTGATTTTCTTCAGTTGTGTCTAAAATTGAAATGGACTGCTTTTATATAGAAGGTTTCCATCTATATCAGAAGCTCAAAGCACTTTACAGTGATGCCTCACATTCACCCATTCACACACTGATGTCAGCATGCTGCCACGAAAAGCGCTCACTACACACTGGGAACAACATGGGGATTAAGGACCTTGAACTGCACGACTGTTTTACCATGTTTATTCCATATTAGCTCCAAACTGTACGAGTTAACCTGTTATCATCTTCAATTTGATGGTTCAAGGTCACCTAAGGTCAAAAGGTCAAGCAATCAATGGAAAGGTGATATGACTTTATATGCGATGTATTTGCAAAAACAAAAAAACAAACCAAAAAAAAAACAAGTTTTTTCATGTTGACATTATGGGATCTTGGGAGTAGAATCACATCATATATATATATATATATATATATATATATATATATATATATATATATATATATATATATATATATATATATATATAATATCGCCTTTGTTTTAGTCACACGACCTTTGACCTTAAAATTCCAAACTCGCTGATGATGGTGACTGTAAGAATGTTTATGAGTTCAATCATACAAATATTTACAATTGTACAAATACAAAGATGCAGCATTCAAGCTTTCACCTCCATGAAATATTTGTTACATTGAAAGAATGGAAAAACATTCATTATTTGCTTTATATAACGGCAAAATGAGAACCTTGTTATTTGATATTTTATTAATTTATAAACAACAGAAAAGGGACTTACATTTTGGTATTCCATTGGTGCTTAACAGTCTAACACAAACTTTAAATTGGAGTCCAAAATTGCGACGATGTCGTGCACTGACTTTGGGTACTTTAAAAAAAGACATTGTGTAGTTCCTCTGTACAGCGAAAAATCACACCAGACATTTCTCCAGCTTTTCATCCTAACAGCTCTTCATGCCTCCAGATGGCTTACAGTGTAGTGGATTTGTTTTTAGGTAGTCAATGTGGCAAGGGAAAGGGAAGTCTGGGTTCCCCTGCTGGAGCTGTTGGTCCGCGACCCGAACCCGGAAAAGCGGTTGAAGATGAGTGAGTGAGTGATTTTAAGTGATATTATTATTATTTTAGCAGCGTGAATTAGCTCATTCAAATTGTCGTCTGCCAGCAAAGCAAACTCCACCATGTTTAGCTAAATGCTGCCCCCGGTAGTGTGAACACACAGTGGACGGGGTATAAAATAGCACATTTCATATAGCACTAAATTGTTTAAAAAAGTCGTCTTTTTTTCCACTAGATTCAGTACAGAATCACATCACATTAAAAATATTATCAAGAAAAACTGGAATTTACTACAATATGATGCTTCTCTGGGTAATGTGTTTTTGGAACCCACTATATTCAGCTTTAAACGTGCGCCTACTTTGAGCGATAAACTTGTTCATAGCTACTTGCCAGCACCTTCAAAAAAATACTTGGCTTTCAGTCAAAAGGTGTGGCAGCTTTAAATGTGGCCAGTGTAACCATTGCTCTAATGTGGTTAAATGTAATACATTTTATGATACACATGGAGATAATACTTATGAAATACAACATTTTATTAATTGTAAAACTACTTTTGTGATTTACAAATTAGAGTGTCCAGTCTGCAATGTGTTTTACATTGGCAGAACTAAACGCCGTTTACAGGATAAAGTCTCAGAGCATAAGTATGCCATAAGAACTAAAAATGACAATTATCCTATGGCTCGTCATTTTAAGGATAAACATAATAGTGATCCTTCTACTTTAAGGGCTATTGGCAATGATCACATACCACAAACTATAAGAGGAGGCAATAGGATAAAACAGCTGAATCAACGCGAGACTTTTTGGATTTTTAGATTAATCTAAAAATCTTCATTGAGACCCGGGTCTCAATGAAGATATAAAATATTGCCATTTCTTTTAAAGAGTTTATTGTCCTAGTGATATGCAATGTATTTATATGTTTGACAGATTTTTGTATTGCTGGGCAGACACTAGGCCCATTTTTGGCCACTTTTTTTTTCTTTTTTTTTCCAGCTTTGAATACCCTTTATCTGACTTTGTTCTCATTGGTTAAGTGATGATCCAATTGTTCACACCTGCTGACCCACCTATTTTGAGGTTTTTAATTAAGACTTGTCTCAGAATGAGTGTTCACTTCCTGATGAAGGCTTCTAGCCGAAACGCGTTGAAGAAGTGCATTTTTTAATTATGATTTGCCCATAAAATAAAGGCATTTTAGCTTTTTTATTAGATGAGTGCCTTGGTATCTAATGTTTTCATTATCGGATTAACTTTTCAGATCATTTTGAATAATTTTTAGACCGCTAACATATTTTTGCAGGCGTGTTGAACAAAGCTTAATACTTACAAACATTTATGAAGTCTGATATCAAAGATTTGAGTTGTTAAGTTGAGTTGTAGGAGATGTACAGTTCTATCCTCTGCAAACAGAGGAGAGCTTGTTCCAGAAGAAACCGCTCTATCCTCTGCAGGCAAAAAGAACTGACAGAAAAAAAAAAATTCTTTTGACCCAATACTGATTTGCTGGCAATATCACCCAAGTCATCCATAGGCATACAGTTTTAACTTATGGTTAAAATTTTAACCAAACTGTTCGGACAAGTTATTTAAATCAATGTCACGTCTGAAGTTTTATAAAGTGAAAATATCAGATATATGTTTTAGTTTCAAAGTAATGCACTAATTTTGAAGGTTCTAGTGTGGACATGGTGTGTCTAGTGCATTATGGGTAATCTCAGTGCATTCACGACAGGAGAAATGCATTTGAGACGCTCTGATCAGGCTCCACACGGACAACAGTATTAAACCCTTTGTACATTGTGCCTAAAACTCTCATGAATATAATCCCTTTGACATCTGTCTGTGTTTGTTACAAAACTACAGAATTAGTACATTATTTAAAATTAAAAGATATGTGTTATATTTTAACTTTGTACAAATGACAGAATTGACATTAATGGAGTTATTCATCCGGATTCATTCGATTTGTAGAATAAAAACCATAAACGATGCTACAGACATACTGTGTGTGTGTGTGTGTGTGTGTGTGTGTGTGTGTGTGTGTGTGTGTGTGTGTGTGTGTGTGTGTGTGTGTGTGTGTGTGTGTGTGTGTGTGTGAGTGTGAGTGAGAGACTGTGTTTAATAGTCACCATAGGTGTATCTGCAACTAATTTCTCAAAATAGACATTCAAAATGGGTTTGACCTTTCAAGGTCAGCCAAAGTGAAAGATCATGTGACCAATAGAAAGGGATGTATTACTTCATATTAGTGTAACTATAAGTTTATTTATAACCAGTCCCTCAAATTAACATTCTAAATAAATTCTTTACATCAGTAGTCAGTTCAGAATTTGATGATGGCTTCTGACCTTCATTTAAGTGATATTATTATTATTTTATTTTTTATTAATTAAACCATTTTTTCCTTGTGTGAACCTCAGTAATTCCACTAAGAAGGGCTACGTATTTGTACATTCCTCGGATTAATAAAGCAAAGTGTACGCATGTTCCTCTTTTAACTGTGCATACAGGCTTCATCTTGATCTGCACTCCCACAGCTGGCCTTTTTATGGATGGTGGTATGCCCTGAATTAAGTACTTGCATATGAATATATTAGTTGGCTTCACTTATCTCTCAGTAAATACAGTGGCAAGAAAAAGTATGTCAACCCTTCAGCTATTGCACATCTGAATGTTGCAATGACATCAAATAAAGAATCAGGCTTCTGTATTAATACGTATATGTGGCGGACATGAATGAGCGGAGCTCTTCAGCATCTCACCATGTCATTTAGGGCCTTCAGACTTTTTTTGAGCAAATGCTTCAGGGGAGCATTAGCATGGCTAAAATCTTTCACCTTCAGTGGTGGGGGCTCCACCCCCCAGACCCCCCTAATTACAGCCCTTTTAACCCTCTGCCACTTTAAGCATTTTTTTAGATATAGATGTAAATTAATATTAAACTTTTCAGCTAGTTGACAGTAGGGCTGTATAATCTGGCCAGTTACCATATCTCAATATTGTCAGATCAATATGATATATGATATGACTATGATTTCACACAAAGTGCAGCACCAGTGAAAATTAAACATTCTTAAACAAAATAGTAATAATACCACACTCATTTAAACACTCATCATAAGGTTAGGAAACAGTGCCCTCCAAAAGTATTGGAACACTTGGTATTTCACACATTGGAATTTGTTTATGCAAATACAAAAAAATATAAAATACAAATACATTATTATGCAAGTACATTATATATATTATGCAAATACAAAAAATATAAAGAATAAAAATTTCTAAAATTATCTTCCTCAAACTCTGAAAGCAAATCTCTAAAATGTGATAATACCTGTAAATAATAATCAGTTTTATTGCCAGTTTTCTTCAGACATGTCAGGGGATGAAAACATGAACATTTCCAACTCACTGAATATGTCTTGAACTTTATTTACATCAATTATGAAGAAATACAAATGTTTCTTTCACCAAAACATCAAATCTAGGCTTTCATCTGAGATGTACTTTAGAGCAAATTGTAGCTGAACTATCAGGTCTTTTTCTTTTAAAGAAAATCCTCCTCTAAACCACTTCATCAGGAAGGTGTATTTTATATTTTTAATTATTTGATATCAATTTGTAGAGATTTGTTTTCAGTTTGAGTTTAAGGTAGATAGTTTTAGATTTATTTATCTAAATTTGTGTCACTCAGACAGCAACATTAAGACGTTATTTAAAAATAAGTTGCCCGGAATTAAAATGGCGACCATGCCTCCTTGCCGGGACATGGCTCAGTGCAACCGCGTCCTCTAGTTCTCATTTATTAACCTCTTTGGATGACGTCCAAGTGGAAAAACAGGGAGAACTTCATTAGTTTTTTTTTTCTTGACCTGAATATTGAGGTTTGCTGACTACAGTAACAGTTTCAGTGAAATTTACTTAAAGCAGCAGCATTGTGCTGTTATACTTGTTTTCTCTTACAAACCAGCGTATCACACTGGGATCAGTCCGGTAAACATTGTGCCTGATATGTGTACATAAGGTGCTAATGTTTTCACCACATCACCTTCTTTTCCAACATTCAAATTGTTGGTGGAAAACTGACCAAAATTGTTGCTGATTTTCCATGCACATTGTTTCCATTTGGTACGAATGTGTGGGAAAATGTGTAAAGAAATGTTTCAATTTTATTGATTAGCAGTGGGATTGGAACTTGCCTTTATTGTCCCTCAGGTGGTCTCAGATATTTCTGTCCCAAATATCAACACTCTATTGTTTCCTAAAGCAGACATTCAGCTCTGTCTCTCTGTTTGTGGGCTCTTTTGACTTTAACCGTATGATTGAGTGTTGCACAGTTCTGGGGTTAAAATGGGTTATCAGTTGCATAATGAGCGACTGTAGTGACTTGTAAGCGGCACAGGCGAGAGCAGTTTCCTGTGTGGAGTAAAGCTTGTCCAGGCAGGCCAGACATGTTGACTTGGATATTTGTAACATTGTGCGTCATGCTGCAGGGATGGCAGTCTGGGAATTCCTTCTTACGCTTTGATTTTACCCCCCTCCGGGGCCGCTTCTTATCTCAGACTGCTGTAGAAGTTGGTAGGTCAGTGTATTTCCTTGTACATTTTACCCACAGTTTGTAGTTTCTGACCTTTAACTCATGACCCCAGGCAAGGCTTTTACCAGTGTTTTTACAGTAAAACAGGAAAGGAAGGGAGTGATATGTTGTAGTAAGGGGATTCATGTTCAGTCATTACACCAGTGCCCAGCGGCAACACATACTGGCGTATTGATTTAGGGCCTGTGTGTCTGTTCTTCTGTCTGTGTGTGAACAAAATAACCCCAAGAGTTTTGATCCGATTTAGACCAAACTTGGTGAAATGAGTGGATTTTAGCTAAGGATGAAATTATTTCATTTTAAGAACTGAATGATTAAATATCAAGGTTGCAAGCCAAAGACAATATTTGGGCCCAATGCTTACAATGGGGGATATCTAGAATACTGATATAAATCATATATCGTCTTTGTTTTAGTCACGCAACCTTTGACCTTAAAATTCCAAACTCGTTGATGATGGTGACTTTAAGAAATTAGCTCAAGCTATGTTACTGTGCAGTCATATACCACAGTTCTGTTAATAACATGAATATTCTGTAAAAAAAAAAAAAAATACACCCCCCCCCCCCCAAAAAAAAACCAAAAACAAAAACAAAAAAGATCTGCCAGGGTATGTAAACGTTTGAGCACAACTATATTTATTTATTTATTTATTTATTTTTTACCTGGAGAAACAAACACAGCCCCTTGTGTTCCAAAGAGGTTTCCCATCCAAGTACTAACCAGGCGCCACACTGCTTAGCTCCTCAGATCTGACAGGATCAGGCTGACACAGAGATGAACCTTTGGTATATATTGAATGAAAACTTGAATATATTGAATGAACCTTGAGAATATTGAATGAACCTTGAGAATATTGAATGAATCTTGAGAATATTGAATGGAAGCTTGAATGTATTAATGAACTTTGAGAATATTGAATGAACCTTGAGAATATTGAATGAACCTTGAGAATATTGAATGAACCTTGAGAATATTGAATGGAAGCTTGAATGTATTAATGAACTTTGAGAATATGGAATGAAATCAAACTTGAAATTTTGTCTGAAGCTATATAAGCCTTTTGATCATTCTCATATCTATGACACTGCAACAAAGGACACGCGCCTAAAAATGTCAGCATAGGAAATATATCAGTACTTTATTGAATTAGGTTTTTTTGGCTGGAGCTAATCAGATTCCAGGTGATGTCAATACTTTAGAACATACAACACGGCAATTTGAAGATCACATTTCAGTAACTGCACTATTCCTAGTTATTGTGAGCAATCGAGCCCCACAAAATCTTGCTGAGATAACTTTATGTAGTATTCTTGAAGGTATTTATATGGCTAACACAATGGCCAGCAGGTCGTCGACCAAACAGAGTAAAACTTCTTCATCAGAAGAATGACATTCCGTTAAGTTACCTCTATTACTTTGGGCAGCGCATGCACTTACTAAGGTGTCTTCATTACTTAAGATTGCTGCCACAAAGTTGTCTGCTGAATTACTCTTTTTGCTGCCATGAACCTGAGCTGGCTGAACTGCAAACAGCAGATGGCAGGAGTGGGTTGAAATTTGGTTCCAAATTCACAAGTTTCATTCAATATACATTCAAGTTTCCATTCAATATTTTCAGATTTTCTTGTTTGGCATGCCATATATATATATATATGTGTGTGTGTGTGTGTAGAAACATGTCAAGGATGATCTGAGCTTCATGGCAAAGGGTGTGAATACTTGTATAAATGTAGTTTCTTAGGTTTTATTTTTAACCCTCTCATCACTCATCTTCAACTGCTTATCCGGGATCAGGTCGCGGGGGCAACACGTCTAGTCGGCTACCCCAAACTTCCCTTTCCCGGGCAACATTGACCACTTCTGACGGGGATCCCAAGGTGTTCCCAGCCCAGAGTGGAGCTGTAATCTCTCCACCTAGTCCTGGGTCATCCCCGGGGTCTCCTCCCAGATGGACGTGCCTGGAACACCTCCGTAGGGAGACACCCTAGGGAGGTTTGTTATTTATAACAATTTGCAAAAATCTAAAAAAAAACTTTTCACGTTATTGTTGTGTGTAGAAATTTGAGGAAAAGAATGACTTTCATCCATTTTTGTATAAAACTGTAACATAAAATGTGGAAAAGTGAAGGTGCACTAGTTTTCTATCTATCAGCAGATTAATATATAAACAAGATAATTAACCATTTGTAATAGAATGTTTCTTCTCCATTAAAGCTCCTTAACCTCCTAAAAACATGCACATTAGTGTCTGTTCCCAGGCACCTGACCGTGGCTGACCACTGCTCCTAGTGGTTGAATTGTGCCTAACTGTAATTAGGATGGACACATTTCATGGTATGTACAGTGACAATAAAGGCCTTTCTTACATCTGCAGGGCCGTATATAGGAATGTGAAAGGGAGGTTCAAATCCTTGAGTTGGGGGTCCAGTGGGCCGCAGGGCCCCCGGTGGGGTCGAGGGGCAACGCCCTTGTGGGGGGCTCAGGGGGGCAAAGCCCCCCGAAGCAGAAGCTTTTTGAGGATTTCGAGGGGTAAAAAGCTACATAAATTTCATTTGAAACCCAAAATGTATCATTTTAGGAAATACATTTTTATACACAAATAGTCCTTGCTTGGGATTGGATCAGTTGCCATAAGAACCACCCAGGAAGAACCAAGATAACATTAATGCAAACTTTATACCTGCCTGTCGGTTGCGAATGACGCAACCGACAGGTGTGAAAAAACTCACGCATGCGCACGAAGGTTCAAGCTTGGCTGATGCAAGCGCACATGATTCAAATCCATATAGTTTTTGCAAAAAATAAAAAGGTTGGATAGTTTTCTAACAGACCTCGTATTTAGCAGTATTAATATTCGCGTTTACATTATGAATATGTACGTATATGTACATTATGTATTAAAATAGCGGTATTTAATTTGGCGACCTTGTTTAACTCGCAAAATTCGCATAATAAATCCCACGCGAATATTTGCACCTTTACAGTATTTGCAACAGGAAGGAGAAACTCCCTTTATTTCTCAGCTTATACATACAAACATGTTTTTACAAACCAGAAAAGTGTAATTGTGTGTCTACATGGGTATTTACAAGCCTACTAATCTGTTTGATATCAGAGGAGGATAGGGACCAGGGAGCAAAAATTCTCAACCACCATGGGAAAAGTTTATCTAGCAGTTTCCCCTTTCATCACATAAGGGATTACTCTGGCAGAGGAAACTGAAACTTGAGGGTGTGTGATAATAGCTGTGTAACAGTTAGTGCTTGTTGCTTATTATCAATGAAAAGAAAATACAGAACATTGATATCCAGATCAGAAAAAAATCAGCAGAAAAAAATCAGCAGAATTCTCGGGGGGTGGGGGGGTTCGGTTGAACCCCCTGAACCCCCTCTATATACAGGCATGCATCTGCATCCCACATTTGTGTGGTCAAAGATGTTTCACATGAATTTTCGATATCTGGCTGGGAATCTTTGTTGCATGTCAGCTCTCTTTGTCTCTCCTGCAACAAAATACAGACATTTGACCACTTTGTTAATGCAGGTATTTCATCTCCCTTGTTTTTCCTTTTTTGTTACCACCATTTGTGAATACCTGCAAGCAGCTAGTATGGCAAAGTAAACTTCCTAACAGATCTCTAGTTGAGATGTGATTTTTATTTTTATTTTTTTTAGTCTGCATCATTGAATGTTCTTGACTTGTCCTCTTCAGTTACAGAAAACAGAAGTTACGAGTATGTGATTTGTAGTTTTTTTTTAAAATATTGTGGATATATATCCATTTGATTTTAGAAAAAAATCTAGTTTTTTTCCCCACAAACATTTGACTTTCTGTGAGGTACTAGACTTCTGCATCACAGACAGTATTAAAAGCATTATTGTGTGATTCCACCACTAAAGTTGCACCTTCTCTTGGTCTTCTCCAGTGAAGGGTCTGCGTGAAGAAGAGGTGATCCGTAGCGGTAGTCGAGAGCAGAGAAAGAAGATGCTGCCTGGTGCGTCAGGATCAGGAGACTTGGATGATGTAACAGAGGCTGTGATGGGCCTGCCAACAGTTATTTACGAGGACACTATGGTCACCACCACTACTCGTGCAGGTAGTGCACAGAAACAACCTGGTACGATTGCAGTGTGACTGTTTGGGTCAGTACAGCACAAGTTCACACCAAGCCTCATTCATGGTAATTACCAGTGACACAAATCAGTTTGTGTATAACTGCAGGCTGGATCAGGATGAATGGTCACATCCAGGAGTCGTTCATTGAGAAATAGCAGTTTGGGGCTTTAGGCTTCTGAAGCCCATAACTCTCCTGGTGCCATGTCAAGATTTGGAGCCACCAAGCTGTATTTCTACCAGACTGATGATAAGCTGAAGAGCTGGTTGTACAGAATGCATGCAGTTTTATGGTGCAAGTACCAGCTGAGTAAACCTTGCACACCGATCAGTACACAACTGACATCTGCTGCCAGTAGAATGCAATTCTTCTTCCCCTGGCTGAGGGTTAAAAGCTGCCAAACTGATAAGCTAAAAATGAGCTGGTAGACCACATGATCTCACCAGAGGAATCGGAATTTGAAATACAAACAGTCCTTGGCAATGGACATGGCATGCAGCTCACCAACAGCAAGGAGATAAACAGTATTACTAGACAACGGTCTCAGACTATTTTGGTCCAAGGGAGGGCAAGGGCCATAGGCATGCCCCATGAAGGCACTCATACAATGTGTGAGGCCTTAACCGGAAAGCATCTGTCAAACAACCGAAGGTTAAGGATGCCAAATAACCCCCCCATCCCCCAGCTGTGACACGAGATCCCAGGTACTCTGTGGAGAAGCTGATGAATCACAGGGAACAAAGGAGTATTGTGTGGTTCCTTCAGTCTGTCCTGTGAAGTGTCAGCATGAGCAATGGAAGAGGTGGGAAAGCATATATAGGACATTCTCGTCCTGTCGGTTCACATGATAAACTGTTGAAATGAACAAGGACATGTTTTCCATCTAAGAAAGGAAGAACATCAAATTCTCCTGGCTGAGGATCAAATTTAATGTGTCTAGCTCTAACACATTTATGTGCTGGAGCTTGTGTTGAAGGCCCCAGGTGCCCCTGACGGCCGTTTGATTCCACACCGCCACCCAGCCTGTGACATGGGATCTCGGGATGGATACTCATTTCAGATGAGTATCCGCTAGGGATAAAGCATTTTTGACGGGTACGAGCATGATACGAGTACTGTCTTCACACTTCTTCACACTCTGCGGTTGGCCAGTCACACACAGCGCCTGCCCCTCCCTACACAGACACGTCTCTCTGCAGCCTCTCGCACACACATAGACAGGGACTGATCTCTCTGTGCTTGACTCTATCTCATGTTGCTCTCTCAGTACTCCTTAAGATTTCTTCAGCTCGCCTCTTTTTCAGTTTGTATGATATTTAAAGTTACTTGATAAACTTGTTTTGTAATGTACGCGGTGCTTTTGACAAGACAGAGCTGAAAATGGGTTGTGTCGCGTCGGTCACAGCCTCCACTTCGGCCGGGTTTTGTATTTTTTTTTCTTTTTAACCATTTGTTTGCTCTTTGTTTTGTTGGTGATATAAAGTCAGTTGGAAAACTTTGCTCATACTGAACGCGGTACTTTTGAGAAGAATACAGTGAACAAGGCTGACATTTCCCTGTTTGCCATCACTGGATGTTTGCATTAATCACCAAGTTCACACAGATCATCAAAAAAATAGTCTTGTACTTACACACTTACACACGTACACACATATCGCTGAACACACAAAGTAGCCAATATTAATATTTTTATTGAATATGGCTGCATGCAGTATCTGACATTTTCTCACTGCAGTTCATAAAAATAAATTGGTCATAAATTGAACAACCTCTCTCCCTCCCTCTAACACAGTTACTCAGTCACACACACGTACACACGCAACACCTTAATCAATATTGTTTAACTTTGTGTGGAAAAAAATGCGAAGAACGTTAGGTAGTAAAAATAAATAAATAACTGAAAAAAAATCACAGTTTGATCATAAAATTTAAAAAAAAGTTGTGTTGAGACAACTTTTGTTCATGCATACTTAGTTCATAATTTCTGACGACATTGAATGTCAATTCTGAGGCTGTTCTGTTATTCATTCATACACTTAAGAATATTCATGTTCTGAGTTTATAAAAACAACTTGTTCCATAAATAGTTCTTTTACTTTTGTGATCAAAAACATTGAATGTCAATTCTGAGGCTGTTCTGTAAATATTCATTCATACATTTACGAATATTCATGTTCTGAGTTCCTAAAAATCTTGTTTTGTAAATAGTTCTCTTACTTTTGTGATCAAAAACATTGATTTGAATCACACTTTTGAGGCTGTTCTGGAAATAGTTTTCAAATAAACAATAAATATAGCAACTTCTGATCAATCCAAATCAATTTCACACTTAAAATAATGTACTGATTTAAGCCGCAGCCATTTTGGGTTAAATCATGCCCACTTCCGGTTTACGCTCCTCCTACTACGAGTACAGATAGGGATACAGATCATTTAGATGGTTGAAAAGATACAGATAAAGATAGTGGTGTACTTGCCCATCCCTAATGGCATCTGTTAATACTCTGACCCAACAGGAAGGACTTGAACCCAAGGGTACACTGCTGCACAGATACAGTATGCCCTGCTTGTCCGTGGATCTAGGGAATGAAGGCATTGGCTCAAGACTTTTACCTTCCTGTTCCAGTGTCTCTTGAGTTTGATGTCCCAGACTGTTGACTGAAAGGACCCTCAAAGGTTCACCAGTTGTTGTTGCTGTTAATTTTCCTAGCAACTGGAGGAAGAGTCTGGAGTTCAGCTGTTCACCTCTCTGAAACTGTGAGACAAGACTGAGAATGTCATCCATACTCTGGGGTGAGGGAAAGGTGCTCACTGATACCAAATCAAGGCCATCACAAATTACAACAATCTGCTGGGTGGGAACTATTTAAAGCACTTTTTATATTCCTAGTGAGTCCTATCAGGGTCATGTGGGTCAATAGAGCCATTGTGTCACAGACTGCCTGCTGTCTGGAGGACATACAGTTGTGGAGGGATGTTTCATAACACTTACCATGGGCATGAATGTCATAGTAATTTTGGGCTACTAATGATGTCCTTGACCTGTTCTTTTGTCAGGGTGGAATGATTGTACAGCATCTATAATATGTATATTTCGCGGACATGAACGAGCGAAGCTCTTCAGCATCTCACCATGTCATTTAGGTCCTTCAGACTTTTTTGAGTAAATGCTTCTGGGGACCATTAGCATGGCTAAAAACCTTCAGCCTCAACTGTGGCTCTCTTAACCCCCCCCCCCCCCCCCCCCAAAGCGTTTTTCTTTAATTACGTCTCACATGCCTGGGAAGTCCTCACCCTCTCACTTAGATAATTCAGTTTATTTTCACACTGTATTTAAGTCCTTCACACTTTATTTTCAATAAATGCTTCTGAGGAGCATTGGCATGACTAAAAGCCTTCAGTGAAGCTCCCCAGACCCAGACCCCCTGCCTACAGCTTTCTGCCATTTTAAGCATTTTTTTTTATGTGGATGTAAATTAATATTCAAACCTTTCAGCTCATTGACAGTTTGGCTGAACAATATGGGCAAATTATTACATCTCAGTATTGAAGCTAAATATTATATCTTCATCGATATGATATACGATATGACTATGATTTCATACAAAGTGTAGCAACAGTGAAAAATAAGCATTCATAAACAAAACACTAACAATACCACACTCATTTTGCACTAATCATAAGGTTAGGACACAGTGCCCTCCAAAAGTATTGGAACAGTTGGTATTTCACACATTTTAATTAGTTTATTCCATTTCAAATCCAAGAAATACAATTTTTTATTTTAATTAATTTATATCAAGTTTTAGAGATTTGCTTTCAGTTTAATTTTAAGGAAGAGTTGTAGATTTATTTATTTATTTTGTATTTGAAATAGCATAAACAAATTAAAATGTGTGAAATACCAAGTGTTCCAATACTTTTGAGGTTAATTGAGAAACACTCAGTGAAATGCATTGTCTTGGTGTCACTCAGAGAGCAAAATTAAGAGGTTATTTAAAAATAAGTCCTTCAGACAGCGAAATTAAGAGGTTCTTAAAAAAAGTCCTCCAGAGAGCAAAATTAAGAGGTTATACATGTTTTATGCAGAACAGAGGAGGAGTAAATTAGCTGTATTTCTTTCAGCCTGAGCATTCTTCACTTTATATCTCATATAAGCCCACAGAATCAGTTGCTGTGTGCTTGTTTTATTCATCTAAAATCTCCCGAGAGACACGTGTATATATAAGACAACCCGAAATAAAGAAGAAATGCCACTTTTAACAACTGGGACCTCATTTCTGGCATAAAATACTGTCATTTATTCACCAATGTAACTTTGGTGTCATTAGGAGTCCGTGGTTCAGACGATGTGTTTAGGTTCAAATCTGGCTTGAAGATTATTCTTCTTCTACTAAAGTGGATTCGAACTTCTTGTGGTACACAGTGCCAGTGACTGTACAGGAGGGACCTAGCAGTCAATATGTGTCACCCATTTCAAAATGCAGCTCTTTTCAACAAGACTTGCAGTGCCGTAACATGTCAATCATCTGTGTCCAATCAGAGGAGGCAGGGGGAGTCCAGTGCCACCCTGACCCTGGCTCTAGTGCTGCCCATGCCAGGAAGTGCTCGACATTTGATATTTCCTGTTTCACTGTGAACTCAAAATTTGACACTTCCTGTTTCAGTCTCAATTTGCCACTGAATTCCCATGAGATGCCATGAGATCTCAAGTGTCATCCAGGACATGTTCAACATTTAACATTTCTCTTTTTTTAATCACAAAAAGGCTACTTTACTTTAGCTAGCAGTGTAAAAACTTTTTATAAGAAAACATTTGACATTTCCTCATTCACTGTGGACTCAAAATTTGGCACTTCCTGTTTCAGTTTCAACTTGCCACTGAATTCACGCGAGATTCTATGAGTGTGGTAAGTCATCTTTATACGAGCGAAATGACGCGCAGCAGCGCGAAGCTCGCTCATGGTACACTGTGGCCCAAACAGGAAGTGCCAAATTCTTAATCCGAAGTGAAACAGGAAATGTCAAATGTCAAACACTTCCTGGATCGACAGATGAGATCACATGGAATCTCGCGGGAACTCATTGACAAGCTCACCGAGGTCCTCAGGGCCTTCTACAGCAGGAGAGTGTCCTGTCCTGCTGCCTCCCTGTGTGGTATGTTGGCTGCACGGTGGCAGAGAAGAAAGCGCTGCAGCGGGTGGTGAAGTCTGCACAGAGGACCATCGGATGCAGCTTACCACCCACTGGGGACATCAACATCTCCAGATATAGAGACAGAGCCACCTGCATCCTCCAAGACTCCACCCACCCTGCGCACAGTCTGTTCACACCCCTTCCCTCTGCAAGGAGGCTGTGCAGCATCCAGGCAAAAACATCCAGACTGAAAAACAGCTTCTACCCGAACGCTGTCAGACTGTTGAACAGTTCAACATCCACCACCAAACTGTGAACATTGCACTACATGCACATTGTCACCTTCTTAATACTCTAATGCTGCTGCTGACCCCGTGCCTTGTATATATATTCTATGGCCACAGGGGTGCGCATATTGCACATTGCAAAAGTTTATACTGCAAAAGTTTATACAATAGGTTAGGTTTAAAAAAATTCTCTCAGTTAACTACACCAAGACCTGGAGAAACTGCATTTCGTTCTGCCTGTAAGCGTCAAGTGACAATAAAAGTGAGTCTGAGTCTGAGTCTTAGACACTACACTTAAAAAAAACCAAACAAACAAACAAACAAAAAAACTGGCCTCTTGAATTTTTGATAGGCGGCCAGGTAGGGGTCAAATGAAGAATTACACAGGGGTCAAAATTTAAAAATGCTCCAATCAAATTGAAAACTACATCACGTTACTTGTCTGATTATAACGATTCCAAAAAGGTATAGTTTGGGCTATCTGTAACTGAGTGTTATGGAGTTTTGCGGTAAAAATGGCAAGAATGGTGACAAAGGTCAATTTCAGTTTGTACAGGGGTCAAAAGTTAAAGAGTTGCTCTAATTTTGGTAAAAAAAAAAAAAAAAATACAATTTATTGGTTGAGTTAAAAGGATTCATAAATGGAATAGTTTTGACAGTGCTGAATGTTTGATCTCCAAAGTAAAGGCCAAACAAGGTCAATGTCCATTGGATTCTATAACATGTGACATATGTTACCCTGTAACATGAACTTAGCATGACACATGATGGAAACTGTTACTTTTTAAAATCCAATTAACTCAACTAATAATTTGCATCATTTTTTACCAAAATTGGAGCAACTTTAACTTTTGACCCCTGTACAAATTAAAACTGACCTTTGTCACTATTCTTGCTGCTTTACCTCATAACTCCATAACATTCAGTCACAGATTGTCCAAATGATACCTTTTTGGAATCTTTATGATCAGACAAATAATGTGCTGTAGTTTTCTATATGATTGGAGCATCTTTTAATTTTGACCCGTGTAATTCTTCAATTGGCCCCTACCGGGCTGCCGATTGAAAAATTCAAGTGGTCAATCAGTTTTTCCAAAAGAGTTCATGTCTATGGATTATTTGTGCCAAATTTGATGCTTGTATCATCATTTGCAGGATTCCACTCTAAATATTCTGCTGCACTATATATGAGATGTAAGATGCTGCTCCTCATTGTTTCTCAGTTGTCCTCAAAAGTATTGGAACACTTGGTATTTCACACACTTTAATTTGTTTATTCCATTTCAAATATATTTTTTTCTAAAATTATCATTAACTCAATATTAACTCAATCTGAAAGCGAATCTCTACAACTTCATATAAATAAATTAAAAACATAAAATCCAACTTCCTGGTGAAGTTGTGTTGAGGAGGATTTTCTTAAAAAGAAGACCTGAAAGTTCAGCTACAATTTGACAGAAAGTACATTTGAGATGAAAGTCTAGATTTGATGTTTTGGCAAAAGAAACTTTTATATTTCTTCATAATTGATGTAAATAAAGTCCAAGACATATTCTGTGACTTGGAAATGTTCATGTTTCCATCCCCTGACTTGTCTGAAGAAAACTGGCAATAAAACTGATTATTATTTACAGGCATTATCAAATTTTAGAGACTTCCTTTCAGTTTGAGTTTGAGGAAGATAATTTTAGAAATTTTATTCTTTATTTTTTGTATTTCTTGTATTTAAAATGGCATAAACAAATTAAAATGTGTGAAATTCCAAGTGTTCTAAAACTTTTGGAGGGCACTGTTTCCTAACCTTATGATGAGTGCAAAATGAGTGTTATTACTGTTTTGTTTAAGACTGTTTCATTTTCACTGGTGCTGCACTTTGTGTGAAATCATAGTCATATGGTATATCATATTTGTATTACAATATTGAGATATGATAATTTGGCCATCTTGTACAGCCCTACTGTCAACTAGCTGAAGACTTTGAATATTAATTTACATCTACATTAAAAAAAATGCTTAAAGTTGCAGGGGTTAAGAGGGCTGTAATTCGGGGAGTCAGCTGAAAGGCAAAAAAGAAAAATGCTTAAAAAGGCAGGGGGTCTTAAAGGTTTTAGTCATGCTCATGCACCCAAGAACCATTTTACTGAAAAAAGTCTGAAGGACGTAAAGGACATGGTTAGATGGTGTGGAGCATATGAGAGGCAAATAAAGAAAAATGCTTAAAAAGGCGGTGGGGGGGCTCCAGAAGCTGAAAGGTTTTAGCCATGCTAATCTCCCCTGAAGCATTTACTCAAAAAAAGTTTGAAGGACCTAAATGACATGGTGAGATGCTGAAGAGCTTCACTCGTTCATGTCCATGACATATACATACTATTAAAAGCGTGAGTGATTTTAAGTTCAATATATGTACATAATGGGCAGCACGGTGGCTTAGTGGTTAGCACTGTTGCCTCACAGCGAGAATGTCATGGGTTAGATTCCTGTGGCCTTTCTGTGTGGAGTTTGCATGTTCTCCCCGTGTTTGCGTGGGTTTCCTCCGGGTGCTCCGGTTTCCTCCCACATCCAAAGACATGCAGGTTTGGTGGATTGGAATCTTTAAAATTGTCCTTAGGTGTGCGTGTGGGTGTGTCTGTGTTTGTTTGTCTATTTGTGGCCCTGTGACAGACTGACGTCCTGTCCTGGGTGTACCCCGCCTCATGCCCTATGACTGCTGGGATAGGCTCCAGCCCCCCGCGACCCTTAATTGGACTAAGCGGTAGAAGATGGATGGACGGATATATGTACATAATATAATTGGAAATGTGTTAAAAATACATGGATGAGACAAGAAAGTGAAAACACTTCTTTCCATTGTGGTCTATTTAAAAATCTAATGACAAAATAGAAGTAGAAATGAAATAATAATAGTGTATATGATAATAAGAACCAAAACAATTTAGAAATACATTAAGACAGTAAATTAAATTTTAAAATTACATAATTAACAGGAAATAAAAAGGTTGAGTTCTTCTAAAAATTCTTTAGCTCTAAAGTTCTAAAAAACACACACGCCATTCCAACTCATTATACAAGCTTTGCTTAATTTATTACCAACCTTACCACAAAAATATCATCTACCTATTTTATAAATATAAAATACTACCCAATCTACAACCCATGGATCCCCACGGGCAACACACTAGTACATCATTAATGACAAAAAAAAAAAAAAAGAAATATTTATACCTGTGTGTGTGTGTGTGTGTGTGTGTGTGTGTGTGTGTGTGTGTGTGTGTGTGTGTGTGTGTGTGTGTGTGTGTGTGTGTGTGTGTGTGTGTGTGTGTGTGTACAAACTACCTTTTTTTATATGTATCCACATTAAATGTTCTATATGCTAGCATAATCCAGTAGCAGTTGCTCTACAGATATTAAGTGAACAAGAAAGAGCACAGGAAAGTGAATAATGGTGCCAAGATTGAAGGATTCTGAAGAAAGTGTGCCTGTGTGCTGTTTTGATCCATGGAAGACAGAAAGATGATTACTTATGAGAATAATATTGATATTAGAAGACACCCCCCCCCCCCCCCCCCCCCCCACTCCCCAGTGGTGTTCAAGAGATAAACATAATCTAGTGTCAAATGGGTTAATGTCAGAACTGGATTTCCTGTCTTATTTGTCTTAAGTGAACATAATATTTGCTTAGTTTTGTTGGTGCGTACTACTTGTGTTCACGACAACATTTTGGCCATGTGGCAAGCTTCTCTATGTATGAGCCAGTGAACATGTGCCATAGTATTGAGACATCCATCAACTGGAAAAGGCCAAGGGAATGCTCTTGCATCACATGGCAGTCACAGGTACATGGCTACTTTTATAAGATGATGAAGCACCGGTTGGCTTTCTGGTGATTGGCATCCAATACCCAAGGCGATTCCATAGTGGGTTGGTGACACACTGCACCAGTGCATGCTCTCATACCTGACCTGAAACCCAACTATCTTCTAAATGTCTTACTGCAGAGTCTGCAATGACTGAAAACCACTCTCAGTTCCCTGAAGATGCTCCAGACAAAACAACTCGAGAGAAGAGAAAAAGAAAGAAAGAGCGGGATCGCCCAAGAGTGGATAATAAAGAGGAGCAAGGGATGGCACAAGAGGAGAAACTCCAGAAAACCTCCGTCTCTACACACCCAGTTACAGGTAACTTTGATTCCCCAGTTTCATCTTGGCATTACATTCTGAAATAATGTGACTTTGTCATTTTCCTTCACCACAGAGCAAATTTATTGAACCCAATCCTAGTGGTATAGTAAGGATGACTAACAGTTAAGATTCCCCTGCATTTAAGCAGGACATCATACAAGTTATTTTAAAGAACATCTGGCACCTAAGATGTTCTCTTCTTTTGATGAGAAAAGGAAGAAGTGCCTTGAGAGGAGTAAGTGTTCCTTTGAAGTGCAAAAATAATGATTATACAAGGAAAGGACATGGAAATGAAAGGATAATTACAGGGCATTGTTTTCAGCTGCAGGCTGCTACCTGCCATTTTGCTCTAAAATTCTGGAAAAGATGGTTTCACAGCAGCTTGTGGACCACCTTACTGAGAATAATCTTTTTGAGCCACTGCAGTCTGCTTTTAGAAAATATCATTCCATACAGACGGCTCTCACTAAAATGGCAAATGATTTTCTGCTTTCAATGGATCGGACACCACTACGGTTCTGGTGCAGTTCGATCTTAGTGCTGCGTTTGATACCGTGGATCACCATATTCTACTCAATAGGCTGGAGAGTCATTTTAGGATTACTGGGAATGCCCTTGCATGGTTGACATCATACCTGACCAGTCGTTCCCACTGTGTTTTGTACAACACTACCTCTAACCTTAGTGACATGAAATTTGGGGGTCCACATGGGTCAGTCTTAGGCCCCCTGCTTTTCTCCCTGTGTATAGCACCCCTTGGGGACATATTGCAGCGTTTTGGGATTACCTTTCATTGCTATGCTGATGATAGTTACACATGCTGATAACTGCTGGTGATCTCATCCACATAAAATCCTTAGACGATTGCCTTGCATCAGTGAAAAGCTGGATGTCTAGTGACTTCCTACTTTTAAACTCTGACAAGACTAAAATGATGGCTCTTGGGCCAGTGGGACATCAGCATCAATTTGACCAGCTAACGCTTAGCCTAGGCTTGTGTGACATACATCACACTGACAAAGTGAGGAACCTTGGGGTAATTTTCAATCCTACGTTGTCCTTTGATCTCCACATTAGAGATATTAGAGAAGTATAGCAAAGATTCATCCCATCCTGTCTATGGCTGATGCTGAGACCCTGATTCATGCATTTGTCTCTTCTAGACTGGACTATTGCAATGTTCTTTTTTGTGGTTTACTGCAGTCCAGCATTAAGGGTCTCCAATTGGTCCATAATGCTGCTGCCAGACTTTTGACAGGAAGCAGAAAGTTTGACCACATTACACCTATTTTGGCATCTCTTCACTGGCTTAAAAGGTCTGTGGGTCACAGAGGTTTCTCTTATTGTGCATCTGTGAGAATTTCAAGTCCAGACTTAAAACGCACTTATTTTCCTTTTTGTATGGCTAGCATAGTGGCATAGTATGTTACTATGGTTTTACCCTTTTAAATTAATTTTATTAGTAAGCAGAGCGGACCACGGCCTAAAGTCTATCTAAAGTCTGTGTCTTTTAGTGAAGCTTAGGGTTAGTGGCCGGCGATCACCATAGCATTTCTTCTGTTTTTCTTTTGCTTAATACTGACAAATTATACTGTATTTGTTGTCTTTCTGCCACCTGATTTTGTTTTTTCTCTCTGTTTGAGGTGCAGCCCCATCCAGAGATGGGAGTGGGTGTCTTCTTCTGCAGGTCTCCCGTCCTGTGCACCAGGGACTCCCAAAATTTCCTGTACATTCATATTGCCAATTGTGTCAGTAGCATGGCCCAAGCAGATGGTCACTCCTTTGATTCTGGTCTGCTTGAGGTTTCTTACTCAAATCATCAGAGGGAGTTTTTCCTTACTACTGTCACCTGTGTGCTTGCTCTTGGAGTTGGTAAGGTTAGAACGGGGGTCACCAACCCTGTTCCCAGAGAGCCCCTGCCCTGTATGTTTTCCACATCAACCTCCTCAAGTCACACCTGTTTTTTTTAAGTGGTGTCTTCCAGCTGTTGATTGGCTGAGCACACCTGATAGAGTTAATTGCCTGAGAGTAGAACAGGGAGAGTTAGAAAACATGCAGGGCAGGTGCCCATCCAGGAACAAGGCTGGTGACACCTGGGTTAGACCTTACTTGTGTGAAGCACCTTGAGGCAACTTTGTTGTGATTTGGTGCTATATAAAATTAAATAAACTGAACTGAACTGAACTTGGTTCATATGCTTCATGTTGGCACATACGCAATTTGCCTGTTTAAATGTGTAGAGCCAACTGCTTACTGGTTATTGGTTTGACACTTAGTGTGTGCTCACTTTTATGCAGTGCAGCATGTCATCTTTTCGTTTGTAGCTGACTCCGTACCCCTGCACACATGAGTACATGTGCTTTCACACATTTGACCACCTACCCCCTATTATTCCTAATCTTAAGGCTGTTTGCTTTTTACATTTGTGTATGCAGGCATATCTCCAAGGAAACCAATGGAGTGTGACAGCAGTGCTGCAGCAGACATTGTGTTGTTGGTGGATGGCTCGTGGAGCATTGGGCGCACCAATTTCAGAAGGGTCAGAGACTTTTTGGAGGGCCTGGCGACATCCTTCCACATTGGGCCGGAGCACATACAGATTGGTTTGTACTCACACTGATATAGTTCTAGAAGGTGTATTGCAGGGGTCACTGACCCTGTTCTTGGAGCATCCCTGCCCTGCATGTTTTCTAACTCTCTAGTCTATCTTCATCTCTTATATATATATATATATATATATATACAGTATGTTGAATCATATAAATTATTTTGTTTTTCTGGCTGTTCTTCACATGGTGACTACTGTCTTTAGTTGAGTCTCTGTAACACCATTATTCCACAGTGTGATGTTTTAATATGATCATCCACAATCCAAAAATGTGTAAAAATGGGATGAAACTGTTACAGTTGGGAGATATAGCAGAATCAGTTCGAATGCCAAAAGCAAGGAACCGGGGACCAGGAAGTGTAGATGCAAAAGAACCACTATGCTTTAATTAACCAATGTGGAACAGACTTCAACATACAGAGACACGGTGGATGACAGAGGAAGGATCCAGGAACAGATTACAAGGAACATGTGGCAGGAACACAGTGGAGGATAACCAAACTGACATGTACTTATAAACCAGGAAATCACCCGATGACACAAACGAACAACCCTTAACAAAACATCAGCATTAAAACACAGGCATAGGTGAGGTACAACCCCAATTTCAATGAAGTTGGGACATTGTGTGAAATGAAAATAAGATGAGATGAGATATACTTTATTGATCTCATAGTGGAGAAATTATGTTTACACTCCAGTTACCTCAGACAGCAATTAGTCCACAATTATTACTTGTTTACCGTAATAATGGCACACATCAGAATTAAAGACACCACATACACATTTGACATTGTTTATGTGCACTAAGTTTGAAGAAGTCCGTTATCCGAATTGAGGCAAGTGGGTGAAGGTCACGCAGCAACCCTGAGATGCGCCACCGTCAGCTTGGGGGGAGGAACGGGGGCCAGCTGTAGCTAAAACTGCACTGCCCCTGCAGAAGGGGGAAGGAATGACGTGAACAGAAGCCGGAGTGGGGGATGTTTGATGGGGGGTAGGAGGGGGGGGGGTAGAGCATGCTTCAGTCCTATGAAAACAGTTTATTGTCTTTGTGAGTTGAGATAAGAAACAGCTAAATGTTCCCCAGACCGAAGACATTCCTCTGGAGGAAAACAGTCGGGAAATTTGACCTTCAGGCTTGATAAGCCTGTAGTGTTGTGGTTTGAGCAATGAAAAACACTTTTAACAGTTCCACTTGAACAACCAAATCCCAATTATGAATTAAGAATATTCCCAATTATGAATTAAGAATATTCACCAGCCTCTGAAATCTTCAACTTCACTGCAAGGCACGCATCTGCTCCAAGATGTCATCCAATTTGAGTCTGAGTTCAAGAGTCATCGCAGTCTGAGAATGCACTGCCTTACCAACCTTGTTAAACATGACAAGTGAGGGGCCGTGGTTCTTGATGCCGCCGTCTTGCCAATTTTCCGGTAGATCAGGGTGGCACATAAGCCAGAAAGTACCAACCCTGCTACCATAAGACCAAAAAATGAATAAATCCTCGAAGTCCTCAACGGAGAAAGGCGCCAAGCATGCAATATGCCAAGACCTCCAGGAGTCGAGAACATAGCCCGCAGGATGCGTTCCATCTGGCCAGGTAGGATACCCCGGTCCTGACCTTCTCGTAGAAAAAATGGTGTCAATAGCATACAGAGACCAGCTGATCAATTCCATGGTTAATCCAATAGCAGTCCAATAGATCCAGTATCCAATATAATTTGAGGAATTCACAGTCTGGTGAAGTAGGGACTTGAAGGTTAAAGCAGAGAACAGAGATAAGGGAGAGTGGAGGACATGCGACCGCCCTCGTCAGAGTCCCAAGCCAAAATGCCAAAAGCCAATGATTTGCAAATCCTCTTCAACTTGTATTTAATTGAATACACCACAAAGACAATATATTTAATGTTCAAAGTGATAGACTTTTTTGTTTTTGTGCAAATATTTGCTAATTTTGAAATGGATGCCCGCAACACATTTCCAAAATGCTGGGACAGGGGCAACAAAAGAATGGAAACGTTGATGAATGCTCAAAGAACACCTGTTTGGAACATTCCACAGGTGAACAGGTTAATTGGAAACAAGTGTGTGCATGATTGGGCATAAAAGGTGCATCCTCAAAAGGCTCAGCCGTTCACAAGCCAATATGGGGCGAGGATCACCACTTTCTGAACAACTGCGTAAAAAAAATAGTCCAACAGTTTAAGAACAATATTTCTCAACATTGAATTGAGGGGAGGTGATGGTCCTGTGGCTAAGGCATTGGGCTTGAGACCAGAAGATTCTTGTTTCAAATCCCAGCCTGACTGGAAAATTACTAATCCCCTATGAGCGCCTTGTATGGTAGCACCCTCACATCGGGGTGAATGTTAGGCATTATTTGTCAAGCGCTTTGAGGGTCTGATGCAGATGGAAAAGCTATATAAATGCAGTCCATTTACTATTTATTTGCAAGGAATTTAGGGATTCCATCATCTACAGTCCATAATATAATCAGAAGATTCAGAGAATCTGGAGAATTTTCTACACGTAAGCGGCACGGCTGAAAACCAACATTGAATGCCCGTGACCTTCGACCCCCCCGGCGGCACTGCATTAAAAACCAACATCATTGTGTCAAGGATCTTACTGCATGGGCTCAAGAACACTTTGGAAAACCATTGTCAGTTAACACAGTTCGTCGCTACATCTACAATTGCAAGTTAAAACTCTACCATGCAAAGTGAAAGCCAAACATCAACAACATCCAGAAACGCCACCGCCTTCTCTGGGCCCAAGCTCATTTGAAGTGGACAGACACAAAGTGGAAAAGTGTCGGGAGGAGGAGGGTTTCCAGTTTGGTGGGCACAGGATCTCATCACTGCTTTTTGCAGATGACGTGGTCCTGTTGGCTTTATCGTCCGGTGACCTCCAACACTCACTGGATGGGTTCGCAGTCGAGTGTGAAGTGGCTGGGATGAGGATCAGCACCTCTAATTTTGAGGCCATTGTTCTCAGCAAGAAACTGATGGGTTCCCTGCTACAGGTAGAGAATACGGTCTTGCCCCAAGTGAAGAAGTTCAAGTACCTCGGGATCTTGTTCACAAGTGAGGTGACAATGGAGCATGAGATTGGCCGGAGAATCGCTGCAGCGGGGCGATGTAGCATTCACTCTACTCTACTGTTGTGATGAAAAGGGAGCTGAGCCAAAAGACAAAGATCTCAATTTACTGGTCAGTCTTTGTTCCTACTGTCACCTATGGTCATGAGGTTTGGGTCGTGACTGAAAGAACTAGATCCTGGGTATAAGCAGGCTAAATGTGCTTCCTTAGGAGGGTGGCTGGTGTCTCCCTTAGAGATAGGATGAGAAGTTCGGTCATCCGTGGAGAGCTTGGAGCAGAGCCGCTGCTCCTTCGTGTTGAAAGGAGCCAGCTGAGGTGGTTTGGGCATCTGGTAAGAATGCCCCTTGGGCACTTCCCTAAGGAGGTGTTCCAGGCACATCCATCCCTGAGGAGTCCCCGGGAAAGACCCAGGCCTAGGTGGAGAGATTACATCTCCACATTGGCCTGGGAATGCCTTGGGATCCCCCATGCAGAGGTGGTCAATGTGGCATGGGAAAGGGAAGTCTGGGGTCCCCTGCTATAGCTGTTGCCCCCACGACCCGATCCCGGATAAGCGGTTGAAGATGAGTGATGAGTGAGTGAGGATTCATTAAGTTCATCATAGAAGACGGTCACCAAATGTGGTACAACTGCAAAGACAACAAACACCAAGATGTAGTTGTCTTCACTGTCAGCAGTGAGATGGTGAACTCTGTCTTGACCTGCACACCTGTCAACAAGAGAATACTTTCCATTTGTATTGCTGCATGGCCATGTAGCATTATAGCCACTCAACTGCATGGTCCCACATCAGAGTAGAAGAACTCATTGATTAATTGCAAGCTGTCATCAAGAAGATTCCAAAGAAAGAACCTCCCATTGTCGTGGCCGATTAGAATGTTAGGATAGGAATAAGAATAAGAACAGTTGGACACTTTGAACTTGAGGAGCTCAACAACCATGGATTGAGACTGCTGGAGTTTGCCAGCAGCAACAAACCCCTCCTGGAGCTGACACTGGGAGTTACCATGACATGGTTTGGATGACTTTAGAACTGCAGTCCTAATCGCCCCATGTCAGATTCAACATGGAGAAGCTTCAAAACTCATAGGTCACTGCAGTATTTCAGTCAAAAGACAGTGCAGCAGTGGTCCCCACCTACTAATGACTCATTAGTTGGTGGGGACCACTGCTGCACTGTCTTTTGCAAGATGATATTAACACCCTCAGGAATGGCATCAGTTTGATGTTACAAGAGGGAACAACAGGGATTCAAAGGAAGCGCATGCACAATGCCAGTCATTGATGATGTATTGGGCCTATTTGGCAACCTTATGGAACTCAAAAGGAAGAGAAAAAAAAAACAGACCAGCAGTAGCTGCACAGTACAGTCCACTCAACAAAAAGTATCAGATTCAAAATGAAGGCATCCCAAAAGAACTATTTACTGAGCAATGCAAAAGTATCAACAAAGGCATGAATAGCAAGATAGCCTTTGAATGTGTCCCTCCTTTCTGACAAAAAAGACTTTGAGAAGATTGACTGTATGCAGCCAAGAACTGTGAAACTACAAGCGAATGTCATATATAAGCTTCCTGTAGAACAAGCTCAACACAAACTGGAATACAGGGGACATACCAATACTGCTGGAAAAAGTAAAGGAAGCATTTTGCTTACTGAAGGGAGACAGAACACCAGGTGGTGACAATGTACCAGCAGACATCTTGAGACTGAGAGGCCCTGAATTCAAAAATGGTCAACCTGCTATCTGTCAAAGAATTTGGGAAAGGAAGAACTGACTGAAATATTGGACCTGATCTTTAATCATCTTTATAAGAAAGAACCTGAGACTCTGCCAGAACTATAGAATAATCAGCTTGGACACCCCAGTAAAGTGTGCTTCAGGTTTTCCTGAATCTAATGCACTGGCAGCCAGTGAAGTGATGTCTGGACTGGAATGATGTGATGTCATCTGTATACTGCTGGAAAAATTATGTGAAAAGTTCTAAGATGGATGCAAGACAACATGTTGCATAATTGACTTTAAATATTTTTTCTCAGGTCTTACCCAGTATAGTGGAGATCCACGGACAGAGTGGCACCTCAACAGTTTCACCACCAAGGACCAGTTATTGGAAGCCATAAGGAATTTCAGGTATAAAGGAGGAAACACTTTTACAGGTAAATGCACTTACATATTGTACATTTGGTAATGTTTGTGTCTTATATGTGTTAACATATCCCAAGAATATACACAAAAAGCCAATTAGTTCCTCTGTGTTTGTAGAGTGTATCACCATGTATCCATCTGTCTTATAGGCCAAGCACTGTTACATGTCATGGAGGAGAATATGAGGACGGAGTCTGGTGCCAGACCGGATACACCATTTTTCTTGGTCCTGTTGACCGATGGCAAATCACAGGATGATGCCATTGCTGCAGCAACTCGGCTAAAGAATGCTGGTGTGGAGATCATCGCTGTAGGTATGGCTGGCAGTAGTGGGGGGGATTAATTCTTATACATGTCAGGGGTAGGAATGTGGGTGCTGGCTACCATTAATAAACTCTTTTAATGTACTTTATGTAAACCTGGATTTCTACTTTTGACTCTAGTAATTTTTTGAGCCTGTAACGTACTTATTACTTAAGTATGTTTTGCCATACAGCTTAGATATAGAGTGAAAATGTGTAGAATCTGATGGTGACAGTGTGTGGCGCAGCTGCAGGTGCTGAGATGCACTGAGAGATGAAATGGAAAAACTACCTGTTTTTGGACTATGATAAATGTGACACACCACAGAACAAGAAGCATCTAGTGACAAATTGTAGCTATATCTGAACGCCATTTACTTCAAAATCTAAAACCAGACAGTTATGCGATTTTCCAAAGCACTTGTTGTGCCTCCAAAGAAAATCACTATTTTCAAAATTCTTCACCCTCCACCAGCATCTTTAAATGTTCACCTGTAAAGGCCCCTTCACACATAGTGCGAATATGTACAACTCCAGGGCGACACCCGTTGGAGCAGCAGGTATGTGCACACCACGAAACATCGTGCCGACGGGCAGGTGTGCACACTGCTGGTGTGACGGTTCAGCAGCTTTCCCCAGCAGCTGCAGCAGCTGAAAAAAAAAATACATGTCACTCATGGGATTTGAACCCGTGCCTTCCAAAAGCTCTGATTGCAGACAGAAACTTTACCAAGTGAGCTACCATTACTGTCCTGTAAAAGCTTCTGAACACTGCCTTATATCAGGAAGCACATGGACGTATTTAAAAAAAGTCAAAACGACGTACCATATAAAACATTGCATTGTATTAAATCCCTCTCATGAAGCAGGCTGTTGTGAAAGTGTAGTGACACGGACCCACAACAGGGGGCGCAAATGAACGGCCAATAGAAATATGATCCGTTTTATGATCCATTTTATATGATCTGTTCCTCTGTAGATGACTCGTGGTCACTGACGTACAGTCATGGAATCACATGAATGAAAAGCAGTTTGCTCATCTCATTCCTGCCAGCCCACGCGCATCTTGCCGACACGTGTCTTGTGGACGGCGCGCCGCAGGACACCACATCATGTGGAATAGAGCTCACGTGGGTGATGTGAAAGTCAGATCGCCTGCTGCGTGGTATGATCTGATGGTCTGCTTCAACGTGGGGCCAGCCTGTCCCTGTGCACGCCATGCGCGTGCGTGCTCGCTTGCCGCAGCCGTCACCACAGTGATATATGTTTTTATTTTTGTCCACTTGATGACAACAAAACACACGCATGTCAAAGTGGTCAGTTGTTACTCCATGTCCATCCAAACACAGTACTGTTTAGCTGGGATGTCCAGAATGACAGATCTCCACAGCCGCTTCTGTCATAGCCACACCTCCTGTCAGTTCAGTGCACACACCAAAGCCACACTCGTGGGGCACTTACAGAAATTTCACTGAGAGTACGACAGTGATTGTCTGCAGACGTCTGTGCCAAGAGTGCGAATGGCCACACATTTTCTAAGTGTCATGTGAGCGGTGTTAAATGTTCGTGTGTGTCACCTGGAATTTGGCCTACACCTGCCGTGAGAGGGTTCAATGGGCTCGCACAGCCCACACTCTGTCAGGCACTGGTGTGCACAAATAGTTGTAGCAACAGGTGTACGAGGTGTTGGAAGCAGCTACGAAATTACACAGTTTGCATACGATTCCTGCTTCATGTGCACTTAATGCGCAATTCGACCAAATTCGCACTATGTGTGAAGTGGCCATAAGCAAACTAATAATCTGTTTCATGAAGGACAAAGAAAGAAGCCAACTAGATTATTCTGCACAAAATGTTAGGCTCTTATTATCCTGCTATTGTTCATGTGAATAGACTGTAGAAATTGCCCCAGTGTTGCCAATAATGGCAAAATAACATAAATGATAAGAAATAAACATAATATTAAAAATAAATTGCATAAAGTGCACTCACCGGCTTGCAGAATGAGAGATGAGATGAGATGAGGGAGGTGATGGTCTAGTGGTTAAGGCATTAGGCTTGACACCAGAAGATCCTCGGTTCAAATCCCAGCCTGTCTGGAAAATCAGTAAGGGCCCTTGGGCAAAGTCTTTAATCCCCTATTGCTCCCAGTGTGTAGTGAGCGCCTTGTATGGCAGCACCCTCACATCGGGGTGAATGTGAGGCATTATTTGTAAAGCCCTTTGAGCATCTGATGCAAATGGAAAAGTGCTATATAAATGCAGTCCATTTACCATTTAACTGAGAGAGATGAGATGAGATTCATTGTCATTGTCATTACATGAGTGCAACAACAACAAAATTATGTTTACACTCAAATTACCTCAGACAAAATACAGCAATTAATCCACAATTATTACTAGTTGGATGTAATAATGGCACACATCAGAATTAAAGACAATCAATCAATCAATCAATCAATCAATTTTTTTATATAGCGCCAAATCACAACAAACAGTTGCCCCAAGGCGCTTTATATTGTAAGGCAAGGCCATACAATAATTACGTAAAACCCCAACGGTCAAAAACGACCCCCGGTGAGCAAGCACTGGCTACAGTGGGAAGAAAACTCCCTTTTAACAGGAAGAAACCTCCAGCAGAACCAGGCTCAGGGAGGGGCAGTCTTCTGCTGGGACTGGTTGGGGCTGAGGGAGAAAACACAACACATATACATTTCACATTGTTTATGTGCACTAAACTTGAAGCAGTCAAGTCATCCAAACTGAGGCAAAGTGGGTGAAGGACACAGCAGGAGGGCCTGCACCGCTCAGCTTTGGGAGTTGAAGGCTGCAGCAGTAAAAACTGCGCTGCCTCCAGGGTGGCAGGGAGGAAGCCAGGGTGAGGGGAGTGGAGAGACACAGGGGGGTAATAAGAATGGAGGGAGGGAGACATGCATCCTGTGCAGATGAGTAAGTTTGTGTCAGTTTCTGTCCGTGTGTGCATAAAGTCTGATGTTGCTAGGGCAGCAGCAGGCTTGGGGGGGGGGGGGGGGGGTAGATAGATAAGAAGGGGGAACCGAATTCCTCACCAGGCCGTCAATCCTTCGGGGGAAGAGCAGGGCATTTGACCTTCAGGAGCCGATAAGGCTGCCATGTTGATGTGAGGCAGAGAGATAGCAGATTCCATTTACTGCACCTCTGATGGATGGTGAGATACACGTGGTAGTTTCAGATGCTAAGCTGCGTTGTGATCTAGGCACGTGGAGGAGGACAGGCTCAGAATGAAAAAGACTTAACAGGCTCAGGTCTGGGCTGTGGATGGGTCACTCAAGACATCCACAGGGTTGTCCTGATCCCCCTCATTTGACATCTTGGCTGTTTTGCTCCGGGTCATTGTCCTGCTGAGAGAAAAACCGTCGCCCCAGTCTGAGTTTAAGAGTGCTCTGGAGCAGGTTTTCCAGGATGTCTCTGTACATTACTGGATTCATCTTTCCCTCAATCCTGATTCGTCTCCCAGTTCCTGCCACTGAAAAACATCCACATAGCATGATGCTGCCACCCCCATGCTTCACTGTAGGGGATGGTGCCTGGTTTCCTAGAAAACATGATACCTGGCATTCACGCCAAAGAGTTCAGTTCTTGTCTCATCAGACCAGAGAATTTTGTTTCTTATGGTCTGAGAGTCTTTCAGGTGTCTTTTGGCAAACTCCAGCACAAACTCCAGGCTGCCATGTGCCTTTTACTAAGGCGTGGCTTCCATCGGAGCTCTGACAGCTCTGAACATCAGGTTCTTGGTCACCTCCCTGACTAAGGCCTTTCTCCCCAGGTTGCTCAGTTTAGATGGGCGGCCAGCTCTAGGAAGGGTCCTGGGGATCCGTGACTTCTTCCATTTACGGATGATGGATGCCACTGTGCTCATTGGGTTTTCTGTATACTTCCCCAGATTTGTGCCTTGAGACAATCCTGTCTCAGAGGTCTACAGACAATATCCTTTGACTTCATGCTTAGTTTGTGCTCTGACATTGCACTGTCAACTATGGGACCCTTATATGTAGACAGATGTGTGGCTTTCCAAATCATGTTCAATTAACTGAGCTTGGCCAAAGCTCCAGGTTGTGAATTCAGCACAAGGGGAGAGAGGACAGACCTAATTGAAGACAAAGACAGTGCAGCTGTATGTGTGTATCTGGATGTGCACAAATGCAGTGAGAAAGATGATCTAGCCACATTGGCATTCAGATGTTAGACGAATCCCACTAATATCTGGGCACCCCGGGCGGAGTGTGCTATATCTGTCTGCATATATGTCGTTCTGGCCAAATATGAGCTCTTTGTGTTGCATGTGGAAATATGACGTTATCCATCTATCAAAGCTCCACTCCACAGGAGACCAGGTGATTAAGTGATATTTGCCACTGGACAATTATTCAATCTGTTACTAATCAGTTTACTTGAACACTCACAGTGTGAGAACACCTTCAAACACTGGCTCAGCAACCAACTATTAATTTCATGTCAGTGTACTGTAAATAGGCTTTCATAAATTTGTGTTCCTTATTTAGGGTGTGAAGAATGCTGATGAAGTTGAGTTGAGGCAAGTGGCATCGGATCCAGTGGAACTGAATGTCTACAATGTCATTGACTTCCCCGTACTGAGCAAACTAGTGTCACGGCTGGTTCACATTCTGTGCAGGAGGATAGAGGACCGTGGCATTGCAAAACGTATTAAATGTGTTCTACATCTGTTGATATTTGTTACTTTTCTTGTAAAATTGTCATACAGACATAATTACACAATGAGCTTGGCTACAGTCCAGGTGTAATGGGCCTTTCACACTGAAAGCATTGGAAGCATCAGAGGCATCAGGAATCAGTCTAAAAAGCATTATTTTCAATGAGACGCATTGCTTTTTAGAGGCGTCAGAAGCTTCGCGTCAAAAGCTGAGCTAAAGCGACGCTTCTGACGGGAGCGCGCATTGCCGCTTTTCGGCAGGCTGACGCGGTCAAAATTCAACCCAATCCAACTTTCGACGCTCTGAGCTGTGACGTATAGCTTCGCGTTGTCCAATAGGAATGACGCGTCAGGCCAAAACACGGAAGACTAGTGGCAGAAACCACTGATGTATACAAAACAGAAACATGCCACAGGATTGCTCATTTATAGAGCAATTTTCTGAAGAAAAATCCTTGGAAATGTTTTTTTTTTTGTTTGTTTGTTACCTCAAAATTTCTGATTACAAAAAAAGTTCAGAACACTTTTAATTCAAATAGCTAAATACATCAATAAATGGTTCTTTAGAAACCTTTCATCTGTAAATTAAAACCACCTGTTATTTCAGATTAGATAATTTCTTAACATAAGGAACCTTGGACATTTATTTTTAGACAAATAAAATAACATGGAAATTTGTACATTTTTAAGTCTGGTAGATTATTTATATCTCATTTCAACCAGAAAAACAGACACTGTAAATAAATACAAATGTTTATTATAAATGCAACAGGAAATAATTTAACAATTACTGCAGTGTGATTGTAAAGTAGGATTTCTGTAACATAAACCTCACGATGATTTTTTTTTCTAGTCATTTCAACTTGTAATTTCGTTAAAATATGTAATTGCCTTTAATGTTGTTATCAGGACAGTCATTTCTAAAATATGAATTTGAGCACAATAAGTGGAGAGCGTCTACCTGTCTACAATGTCTTTTGACTTTGATTTCGTGGACATTTTTAATGATCCATTTATTGTTAAAATATAGAATGAAACAGCTTTTAAAAAATAATAAAATAGTTGCTGTTGAAAGAGCCTTTTATTTAGAAGCAGGTGATGTTCTGCTGGATTCTCGGGACCAGATGAGGGTCTCTTCTGCAGCTTTGAACTCTGGTGGTGTTGCTGAAGACACTTTTGTCCTATTTTGAAGAGCAGAGATGTTTTCTTTCGACTGGACTTCATGGTGTTCAGCTCATCAATGGAAGTTTGGTTGTCTGCACAGCAAATGTGCCTGATTGGGACAAATAAAAATATTTCTTAAAATATAAAGAAACACTAAACAGTTTATACATAAAAAAGAAAAAAAAAAGAAAAACAGGATGGAAAAAAAAAAACACTGAAAAAAAAGTTATTTAAAGTTGAGCTTTTGTGATCAAACTGGGACTTCGCATATATCCAAAAAGTGGGAGATTCGGACCTGAGTGGAGTTGCTCCATCAACCCCGGCTGCCTGTATTGCTCTGCCCAGTGATGATGCCCCAAATCCTGGCATCTCCTTGCGGGGCCAGCCCGCTGTCGCGGTTTGATCGATATCCCGCCAAATCGTCAGTCCTCCCTCGGTCGGCGTCACTCCGAAAAGTAGCTGAAAAAAGCTTCTCCCTGCAGGGTGATGGGAGAATCGTTCTACTGCTGTTTTTTAAAAACTTTTTTGTGGTTCAGGTGACGCAAATTCAAGATGGCGAGCGCTCAACCTTTTTCGGGTTGTGGAAACAGCTAGAGTGTGACGTAGCAATTTCCGCCCCCTTGACGCTTCCGAAGCGAAGCAACTGACATCAAAGAAATGCATCGGCCTGGCATTACGATGTGTTGGAAAGCTTTTGACGCATCGGCCTGACGCTTTCAGTGTGAAAGGGCCCATAAGAGTATGCTAAAAATTCAACTTTAATGAATTATTATTTTTCTATGTCATAATAATTCTCAAATGATATATTTATAGGAATTAATTGCAATTTTGAGTGTCCGAGTCAGAACTTTTGTACTTATGAAGCAATTAATTCATGCCAGGTGTACTGTAAATAGGCATTCATAAATTTGTGTTCCTTATTTAGGTGTTTATATTTACAACATATAAGGTAGCATAAATTAATCAAATGTATGTTTTGTGTATACTGCAATAAATCACATTTAGGCCTCATACTATAAGCATAAAGGCTTTCAGCTTTTCTTACATCAACATTTGAAAAAATGAACCTCCATAACTTGATTTCTTTTTTTACATTTTCAATCATATTTCCCATCTGAATAATAACTGCTATTTGATGATGTAAGTAATATAATATCCCTCTCAATCTGAATGACATCCCAATGTCCTCACTGTATGTCGTGGTGGTGGGCGTATATTATACTTGCACCCGCACCCTCCCCAAATGGTCATATCAAAGTTGACGTTTACACAGTAGTCAAAATTTTTGGGGTCCATATATATATAACACCGGATCATGTAACTTTCACACCTGATTGTAGACAAGCTGAAATGTCACCTTTTTTTCCCCAGGTGATCCTTTAATTAATTTATTTTTTAAAACCTAGTATTTTGAATGGAATCCATGTCTAACTGAGAAGCACTAAAAACTGACTTGCCTATCTCATGTTGCTGTTCCACTAGGAATGGACACAGAACCTACCACTGACCCAGTCCTCATCTACCCCAGTCCAACTGACCTGCGCTTCTCTGAACTGAGCTCAAAAGAGGTGAAGCTCCACTGGACCAACCCTGCCCGGCCTGTCCAACAATACAGAGTGGTTTACCACAGCGCCGAGGGTCAGAGTCCACAGGAGGTCAGGCATAAACCATCATTTTAATTTCACAATTTAAGTAAAACAGTTTTCTTGTCTGTTAGATCAGAGCATGCACTGGTGTTGTGTATTGCAGTATCTACCACCCTATGGAACCACACTCTTTGCCACATGTTCTTTTTCATCACTTTCTGTAAAGCACAAACAATTTGATACATTTTTTCTTCATGATTTGATTTGGAATTGAATGTGCAAGGTTCCCAGTGCATTTCTGTGTATGAAAATAAAATTATTATAAGGATTTTGAGGCTTACTCACTTTTTTAAAGACACTGCTATTGTTTGAACACATACATTTTGAATACATAATCAACCTCTCTCGTATATGTGTATGATTAAATAAGTCAGTTTCATTTTGGACATTGTATTAAGCCATGGTCTAGCATGGTCCTGCGGTGCACCCCCCCCAACCCTATACATTTGGTATCATTACAAATGTTAGGAATGTCCACATTACCAAAATAACTAGAAACAGTAAAAATATTGTGCTCACTTGACATATGAGCACTTTCAATTGACCAGCCAAATGAACATGTCCATTATAGAACAGCTGATATTTTTTTCTGCACAAGTTACCAAATCATCATCTTTTAAGCATATGGACATATAAGACAACCAAATGGAAGCTGTCTTTGTATAGAATCGACAACATTTTGAATTATGTGCACAGCTTCTTGTTCAGAATCAGAGGGTACAAACCCCCATGTCAAAGGTTGTAATGACATACTCTTGACCTACTTCAAGTGTGGCCTCTTCTGCTACTCGCAGGCATTCTTTGATAGTTTTGTATTCCGTAATGGGGTGGTTAATGACACTGTAGCAATACATTATTGTCATATGTCATAGTGAGGCCCAGTATTTTTACTGTTACCAGTTACGTTTGTAATCTAGACATCCTTAGCATTCAAACTAATGATACCAAATTTATAGAGTTGTTGGTGGGGGTGCACATGGGACCATGCTGGCCCATGGCCTATATACAGACTTGTTTTTAGTCTACCTTTACAGTTTCATATGGTTGGGATGTTATGCTAAACTTCTTCAAAGTTCCTGTTATATTCAAAATGAATGAATGAATGAATGAATGAATGAATGAATGAAAACTATTTGAATGAAAACTATTTATTTCGAACATTTGATACAACAACAATTACAAGATAGATCAGTAAAGACAACAACAAAAAAGTTCCTACTGTGTACCCAACATGTCCGAAAAGGGGTAGGGTGAAGCATCAGCTTATTTATCCCTACCCCTTCTTCCCCACAACCAGTAATACCCTTTGCCACATATACACATAGATTCCTACACACCTAAACCGATATCAATATATATCAATATATATAAATATATATATATATATCAATATATCAATATATATATATATATATATATATATATATATATATATATATATATATATATATCAATATATATATATCAATATATATATATATATATATATATATATATATATATATATATATATATATATATATATATATATGTATCCATCAACATACATACACATATATATACATATATACACACATATACACACACATATACATATATATACATACACACACACACACATATATATATATATATATATATATATATATATACAGATATACACACATATACACAAACATAAATATACACCTACACATACCTACTTACATACAAAATACTATATATTTACAAAATTAAGACTTAGATTAGATTAGATATACTTTATTGATCTCACAATGGAGAAATTACTTTTACACTCCAGTTACCTCAGACAGCAATTAGTCCACAATTATTACTTGTTTACCGTAATAATGGCATACATCAGAATTAAAGGCAACACATACACATTTGACATTGTTTATGTGCACTAATTGTGAAGAAGTCTGTTATCTGAATTGAGGCAAGTGGGTGAAGGCCACGCAGCAACCCTGAGATGCGCCACCGTCAGCTTGGGGGGGAGTGACGGGGGCTGCAGCGAAAACTGCACCGCCCCCGCCGAAGGGAAAAGGAATGACGATAAGCAGGCACCAGAAAGGGTGGGTGTTGATGGGGGAAGGAGGGGGTGGGGGGGGGGGAATGGAACATGCTTCAGTCCCGTGAAAAAGAACAGAGATAAGGGAGAGTGGAGGAGATGCGACCGCCCTCGTCAGAGTCCCAAGCTTGAAATTAATTGTTTTAGGGCGGCACAGTGGCTTAGTCATTAGCACAGTTGTCTGACAGCAAGAAGGTCCTGGGATCACCTCCCACCTGTTCTTTCTGTGTGGAGTTTTCATGTCTTCGTTGTGTTTCTGTGGCTTCACACTGAATGCACCGGCTTCCTCAAATATCCAAAGACATGCAGATTAGGTGAATTGGAAACTATAAATTTACTGTACGTGTGAGTGTGTTCGTCTGTCTTTATGTGAACCTGTGATCAATTGGGCATTACAGTCTCGTTTGAGGGCAGGTGCTAAAGGGTTAAAATATGACGCATATGACATAATTCCTCTACTTCCGGGGGCAGAAACATGACACTTTCTCTGAGATTTCGGGCAGATTACATGCAAAATGAAAATACAAAGAAAAAGTGACGATGCAGTGGAAAGTAGATGTGTTGCGGTTTGTTTATGACCTGGAGCTCAAATGTGTCAAGGCGGTTGTGCAGGCGAGAGAACATAGCTACTCTGGTTAGCTGTGTAGGCAAACACTTGCTGACACAACATCTTCCCTTCTCCACCGGCAACTGAAAAAAACCCCTGCACTTTTCGCGACTGCTTCAGTGATTGCAGCTGAAAACAAAACGGTACACCAGAGTGGCTGTCCCATCAATTTCTATTCACTCACTAGATGGAGGACCAGGGCCATCCACTCATTCGTTGGCTGTTGCCAGAGTGCCGCCATCTTGGTTAGTGTTTAATAACCAGACATCAAGAGAAATCAATGTGGACATGATCAATGTTTTTAAGAGAGAGTTTCACCATAAGTCTGCATTTTTCGTGCTATTATTATACTGTTACATTTATTCAAACTCAGTCCCACATTTGTACAGCCACTATTTGTCAAAACAAATACAGAAGAGGATCAGACTATTTATATAATAGACTTGAATTAATTTGTTCGTCCCGGTCCAGATAAAAAATAATACCATCAGTTTGTCAAACACATTATGTCTGCCCCGACATGAGATACTAGTCTGATCCTTAATTAATTTCATTATGAAGTTAAGTTAAAGATGGGAAATAATCAGGGATGAAAGTAAGTTTCGCACACTTGCATCACATCAAAGATATTAATATTAAAGCCTGCTCTTAACCCACCTGCGGCGCAGCTTTTACAGAGCGCTTCTCCACAAAAATTTCAAATAAAATAAATAAAATGAAACAGCCACGCCAGCCAGGGTGAAAGTAAGATTATTCAATCATTTCTAGACCAAGTTGAAAGAAATCTGAAAACACTACACTGGAATATGGAGTGTATATCACAGAGAAATTAATCTCATTTTTGTATATTCTTATATTCATAAAATATACAATGTCAAAGTTACCCACCAAATTGAGTTAATTCCATTCTATGAATTTGTTCTGACAGAATATCTCAGAATGGAAAACTTGATGTGAAGAAAAAACCGAGGCTAATTAAAAAGGGATAAATTGAGACTTATGAAAGTGAGACTTCTAATTGAATCGCTAAATGAATGATGTGATATTTATCACGACAAAGCATTCAGGCAGTAAAACTGAAGTCACTACTTTACAGAATACATATTGACACAAAATAAATCATTTTCTGACCTTTATTCAGCAATTTTAGTCATTTCCTCAGATCATTAATGTTACATATAATACACACTTATGAAAGCTCACTCCACAGTCCTTTGTCAGCTTGTTACTGCACCCGAATGCTGCACAAAACAGCATTTTCAGATCACTTTAACCCAAGTTTAACTTGGCGCATCATCGATTTCTTTTTAATTTAATGTTTGACGACGCGTAATAACACTAAGAAAGATGGTGGCTGCCTGGCAACAGCTCAGAGGCCGCGTCTGCCATCTAGTGGATTAAATAGAAATCAATGGGCTGTCCCCATAAGTGGTCAAATCCCACAATATCACACAGGGTTCAAACGAGACTGCACTGCCCTATTAGCAGACAATCTGGGGTGTACCCTGCCTCCATTGGGTCAGTGCTTATCTCTGACTTTCGTGGTGTGCAGGGACCGTGAGTCCACAACTCCACCTGGATGGACTCAGGTTCATTGCAGGTTAATACCATTTACAGCTGCATGGACTGAGACAGTACATATAAAGTGTCTTGTCCAAGGCATGAGCGGGATTCAAACCCATGTCTGTGTACATATTTGCAGGCCGGCTCCTTATCCACTGAGCTACCTGCTCTGTTTAGTTTGAATAAGTAGGATATAAAGTGAATGATTGAGTTGTTTTAAAATTCTGTTAGATATGTAGTGTTCAGTGAGCCACTTTATTCTTTGTGAAATACATATGGTTTGACTGAACAGGAAGAAAACCCTGTACCATTTTCCTCTTCTTGGTCAAGTCATTCATGCGCCGGTATTGTCCCTTTACTCTAAATTTTGAGGAAAACAAATGAAATGTTTGAGTTTGTATGTATGTCTGTCCCCAGGTGGTGGTTCCAGGGTCGGAGTCCACTGTGCTGCTGGAAGGGCTGTCCTCTCAGACACTGTACCATGTGTCCATCTTTCCTGTATATGAGCACAATGTTGGCCTGGCACTCAGAGGAACTGTCACCACACGTAAGATACATAAATGTAGTATTTAGAAATGTGTTTTACAGGATATAATGCTGAGGAAGTGTCAACCAGCTGTTGTGAGATTGTATGGTAGTGTTCATTTGTTTGTTTGTCTGATGAACAAACAATCACTGATGATCAGACAGTGATAGTACATTGGAGGTAAAGTCAAGTCCATAATTATTTGACAGTGAGATAATTTTAGTACTTTTGCGCCTGTACACCTCCACCATAATGGAGTTGAAACAATGAAGATGCACAAGTACTGTCAGTTTACTGTATTTTCAGTTTTAATTCAAGGTGTTTAAAAAATATCACATTAAACTTTTAGGAACTGCAGACATTTGAATACATAGTGCCTCCATTTTCAGAGCCCATACATAATTGGGCACACTTATATCCCCTTCTGGCAGAAGGCTTTTACTCCTTTAGTGCCAGCACTTCAAATTCAGGTACCTTATTTTCCAAAGTATAAATCACATATTTTTTGTTTTGTTTTGTTTTTGTTTTTTTGTCATTTGGAGGCCCTGCGACTTGTGCGGTGTGTGACATACTCTAAAAATATGGTAATCAGATTTGGTCAGTTTGATGTTCTTCCTTCATGTTTTCATCAAATTTCAGTTTGACCGCTTTCGTTCTTTGTCGTCAAGGCTTCAACAATTTTACAGTGACCATGTCTACTGAAAGTTTGTTCCAGAGTGGCAGCTTGTGGACAGAATGAGTTCTTCCTGATGTTCAATTTGCAGAACTGATGATTAATTCAGAAATAAAGAATGTTTTTCTTTTCTTCTAGTTTTCTTGAGACAAGGATGGATACATTAACATTTCTATGTCACTGAATATACCTTGGTCTTCATTTACCCCAGTCATGAAGAAACATTATGGTTCTGTATGGTAAACCCATTTACAGCATGCATTTATCAACAACTGAGTGACTGTGCAAGAAGGAGACAAGTATTTTGTTTAAAAATAAATTCTGACATATGAACTTTGCAAAAATGGCACTCTATGTGCAGACTGAGTATGATCTATTGCTGGACAACAAAGTGTACTTTAAAATATTCTTTACCATCTAAATTAAGGTAGTATTGCTGTATGATGTAGAAATTTCACTTTGTATATTGAGTTTTTTCCCCTAATATTTTAGAATGCAGTTGTAATCCTGGGATATTACGTTTCATATCTGGAGGTTCTCTAAATATCATCCAGAGAAGTCGTAGTGCAGGGCTTGATGGAACTTCTAGGCTCTATTGGAAGCAGAGAGAGCAGGCTGTGATGGCCCTGAAATGGGAGAAGAAGCCATTTGTTCGAGGAAACCTTAATCAGATAATTCAGCATCTGTTCTTAAGTGATCCTTGAACTGCTTACAGAAGAATCAAAGCACTTTGTTCCTCTCCACCTACACCTCATCCCACTGCAGCTATGGTGGAAGATGGTTCAGTCCTGACAGATGCCCCTGCTGTCCTGTCACCCTGGGCCAAATACTTTGAGCTGTTTGAGCAGGAGATGATCCTCCTGCTGGAATGTTAGATATCTCCAGCACCAGGGTTCATTTGGCTGCTTCTCCAATCAACTATGAACCACCAAATGTTGGTGCATTTGTAAAGGCCATGAAATTGTTGAGGTCTGAGAAAGCTCCAGGTGGGTGGAGATGCTTTTCTGAAACATTCTTTGTTCCGACTGGAGACGTGTATCATCCCTACAGAGTGGGAGAAAGGACTTGTTGTCCCTGTCTGGAAAGGAAAGAGTGAGCCCATGGATTGCAACAACTATAGGGGTATTACACTACTCTCTGTGCAAGAGAAGGTGCTTGCAAGGATTATTCCACCTATTTGCTACTCTGCACTGAAACAATCGAGATTCTATACTATGAAGTATGAAAAACCATCAGACTGCATTCTAGTTCTGTGAAAATCGGAGAATGCAAGCATAAATATGGGCAGCTTCTTTGCAGCCCATGTTGATTTTCACAAAGCATTTGATTCAGTTGTTCAGACTGCTTTCTGAGAAATCCTTAGAATTTATGGGATCCTCAAGAAGTTGCTAGACATCATAGTCAGTTCATAAATGTGTGCTGTTACTAAGGCAGAGAATATACAGTAAGTCTTTTCCATTGAAATTGGTGTTAGTCAGGAATGTGTTCTGGCTCTTGCACTGTTCAGTCCTTGCATGGACTGGGTGTTGGGTAGGGTTGTGGAAATAAGTGATGTAGCTGCTTTTGTGAAAGGTTTAATGGAGATGCTGTGATCTTTGCAAAATCAATGGATACCCCGATTGCAGGATTTACAATCACTTTAAAAAGTGTTAAACAAAAACAATCCTTATATTTAGTTTGTCCATATTTTTATGGTCTCTGAAATTGGAACAAGTATGTTTGCAAATCAATCAATCAATCAATCAATTTTTTTATATAGCGCCAAATCACAACAAACAGTTGCCCCAAGGCGCTTTATATTGTAAGGCAAGGCCATACAATAATTATGTAAAACCCCAACGGTCAAAACGACCCCCTGTGAGCAAGCACTTGGCTACAGTGGGAAGGAAAAACTTCCTTTTAACAGGAAGAAACCTCCAGCAGAACCAGGCTCAGGGAGGGGCAGTCTTCTGCTGGGACTGGTTGGGGCTGAGGGAGAGAACCAGGAAAAAGACATGCTGTGGAGGGGAGCAGAGATCGATCACTAATGATTAAATGCAGAGTGGTGCATACAGAGCAAAAAGAGAAAGAAACAGTGCATCATGGGAACCCCCCAGCAGTCTACGTCTATAGCAGCATAACTAAGGGATGGTTCAGGGTCACCTGATCCAGCCCTAACTATAAGCTTTAGCAAAAAGGAAAGTTTTAAGCCTGAATTGGGAGCTGGTTCCACAGGAGAGGAGCCTGAAAGCTGAAGGCTCTGCCTCCCATTCTACTCTTACAAACCCTAGGAACTACAAGTAAGCCTGCAGTCTGAGAGCGAAGCGCTCTATTGGGGTGATATGGTACTACGAGGTCCCTAAGATAAGATGGGACCTGATTATTCAAAACCTTATAAGTAAAAAGAAGAATTTTAAATTCTATTCTAGAATTAACAGGAAGCCAATGAAGAGAGGCCAATATGGGTGAGATATGCTCTCTCCTTCTAGTCCCCGTCAGTACTCTAGCTGCAGCATTTTGAATTAACTGAAGGCTTTTTAGGGAACTTTTAGGACAACCTGATAATAATGAATTACAATAGTCCAGCCTAGAGGAAATAAATGCATGAATTAGTTTTTCAGCATCACTCTGAGACAAGACCTTTCTGATTTTAGAGATATTGCGTAAATGCAAAAAAGCAGTCCTACATATTTGTTTAATATGTGCTTTGAATGACATATCCTGATCAAAAATGACTCCAAGATTTCTCACAGTATTACTAGAGGTCAGGGTAATGCCATCCAGAGTAAGGATCTGGTTAGACACCATGTTTCTAAGATTTGTGGGGCCAAGTACAATAACTTCAGTTTTATCTGAGTTTAAAAGCAGGAAATTAGAGGTCATCCATGTCTTTATGTCTGTAAGACAATCCTGCAGTTTAGCTAATTGGTGTGTGTCCTCTGGCTTCATGGATAGATAAAGCTGGGTATCATCTGCGTAACAATGAAAATTTAAGCAATACCGTCTAATAATACTGCCTAAGGGAAGCATGTATAAAGTGAATAAAATTGGTCCTAGCACAGAACCTTGTGGAACTCCATAATTAACTTTAGTCTGTGAAGAAGATTCCCCATTTACATGAACAAATTGTAATCTATTAGACAAATATGATTCAAACCACCGCAGCGCAGTGCCTTTAATACCTATGGCATGCTCTAATCTCTGTAATAAAATTTTATGGTCAACAGTATCAAAAGCAGCACTGAGGTCTAACAGAACAAGCACAGAGATGAGTCCACTGTCCGAGGCCATAAGAAGATCATTTGTAACCTTCACTAATGCTGTTTCTGTACTATGATGAATTCTAAAACCTGACTGAAACTCTTCAAATAGACCATTCCTCTGCAGATGATCAGTTAGCTGTTTTACAACTACCCTTTCAAGAATTTTTGAGAGAAAAGGAAGGTTGGAGATTGGCCTATAATTAGCTAAGATAGCTGGGTCAAGTGATGGCTTTTTAAGTAATGGTTTAATTACTGCCACCTTAAAAGCCTGTGGTACATAGCCAACTAACAAAGATAGATTGATCATATTTAAGATCGAAGCATTAAATAATGGTAGGGCTTCCTTGAGCAGCCTGGTAGGAATGGGGTCTAATAAACATGTTGATGGTTTGGATGAAGTAACTAATGAAAATAACTCAGACAGAACAATCGGAGAGAAAGAGTCTAACCAAATCCCGGCATCACTGAAAGCAGCCAAAGATAACGATACGTCTTTGGGATGGTTATGAGTAATTTTTTTCTCTAATAGTTAAAATTTTGTTAGCAAAGAAAGTCATGAAGTCATTACTAGTTAAAGTTAATGGAATACTCAGCTCAATAGAGCTCTGACTCTTTGTCAGCCTGGCTACAGTGCTGAAAAGAAACCTGGGGTTGTTCTTATTTTCTTCAATTAGTGATGAGTAGAAAGATGTCCTAGCTTTACGGAGGGCTTTATTATAGAGCAACAGACTCTTTTTCCAGGCTAAGTGAAGATCTTCTAAATTAGTGAGACGCCATTTCCTCTCCAACTTACGGGTTATCTGCTTTAAGCTACAAGTTTGTGAGTTATACCACGGAGTCAGACACTTCTGATTTAAAGCTCTCTTTTTCAGAGGAGCTACAGCATCCAAAGTTGTCTTCAATGAGGATGTAAAACTATTGACGAGATACTCTATCTCCCTTACAGAGTTTAGGTAGCTACTCTGCACTGTGTTGGTATATGGCATTAGAGAACATAAAGAAGGAATCATATCCTTAAACCTAGTTACAGCGCTTTCTGAAAGACTTCTAGTGTAATGAAACTTATTCCCTACTGCTGGGTAGTCCATCAGAGTAAATGTAAATGTTATTAAGAAATGATCAGACAGAAGGGAGTTTTCAGGGAATACTGTTAAGTCTTCTATTTCCATACCATAAGTCAGAACAAGATCTAAGATATGATTAAAGTGGTGGGTGGACTCATTTACTTTTTGAGCAAAGCCAATAGAGTCTAATAATAGATTAAATGCAGTGTTGAGGCTGTCATTCTCAGCATCTGTGTGGATGTTAAAATCGCCCACTATAATTATCTTATCTGAGCTAAGCACTAAGTCAGACAAAAGGTCTGAAAATTCACAGAGAAACTCACAAATGTATACAAACATATACACACACACACTCACACATCTTCAACCGCCTATCCAAGAGCAGGTCGCGGGGGACTGAAGCCTATCTCAGCAACATGAGGTTGTGAAGCAGTGTACACCCTGGACACGACGCCAGACTGTCGCAGGCCCACATGTAGACAGACAAACACATTCACACCTGCACACACACTTACGGACAATTTAAATTTTCCAATCCACCTAACCTGCATGTGGGAGGAAGTTGGAGCACCCAGAGAGAACTGACGCAAACATGGGGAGAACATGCAAACTCCATACAGAAAGGTCACATTCGGGAATTGATCCCATGACCTTCTCACTGTAAGGCAACAGTGCTAATCACTAATCCACTGTGCTGCCCCAAATATATACATATGTAGATAAAATGAGATAAAACGAGTTACAGACAGCACACAAAAAGGAATGCTTTTCAGATGCTTTTCATTAGCCTTAAGAGGCTAAACTCAATTGGACTTTCTAATACCAACAGGCAAACTATTCCACAAAATGGGAGAATGATATGCAAAGGCTCTAAAGTCTGCCAACGTCTTCTTTGCTGCATTGAGTCCCACTTTTACTGATAAACTCCAGCCAGCCTTAAATCTGTCATCCTCTCTCCACAGTACCTTTGGCAATGCCTACCAACCTGCAGGTGAGTCCGTCCTCCTATAACACTCTGCGCGTGAGCTGGGGTGCAGCACCAGGCACCACACAGTACATGATCCTTTACTCAGCCCTCAACCACGGAGAGCCTGATGATGCCCAGGAGGTGAGAAGAAGTGTCTCTGTGCACGATGAGAGTCTGTGGAGACTGGCTGCATGTCTCTATATGACTTTTGTTCCACCCACTACCAATTTGGTTTTATAAAGCAGAATTATTAGTGAACCAACAATTTCTTTTTTCTCTCTCTCTCTTTTTAGGAGACGTTCAGTGCAGATCAGACAGTTGTGGAACTGTCAGGATTGCTACCAAGTACAGACTATTCTGTCACGCTCTATGCGCTATTTGACGAGGATCCCAGTGACCCCGTCACTGCCGTTGCCACCACATGTAAAGCATTGAGCATACTCAGACCTTTTCAAACTACTTCTCCCTTCTTCTTTCTTTTTTTATTGTATCTCCAAATTTCACATGTATGTAGTAATCCAGGCTTGTTTTCATTCTCAGCTCAGCTTAATGTCACCTGACATACTCATTCATTCTTCCTGTTGATAGTACAACCCCAATTCCAATGAAGTTGGGACGTTGTATAAAATGTAAATAAAAACAGAATACAATGATTTGCAAATCCTCTTCAACCTATATTCAGTTGAATACACCACAAAGACAAGATATTTAATGTTCACACTGATAGACTTTATTGTTTTTGTGCAAATATTTGCTCATTTTGAAATGGATGCCTGCAACACGTTTCAAAAAAGCTGGGACAGTGGTATGTTTACCACTGTGTTACATCACCTTTCCTTCTAACAACACTCAATAAGTGTTTGGGAACTGAGGACACTAATTGTTGAAGCTTTGGAGGTGGAATTCTTTCCCATTCTTGCTGTCAGGATTTGGCCCATTCAGAGGCCTGGTCATGGTTTTATTATTTTGCCTCACTTCTGGTTTTGATTATTCTGTCTGTGGTTTCTGTTCATCTTTATGTTTTGTGTTTTATCATCTTGTTATGCTCTGTTTATGATTAGTTTTGTTTCATTTATTTTCTTTGTATCACCTGGTTGACATGTATTTAGTTTTGTCTTTGTTCCTGTCTGATCTGTACTTTGTTTTCTTTATTTCTCATTGTGATGCATTTGCATTATTTTACTCATAGTCCCTTTACTTACTTCAGTCCCAGTTTAGTTTTTGTTTATCACATTTATTGCTTTATACATTAGTCACTGGTTTTGGTTGGTATTTATTTTCAGTATTTTCTTCTGGTTGTGTTCCTTTAGTTATTTATTGCTTTTGCTGGTTATTTATTATTCTGTGTTGTCCTTTATTGTATTCCTTTGTCACTGGTTTAGTTTTGTGTCTTTTATTTTTCTGGTCAGCTGGTAATCAGTTATTGCATTTACTTTCATACTTTAATCTGTATCAGTTCTGTTCTAGTTTAGACTTTGGTTTTATTTTCTTGTTGTATTTGCACTCTGTCTTGCACTATAATCATTAGTTGTTTTTCACTTTATACTTTAGCCACACGGTGAGTTCTGTCTTAGTTAAGTCTCTGCCTTTTATTTTCGGGGTCCTGACACAGGAGCACATTAGTTTGTGATTTTCAGTTCTTTTTATCTCTGTTGGTTGAGGGTGTGTCACTGGCACTTAGTTGTTTTGTCTGTCACACCCACCTGTCTTGTCTGGCCACTCCCCTTCCAGAACCATCCCCACATCTGTTTTACGTCATGCCCTGATTACTCCCCTTGTATTTAAGCTCTCACAGTCCCTCACTTCCCTGCTAGTTTGTTGATTGTGTGTCACATCCCTGCCTTTTGTCATAGTCTGTTTGCCTCGTTTTTTTGACCTTGCTTGTTTGCCTTGATCTCCGCCACGCTGTGAACCTGACCCCAGCTTGTGAACTGAACTTCGAATCTGCCTCTCCTCTGTCTGTACCGCCGCCCTGCTGACTGCCTTATTGTGTACCGAGCCATTGCCTGCTTTTTTTGATAAAGCCTATTTTTACCTCCACACCTCAGCCTGCAAGTCTGCATCGTGTGTCCTACCACTTTCTGTGCCACGCCACAGCCAATCATGACACTTGCTTGATGTACGACTTCAGCTGGGTCTCTGTTGTCATATTTTGCACTTCAAAATGTGCCACATTTTCAATGGATGACAGGTCTGGACTGCAGGCAGGCCAGTCTAGTACCCGCACTCTTTTCCTACAAAGCCACGCTGTTGTAACATGTGCAGAATGTGGCTTGGCATTGTCTTGCTGAAATAAGCAGGGACGTCCCTGAAAAAGACGTTGCTTGGATGGCAGCATGTGTTGCTCCAAAACCTGGATGTACCTTTCAGCTGATGTACCTTTGATGGTGCCATCACAGATGTGTAAGTTGCCCATGCCATGGGCGCTAACACACCCCCATACCATCACAGATGCTGGCTTTAGAACTTAGCACTGGAAACAATCTGGATGGTCTTTTTCCTCTTTTGTCCAGAGGACACAACGTCCATGATTTCCAAAAACAATTGGAAATGTGGACTCATCAGACCACAGCACACTTTTCCACTTTGCGTCTGTCCATTTCAAATGAGCTCAGGCCCAGAGAAGGCGACGGCATTTCTGGATGTTGTTGATGTATGGCTTTCGCTTTGCATAGTAGAGTTTTAACTTGCACTTGTAGAATTAGTGACGAACTGTGTTAACTGACAGTGGTTTTCTGAAGTGTTCCTGAGCCCACGCGGTAAGATCCTTTACACAATGATGTTGGTTTTTAATGCAGTGCCGCCTGAGGGATCGAAGGTCACGGGCATTCGATGTTGGTTTTCAGCCTTGCAGCTTATGTGTAGAAAGTTATCCAGATTCTCTGAATCTTCTGATTATATTATGGACTGTAGATGATGGAATCCCTAAATTCCGTGCAATTGAACGTTGAGAAACATTGTTCTTAAACTGTTGGACTATTTTTTCATGCAGTTGTTCACAAAGTGGTAATCCACACCCCATCTTTGCATGTGAATGGCTGAGACTTTTTGGGATGCTCCTTTTATACCCAATCATGAGTGTCCTCAGTTCCAAAACACTTATTGAGTGTTGTTAGAAGGAAAGGTGATGTAACACAGTGGTAAACATACCACTGTCACAACTTTTTTGAAACGTGTTGTAGGCATCCATTTCAAAATGAGCAAATATTTGCACAAAAACAATACAGTTTATCAGTTTGAACATTAAATATCTTGTCTTTGTGGTGTATTAGATTGAATATAGGTTGAAGAGGATTTGCAAATCATTGTATTCTGTTTTAATTTACATTTTACACAACGTCACAACTTCACTGGAATTTGGGTTGTAGAAGTTTGTATTATGAATACCTGCACAGTGACCTGCAGGACCATTTAACAAACCTTAAATGATTTTTAAAATAAGGAAACTGGTTTAAAAAAAAGGTTGTCAGATAATTCTTGAATGCTGACTTGTGTTTTACTACAGACAATCATTCATCTTTTTCCCAGTGAAGGGTCACGGGGGAGCTGGAGCCTAACCGAGCTCAGCTGTCGTGCGAGGGCGGGGTACACCCTAAACAGGTCTCCAGTCTATCACAGGGCCACTGGCCAATGTAGCTGAACTATCAGGTCTTCTTTTTAAGAAAATCCTCCTCTGCACCACTTCATCAGGAAGAAGAATTTTATATTTTTTAATTAGTGTATATCAAGTTGTAGAGATTTGCTTTCAGTTTGACTTTAAGGAAGATAATTTTAGATTTATTTATCTAAAGTTGTGCAACTGGTGTGTCACTCAGACAGCAAAATTAAGAGGTTATTTAATCAACAGCTGCCTGCTCAACATTATTTCATTGCTTCTTTACGTGTCTAATGCTGCAGTCTGTCACATTAGGGTGCAACAATACCAAGTGTAATTCTGTAAAATATGAGCTAACCCCTCATATTTTACAGAATTACACTTGGTATTGGAAGCTTGATTCTGCAGCTGTTTTGTTTTTTGTGTGAAGTTGATTATAAAAAGGCACAATTACAACCCCAGTGTTAAACTGCTTCAATAAAATTAGTAATTTGACAGCAGGCCATCATAGCTAATAAGTAAGCACTTGCTGTCCACAAAGGCAGTGGGTTTGCATTATCTAATGTAGTCTTACAGCTCTGGAAAAATAGGAGTCCATTTTGAGAGTAGTTTAGTCAGCCAGCGGATCCCTGAGGTCAGCTTTGTCAACATCCATATATTAAAAGCGAAGTGACCTCTGTGTGCATGTGTGTGTGCATGTGTAACTTTGATCACAGAGAAACTAGGGAAAGCTAACATTTGCCATTTGGTATCCATATTTATTATATGGCTACAACCCCTGGCAATAATTATGGAATCACCGGCCTCGGAGGATGTTCATTCAGTTGTTTAATTTTGTAGAAAAAAGCAGATCACAGACATGACACAAAACTAAAGTCATTACAAATGGCAACTTTCTGGCTTTAAGAAACACTATAAGAAATCAGGAAAAATAATTGTGGCAGTCAGTAATGGTTACTTTTTTAGACCAAGCAGAGGGAAAAAATATAGAATCACTCAATTCTGAGGAATAAATTATGGAATCACCCTGTAAATTTTCATCCCAAAAACTAACACCTGCATCATATCAGATCTGCTCATTAGTCTGCATCTAAAAAGGAGTGATCACACCTTGGAGAGCTGTTGCACCAAATGGACTGACATGAATCACAGCTCCAACACGAGAGATGTCAATTGAAACAAAGGAGAGGATTATCAAACTCTTAAAAGAGGGTAAATCATCACGCAATGTTGCAAAAGATGTTGGTTGTTCACAGTCAGCTGTGTCTAAACTCTGGACCAAATACAAACAACATGGGAAGGTTGTTAAAGGCAAACATACTGGTAGACCAAGGAAGACATCAAAGCGTCAAGACAGAAAACTTAAAGCAATATGTCTCAAAAATCGAAAATGCACAACAAAACAAATGAGGAACGAATGGGAGGAAACTGGAGTCAACATCTGTGACCGAACTGTAAGAAACCGCCTAAAGGAAATGGGATTTACATACAGAAAAGCTAAACGAAAGCCATCATTAACACCTAAACAGAAAAAAACAAGGTTACAAAGGGCTAAGGAAAAGCAATCGTGGACTGTGGATGACTGGATGAAAGTCATATTCAGTGATTAATCTCGAATCTGCATTGGGCAAGGTGATGATGCTGGAACTTTTGTTTGGTGCCGTTCCAATGAGATTTATAAAGATGACTGCCTGAAGAGAACATGTAAATTTCCACAGTCATTGATGATATGGGGCTGCATGTCAGGTAAAGGCACTGGGTGTTGTGTGGGCCGCCAGAAGAGGAGGTACTGCTGGCCCACCAACAGAGGGCGCCCTGCCTGAAGTGCGGGCTTCAGGCACGAGAGGGCGCTGCCGCCACGGACTCAGCCGGGAGTGACAGCTGTTACTCATTACTTCCTGACAGCTGTCACTCATTCTTCATCACCTCACTCCATAAAACCCAGACGTCATCTCCACCTCATCGCCGAGATATCGTACTTCATTGAAGGTAATATCCTCAGCCTTTTTGTGTTTATCTGTAATCTGTACATTGTGAGTGTTTGCAGGCGTACCGGTCCCTTGTTTTGTGGAAGCTGAGTGAGTGCAGGACGGCACTCTTTTTCTCTGAGGGATCACTGCAAACACATCAGCATATTGAGTGAGAGGTGGAGGTGGCATTCCCACCGTTGTTGTTACTGGGTGTACACACACCCACACTTGACTGTCTTTGTTCTCGCCAGCAGTACCAGATACCGACAGTCGGAGACGGTGATCACCTGGGAATTCGGGACTTGGCGGCTCCAGTATTCACCAGGTTCGGTGGTGGCAGAAATCGTGTGGTTCCTCGAGCCTGCCCACATGTCACCTTTGTAATTTGACTGTAATCATATTCTGAGATTGTCTGTATATTCGTTGTGCACATTTCACAACATTAAATTGTTCCTTTTTGGCTCATCTATTGACCGTTCATTTGCGCCCCCTGTTGTGGGTCCGTGTCACTACACTTTCACAACACTGATGGCTGTCATTACATCATCAATAAATGCACAAGTTTACATTGATATTTTGGACACTTTTCTTATCCCATCAATTGAAAGGATGTTTGGGGATGATGAAATCATTTTTCAAGATGATAATGCATCTTGCCATAGAGCAAAAACTGTGAAAACATTCCTTGCAAAAAGACACATACGGTCAATGTCATGGCCTGCAAATAGTCCGGATCTTAATCCAATTGAAAATCTTTGGTGGAAGTTGAAGAAAATGGTCCATGACAAGGCTCCAACCTGCAAAGCTGATCTGGCAACAGCAATCAGAGAAAGTTGGAGCCAGATTGATGAAGAGTACTGTTTGTTACTCATTAAGTCCATGCCTCAGAGACTGCAAGCTGTTATAAAAGCCAGAGGTGGTGCAACAAAATACTAGTGATGTGTTGGAGCGTTCTTTTGTTTTTCATGATTCCATAATTTTTTCCTCATAATTGAGTGATTCCATATTTTTTTCCCTCTGCTTGGTCTAAAAAAGTAACCGTTACTGACTGCCACAATTTTTTTCCTGATTTCTTATAATGTTTCTTAAAGCCAGAAGGTTGCCATTTGAAATGACTTTAGTTTTGTGTCATGTCTGTGATCTGCTTTTTTTTCTACAAAATTAAACAACTGAATGAACATCCTCCGAGGCCGGTGATTCCATAATTATTGCAGGGGTTGTATGACGGTACGTGCGCTCTGATTGGCCGATTTCCGGTCTGATATTTTCCCATATCAGACTGTTACCATGGCAGTCAGTCTGGATTGTGTATCAGATTTGCGACATTGTTTACAATTTTCATGGAGTGAAATAAAACAAAACAAAAAGTGAACAAAAGAATGGAGGAATTAACAGCAAATGAGCTCAAGGTGGACGTGCAAAGACCAACAAGATGAAAACACAACTCCAAACAGTCAAGAACAGATTGAAAACAGACATGAACATAAATGTGGGTGATTCTTTAACTACGGGCACTATTGGCCTTGTAAATGTAATTTACACCACACCATTGCCTTACAATATAAAGCGCCTTGGGGCAACTGTTTGTTGTGATTTGGCACTATATACATGTGCTCTGATGTCACTATTTATCTCCATAGAAACTACCCAAACAATCTTTCATACAAACTGTTTAAAGGGACATTACAGTGTTGTGGTGGAAATTACGGCAATAGTGTGGGACAACTACATTTTGTTTAAAAAAATCACAACAGTTGTATGACATTGAATACCCAATTATGTTTTGATTATTTTACTGATATTTTATTCAGAGATATTTTAAAACATTAGAAAAAACGTTTTATATTTGCATATAATGATGCTGAAAAAAGGTGAAAAAGTCATCATAGACTACTAGAACAAATTTCTTAACACACTTTCATTGTAAAGATAACTATAAAGTGTGAAATTTCCCCTTTTTTCTGTTTTTCATGCAGTATGATCAAAGGACATAAGTGCCCGTAGTCTAAGAATCACCCATGTATGGTTTTCTTCAGGGTGTATAAAGCCATATTCATTGGTAAAACAACTTGATAATGATTTTATCATGTACCTATAAATGATAAATGCACGCAGAACACAATGCGCATGTTCTCCCTTCGCTCACTGCCTCTGGGGTACAGATGCGGAACCCGCAAAGAATCCAAGTCATGGCCACGGAGCTCTGCGGCTGCGGTTACCGAGACCATGCAGCGGGCGCTGCGCATCAAAACAGCGAGTGTAGTCTCTGGACATGGTGCTGCATGCAGCTTGGCACAGCAGATAGGGGGGCAGTGTGAGTGGCCCGCTGCGGTGCTTACCGAGCCCGCAGACTCAGTAAGCGATTCGGAGGCAGCGAGAGCAATCGCCCGTCTGATAAGGACGCAGAACACAATGCGCTGTTAAAAAAAAAGAAAAAAAAGAAGAAGCAGCAGCATGCAAAATTGCACTAAAAAAAACTGCGAAACTGTGAGGCCGCGAAAGGGAGTTACGTTCTAAAAATAACCCATGATAGGCGAAATCCGCGAAGTAGTCAGCTTTATTACAATTATTATAAATGTTTTAAGGCTGTAAAAACCGCTCACTACACACTTTATACACTTTTCTCAAACAGGCATTAACATTTTCTCACTTTTCTCTCCTGTGTAAACACTCAAAGTTCAAACCTTAGTAGAAAAAAAATAGAACATTTTCCTATAAATAATTATGATGGCTTTTAGAACTAACGAATTCAATTTTAACGATCAACCTACGAGGTTGGACATGTAAGAAATTATTAATAGTGACTCACCAGTATTTCACAGTTCCTCTGACGGCGCCTCTTCAACGTGGCGCCACTCCGCTGTCCGGATTGGCTGATTACTCGGGTGGTATGAAAAATATTACCCGTCCGCAAAAAGGGTGTATTGCTATTTATTCTTTAGTGTTTTATCCAATCATATTGGCGTATCATTTGTAGGCATATGGTAACATCATTAATCAGTCCCTGGTAACGAGACAAGCTCTGAACAAAGGAAATATATCAGCCTGGCCAGTTGTAAAACAGAACATCAACTAAATGTGCCAAATAATAAATACAATTACTCACAAAACATTCTCATTTTAATTTCCTGTACTTTCAGTTAAAATCATTCTACAAACTTTGCTTAATTTATTACCATTCTAGAAAAATCTCAGCTACCTGTTTTATAAACACTACCCAATCTAGAGCCTGTGGATCCCCACGGGCAACGCGCGAGTTTGTGGAACAATAGCTACGTTTACATGGGCACTTTATTTCTGATCTGATTGAATTCTATCCGATTGGTGGATCAGATTGTCCTGTTTACAAGAATGTGCCCTAAAATGATCCGCTTGCTGTGCGTGTTTACATGCACCGTGATTACGATCAGATAATTTTGACATCTTCCTTCCTTGTTCTGTCTGCCTTCAGAATTTGCTTTTGTAAACCCAATGGCTTGGGAACACACTGAAACATTATTGTTTATTCTCCTTCTCCTTTTCCATCCTTGTTGAATTTTCTCCTGTCTCATGAAGTCCCACTCCCACCTCCGGTGAGCATTCAGTTCCCTCTGGTCACCCACAGTATGCTGAGGGTGAGCTGGATGCCTGGAGCCACAGACGTCCCCAGACACAGAATCACCTACAGCACCAACCACGGCAGTGTTGTCAAGCAGGTAACTCAAAGTTACATTTCAATTTAAAACAATGCTGTCTTTGCAAGGTTTAGACAAACATTCATGAACAAACTAGAGCACATGGTTCAATGCTTCCTTTTTTATCTGTCCTTAACCCTTAACCAAGTTAAAGTGCAGGTGTTTGGGGGGAAATGTTTCACTGCAGAAAAAAAAAAAACCATGAAAATTAAAAGGGTACCATCATAAAAATAATATGTATATGTCACAGACATGAACAAGTGAAGCTCTTCAGCATCTCACCATGTCATTGAGGTCCTTCAGACTCTTTTTGGGCAAATGCTTCAGGGGAGCATTAGCATGGCTAAAACCTTTCAGCTTCTGGAGCCCCCCCCACCGCCTTTTTAAGCATTTTTCTTTATTTGCCTCTCACATGCTCCACACCATCTAACCATGTCCTTTACGTCCTTCAGACTTTTTTCAGTAAAATGGTTCTTGGGAGCATGAGCATGACTAAAACCTTTAAGACCCCCTGCCTTTTTAAGCATTTTCCTTATTTTCCCTTTATAGGGGATAATAGGGGATCTGGGGGGGGTGGGTGGACCCCCCCCAGATCCCCTATTAAAACAGCCCCCTTAACCCCCTGCCACTTTAAGCATTTTTTATGTAGATGTAAATTAATATTCAAAGTTTTCAGCTAGTTGACAGTAGGGCTGTACAATAAATCATCATCAATAAATGCACGTTTATGTTGATATTTTGGACAATTGAAAGGATGTTTGGGGATGATGAAATCATTTTTCAAGATGATAATGCATCTTGCCATAGAGCAAAAACTGTGAAAACGTTCCTTGCAAAAAGACACATAGGATCAATGTTATGGCATAGGGTCAATGTCAACGAGCAGATCTGATTTGATGCAGGTTTTAGTTTGGGGGATGGAAATTTACAGGGTGATTCCATAATTTATTCCTCAGATTGGTGATTCCATAGTTTTTTTCCTCTGCTTGGTCTAAAAAAGTAACCATTACTGACTGTCACAATCTTTTTTTCTTGATTTCTTATAGTGTTTCTTAAAGCCAGAAAGTTGCCATTTGAAATGACTTTAGTTTTGTGTCATGTCTGTGATCTGCTTTTTTTCCACAAAATTAAACAACTGAATGAACATCCTCTGAGGCCGGTGATTCCATAATTTTTGCCAGGGGTTGTAATTTTAATTTTCTAATGGATTTGTTGCCCATCTTTGCTCCTCAAAGACTCAGACTTTTGCTGCTTTAGAACCAAATCATGGTTACAATCACCTGTTGACATCACCTGTTTGAAAACACCTTATTTATTTATTTTAACTTCATTACTAGCCTTAAATTGCCCCGTCCCAACTTTTTTGGGAAGTGTTGCAGGCCTTAAATGCATGAAAGGATGTATATTAACAAATCAAATGAAGATGGCCACATAAGACATGAAATATGATTGAGTTCACACTGTCTGCAATGAAATAGAAGTCATATTCAATGTAAAAATCACTGCCGTGTATACCGCCCAATTGTTTAAGGAACAAACCATGAAATCCTTTGAAGAACTGAGAAAGGAATTTGATCTAAGAGCTCATGACTTTTATAACTATGACACTATCTTCAAAAAACATGAGTGGGAATATCTTATAAAGATCCATCCAAAACTGGAGAAAATATTAATTACATTCACAGAAATGGGTTAAAAATGCATAACATTAAAAATTATAATACTTTCCAACATGAAAGAAATGAGAAAATAAAGATTTACAAGTCAAGTGGGAACTGGACACAAATAATATAAGACGAAAAATGGGAAGAAACATTCAAGTAGGCCATAGACTACAATTATCCCAACATGGAGGAATTTGAGTGGAAAAATAAAAACACACATCTATTACTTCAAAACACAGTAACACATCAGAAACTATGTTTGAGAGGGGGTGTGGATTGAGTTGGGACAAACACACACCTACTTGTGGGATTGTCCCAAAGCTTCTGAATTTTTGGAAGGATATTTAAAAGGAGATAAGAAGATTATTAAACAGATTCTGGTATCAATTTTGCTTTCGCTCCAGCACTTTACATATTAGATATACTTCCTGATTGTATGAGTGATGGAAAATTGATTTATTTGTCAAGAATTCTGCTTTTCACTGCAAAGAAAACAATAACTTGCTTCTTGGATGAAACCGGAAGCTCCTAGCATAATGACCTAGCATAATGTCACCATAATGACACGGGATAAAGAAGGTCTTTATTTTGGAGAAAATCACTGCAAGACTACAACTGCAAACAGAAATGTTTGCTGATATATGGGCAGTATTGATACAGGCAATACCAGAGCTTTAACCACCACTTTTATTTTTGTTTTCTTTGGTGCTGTTTGCTTTTTTTTTTCCATTGTTTTTTTTTTTTTCTTCTGTTTTCTGAATTCATTGGATCCCCAAGAAGTTGCTCGACATATCGAGCTTATACTATTGAAGTGCTCAGTGGTTGGGGCAATATCTGAATTTTCTCAATGAATAATGGTGTTTGTCAGGAATGTGTTCTACCTCCTACACTCTTCAGTGCTTTGCATGGACTAGGTAGGGTTGTGGATCCAGCAGCTTATGTGCCTTTGTTAGTAAGGAAATATTTGCTGACATTAACTTTGGGGATATTGCCAGACTGCGACAGGCAGTCAGGCTTTCAATGGATTTCTGGGTTTGGTCATCAGAAGTGTATTTGAAGAGTTCAGGTGCAAAACCCTGTATCTCCACCAGACCACTTTTGTTTTAAATAAGGATATTTACCTGATGGAAGTTGTACATCTCCAGGAATCATTCTTTCTAGTTATGATATGGTTATGGTGCACTGAACAAAATAGCAGAATCTCAAAAATCAACCTTGATTCAGAAATGTGTTAATTAGCAGCCTTTAAGATATTTGGCTGCAAAACCTGCTATCACCACCTTCAGTTTGTTTGCAAAACTCAGTAAGTCCATCACTTTAACGTACACTAGGATAGAGAGCCAAGTCGGCTAAAAGTTTCGTTCCAGTGCCCTCAGCACTCTCCTGCAGGTGTTCCACCTGCTGCGTGCCTGATGTTTAGGAAACGAGCGAGACCAGAGCCGCGTGAAGCCACACATCTGGCTCTTTCCATCTCCTCCTCCTCTCCGCGCCATTCCATGGCACAGAGCCCAACTAAGCATGCAGTCACAAAGTTCTTCTGCTGTGGAATTAAAGGAGCAAACTGGAGCGATCTGAATTGTTCATCAGCAGATGGATGAATATGGGGGTGTGTGTGGAGACAATTTGCCTCATTAACGTGACAGAACTTAACGATGCGCAGTTACGTGGTAACAGGTTGCAGCAGTTCCTAAGGATGCCTGACGCCTCTGCCTCAGATCATCACATTCGTGATCAGCAGCCAAGAATGTATACTTCGTGGCATTCGTGACATGCCGTCGTTATGTGTAAATGCAGCATCAGAGAAGCTCTCGTGGGCACTGCTGTCTTTGTGTCATGTGACCGAGATACATGCCAGTGAGTGGTGCGCTGTTCACTGTGTGGTTTTGCACACCAACTGGGATGGCGCATATGAGGTTCTGCATACAAACCGCATCCTAACTTGCATTTACCATAGGATTTATTGGGGTGTTGCAGCAGAATTTGATTTTGTTATCAGATACGAGCCTCGTAAGCTTTCACTTGCATGGTTTTCCTCATTTTCCGTGGGCGTGGCATTTACGGGGTTTGCACCTGAACACTTCATTTGTAGTGATGACAGTGTCAAACTTGTATAGACATTCACTTATTTGGCAGTGATATTCATATTTTAGGGTCCTCAGCATCTGTGACCCTAAGACCTCTAGGGCTGGACAGAGGTGTTTGGTGAAGTCAGTATATTTCCAGAAAAACAAAGATTCAAGTTTTTTGGATCCTGGTGCTTCCTGTCTTAATCTATGGTTGTGAGACTGGGACACTAACCAGTGACCTAAGGCAGTGACTGGGTGTCTTTGTTACACGGTCTCTTCAGAGGATCCTTGGGCACCATTGGATTGACTTTGTATCAAATGACTGCTTACTTCAGGAAACTCAGATGAGGAGTGTCAGTTTCATGTGAGGGAATGTCAGCTATGACATTTTGGCCATGTGCCATGTTTCAAAGGACATAATCCAGTATGCAGGTGTCTCAGTGTTGAGGAATCCAATGTCTGGAAAAGGCCAAGGGGATGCTTATGCTTCACCTGGGTGCAGTTGCCATCCAGCACCCAAGGTGGTTCAGTCGTGTGGTAGATGTGCCAACACGTTCCACGTTACCTTTTATTTTTTCTTGCACTTGTGTATGTACAGATTTTTGTAGGAATCATCAGTCAGAAGAAATAGATCTTGATGCTGCAGAACTGCAGTCAACCAGTCACATTCAACCTCTTTTTCAGGTGGAAGTGTCAGGAGTAAACACTGTCCTGGTGCAAAACCTGTCCTCTCTGTCCAGATACAGAGTATCGCTCCAGTCTCACTACCCACAAGGCCTCTCTGCACCACTCACCAGTAACATAACCACATGTAAGAGTATTTTTTGTTTGCTTGTTGCCAGTGGTGGGCACAACTAACCAAAAAATTAGCTTCGATAACACATAATCAGCGAACTGAAAAGTTATCTTTTATGAAGCTAAACCGATAAGCCACCCAAAAATTTATCGGAAGCTACAGATAACCGATAACTTCCAGTATTGTCTCCGGTACACTTGCAACTACTAACAAGCTGATTTTGAATTTTAACACCACGATCACTTCTGGGAGCATCAAAGGTGACTACAGACCCAAACAATGAGTCAGCACTTCTGTCTTTGTGCGCCCTGCCCACTGCTGGAAGCTTCTGTTTATTACATGGCTTCCAGCAGTGAAGCAGTTGAGAGGAGCAGCAAAGCTCAACTCTCAACTCAATAACAGCATTGCCGTGAGGCAGAGGTCTTGGAAAATAAAGCAGTGCTGACTTATGGTTTGGTGTATGAATAAAATTATTACTGATAGAATAACTCCATTAATGTCAATTCTGTCATTTGTACAAAGTTAAAATATAACATATATCTTTTAATGTCGAATAATGCACTAATTCTGAAGTTTTGTAACAAACACAGACAGATGCCAAAGGATCATGGGTAAAATGTGCCTCCGCTAACACTGATTGTTTGACTCATTCAATCTATGTAAACCAACACGTTAATGTGAGGTGTGTTGTGTCTTGGTGTTTACAGATAAATGTGTTTTTGTAAAATATGCCATTTTTTTTATTTGTAAAAAACAAAAGGGTCATTTAAAAAAAAAGGCAAGTTGTAATTAGATAACCATCTGATATAACTGGTGTCAAAATACAGTAGTGTTCAGAATAATAGGAGTGCTATGTGACTAAAAAGATTAATCCAGGTTTTGAGTATATTTCTTATTGTTACATGGGAAACAAGGTACCAGTAGAGTCAGTAGATTCTCACAAATCCAACAAGACCAAGCATTCATGATATGCAGACTCTTAAGGCTATGAAATTGGGCTATTAGTAAAAAAAAAAGTAGAAAAGGGGGTGTTCACAATAATAGTAGCATCTGCTGTTGATGCTACAAACTCAAAACTATTATGTTCAAGCTGCTTTTTTAGCAATCCTGTGAATCACTCAACTAGAATTTAGTTGTATAACCACAGTTTTTCATGATTTCTTCACATCTGCGAGGCATTAATTTCACGACCACCTCCTGATCGGCGATTGCATGGTCGGATGAAAATCAAACCTGTTTGATATGTTGTGTGGGCCGCTGAAGAGGAGGTACTGCTGGCCCACCACCACCAGAGGGCGCCCTGTCTGGAGTGCGGGCTCCAGGCACCAGAGGGCGCTGCCGCCTCACAGGAGCAGCCAGGGTGACAGCTGTCACCCATCACCTGAGACGAGACAGCTGATATCAATCAACAGGGAGGTATATCAGCAGGACGGCATCTCCACCTCATTGCCGAGATATCGCTCTACCAAGGAGGTAACGTATCCAGCCAAACAGATCATCTTTTGACCATTAAATACATTTTGCCTTTACACAGAAAGAGAAAAGACAGCAGGAGACTGTATTTTGGATAGTACTCACATTCCTGCACTCACCTGTATTTTCCTGACAAGAGGTGGAGGTGGTGTTTCCACCCTGTGTGTTGCTGGGTGCAGCCGCACCCACACCTGACTGTTTCTGTTCCTTGCCAGCAGTACCGGATCCGACGAGCGGAGGCAGTGGCCACCTGGGGTTCGGGACTTGGCGGCTCCAGTATCCCCGGGGTTCGGTGGCAGAGGAAATCGGGTGGTTCCGGTTTGACTCGGACAGACGTCTCCTATCGTCGAGCCTGCCCACACGACACCTTCGGAATTCGGTTACTGCTGTATTTGTAATCTGTTGTGTTTGTTGTGTGAATTCACAACAGTAAAACTTTGTGATTTGACTTTCTCCATTGTCCGTTCATTTGCGCCCCCTGTTGTGGGTCCGTGTTCCTACACTTTCCCAACATGATATTCTGGTCGGCCGCCGTGAGGGGATCCCGCTGTTGAAGCACTACAAGCGTCCAACCTCTTGCACTGTGCATGTGCAAACACTGATGCGGAATTAGAGAGAGCATAAACAGTGATCATCTCTTTGGGAGAGCAGCTTCTGTTTCTTTCCCCCCCCCCTTTTTCCCCCATTGAAAGTTTTTATAAAAATAAGAAATGTAAATAAAGTTTTTAAAAAACCTTCTGTTTACGTTTTGCTTCTGGAAAACGAGTCCAACGTGTGGTTTTGGAACATACAATGTGTGTGAGAACATAATTGTGCGCTCTGAACTTTTACACTGTGCAGTTTTGTCATTTGAGCTGGAGCCGAGTACAATGATTGAAAATATTGTACATTATTATCACTTTACCGAGGCGTTGCTAGGCTGGTAGCGTAGCTTTACGTCGACGCTACCTGGCTATACCCGCCCACTGTGTGTAAACAAATGACATCATAGCGCGCAGCCGAAGAACTGTCTGCGGAGGAAAAAAAAACTGTCCGCAGAGGAAAAGATAAAAAGGCGAGAAGTGTGTGTTGGTCCCAATATGGATATTCCAGATGATTTTCTCATGGATAGTACGACAATGAACAGCAGCCAAAGCAGCCAGCTTGATGAGGACGCACTGCCAAATTTGGAGAGCAGCGCGCACCAGCCAACATGACAAAAGTTAAAGTAAGCCAACTTTTTATGTACGCGTTACGTGTTGTGTATCTCAGTAAGTGATAATAATGCAAATAACATGCTGTTGTCGTGCGGTATGCATTTTCTGAGTCCCTCCGTCCACGCCCAGTCGCCCTCAGTGACAGATATTCACCCTCGTCTAACTCAGGCGAATATCTGTCATTTTGGACGACTGGGCATGGACGTTGGGCCTCTGAAAATGCATACCGCCCTCCAAAAGCATGTTATTGTATTATTATTATCACTTACTGAGGCGTTGCTGGGCCGGTAGCATAGGTTTACATTTATGCTACCTGTCTATACCTGCCCACAGTAGCTGTGCATAAAATGATGACGTCATAGCGCACGCAGCCCAAGAACTGTCCACAGAGGAAACAATGAAAAGTAGAGAAGTGTGTGTTGGTTCCAATATGGATATTACAGATGATTTTCTCATGGATAGTCTGACAATGAACAGCAGCCAGCTTGATGAGGACGCACTGGCAAATTTGGAGAGCAGCGTGGTATCAGCCAACACGACAAAAGTTAAAAATTAAACATGTTTGCTGGGTGTCGTGCGTTTTAAAGTGAGACAACTTTTTATGTATGCGTTTGCTGGGTGTTGTGCATTTTGAAATGCCATTAAATATTGTTAATGTGATTACACATGTTGTGTAACTCAGTAAGTGTTAATAATGCAAATAACATGCAGGTGTCATGCGGTATGCATTTTCTGAGTCCCTCCGTCCATGTCCAGTCGCCCACAATGACCGATATTCGCCCGAGTTACACAAGGGCGAATATCGGTCATTTTGGGCGACTGGGCATGGATGTCGGGCCTCTTAAAATGCATACCACCCTCCAAAAGCATATTATTGTATTAGTGTCTGCCCAGCTTTAGGGCGAATGCTGTCATGAACACTACTGGCCAGTAGATGGCAGTAGAGACTGTGAAAACTTGCCAAAACAAAATTCCAGATAATCCGTGTCTGCTACGTTTAAGATGCATGGAATTAATAAACGCAAACTGAATTTCAGACATCTTACATATATATTACTCTGGAACAAAGACAACAGACAGTGTCTGACATAAGCAGGACTCTAAATAACAAACAGTGATGATGCAATGATTCCAATTGAAAATAATGAGAAGCAACCTGAGCTGCTTCTGGCATTTTACACAAAACAAACACAAAAACACATCTATAAACCCAGAGACTGTATTCACAGAGTTTAGACACACTATACAAAGAGTTTAATACTGTTGTTCGTGTGGAGTCTGATCAGAGCGTCTCAAATGGCATTTCTTCTGTTGTGAATGTACTGAGATACCCATATGCACTGGGCACAGCATCTCCACACTAAAACCTTCACAATTAGTGCATTACTTAAAACTAAAACATATATCTGATATTTTCACTTTATAAAACTTCAGACGTGACATTAATTTAAATACTTGTCCGAAATTAGTTTGGTTAAAATCCATCCATCCATCATCCATTTTCTTTCCGCTTTATCCGAGTCGGGTCGCGGAGGGCAGCAGCTCAAGCAAAGCCGCCCAGACCTCCCGATCCACACACACCTCCCCCAGCTCTCCGGGGGACCCCAAGGCATTCCCAAGCCAGCCTAGAGATGTAATCCCTCCAGCGGGTCCTGGGTCTTCCCCGGGGCCTCCTCCCAGTGGGATGTGCCCGGAAACACCTCTCCAGCGAGGCGTCCAGGGGGCATCTGGAAAAAGATGCCGAGCCACCTCAACTGACTCCTTTTGACGTGGAGGAGCAGCGGCTCGACTCCGAGCTCCTCCGGAGTGACAGAGCTCCTCACCCTATCTCTAAGGGAGCGCCCAGCCACCCTGCGGAGGAAACTCATCTCGGCCGCTTGTACTCGCAATCTCGTTCTTTCGGTCATGAGCCAAATCTCATGACCATAGGTGAGGATCGGAACGTAGATCGATCGGTAAATCGAGAGCTTTGCCCCCCTACTCAGGTTCTCTCATTCACCACGACGGTCCGATACAGCCGACCATATCACTGCAGATGCTGCACCGATCCGTCTATCAATCTCACGCTCCATCCATCCCTCACTCGTGAAAAAGACCCCGAGATACTTAACTCCTCCACTTGAGGCAAGGACACTCCACCGACCTGAAGAGGGCAAAGCACCTTTTTTCCGTCAAGAACCATGGCCTCGGATTGGAGGTGCTGATTTTCATCCCGGATGCTTCACACTCGGCTGCAAACCGCCCCAGTGCACGCTGAAGGGCCTGATTTGATGAAGCCAACAGAACCACATCGTCCGCAAAACCAGCAGAGACGAGATTCTGTGGTTCCCAAACCAGACCCCCTCTACACCCTGGCTGCACCTAGAAATTCTGTGTCCGTAAAATAGTGAACAGAACCGTGACAAAGGGCAGCCCTGGCGGAGGCCAACGTGCACTGGAAACAAGTTTGACTTACTACCCGGCAATGCGAACCAAGCTCCTGCTGCGGTCATACAGGGACCGGATAGCCCTTAGCAAAGCACCCCCGGACCCCGTACTCCCGAGCACTCCCCACAGTGTGCCCAGAGGGACACGTCGAACGCCTTCTCCAGATCCACAAAACACATGTGGACTGGTTGGGCGAACTCCCATGAACCCTCGAGCACCTGATGGAGCATGTAGAGCTGGTCCAGTGTGCTGCGACCAGGTCGAAAACCACACTGCTCCTCCTGAATCCGAGGTTTCAACCATCGTCAGGAATTCTCCTCTCCAGTACTCTGGAATAGACCTTAACCAGGGAGGCTGAGGAGTGTGGTCCCCCTATAGTTGGAACACACCCTCCGGTCCCCCTTCTTAAACAGAGGGACCACCACCCCAGTCTGCCAATTCAGAGGCACTGTCCCCGATTGCCACGCGATGTTGCAGAGGCGTGTCAGCCAAGACAGCCCCACAACATCCAGAGACTTAAGGTACTCAGGACGGATTTCATCCACCCCAGGAGCCTTGCCACCGAGGAGCTTTCTAACCACCTCGGTGACTTCGGCCTGGGTAATGGAGGAGTCCGCCTCTGAGTCCCCAGTCTCTGCTTCCTCTTCGAAGACGTGATGAGGGGATTGAGGAGCTCCTCAAGTATCCTTCACCGCCCGACAACATCCCCAGTCAGGGTCAACAGCTCCCCACCCGCACCGTAAACAGTGCTGGTGGAGAGCTGCTTCCGCCTCCTGAGGCGTCTGACGGTTTGCCAGAATCTCTTCGAGGCCGACCGATAGTCCTCCTCCATAGCCTCCCCGAACTCCTCCCAGACCCGAGTTTTTGCCTCTGCGACCGCACGGGCTGCGGCACACTTGGCCTGCTGGTACCTGTTAGCTGCCTCTGGGGTCCCACCTACCAACAAAGATAAGTAGGACTCCTTCTTCAGCTTGACGCCATCCCTTACTTCCAGTGTCCACCACCGGGTTCGGGGATTGCCGCCACGACAGGCACCAGAGACCTTGCGACCACAGCTACGAGCAGCCGCATTGACAATGGAGGTGGAGGACATGGTCCACTCGGACTCCATGTCTCCAACCTCCCCCGGGATCTGGGAGAAGCTCTCCCGGAGGTAGGAGTTGAAGACCTCGCTGACAGAGGGTTCCACCAGTCATTCCCAGCAGACCCTCACAATACGTTTGGACCTGCCAGGTCTGACCGGCTTCCTACCCTCCCAGCGGATCCAACTCACCACCAGGTGGTGATCAGTCGACAGCTCTGCCCCTCTCTTCACTCGAGTGTTTCGAGACACATGGCCGAGGTCAGATGATACGACTACAAAGTCGATCATCGACCTCCAGCTCAGGGTGTCCTGGTGCCACGTGCACTTATGGACACCCTTGTGCTCGAACATGGTGTTCGTGATGGACAAACTGTGACTAGCACAGAAGTCCAACAACTGAACACCACTCGGGTTCAGATCGGGGAGGCCGTGCTTCTCGATCACCTCCCTCCAGGTCTCACTGTCGCCGCCCACGTGGGCATTGAAATCCCCCAGGAGAACAATGGAGTCCCCAGTCGGAGCGCTATCTAGTACCCCTCCCAGGGACTCCAGGAAGGTCAGGTACTCTGCACTGCCACTCAGCCCGTAGGCCGAGACAACGGTGAGAGACCTGTCCCCAACCCGAAGGCGTAGGGATGCGGCCTTCTCGTTCACCGGAGTGAACGCCAACACTTGGCAACTGAGCTGGGGAGCAATAAGCAATGCGACCCCAGCTCTCCGCCTCTCCCCGTGGGCGACGCCAGAAAAATGAAGCATCCAGCCCTCTCCAGGAGTTGGATACCAGAACCCAAGCTGTGCATGGAGGTGAGCCCGACTATCTCTAGTTGGTATCTCTCAACCTCCCGCACAAGCTCAGGCTCCTTCCCCCCTAGCGAGGTGACATTCCACGACCCAACAGCCAGGGGCTGTGAGCATGGACCGGGCCACCGGGCCACCCGCCCTCGACCGTTACCCAATCGTCTCTGCACCCGACCCCCATGGCCCCCTGTGCAGGTGGTGAACCCACAGGAGGGCGGGCCCACGTCACTCTTTCGGGCTAAGGCCCGACCACCAGGCGCTCGCGCGCGAGCCCCAACCCAGGTCTGGCTCCAGGGTGGGACCCCGGCTCCGCCATACCCGGCGACGTCTCGGTCCTTGATCTTTTACTGGTCATGGAGTTTGGTTAAAATTTTAACCATAAGTTAAAACTGTATGCCTCTGGGTGACTTGGGTGATATTGCCAGCGTATCAGTATGGGGTCAAAAGAAATGAGCTTTTTTTTTTTTCTCCCTATTTTCTTTTCTGTGACCAGTTCTCCTTTGCCTGCAGAGGGTAGAGTGGTTTCTTTTAGAACCAGCTCTCCTCTGTTTACGGAGGATAGAACTGCACATCTACTACAAAACATTTAACAGGTAGGTGCTCAAGTGATTTTAGATTTCATAAATGTTTGTAACTGTTCAGCTTTTTTTTTTACCACGTCTGCAAAAATACGTTAAATTATCGGACTAAAACTTATTGGAAGATAATTAGTCTGATAATGGTTTTCAAAGTTATCTGAAAAGCTAATCCAATAATGAAAACATTATCTTCGATTAGCAGATTAGCGGAACTGTGCCCACCACTGTTTGTTGCCATGATTATGTCTTCTTAGTTATTGTCTGGGTGTTCTACAGCAGAAAGCCAAATGTTGACTGACTTTTTGAGTTCCTCACATGTCTCATCTCTCGTAGTGAAGGTCCCTTCTCCATCAAACCTCAGAGTGACCAACTTCTCAGGCAGTGATATCACCATACGCTGGGAGGCTGCAGCAGATGATGTTGTTTCCTACCTCATCAAGTGGATCTCCCTCAGTGGGGGAAACCTTAGACAGGTGATAGAGATGGATGGTTTTAGTTTCATATTTACTTTTGGCTAGTGTTTGCTGTTATGTTCTGTGTTGTTAAATGTGATATTGTACTCTTTATTATTAGTTGAGAGTAAGTGGTGAGAGTGAAGGGGCCATTCTCAATGGGGTGGAGGATGATAAAGAATACCAGATCTCACTGTCTGCACTTTATGGTGATGGAGCACAGAGTGAAGCTGTGGCAATACGATATAGTACCTGTGAGTTATACACACTTGAATACACATTTTTTGTAGAGAGTGGGGGGGCTGTGAGACTGCACCCATGGAACACATCAGGGCCCCAAGAGTGGTGCAGAGCAGCTGAAGTTGGTGGGTGAGCTGGGATGGTACTAACTCTGGGTCCCACTGAATTGCAAAGTGTATTTGCAGATTATTATAAAGCCCTGTCTTTGGACGGACTCCAAGGTAAGTTGCAGTGACTGCAGGGAAAGATCTGCTGACTATAGGGAAAGTACTGCTGACACCCAGTTACGCCCTTGGGCAGTGTCTGCGTGGTATCTCTCTAGCTTACTGTACCTGTTCTCTTGTTGACTTTGTGTGGAGGGGGTGAGGGGGTCCCCTGTGTGCCTGCACCCTTGTAAAAAAAACCTGGAGCACCCTCTCTCACTATATGTGTATGGATTCAATCATCTTAAACTGCTAATTATTCACCCCTTTTTTCTTTTTTTTTCTCTTTTTTTAAGCTGGTCAATTATCTTGCAAACTACAGTGAATTAAAATTTAGGTGACTAAGTTTAGGCATTTTTTTTCATGGCCGGCTAATACAAGTAAAGCTAATACAAGTCAGCAGTCCAAAAAGCGCTAAGTGCCAGACATGTTCAGAATATCAGTGTCTGCTGGAGCCTTCGCTGGGCATAAGATTGTCCTTGTGAGACACCCATAACCCACACACCAATGTGTGTCTCCTATGAATCCAAATTAATTGATCAGCACAGAGATCTTCTGTCATATGAACTCAAAGCAATGCAGATGTGCTTCTTCGTGTCCTCTGATTTTTCTCTGACAGCTATATTATTAATGTTAGTATGTCATTCACAATGAAACTCGTCATGAAACAACCCATAATATTGTTTATTAATCAGTCTCTGGTCCCTGTCTTTTGTCCCTGCAGTGTCCGGTGGAGGCCCAACAAGTGTAACCGTCTCTGAGGAAACACCGATCAGGTTGTTGGTCAGCTGGGTTCCCCCGAACGCTCATGTCCTCCAGTATCGTGTCTCTTACAGTGCACTGAATGCAGCCGAGTCCGGGGACAGCACAGTGAGTTTGTAATCAGACTAGACTCAATGATAGTGTTCCTTCCAAGTCTCAGACATGTCCAACAGAAAACTAGCAGTCAGCTGGTGCAATGAGACCATAAAATGACCAGTGGTGGGCACAGATAACCAAAAAATTAACTTCGATAACAGATAATCAGATAACTGAAAAGTTATATTTGCTAAACATAAAATGATAAACCACCCAAAAATGTATTGGAAGTTACAGATAACCGATAAATTCCAGTATTGTCTCCGGTACACTTGCAACTACCCGTGGTGGGCACAGATAACCAAAAAATTTACTTCGATAACAGATAATCAGATAACTGAAAAGTTATCTTTGATAAAGATAAAGCGATAAACCACCCAAAAATGTATCGGAAGTTACATATAACCGATAAATTCTATTATTGTCTGTGGTATATTTGCAATTACTAACAAGCTGAATTTGAATTTTTACACCCACAATCGCTTTTGGAATCATCAAAAGTGACAAAAGACCCAAACAAGAAGCCAACACTCCTATGTTTGAACATGCTGCCCCCTGCTGGAAGCTACACAGCTACAGCACAGACGCACCCTGAGAGCAGCCACAAAGCCAGCTCTCTCCCAATCACAATGCTCTGGTCAGGCGGAGGTCTTGAAAAATAAAATCATACTGAGTTATGGTTTTGTGTGAATACTGATAGAATAACTCCATTGTCAATTCTGTCATTTGTACATAGTTAAAATATAACATATATCTTTTAATGTTGAATAATGCACTAATTCTGAGGTTTTGTAACAAACATAGACAGATCACAAAGGATTCTGGATAAAAGTGCCTCTGCTAAACACTGATTGGTTCAGTCATTCATTATGTAAACCAACACGTTAATGTGATGTGTGTCGTGTGTTGGTATTTACAGATAAATGTGCTTTTGTAAAATATTCCATTTTTTATTTGTAAAAACAGGCATTTTTATGGAGCCCTGAAAGTGTCATCGCAAAATGTTTTGCATGTGGAGAGAATGTGCGCACGTTTTATTAGTGCCATCCGCACGTTTTATGATGTGCGCACGTTTTATGATGTTGTAAACGTGCAGTCAATATTGTCTTGACACATAAATGTTGGTTTTACACTGCGAATTTTGGCCCTTTTTCAGATGATTTTTCATTCGTGCGAGAATTTTTTGGACCGAGTTTCAGATTAATCGCGCTTCCTGCATCGTGTAGTGTACATGGAGTAACAAGCTGCGTTCAATATCTCATGACCACCTCCTGATCGCCGATCATATGGTCGAATGAAATCAAACCTGTTTGATATTATTCTGTATCCTGCTCCTGAGGGGCTACAACCGCTCGCACTGTGCATGTGCAAACACCGCAGAGCTGTCTTGTAATGTTTTTGTTGTTGTTTTGTTTTGTTTTAAACTTAATTTGTAAAAAAAAAAAAAAAAAGCCATTTGCAAAGCCAAAAAGTTGATTTGACAACATCTGATATAACCGGGGTCAAAATAAGTAGAACACTGCCATCTACTGGTGCCCAGACGCTTAGTACTTAGAGCGAATACTGCCATGAACACTACCGACCAGTAGATGGCCGTAGAGACTGTGAAACGCTGCTGTCAGGCGGAGGTCTTGGAAAATAAAGCAATGCTGACTTATGGTTTGGTGTAAATAAAATTAATACTGATAGAATAACTCCATTAATGTCAATTCTGTCATTTGTGCAAAGTTAAAATATAACATATATCTTTTAATGTTGAATAATGCACTAATTCTGAGGTTTTGTAACAAACACAGACAGATGGCATTCTGGGTAAAATGTGCCTCCGCTAACACTGATTGGTTGACTCATTCATTCTATGTAAACCAACACGTTAATGTGAGGTGTGTCATGTGTTGGTGTTTACAGATAAATGTGCTTTTGTAAAATATGCCATTTTTTATTTGTAAAAAAAAAGGCATTTTCAAAAAAAAACAAAAAACGAAAACAAAAGCTAGTTTGTAATTAGATAACGGCCTGATATAATCGGTGTCAAAATAAATAGAACACTGCCATGATCTACTGGTGCCAGTGCGAGTTTTGGCCCTTTTTCAGCTGATTTTTCATTCATGCAAGAATTTTTTGGATCGCACCGAGTTTCAGGTAATCGCGCGTCCTGCATCATGTAGTATACATGGAGTAACGAGCTGCGTTTAACATCTCACATCCACCTCCTGATCGGCGATCGTATGGACGGATGAAAATCAAACCTGCTTGATATTCTGGTCGGCTGTCGTGAGGGTATCTCAAGGCTGAAGCACTACAAGCATCCAACCTCTCGCACTGTGCATGTGCAAACACCGCAGACCTGTCTTGTAATGTTTTTTTTTGTTGTTGTTTTTTAACTTTGATGTCTCCCATCGAGAGTTTTTGTAAATTAAGTTTGAAAAAAGCTTCTGTTTACGTTTTGTTTCTGGAAACATGAGTCTGGGGTGTGGTTATTGAACGTACAATGGGCCTCATGTATCAACGTGCGTACGGCAATATTTGAGTATATATGGGGTGTACGCCAAAATGGCTGCGCTACTTGGCATTTATCAATGTGGTTGTTGGCGTATGCTGCGCTGAAAATATACACCAGGTCGAGAGGTGGTGTAAATTATACACCAAAATGAACCAGCGCTGGAATCCACATAAAAATGTAAATGATCAACATGATAAACAGTGCCATTATACAAATCAATGCATATGTTACATAAATAACACTTTCCTGATTATACTACATAATAATCAATGCAAATCCCGCTTTTGCGGGATTGTTGGCCTATCGAGCACGATCTGTGGCCACAGCGCTGACTGCAAAGAAAGCGCTGCTCGCCTTTTTCTCCAGAGCCTGGAGCCAGAGCAGCGCTGAGCTTAACTTTATGTGGTGTGATCGTTTTAGACAATGAAATTGATAATTACAACTGTAGTGTTCTCATTCCCTTCGCCCGTGCTGCAATCAGGTTTTGTCTTCTCCATTCGTTTGTCACAATAAAATAAATAAAGAAATACATCTTAAGAATAAAGAAATCTGAAAAATTAGGCGTGTCTTATTAATTGAGCGAGCAAATGTCAAGAATTACTGACATGGGAAAAGAGAATACAGTGGTCCCTCGCTATAACGCGGTTCACCTTTCGCGGCCTTGTCGTTTCGCAGATTTCTTTAGTCCAATTTTGCATGCTTTTTTTACAGTGCACTGTGGTCTGCGTGTCTGTTTATAAGAATCTTCTCGCCCAGAAGAAAAAAGAGCGCCAACAACTACTCATAACTGTGTTTGTCACTCGGAAACAGACACCTGCAGCCAGGTGTGAGTGGAAAAAGGCACGGCGTCAGGACGAAAAGGCACGATCTGTGAAATACTGGTCAGTCACTATTAATAATTTCTTATGTGTCCAACCTCGTACGTTGATCGTTAAAATTAAATTCCTTAGTTCTAAAAGCCATCATAATTATTTATAGGAAAACGTTCTATTTTTATTTCTCAAACAAATGTTTGGCCTGAAAGCAGGTTGGTCTTATTTTTCTACTAAGGTTTGAACTTTGAGAGTGTTTACACACAAGAGAAAAGTGAGAAAATGTTCATGCCTGATTGAGAAAGTGTATAAAGTGGTTTTACAGCTTTGAAACGTCTATAATAATTGTAAAAAATAACGCTGACTACGTCGCAGTTTCGTGTATTACGGGCTATTTTTTAAAACGTAACTCCCGCGATAAACGAGGGACCACTGTAACACTTTTTTGATTATACTACAAAACAATTGATGCGACGGCCGCTTTTGACGCTCTATTGGCACGCGTCGTGATTGGTGGAGTTCTTTTTCTTTGCCGTCTTCCTGGCTTCCATGTCGTAAAATGAGGGTGTGTCTGAAGCGGAGTCTGAATATTTATGGGCGTGTTTATTGTAATTACGATTGTTTTCACCCACCGCATTTATCAAGGTCACGTCAGGCGTATGCTGGAAATGGGCAGGCGGGCACTGCTTGATACATGTCACGGCAACTTTGGTGTACTTCAAATTTACACCATAAATTTACGCCACAAGTGCGCAACTTTGATACATGAGGCCCAATGTGTGTGAGAACATAAATCGTGCACTCTGAACTTTTACACCGTGCGGTTCTGTAGTACAGTTTGAGCTGGAACCGAGTACAGTGATTGAAAATATCAGCCCAGCTTTAGGGCCATTACTGACATGAACACTACTGGCCAGTAGATGGCAGTAGAGACCTTGAAAACTTGCCAAAACAAAATTCCAGATAATCTGTGTCTGCTACATTTAAGATGCGTGGAATTTAATAAACGCAAATACAATAACAACGTCTATAAGCCCAGAGAATATATTCACGTGAGTTTTAGGCACTAGAGTTTAATGCTGTTGTCCGTGGAACCTGATCAGAGTGTCTCAAATGCATTTCTCATGTCGTGAACGTACTGAGACACCCATAATGCACCTGGACACAGCATGTCCACACTAAAACCTTAAAAATTAGCGCATTACTTTAAAACTAAAACATATATCTGATATTTTCACTTTATAAAACTTCAGACGTGACGTTAATTTAAATAACTTGTCCGAAATTAGTTTGGTTAAAATTTGAACCATAACTTAAAATGTATGCCTCTGGATGACTTGGGTGATATTGCCCACGTATTAGTATGGGGTTAAAAGAAATATTTGATTGATTGGTCAGTTAGTTCTTCTTTGCCTGCAGAGGATAGAGCAGTTTCTTCTAGAAGCAGCTCTCGTGTAGTTCTATCTTCTGCAAACAGACATCTGCTACAAAACATTTAACAGGTAGGTGCTCAATTGATTTTAAATTTTCTAAGTGTTTGTAGCTGTTCAGCTTAGTTAGAACTATACATCTGCTACAAAACATTTAACAGGTAGTTGCTCAACTGATTTTAAATTTTATAAGTGTTTGTAACTGTTCAGCTTAGTTTACCACATTAACGGTCTAAAAATTATCGGACAAAAATTTATCACAAGATAATTAGTTCCATAATGGTTTTCAAAGTTATCTGAAAAGATAATCCGATAATGAAAACATTATCTTCGATAATTATTGGTTATCGGATTATCGGAACTGTGCCCACCACTGAAAATGACACATTAGTTAAAGGTTTGACTTTGATCACCGTCGTTGTCTACAGGTGGTGGTTCCAGGTGGCGAGAAGCAGGTGGTGTTACAGCCATTACAGCCAGATACGCGGTACGGCATCCTGGTGACGGCTGAGTACCGCAACAGAGAAGGAGGCAGTGGTTCAGCACAGGGCAAAACCAGTGAGTCACACCCGAAGAAACCAATACACCCCGTTAACGCGCACAAGTTGGGGTCCACAACATCGGACTGCAAGTTAATGAGGTTGACCACTAAAACTTAGTCAATTATACAGTAGTCTAAGTTTCCACAAATCAACCACGAATAAAGCTGAAACGCAAGTCATGCATACGTGAGTTAATGGGGATTACCTGTATAAATGTTTGGGGGGGTTATGCATACGCGAGTTAATGGGGACTACCTGTATAAATGTTTGGGGGGTTATATAGAAATAACCCTGAATGACCATCCATCTGTCCATGAGCCTTGTAATTGCTAAACTATTTGGTGGATTTCGATGAAACTGAACACAACAGGAGCTCAACATGTGAAACTGTATCTCTGAAGGAAAATACATGCAGCCCAACATCTTGAAGTTGATGTCCCATTTACACTTCATGTCTGTAGCAAATTTCAAATTCAATAATATTCAATAATATTCAGTATAATTTCTATCGCGCCAACTCACGATGAGATCAATAACAAAAACAGAAAAAATGGAATAAAAAGTTAAAAACACAATAAAAAGACAATCCATAAAAGAGCACAAGAATAAAAACACATAATAACACAATAAAGCAAATGATAAGACAAAGAAAACAAATGGGTTTTCAATCTAGATTTAAAAGTTTCCACATTATCCATTTGCCGTATATGTGCCGGGTGTTGGGAAAGTATAGTGACACGGACCCACAACAGGGGGCGCAAATGAACGGACAATGGATGAGGTCAAATAACAACACTTTACTGTTGTGAATGGGCACAACAAATACAATCAGATTACAACAATAGACAAAGCCAAATCACAAAAGGTGTCGTGTGGGCAGGCTCGAAGATAGGAGACGTCTGTCCAAAGCAGAACCGGAACCACACGATTTCCTCCGCCACCAGACCCCGGGAATACTGGAGCCGCCAAGTCCCGAACTCCCAGGTGGCCACTGCCTTCGCGTGTCGGACCTGGTACTGCTGGCGAGGAACAAAAGAACAATTAAATGTGGGTGCGTCTGCACCCAGGAATCCGCACGGCAGGAAAACTACCTCCACCACTCGTTGGAAAAGGAGTCAGCTAAACAACTCCCAAAAGTCACAAAAGATCACTGTTAACCAGTCAGCTGAGCACGTTACCTTCCAGGTAGAACGATATCTCGGCAAAGAGGTGGAGGCGTCGTCCTGCTGATATTCCCCTGCTGATCAGATGATGGGTAACAGCTGTTGCAGGTGATGCGTGACAGCTGTCACCCTGGCTGCTCCTGTGAGGCGACTGCGCCCTCTCGTGCCTGAATCCCGCACTTCAGGCAGGGCGCCCTCTGGTGGTGGGCCAGCAGTACCTCCTCTTCTGGCGGCCCACACAACACCGGGAGATCATTCCACAGAGTTGGGGCATGGTAGGAGAAAGCTCTGTGACTGGCAGACTTTTTATTCACTCTGGGAACACACAGACATCCTGCACCCTGTGAGTGCAGGGTCCGAGCTGGTACATAGGGTTTGACAAGGTCAGCCAGATAGGGAAGTGCAAGTCCATGAACAATTTTAAAAGCCAATAACAGAACCTTAAAATCTGAACTTGCAGTGATAGGAAGCCAGTGAAGGGATGCCAAAACGGGCGTAATATGGTCAGACTTTCTGCCTGGCAGCAGCATTATGAGCCAGTTGAAGAGCCCTAATGTTGGACTGCAGTAAATCAGAAAATAGAGCATTACAATAGTCCAACCTTGAAGAAACAAATGCATGTATCAAAGTCTCAGCATCAGCCATAGACAGGATGGGATGAATCTTCACTATATTTCACAAATAGAAGAAAGCAGTGCATGTAATGTCTCTAATGTGGAGGTCAAAAGACAACACAGGATCAAAAATTACTCCAACATTCCTCACTTTGTCCGTATGATGTATAACACACGAACCCAAGCTAAGCGGCAGCTGGTCAAATTGATGCCAATGGCTCATATCCTTGGACAACACACTTCTACTGCATAGTTTCAGTCCACCCAGTTATAAATGGGCACTACTGGCATTGCCTGGGGAATTAACAAGAGATGGTCTGGAATCCGTCCAGATGCAGTCAAAGACTGTCATCTGGTTCACACTGCATAATCCAGAGATAAGCATGGGAACCAATGGGCCTGAGGCCTATACAGAACTTTCTTCTTCTTTAGACATCATGTTTGCAAATTATGTGTATAAACAGACATGTTGTGCCTTTCAACACAGAGGCTGACCGGTTGTTGATTCAGGTGTTTACAGCTCTACTGGTATCTGTACCGAGTGTAAATCTTTTTGCTTTCCTTTCTGTTTTTCAGCCTTTTTATTTTTTTATTTTGTTATCTGTTTCTCTCCCTGCAGCTAGTCTGCGGGTGAGCAGTGTTAGTGTGGTCAGGTCAGACCACTCCAGCATCTGTGTGTCCTGGAGATCCTTGTCGGCTATTGATGGATACCGCATCGTTATCCAATCTGTCAAAGGTGACATTCACAGACTGGCAGCTTATTAGTGGAAGTTCTGGGAGAGGTAGTTAGTGAATGGAGCGGTTTCATTTACACAAGTACTTTTGTTTTGTGTGTGTGTGTGTGCATGTAGATCAGCAAATAAATGAAGAAACTGTAGACAAGTCGAGCAGCAGTCACTGTTTCACGGGTTTGGAAGCACAAACACTATATCGCATCAGTGTGCACTCCATTCTGGGCTCAACGGAGGGCGCTGCTGTGTCCATTCTGCATCCAACAGGTGGGATGTGATCAAATCAACACTGTCAGAATTAATACTGATAACACTTAGTGATTTTACTTTTAACCAAATCTTACACACAGGTTGTGGCTGTAATTGTATAAACAGAGTGTGATTGTGGCCTTTTTGTTTGTAATCCCGCTTATTTTTTCCAGCCCCGGCTCCAGCCAGAATTCCCATCCATCCACGGATGTACCCAGTCCACAATGAAGGTGACTCCACATAATACTGCATTTTTGTTCTTCTCCAGAAATACTTCAGTTTGTGGTTGAATTAGTGTTTGGGAAATTTACTTCACTCTAAAACTGATCAGACATATTGTAGCAGCTTCTGACATCTTTGTCACCTTACAGCTCAAACAGAGGTTCAAAAATGTTTTAGGGATCCAAAGAGGTGCTTGTGAAAGCCCTCAGGTCACGTCAGGCCAGTACAGTGTCAAAATAAGGACTTAGTGCACATATACAATATTTTTGACAACAAATATCTATATAAGAACATCTTAACTTCACTCTGATAAGTCCTTAGTTAAATGCAAATGTCACTTGCGATTCTTTAGATAGACACTCGGGTGAGTTGAGTTTGTGTGATCCTTGAAGGCTTCTCTGTCTATGGTAACTCAGCACTGCCCTCTTGTGTTTCAGTCTGTCCTGAAGTAAACATAAGAAACAGCATTGTCAAAGGTGAGCTCAACTGTTTTATGAACATCTACAAGCTGTCTGGTAAAAGGCCTATTTTCCACATTGTCTTTTAAACTCTTGTCCTGATCTATTTCTGTTGTAGGGTTTGACATGATGGAAGCGTTTGGTCTGACTCAAAGAGCTCATTCATCTGTAGAGGGTGTGGCAGCAGAGCCGTTTGTCTTCAACACTCTCCCCACCTACACACTGTACAAAGACGTCCAGCTGACACAGAGCACTAAGTGAGACAGTCATCTTTTTGCTTTTGTCTTTTCTTTAATACACACACATCTCTGTATGAGCATGTGGTGGCCAAGGTCAAAATTTTATTCCAGTGTTGATATATACAACTAGCAATCCACGAGCTCTAGATGGGTAGTGTTTATAAAATAGGTAGATGATATTTTTGTGGTAAGGGTGGTAATAGATTAAGCAAAGCTTGTATAATGAGTTGGAATGGCGTGTGAGTCCAGAATGTTTTTAGAACCTTAGACCTCAACAACGTTTAGAAGAAGAACTCAACCCTTTTATTTCCTGTTAATTATGTAATTTTTTTAAATGTTAATTTAGTGTCTTAATGTATATACGAGGTGTGTTAGAAAAGTATCCAACCTTTTTATTTTTTTCAAAAACCATATGGATTTGAATCATGTGTGATTGCATCAGCCAAGCTTGAACCTTCGTGTGCATGCGTGAGTTTTTTCACGCCTGTCGGTTGCGTCATTCGCCTGTGAGCAGGCGTTGTGTGAGCAGTGGTCCACCCCTCTCGTCGTTTTTTTATTGCAAATAAATGTCTGAACGATTTGGAGCTTTGCTGCATCAATTTTTTTCCAGAAACTGTGAGAAACCTCCAGGTGGACACCGTTCGGAAAATTAATATGGGTTTCAGGGACGATTTTATGGGGATTACACAGATTAAGGAGTGATCCAGACGGTTTAAAGACCGCCCACAACTGCAGAGAGCGCGCCGCACTCTGAGCGCCGATCGACAGGCTGAAACCCTGCTGAAACAACCAGATCATTTCCAACGTGAAGGCTTTGTTGATCCGGGACGTCATCTGACTTTCACAAAAAGGCAGAAGGCGTGGATATCAGCACTTTTTCAGCACATTCCACTGTTACAGGAGTTTTTTTCATGGAAAGAAAAGCGGAGGGACGCGCCACGGAGCCGTTCATTACGTGGCACAAAACCACCTCTGTGTTGGTCTCACAGGACGGCTTTCAGGTGGATTTCAGACGGCTGTCGGTTGCTTTTCAGTTGTGTGATTATCCAAGAAATTGAGCATGAGCTGGACATGCCCCAACATGTCCTGTGAGGCTTCATCACAGCGTTGCTTTGCGCCATGCGGTTCCACCGCGATGCGCGGAATTCCGCTCCTCTTTCCATGACAAAAACTCCTGTAACAGTGGAATGTGCCGTTCATTTCTAAACTGGACGCTGTCTTGATCCGGTATGTCGTCTGACTGGCACAGGAATTGTGAAAAGACATGGACATCAGCACTTTTTCGGCACATTGAGACAGACGTGCGGAGGAGTTCCTGAGTGGACTTTGCCACCGGATAGCAGGATCCTGCTGAGCAGAACAGCGGAGAAACAGGAGCACTGCAGGATGCACGGTCTGCAGTCAAAGCGGAGCAAAGCGCAGGGGAGTTGAGCACCTGTCCCAGGGGACAACGCAGGAGACAACGTCAAACCTTTGACACTGGTTCTGTTCTGTGCACCACAGCAAGCAGAGGCACCTGCAGCTGCAGGGAGGGAGCGCCTATTTGCTAATTCCCCACACAGTGCTTTCTTAAGTATTGGTGCCACCCCCCACATCAAAAACTGCGTCTGACACCAAAGTTTGTTTGAGGCATTTCAATCCTATTTCAAATATGGTGGCCATCTTGAAAATCTCATATACAGTAAAACCCGCCAAAACCATCATTGTATAAAACAGATAGTCACACTCATCAGACAAAAGCAAAAGTCCCAGTGTTTTTGTATGGTTTTCCATGTAATAAACACCGTATATAATGGATTTTGTACAAATTTTCGCTCACATCGGACAAAACATCCTGTCCGATTGCAGTGCATTTCCATTAAAAGCCCCTTGCATAAACTGGACAGAGCAGTCTGGATGTGCCCAGTAAAAGAGGTACAAAATGAAGTTCAGCACTGACACTTGCCGATTCAAGGAAAGTGGGACTGCATTTCTGTTATGAAAAGGTCAGTCTTTTTTTTTTAAACCGTGCTCAGACCGGGCACCTAAACAAGGCAGAGAGTAATTCAAGGCTGGTGATTATTAACAAAATGTTGCTTGCTGCCTGCGCTTAAGTTTCACACATATACCTGGGTGTAACGAACCAACAACAACCACTTTAGATCCGAGCCCTCTGCGTGGCCGTGAACACTCCCCAGAGCCTGACATGGACCTGCTAAATCAGAGACCGCAAACAGCTGCCATTTGTCACTTTTACGTTTTCAGTACTTCCTCTCCTGTCATATTTTAAAAGTTTTTGCAGTGCGCCCACTAATTCCATTTCAATCATGTACATTTTACAGAAACGTCCGCAAATATGACCAACTTTACAACACAAAGTCGGAAAAAGATGCGCAAATGAGCTGCAATGTTTGATTTTAACTACTTGAGCCCCACTACCCCACTGACAAATCCATGGGGGCTGCCATCTTGGAAATCCAAGCACTTTGATTTGCTGTTAGCCCCCTACAGCTGAAAATGGGAACTAAGACAGTATAGTGTAGCCTCCTATTATCCACAGTCTAAACTAAGACTAAATGGTATGATTAAAAAGAGTTAATTAAAAACACTGGAACAACTTTTGATGTAGGAATTTTTTGAAAATTGCTGAAAATTACATTCTCTCTGAATTAAAAAAGAAATTAAGTTGCCCCTTAAGAGTCACTACGAAGTGACAAGATATAGCTTTTGCCCCATGGCCTAAATTTGTGTCCAGCCATTTCGGGTTACGAACCTGTTAGCTGCTGCTTTTGTAGCAAATTGCAATAAGACGTGACTGAGAACTTCAAAGGGTCACGCGCGCATCAATGGCATTGCATGGCCACAGAGTCACAGAGCAGCAGAAGCATAAAACAGGCTTAATGGCCCTGTCACACATAACATGACCGAGGCCGAATGGCTCACGAAGGAGGATTCGAATGCCACTTGTGAAAAATCGGAGCCACCAAGTACGCCTCGTACAGCAGTCGCCACATCCATTCGGACACAGTACATGCACTCTACATTTGTGTGTCGCTCGCACTGGAAACCCATTCGAACGGCGGGCAAGATGAGGTCGTGCTGCCATCTGATCGTGCTCACGACATTTGCACAGCATGTCAAACGCAGACATATCGTGCTGTGGCCGAGAGCTGCACAAAATCATCTGCCACGTCGAACCCTGGCCGAATGGCGAGATCGAGGCAGCCTTTACACCAGCGGCCAAATGATGATGAATGGCGTGCGAGTGCCCATTCGACTGACTCTCAGCCGGAGTTGGCCAGGAGTCATTCACAAACATCCAACACTAATCGCAAGGCACTTAGAATCGCTGTCCAGCACAGCGCACACATCTGGACGGCTGTCATGTCCATGCAGGAACAGCATGGACATGATGTAATCTTTTAATGCACTTAAGGCAGCCATTTTTTGTTTGTTTTTTTCTGGAAGTGGCTACTGCCACAGTACTGTGTCAACAGGCACTGCATTTGTCTATTGACACAGAGCCAGTCATATTCCACTTTACGTCAGGCGTAGACTGTAACCAATCCCAATCCGGTTACTCCACTGCCACAGTACTATGTCAATAAGTAGCACGTGCCACAGTGTGTCAAATCCGAAAGTGGATTTATGAATGAATGTTAAAAAAAATGGAACCTCTTCTCCGTTCTCAACCTATTCAACCTGTTCTCAAACTTTACATGGGGAAGACGTCAATAACAGACACAATGGGCAGAACGATTTATGTAGCAGAGTCACTTATTAGCACTGAAGAAATGGCAGCATCTGATTGGTGCTGTGTCAACAGACAAAAGGTTTCATTCATGACAAAGTAGTGTGACTTTAAAAACAAGAATTGAGTGCACAAGTTTGAATTTATTTTGGATCTTCTCTAATCCACACAGGCTCAAAATTATACATACAGGCTCAAATATATACATCCATTCACTTAAATCTTTTAATAAGTGGAGCTGAAGGTTTGACAACACATTTTAGGCCAAAGCCTGTTAACTCCTTGTTAGTGATAATGACTGACTACAACTGGTAGTTTCTCCTTGACAGCTTAAAATGGATATGTTTGACAACACTCATTGGACTGACCAATACTCAGAACAATAGGGAAGTCCAAGGAATTCAGGGAGGTCTAACAAGGATAATTGTAGATTTGCACAAGTTGGGAAGGTTTCTTGGAGTCATTTCTAAGCAACTGCACATCCCAAGATCATCAGTTCAAATAATTACATGTAAGTACACATTAGTTGGATGTTTCACCACTTTGCTAAGGTCTGGAAGAAGACATGATCTCTCAGATGAGAGAAAATTGATTTGAATATTCAGGAACCACCAAGGCTCAGCCTGCCATGAACTGGAAACTGCTGGAACACCAATGTCACTGTCCACAGTGAAGCGGTTTTTAAGTCACTGTGGACTGGGAGGGTGCTGACTGAGAAAGAAGCCCTTGCTCCAAAATTGACAGCTTCAAATTAGACTGGAATTTGCAGCTGCCCACATGGACAAGACAAATGCCTTCTGGAGAAACAATTTATGGTCACACGAGGCAAAGATTGAGTTATTTGGCTGCAATATTTAGAGGTATATTTGGATGAGGCTTTCAAACCTTGTACCAAAAGGTGAGGGTTTCAAAACTGTACCAGCTGTCAAGCAGGGTGGTGGTAGCATCCTGCTCTGGGGCTGTTTTGCTGCCAGTGGTATTGGTGCATTGTACAAAGTGGATGGGATAATGAAGAAGGAAGACTACCTCCAGATTCTTCAACCTCACATAATGTCAACAGCTATGGTTGGAACTTGGCCACAATTGGGTGTTCCAACAGGACCATAATCCCAAACACACATCAAAACTGTTTGTGGGTTGGATAAAGCAGGCTAACTGCTGTGAAAGTGTTGGAACACGGACCCACAACAGGGGGCGCAAATTAACGGACAATGGAGGAAGTCAAATAGCACTTTTACTGTTGTGAAATAAGCACAACAAGCACGACAGATCACAATAGAAAATAATAAAGTCAATTCACAAAGGTGTCATGTGGGCAGGCTCGAAGATAGAAGACGTCTGTCCAAAGCAGAACTGGAACCACACGATTTCCTCCGCCACCGAACCCCGGGGATACTGGAGCCGCCAAGTCCCGAACTCCCAGGTGGCCACTGCCTCCGCTTGTCGGATCTGGTACTGCTGGCGAGGAACAAAAACAGTTAGATGTGGGTGCGTTTGCACCCAGCAACACGGATGGTGAAAAAAACCACCTCCACCTCTTGTCAGGAAAATGTGAGTACTTATCCAAAAAAAGGGTTCAGTACAGTCTCCAGCTGCAAGTACTCACCAACCACTGTCAAAACACAAGCAACAAAGTCACTGTCTGAAAGACAACACAACGGCTGAGTTCGTTACCTCCTCGGTAGAACGATATCTCGGCAAAGAGGTGGAGATGACGTCTTGCTGATATACCGATGCAGATCAGATGAGTGGTGACAGCTGTCATAGGTGATGAGTGTCAGCTGTCACCCCGGCTGCTCCTGTGAGGCGGCAGCGCCCTCTGGTGCCTGGAGCCCGCACTCCAGGCAGGGTGCCCTCTGGTGGTGGTGGGCCAGCAGTACCTCCTCTTCAGCGGCCCACACAACAGGACCCCCCCCTCAACGGGCGCCTCCTGGCGCCCGACCAGGCTTGTCCGGGTGGCGGCGGTAGAAATCGGCCAGGAGGGCCGGGTCCAGGATGAAGCTCCTCTTCACCCAGGAGCGTTCTTCGGGTCCGTACCCCTACCAGTCCACCAAATACTGGAAGCCCCAGCCCATCCTACGGACATCTAAGAGCCGGCGCACAGTCCAAGCCGGCTCGCCATCGATGATCCGGGCAGGAGGTGGTGCCGGACCCGGAGTACAGAGGGGTGAGGAGTGATGTGGCTTAATCCGGGACACATGGAAAACGGGATGGATCCGCAGTGAGGCCGGAAGCTGAAGCCTCACCGCGGCTGGACTGATGACCTTGAGGATTTTAAATGGGCCGATGTACCGATCCTGCAGTTTTGGGGAGACCACTTGGAGGGGGATGTCCTTTGTTGACAACCACACTTCCTGCCCTGGCCGATACGCAGGGGCCGGGGTCCGCCGACGGTCTGCATGGGCTTTCGTCCTCATCCGGGCCCTCAGCAAAGCAGAACGGGCGGCACGCCACACCCGACGGCACTTCCGTAGGTGGGCCTGGACCGAGGGCACACCGACCTCTCCCTCAACCACCGGAAACAAGGGAGGCTGGTACCCCAGACACAGCTCAAAAGGTGAGAGGCCGGTGGCTGACGACACCTGGCTGTTATGGGCATACTCGATCCAGGCCAAATGGGTACTCCAGGTCGCCGGGTGCGCGGCCATCACGCAACGCAGGGCCTGTTCCACCTCCTGATTGGCCCGTTCTGCTTGCCCGTTGGTCTGGGGATGGTACCCGGATGAGAGACTCACAGTGGCCCCCAGTTCCCGGCAGAAGCTCCTCCAGACTTGCGAGGAGAACTGGGGACCGCGATCGGAGACAATGTCTGTTGGAATCCCATGCAGCCGGACGACGTGGTGGACCAGGAGGTCCGCTGTCTCCTGGGCCGTCGGGAGCTTCGGGAGGGCCACGAAGTGGGCCGCCTTGGAGAATCGGTCCACTATCGTGAGGATGGTGGTGTTGCCCTGGGACGGTGGGAGGCCCGAGACAAAATCCAGGCCGATGTGGGACCAGGGGCGATGAGGCACGGGCAGCGGCTGGAGCAGTCCCGAAGCCCTGCGATGATAAGCCTTGCCCCTGGCGCAGGTGGTGCAGGCCTGGATATAGTCCCGGACGTCGGCCTCTAGGGACGCCCACCAGAAGTGCTGCCGGACAACTGCCACGGTTCTTCGCACCCCTGGATGACAGGAGAGCTTGGAGCCGTGACAGAAGTCCAGGACTGCAGCCCTAGCCTCTGGTAGGATGTAGAGTCTGTTCTTCGGTCCAGTTCCGGGGTCCGGGCTTCATGCCAGGGCCTCCCGGACGGTTCTCTCTACATCCCAGGTGAGGGTGGCCACGATAGTGGACTCCGGGATGATGGGCTCCGGTGGATCTGACAACTCCGTTTTGACTTCATCTTCATGTACCCGGGACAAGGCATCCGATCTGTGGTTTTTGGTCCTGGGACGGTAGGTGATCCGGAAGTCAAAACGGCCGAAGAACAGTGACCAGCGGGCTTGCCTGGGGTTCAGCCGCTTGGCGGTCCTGATATACTCCAGGTTCCGGTGGTCAGTGAAAACCGTGAATGGCACGGACGTTCCCTCCAACAGATGTCTCCACTCTTCTAGAGCCTCTTTCACCGCAAGGAGTTCTCGATTGCCGACGTCATAGTTTTGTTCGGCCGGGGTCAACCTGCGGGAAAAATAGGCACACGGGTGAAGGACCTTATCGGTCCTCCCGCTCTGGGAAAGCACAGCTCCTATCCCTGAGTCCGAGGCGTCCGCTTCAACCACTAACTGGCGACTAGGATCGGGCTGCACCAGAACGGGTGCAGACGAGAAGCGCCGTTTCAACTCCTTGAACGCGGCATCGCAACGATCCGACCAGGTGAAGGGGACTTTTGGTGAGGTCAGGGCTGTCAGGGGGCTAACTACCTGACTGTAGCCCTTAATGAACCTCCTGTAGAAATTAGCAAAGCCGAGGAACTGTTGCAGCTTCCTACGGCTGGTGGGTTGGGGCCAGTCTCTCACCGCCGCGACCTTGGCTGGATCAGGAGCGACGGAGTTAGGGGAGATGATAAATCCCAAGAAGGACAAAGAAGTGCGGTGGAACTCGCACTTCTCGCCCTTAACAAACAGCCGGTTCTCTAACAACCGCTGCAGGACCTGACGTACATGCTGGACATGGGTCTCAGGATCCGGAGAAAAGATGAGAATATCGTCCAGATATACGAAGACGAATCGGTGCAGGAAATCCCGCAAGACGTCGTTAACCAAGGCTTGGAACGTCGCGGGGCGTTGGTGAGGCCGAACGGCATGACCAGGTACTCAAAGTGACCTAATGGGGTGTTGAATGCCGTCTTCCATTCGTCTCCCTTCCGGATCCGAACCAGGTGATACGCATTTCTAAGATCCAGCTTAGTAAAGATTTTGGCTCCATGCAGGGGGGTGAACACGGAATCTAATAATGGCAACGGGTATCGGTTGCGAACCGTAATCTCATTCAGCCCCCTGTAATCAATACATGGACGAAGTCCGCCATCTTTCTTGCCCACAAAAAAGAAACCTGCCCCCATCGGGGAGGTGGAGTTCCGGATCAGCCCGGCAGCTAATGAGTCCCGGATGTAGGTCTCCATTGATTCGCGCTCAGGTCGTGAGAGGTTGTACAGCCTGCTGGACGGGAACTCAGCGCCTGGAACCAAATCAATGGCACAATCGTACAGACGGTGCGGGGGAAGGGTGAGTGCCAGATCCTTGCTGAAGACGTCAGCAAGATCGTGGTACTCAACCTGCACTGCCGTCAGATTGGGAGGGACTTTGACCTCCTCCTTAGCCTGGGAACCGGGAGGAACCGAGGATCCTAAACACACCCGATGGCAGGTTTCGCTCCACTGAACCACCACCCCAGACGGCCAATCGATCCATGGGATGCCCAAAATCACGCGGGAGGTAGAAGTAGTTACAAAAAACTCAATATCCTCCCGGTGGTTTCCAGACACCACCAGAGTTACTGGTTGTGTCTTGTGTGTGAGTAAAGGGAGGAGGGTGCCATCTAGTGCCCGCACCTGCAATGGCGAAGGAAGCGCCACCAGAGGGAGCCCTACCTCCTTTGCCCATCTGCTGTCTAGCCGATTCCCTTCTGACCCCGTGTCCACCAGTGCTCGGGCTTGAAGGGTTAAATCCCCGCTCAGGATTGTGACTGGGAGTCGTGTGGCAATTTGTGTGTGTCTCACTTGAATGTCTTGACCCCCCCTTAGCCCAGTCTCTAAGGGCGAGTGTTGACGTTTTGGCCGTTTGGGGCAGTCTCTCTGTGTGTGCTCTGTTGAGCTGCAGAGAAAACACTCTCCACGGATCAGCCTTCCCATTTTGGCCCTGTGCATTTCCCTAACAACGTCAACAGGGGGAGCTGTTGCCCCACAAAGCGCTGCGGGGAGGGCGGCCCCTTTTCGAACCTGGAAGGGAGAGGGGCGGCGCGTATCCGGTCACGTCCTTCGCATCGCTCCCGACGGCGTTCCTCTAACCGATTGTCTAATCGTATAACGAGATCAATAAGCCCGTCCAAATCTCGCGGTTCGTTCTTAGCCACCAGCTGCTCCTTCAGGACCAACGATAGTCCGTTTACGAAGGCGGCACGGAGGGCAGTGCTATTCCAGCCGGACCTCGCAGCCGTGATGCGGAAGTCGACTGCATAGGCAGCTGCGCTCCGGTGCCCCTGTCTCATTGACAGCAGCACGGCTGAAGCGATTTCTCCTCTATTTGGGTGATCGAACACTGTTCTGAATCCCCTCACAAACCCATCATACATCAGAAGGAGCCGTGAATTTTGCTCCCAGAGCGCTGTAGCCCAAGCGCGTGCCTTACCGCGAAGCAGATTAATCACATAAGCTACCTTACTAGCATCAGTCGCGTACATGACGGGACGTCGTGCGAAGACGAGCGAACATTGCATAAGAAAGTCCGCGCACGTCTCCACACAACCCCCGTACGGCTCTGGAGGGCTTATGTATGCTTCAGGGGAAGGTGGGAGGGGTCGTTGAACGACCTGTGGAACGTCACTGTTGCGCACAGGATCGACAGGAGGGGGAGCCGCAGCAGCGCCCTGAGGGCGCGCTTCCACCTGCGCGGCGAGAGCCTCCACCCTGCGGTTAAGGAGGACGTTCTGCTCAGTCATTAGATCCAACCGAGCCATGAAAGCGGTGAGGATTCGCTGCAACTCTCCGATCATTCCTCCTGCGGACGTCTGCGCGCCCTGTTCTTCCATTGGCCGTTCAACAGCCGGTTGACGCCCCTCGGGATCCATGACGTGGCCGAGATATCCTGTTGTGAAAGTGTTGGAACACGGACCCACAACAGGGGGCGCAAATTAACGGACAATGGAGGAAGTCAAATAGCACTTTTACTGTTGTGAAATAAGCACAACAAGCACGACAGATCACAATAGAAAATAATAAAGTCAATTCACAAAGGTGTCATGTGGGCAGGCTCGAAGATAGAAGACGTCTGTCCAAAGCAGAACCGGAACCACACGATTTCCTCCGCCACCGAACCCCGGGGATACTGGAGCCGCCAAGTCCCGAACTCCCAGGTGGCCACTGCCTCCGCTTGTCGGATCTGGTACTGCTGGCGAGGAACAAAAACAGTTAGATGTGGGTGCGTTTGCACCCAGCAACACGGATGGTGAAAAAACCACCTCCACCTCTTGTCAGGAAAATGTGAGTACTTATCCAAAAAAAGGTTTCAGTACAGTCTCCAGCTGCAAGTACTCACCAACCACTGTCAAAACACAAGCAACAAAGTCACTGTCTGAAAGACAACACAACGGCTGAGTTCGTTACCTCCTCGGTAGAACGATATCTCGGCAAAGAGGTGGAGATGACGTCTTGCTGATATACCAATGCAGATCAGATGAGTGGTGACAGCTGTCATAGGTGATGAGTGTCAGCTGTCACCCCGGCTGCTCCTGTGAGGCGGCAGCGCCCTCTGGTGCCTGGAGCCCGCACTCCAGGCAGGGTGCCCTCTGGTGGTGGTGGGCCAGCAGTACCTTCTCTTCAGCGGCCCACACAACACTAACATCAAGCTTCTGGAATGGCCTTTCCAAAACCACAACCTCAACCCTATTGAAAATTTGTAAACTACACTTAAAAGTCAGATCCATCCCAAGAAACTAACCAATTTCAGAATCAGAATCAGAAGAAGTTTATTGCCATTGCCAGTGAACAGGATTCACAGACTAGGAATTTGCTTCGGTACAATGGTGCAACATTAAGAAGAGATAAAATGCTAAGATAAAATATAACATATGTGTCAAAATAAGATAAAATCTAAGATGAAAAAAAAAGAAATATGAAATATGAAAGGCTGTGTGCAACAGAAAAACAGAAAAAACAGTACAGTTTTCAGTGCAATTTCAATGAACTATACCAATTCTGCCAAGACCAGTGGTCAGATATCCAGCCAAATTATGCCAGAAGCTTATTGGTGGCTCCCAAAAGCATCTGGTCAAGATGCAGCTTGCTAAGGGACATTTATCCAAATATTACTGGGGGTGTATGTGTATATTTGAGCCTGTGTGTATAATTTTGACCGTGTGGATTAAAGATCCAAAATATATTCAAAGTTGTGCACCCAATTCTTGTTTTTTAAAAGCTATTAATGATGTCTGCAGTACAGTCATTCCACCCTGACAAAAGAACAGTTCAAAAGCATCATTAAAGGCCTAAAATTACCATGACATTTATGCCCATGATGACTGCACGTAAACGTCTGAACACAACTTCAGTATTTAAATGCATACAAGTAACAATGACTTACAATATGTTTTGTTGTTGTTGTGGGTTTTTTTTGTTTGTTTTAGCTTTGTGAACATTTTGAGATTTCTGGATTTCAGTGTCAAGTCAGAGTTCTATATCACATCCACTATTATACTTTACACTGAGAATCAGTTTTCACTCCTTACACTGCCTCATAACTATCTCTAACCTTAGTGACATGAAATTTGGGGTTCCACAGGGGTCTGTCTTAGGCCCCCTGCTTTTCTCCCTTTATATAGCACCCCTTGGGCACATATTGTGGCGTTTTAGGATTACCTTTCACTGCTATGCTGATGATACTCAGTTATACATGCCGATAATGTCATCCACATAAAATCATTAGAAGATTGCCTTGCATCAGTGAGAAGCTGGATGTTTAGCAACTTCCTGATAAACCCTGATAAGACTGAGATGTTGGTTCTGTCATGTACTGTGTGTCATCCGATTTTCGGCCATGCCTAGTTTAGGGTTCTGTTTCATTTCTGTGCAGTTCCTGCATTGTTGGAATGGTCTGATTAAGGGGATTTTGGTTTGTGCTGTATTTGTGACTTCTCTTGCTCGGTGTTTCCTGCTTAGGCTTTATCTGTCCCTATTTCTCTTGTCTGTCTCCCTTGGTGCTTGGTGGGGGGCGTCACACTCTGTTTAGGCCACACCCTGTTCTAGATCTTTCCACGGGTGTTTCCTATCTGTAGCTCATTACTTGGTGCATTTAAGCTTCACTGGTTGCACTGATAATTTGCCTGATCGTTGCACCTTGTGCCACCACTTCTAGCTCTGTTCCTTTGTATTATTCAAGTCCTGCTGCCACATTGTGTTTTGACCACCTGCCTGTTTATCCACCACGCCATTCGCCTGATGATTCTGATCTGTTTGCTCTGTTTGGATTGCCTCTCTGTGTACCGGACCTCACTGATTAATTCAGTAAACATCTCTTTGAACCTGAGCTACTGTGTCGAGTCCCGCATTTGTCTCCAGCCTTTCCTGTTCAACAAACCTGATAGGTTCTTGGTCCAGTGAGACATCTGCATCAATTTGACCAGCTAACGCTTAGCCTAGGCTTGTGTGTCATACATCACACTGACAAATTGAGAAACTTTGGGGTAATTTTTGATCCTACATTGTTCTTTGACCTCCACATTAGAGATATTACGAAGACTGCTTTCTTCCACCTGCAAAATATAGCGAAGATTCCTACCATCCTGTCTATGGCTGATGCTGAGACCGTGATTCATGCATTTGTCTCTTCTAGACTGGACTACTGCAATATTCTATTTTCTGGTTTTACCGCAGTCCAGCATTATGGGTCTCCAACTGATTCAAAATGCTGCTGGCAGACTTTTGACATGATGCAGAAAGTTTGACCACATTACAACCATTTTGGCATCTCTTCACTGGCTTCCTGTCCTAGTGAGATCAGATTTTAAGGTTCTGCTACTAACCTATAAAATTATTCACGGACTGGCACCTCCCTGCCTAGCTGACCTATATCAACTCTATGTACTGGCCCCGGCTTTGCATTCTCAGGGTGCAGGACTCCTTTGTGTCCCTAGGGTCAATAAAAAAAATCTGTGGGTCACAGAGCTTTCTCTTATTGTGCCCCTGTTCTGTGGAATGATCTCTCGGAGTCAATAAAACAGTTAGATTCTGTAGAGACTTTCTAGTCCAGACTTAAGATGCACTTATTTTCCCTTTCGTATGGCTAGCATACTGGTATAGTATGTTACTATGCTTTTTACTCTTTTAATTCATTTTATTAGTAAACAGAGCGTGCCGTGGGTTCAACTTTATCTAAATTCTGAGTCTTTTAGTGAAGCTTAGGGCTAGTGGCCAGCGATCACCTTAGTATTTCTTTTTTTTTTTCTTGTTGCTTAATGCTGACAAATTATACTGTATTTGTTGTCTTTCTGATGCCTGATTATGTTTTTTCTCTCTGTTTGAGCTGCGGCTCCATCCAGACATGGGTGTGTTATCTGTTTCTGAAACCCTCCTGTCCTATGGACCGGCAACACTTTCTGTATATTCGTTTTGTGAATTGTTTTGTAATTTGTGTCGGTAGCATGGTCCAAGCAGAGGGTCACGCCATTGAGTCTGGTCTGCTTGAGGTTTCTTCCTCAGAGGGTGTTTTTCCTTACCACTGTTGCCTGTGTGCTTGCTCTGGGGGTTGGTAAGGTTAGACCTTACTTGTGTGAAGCGCCTTGAAGCAACTTTGTTGTGATTTGGCACTAAATAAATGAAAATAAATTAAATGAAATTAAATAGAACTTTATTAATTCTTTGGGAAGACTCCGTCAGAGAAATTGAGGTTCCAACAGTGTTTGACAGTAGCACTCAGGGTAAGAGCACACAGGGTAGCAAAAGTAGAAGTAAGAAACAATTTGCAAGACGTAAATACAAATATAAACTAAATACCAGAGATATTGGCTACAGCTGCTCCTCTCCTTCCCGTCCTCTGTCTTCCTGTTACTGTTACCCCCCCGCGAGTGAGGAGTTGTCCAGTCTGATGGCCTGAGGGACAAAGGAGTTTTTCAGCCTGTTGGTCCTGCATTTGGGGAGGAGCAGTCTTTGGCTGAACAGGCTGTACAATTTCAGTACCATTTATTCTGTTCTCATCCACTCATCATGTCCAAATATGAACAATGTAATTTGTAGTTTTAACAGTTTCTTCAACTATTAAAGGTTTGAGTAAGTTCCCTGTGCATCTCTTTAAACCAATCATGATTCCTTCTGTCTTTTCAGGTTTATCCATGCAGCAGGTTTCTCTCCAGAGCACACCATCAGCATCGCCTTTCGCATGCTTCAGGACACACCCAGAGAGCCATTTGCTCTCTGGCAGCTCACTGACAATGACTTCCAACCCAAGATGGGTGTGGTGCTGGATCGTAAGTAACAATTCTGTTTCTGTGTTGTCTCTCACACTGCAATTGACATGACGTTACCTTGACTCTCACATTCAGTGATTACATCCAATTTTTTCCATCAGACAAAACAATATAGATACTGCATCAGACAACAGGAGGAGCTGAGGCGAATGTAATCATCATCAACTTTTAATATTCAGTGTTTGCTTCTCAAATAACAGAAAGGATTCCGAAATTTCACAATAACATAAAATTAAGCAGGCTTATTTTCCTTCAACAATATGTGTGTCTGAAAATGTCTTCAAAAGTTGGATTACTTCAGCAAGAAAGCAAGAGTTGACTGAATGAATATCTTGAAATCGGTTTATGTTTCCATCTCACATCTTGCAGCACGTGACTGGATGAAGTGAATGTAATTTGGCTTGGATGTGTTATGTGCCGACGCGGGTTGAGGAGCGGACCTGCGTCTGACTGAACCCAGCGCTAAAATAACCAGAAAGCGGTTCCAAAAACAAAACAATTTTATTTTCCCCCTTTTGTGCAATACTCTGTGTACAAACATAAAAGTGCGTTTATCTGGTGGAGTGAAGGACGGCGCGCTCTCCAGCGCCCAAAGGGATCGAAGCCCGGCGCTTCTGGACTCACGTTCACCGCCAAACACCCCCCAGGTGGACACGACAAACCGATTCTGTGAAGGATAGAAAAGGTGAGGTAAGTCAGCAGCTATAACTAATATCCTTCAAAGGCACACACTATCAGCAACACATTCAGGTCTGAATTTAAGCTTTATGTAAATGAGCAGCTTCTCACAACAGGTGGAGGATCATCTGTCCGCATGCCACGGCCATGAGAAGCGAGCTGCACAATTCTCATCAATGTTCAAATATACTGCGTAACAAAATATCACATTACTATTAACATTTATTCAGACAATCAATCACCTCTGATGTGTGCTGACAGCATGTGTCCCTCACCCGTCCTCCTTCACAGGCACGATGTGTCAAACCCAGGCGCGGTCCTCAGCGTCTCACAAATGAACATCACAAGGTCGAGTTCCCGGCAATTCTGCTTGAATCACACATGGCTTAAATGCAGAACGCCATCTCATTATCTGCTTCAGCTGAACGTCTTTAAGGTTGCACGTGAGCATCATCCACAGGTGCTGCATATCACGTTGATGAGGGTGAAGGACTCTTCTGCCAGCACCTTCTCCACAGACAATAAATCAGTTTGCATACCACCTGGAGAGAAAAGAAAAGAAAAGAACACCAAAATGTCCAGCCAAACCCCCCCCAACACACAACAGGATGAGCTCGACCTTTAGCTTCAGACTGTCTGTGCCCCATTTAGAAAAGATTTAACTCATTAGAATGCAATATCACTCTATTCTCAGAGAAAATGAAAATACAGATTGATGTAGTAACCAATAAGTGATCAAAATCTATGTCCATCAAAGGTCACATTGATTGGAACCCACACACACAACCTGTGTGGAATTATACAAACTGCATGCATTTCTTTACATTTACACAAATTACAACTTTTTTGGTAACTTGATTCAAAATCTATTACAAGCTGTTGTTTTTGCTGCAAGTCCCAGCCTGAGGTTGTCATGGAGAATGATGTGCTGGAGGATCGTCGGGAGCCAATAAATCAGGTTGACCATCAGCACGATGATCTGAGACAATCAATGAAAAGTTGATAATTGCGAAAAATTAACAAAAGGGATTGTCAACAAGAGCCACCGGGAGTCGGCATGAACCGCATAGCAGGACAGAACAATCTGGCAGAAGTGGAGCAGAAAGTGAGGGTTGATATACGGCAGGGGTCCCTCCACCATTTCTAAGCAAAGTTGACATATCGGCTTATTTGCGTTGGGTTCTCCTCACTCATTTGATTTCAGTCCGAAATGTTCCCACTCCAGAGCTGTGGAATTAGGCTTTCAAACCAAGTCCATGTACTCTTCAAAACTTTCTGGATGGAAACTTTCCGGACATAATTGTCCCGTTGACTCTGCCGGCTGTTTGCTGCGTCACGCTGTTCACTCTGTGTGTGTGTGTGTGTGTGTGTGTGTGTGTGTGTGTGTGTGTGTGTGTGTGTGTGTGTGTGTGTGTGTGTGTGTGTGTGTGTGTGTGTGTGTGTGTGTGTGTGTGTGTGTGTGTGTGTATAGCACACACACAGTGGGCTGAGCCCAGAGCCGCCACCTCCTGGCAGCAGGCTGAGAGGGACAAAAGAAGCTTGTATGTAATGGCCGATTTATTGAGGCCAGCAAAATGTTTGTGTTCATCTTTATATATCAAACGATAAGTTGTTGCAACAAACATGCTGAGTCTCAAGTGTGTCAACAGCCACAAGTGTCTCTAACCAAAAAAATTTGTCACGATCTAAATACTTATGGACTTGACTCTGTGTTACCTTGACATTTTTAGATCTTCTTTATTTTTGCGAGACACATATATAAAGTAAGGAATAATCTATTTTAATTGGTGTTTTTTTGTTTTGTTTTTTGTTTTCCCTAGCTATGACCAAACATCTGGTGTACTTCAGTCTGGACTACAGAGGAGAGGTGCAGGAGCTGACATTTGACCAGCCACAGGTCTACAAGCTGTTCTATGGCAGCTTTCACAAGGTGAGTTAATAATCATAATGGCTGCAGTGAAACAAAAGTTAAAGTAAAAATCAGTGCTTTTTTTTAATTTATGTTTTTCATACAGTCCAAACATTTTCTGATTTGGGGTTGTAAATGGTGCCTCATTATGTCACAAGCTATTTCAAAACCAGTTGACTTGCCCCTCTGGTATTAAAATGTAATAACACTGTAGTGAATGAATTAGTACCATAAGGTTTTGATTATCTATCTATCGGCATTTCACTCATTTTAATTTGTTTATGGCATTTCAAATACAAAAATTAAATCAGGCTTCTCAATATAAAAGTTTCTAAAAATGATCTTCCCTTAACCCAAAAGCAAAGCAAATCTTTACAATTGTTATGGTCTGGACGCAAATTGAGGAGCGGTCCAGCGTCTGACTGCACCCAGCGCTAAATAACCAGAAGCAGTTCCAAAAGAAACAAGTTTATTTTTTTCTTCCCCTGTGCAATACAAAATAAATAAGTCTGGTGGGGTGAAAAGGTGGCGCACTCTCCCAGCGCCTCAACGGATCGGAGCCCAAACGTTCTGGACTCAGGAGCTCCGCCGACACCCCCCAGGTGGCTTTTCCCAAGACTGTACTCTGTGAAGGAGGAACAGAGGTAAGGTTATTCAATACTTTTATCAAGAAAAACTATTTAGAGGCACACTTATCAGCAACACGTTCAGACTTAATTCAGAAGAACAGCTGCTCACAGCTTGTGGAGGATTATCAATCCGAACGCCACAGCCGCGAGGAGCAAACGAGACAATTTTCTTCAATACTTAAATTTAGCTGCGCAAAAATGCCACATTATATTCACAAATAAGCTTTTAAGGGGTAATCACCTCTGACGTGTGCTGACAGCGCTTGCCTCTCACCCTCGTCCTCCTTCACAGACGCAATGTCAGATTCTGGAGCGGCCCTCAGTGTCCTCAAACGGTCGTCACACGGTCGTATTCTCCGGCAATTAAGCCCAGATCACTGCTGGCTTAAATGCAGTTCTTCATCTCTTCATTGGTACCAGCTGAGAGTCCTCAGAACTGCACGTGAATGTCACAGGTGTCATAGATCGTCCTGATTAGAGAATTGCACGTGAGTGCAACAGGTGCAGCAGATCACCGTGACAGAGGTGAGAGACTCTTCTGCAGCACATTCTCCCCAGAGATCAGCCCCAAACCACCTTGGAAGGAAAACAAACACAAAAACCACAAAACAGTGTCCAGCCAAGCCCCCCAACACACAACAATTTGATTAAAAAAAAAAAAAAAATTAAAAATATAAAAGCCAAGATGATGGGTTGCATAAGTAATCGGCCCCTTTGGTATAATACCTGTAAATAAGCAGTTTAATTGCCAGTTTTCTTCAGACAAGTCAGGGGATGGATACATGAACATTTCCAAGTCACTGAATGTCTTGAACTTTATTTATATCAGTTATGAAGAAATACAAACAGTATGACACTCTATGGTAAATCTGTGTGGAACAGACAGTTCTCAAAAACTAAGCGACTGTGCAAGAAGGAGAAGAGTGAGGAAAGCCACCAAGACACGCAGACAACCCAGAAGAAGTTATAGGCTTCTGTGGCTGGTTGGAGGAATTGTGCACAGTGAATGTTTTGCATTTTGTATCCCCAGTTATACAGCTTTGTGATGAAGTGGTACAGTGGAGGGTTTGATTAAAAAGAAGACCTGAAAGTTTAGCTACAAATTGCCAGAAGGTACATTTGAGATGCAAGCCTAGATTTAATGTTTTGGTGAAAGAAAACCCTGGGAACTGTCTATATATATATCCATCCATCCATCCATTTTCTTCCGCTTTATCCGGAGTCAGGTCGCGGGGCAGCAGCTCAAGCAAAGCTGCCCAGACCTCCCGAACCACACACACATCCCCCAGCTCCTAGCTTTAAATGAGCTGGGTTGTCCATTCCTTTCATTTCTGAAGCCATCTCCGTTAGACACCAAGCTCAAAGATCTTTGTGATTAGTCTGTTAATTTGGATTTTTTTTAATGGCGTTGCCTGTGGTTACAGATCATTATTTAAGCGTGTTGACTGTCTCTCCTATGATTGGCAGGTTCACCTGTCTGTCAGCCAGGTCAGTGTGTCCCTGTCTGTGGACTGCCAGCGTGTGGGTGAGAGGCCGGCTCGTCCTCTTGGCAGCCTACCAACGGATGGATTTGAGATGCTGGGAAAACTTGTGAAGACCAGAGGACCAAATAGTGGATCTGCCCCAGTACGTTCTCATCAGTTCTGTAAACTATACTTCCTGAACATGTCTAAAGATGTTGGTCTCTTTTTGAGCTTTATAGCTGACATTGCGGTACACAGGTACAGGCCATATATCCTGCAAGAAAATGTTTTTTTTTTTTTTATTAATAACTATTGGTGTTACATATGTCCTACAAAGACATGCACCAGGCAGCAGTTGTTTTGAATTCTGCACTGTGGTCAACCTGTGTCCTTAATTTTCTCCAGTTCCAGCTGCAATCATTTGAAATCGTCTGTAACACCACGTGGGCCTCAGAGGATACCTGCTGTGACCTGCCCGGACGGGTTAGTGTCTTTGTTGTTTATTGCCTTTTATTATGTATTTACCTTTGTGTTAATTTTTGTAACAGTATGGAACTGATAACCTTCTTAATTGCTGAGCTCCTTAGCAGTTCTTTCAGGGACAGACAAGATTCCCTTAAAATTAACAGCCAGTATTTCAAAACCACATCAGGCTTAGTCTGGGAGCATGCACTGGTGCTGCTTGTTGACACACTGACCACATTATGGCCCCACCCTCGATTCTGGATGGGAACCACCCAGACAGACAACCAGTTCACCATCTCCTCAAAGTGGCCATGTGTCTGTCACAGTCAGTGGATATGTAGGCACCCCCTTGGCCTTTTCCAGTTGCTGGTCTCTTCAACAGTGAGGCACCTGCACAATGGATCATACCCAGAGAAAACAAAGAAGAGCCTTTGTCATTGTACATATACATACATACAACGAAATTTGTCATCTTTCAATCAATCAATCAATCAACATTTATTTATAAAGCGCTTTACAGCACCGACTGGTGTCCAAAGTGCTTAACATTAAAAACACAAAACACATATAAAATAAAATTTTAAAACAACACATAAAAAATAACATAAAAATAACAGAACATGTCACCTCCCCACTAAGTGTTAAAAGCCATTTTAAATAAATAAGTCTTTAAATTAGATTTAAAGTGCTAGGTCAGGAATAGTACATAACTCAAGAGGTAGCTCATTCCACGGTCTGGGGCCAGCTACCGCGAAAGCATGATCACCCCAGCATTTATATCTTGACCTTGGAACATCTAAGTAAAGCTGGCCAGACGCCCTTAATGTCCTACTGTAGGTGCACAAAGTTAAAATTTCAGACAAGTAGGGAGGTGCAAGGCCATAAATAGCTTTAAAAACAAACATTAAAATTTTAAAATCAATTCTAAAACGAACTGGAAGCCAGTGGAGTGAGTACAGGACAGGCGTAATATGCTCACGTCTAAAAGTGTTTGTTAAAAGACGAGCAGCAGCATTTTGCACCAACTGGAGACGTGCAAAAGACTGATTAATGCCCGAATAAAATGCATTACAATAATCAAGTCTGGAGCTGATGAAAGCATGAATGGCCATCTCAAGATCACGTCTACTGAGGAAGTGCTTTATTTTAGCCAAAAGGCAAAGTTGGAAAAAACTAGCTTTGACAACAGAATTCATCTGTTGATCGAACCTCAAACAGCTGTCAAATATCACTCCCAAATTCTTGACAGCTGGTTTTACATAGATAGCCAAAGCACCAAAATTTGGTGTTACTACATTTGGTATGCCAGAGCGCTCAAACACCATGATCTCAGTTTTACCATCATTCAGGTAAAGGAAGTTTTGGGACAGCCACTGCTTTACATCACGAATACAATTAAATAATGATGACAAAGCATCACTCCCATTAGTCCTCACAGGCAGATAGATTTGCAGATCATCTGCATAACAATGAAAGGACAGGTTGTGCTGGATTATAATTGACCCCAATGGCAGAATGTACAAAGAAAATAGAATTGACCCAAGGACAGAACCCTGCGGCACTCCACAAGACAGATGAACAGTTGATGAGGAGAGGTCCCCAATCATGACAGAAACGCTCCTTTCAGCCAAATATGATCTAAACCACTTAAGTGCAGTACCATGAATGCCAATAAAATGTTCTAACCGGGAAACAAGTACTGTGTGATCCATAGTATCAAAGGCTGCTGTGAGGTCCAACAGAACCAGCACAGCAGGATTCCCTGCATCCACTGACAAAGTGTTGTCATTATGAACTTTTAAAAGTGCTGACTCAGTGCTGTGTTGTGATCTAAACCCAGATTGGAATTTTTCAAGGATGAGATTGTCTTCTAAAAATGATTGTAACTGTAAAAAGACAACCTTTTCTAAAACCTTAGACAGAAATGGCAGATGAGACAAAGGTCTAAAATTGGATAAAACTGATGAGTCCAGGTGAGGTTTTTTAAGAAGAGGTCGAACCACAGCATGTTTAAAAGCAGCTGGAACAGACCCTGATCTAAGACAAGCATTGATAAAAGTTAGGAGACCCGCCCCAACAGTATTAAAAACCTCCTTCAGCACCTTAGCTGGAACATCTGAAGGACAACTTGTAGGTTTTATGTGTTTTACAACATCAGCGAGAGATGCAAAAGAAATGGGCTCAAACTGTTCGAGCACAGCAGAATGTGCACGAGGAGCAGACAACTCAACATTACAGCTCTGATCAGCGTTCTGTCTGACTGATGAAACCTTATCAATAAAAAACTGAAGAAACTCCTCACAAGTTGTGGTTGTAGCGTCCAACAAAACAGAGGTATGTGGATTTACAACTGAGTTTATAGTCTGAAATAACACACTGGGACGATGACAACTGCTCAAAATAATATGAGACAGATATTGTGCTTTTGCCTCCTTTACAGCCTTCTGATAGTCAGACAGACTGTCCCTCAGAAAGCCCAGAGACACCTGTAGTTTGTCCTTTTTCCATTTTCTCTCTGCCTGTCTGTAGTGTTGCCTGAGGGCACGGGTCGTGGCATTTAACCAGGGGTCGGATTTTGATTTCCTGGATTTGCAGTGCATCGGTGCAACAGAGTCCAAAATGACTGTGCATGTAGAGTGGAAAGAAGAGAGGATGTTATCTGGGAGTAATGGAGAAACCAGTCCATTCATGGCATAAAACTGAGAGTCCATGAAGGCAGCAGCAAAGTCGTCCGATGTCCAGGAGGTGACCAAACGGCGGCGAGAGACAGGAACAAGTGGCTTACTAGCAGATGGAGGAGCAATAAATTCAAAAATAACAGGAAAGTGATCTGAAATAGCAATGTCTGATATGTCCTTAAGGGAAACTGAGAGCCCAAAAGAAATAACCACGTCCAAGGTGTGTCCAAGATTATGTGTTGGTCCATCCACAACTTGTGTTAGACCAAAAGAGTTTAGGAGGCTGATTAGAAGGACAACAGATATGAATATTAAAATCACCACAGACCAAAAATGTATCATATTTTGCGATAAAATCTGCCAGAAACTCAGAAAACTCCTGAATAAAATCCTTATTAAATTTTGGTGGATGATAAACAACAGCACAGAGCACAGGACAGTCAAACTCCATCACAAACAACTGAAGTTCAAAAGTGAAGTAGACATTAGAAGATAAAAATCGGCATTTAAAGCTGTCTTTAAAAACCGTGGCCACACCACCTCCACGACCTGATGCTTGCGGGGAGCTGAAAAATGAGCAGCGGGGGGGGGAGGAGGAGGTCAGAGAAGGCGCTATTTTCACCTGGTTTCAGCCAGGTCTCCGTTAACAGGAGAAAGTCCACAGCACGACTGGAGAAAAAGTCATTCAAAATGAAAGTCTTAATTGTGAGTGACCTTGTGTTGACGAGCGCCACACGGACTGAGTGCACATCAGTCTGCTGGAAGACACGACTGAGCGAGTGCAGATTCTCCTGCACACAGCCCCGTCTGCAGCTCCTCACAGGACGGCGACGCGGAAGTGGAGACCCGGCACCCCGGACAACCGGCCGGAGCCACTGATAGCGAAAAGTCAGGGAACACCGCACGTCGTAGCCATCATATGGTGTGAAGAATCCGGCTATGAATTGTCGTGGAGCATGTTTGTGGGAAACAGCCAGGCACACTCTGAGCCGAACACGGACTCCTCCTCTCTCCCGCGTCCTCTGCGGCGCTTCGCCGAGGCAACACGCCAAGCAGCCGTCGTAGAAAGTCTGGTACGGACGCTAAGACGGGCGGCGGGGGCAGCCGCGTCTTTATTTAATCCATCCTAAAGGCCCTGTCACACTTTGACGATTTAGCCAGCATATGCCTGCCATATTAAAAACGCTGCCACATGCTGTCGTACGTCTAATACATTAATGCAGCTGTCACAGCTTGACGATTATCCAGCATCTGCCGACATCCCCGTTTCAACCCAGTGGTTCTGGTCGGTACTGCACAGTGTGATGCACATCAGAAACAGAGTAATTTAACATTATTATTATTTTTTAATTTTCATTTTTTATCTTGGTGGACCATTTTGATTGTGTACAGAATGCTGATGAGTGGACTGGCTGTGGTAAACGCTGTCGTGAATGAATGGAGGGCTGTCTCTATGTTGAAAGCGCCAGCTGCTTCCTGATCAGCGGATCTGATCAGATCTATGATGACAAATAAAAGCGCTCGTTCATTAGCATGTTTTCCATGACATGATTAAAAAAAAAACACCTGGACTGATACAGTGACTGCTGAATGCTATGTGCCCTGAGGTTCAGATGGTTTTTACATCAAAGTTGGGGGAAAAAATTAATCACAGGCCAGAATAACTATAAACAGGAGGAGGAGAAGGTAGCATCATCATCAAGTATCATTTGTTCAAGGAATCAAGGAAAAAACTGACCGCCCATCAAAAACTGCCACCCAGAGGTCATTTATTTCTGTATGTATATTGTACTGTTTGTCTTGAATGACCAAAAAAAATCAATCAAAATTATTGTAATATTCCATATATATGACTGTAGCTTGTGTCTTCTATTAATGAGTGAAATTAAATCAGAAAATAATTTTATATAAATGAAAATGGCATTGCCTCTCCGGGAACCATCACCTTATTGTGGTGGAGAGGTTTGTGTGCCTGTATGAACCTGAGAGCTGTGTTGTCTGGAGCCTTTGTGCTCCTGGTAGGGTCTCCCATGGCAAATTGGTCTCAGGCGAGAGGCCAGGCTAAGAATGGTTCACAAGACACCATGACGGAACGAGGCAGAGGAAATGTGACCCAGAGGAAGCACGAGGCTCACGTCTGGAGCCAGGCCTGGATGGAGGGCCCGTCAGCAGCCTGTTGGCTGGGCTTGCCACGGAGCCCAGTCGGGCACAGCCCGAAAAGGCAATGTGGACCTTCCATCTCCACCCCATGGGCTCACCACCCGCAGGGTGTCATGTGCGCTGTCCCATGGGTGGCAGTGAAAGTCAAGAGCCTCAGCGGACCAGACCCAGGCACCATGGGCTAGCTCTGGGGTTGTGGAACGTCACCTCGCTGTGGGGGAAGGAGCCGGACCTTGTGTGGGAGGTGGAGCAACACCAGATAGATATGGTGGGCCTCACCTCCACACAAAGCCTTTGCTCCGGAACCATTCTCCTTGATAGGGGTTGACCTTATTCTTCTCTGGAGTTGCCAAGGGTGTGAGGCACCGGGCGGGTGTGGGGATACTCACGAGTCCCCAGCTGAGCACTGCTATGTTGGAGTTTACCCTGGTAGATGAGAGGGTCACCTCCCTGCGCCTTCAGGTAGCAGGGGGGAAAACTCTGGCTGTTGTTTGTGTGTATGCACCGAACAGCAGTTTGGAGTATTCAGCCTTCTTGGAGTCCTTGAATGGAGTCCTGTATGGGGCTCCGATGGGGGACTCCATTGTTCTGCTGGGGGACTTCAGCGCACATGTGGGCAATAACAGAGACACCTGGAGAGGCGTGATTGGGAGGAATGGCCTCCCCAATCTAAACCCGAATGGTCGTTTGTTATTGGACTTCTGTGCTAGTCACGGACTGTCCATAACGAACACCATGTTCGAACATAAGGATGCTCATAAGTGTACATGGTACAAGAGCACCCTAGGCTGAAGATTGACTATCGATTTTGTGATTGTATCATCTGATCTGAAGCTGCATGTTCTGGACACTTGCATGAAGAGAGGGACAGAGCTGTCAACTGATCACCATCTGGTGGTGAGTTGGATCAGAGGATGGGGGAGGGCTTTGGACAGACCTGGTAAGCCCAAACGGATAGTGTGTGTGAACTGCGAACGTCTGGAGGTGCCCACTGTACGGCAGATCTTCAATTCACACCTCCGGCGGACCTTTTCTAGCATTCCTGTGGAGGTTGGGGCATTGAACCATAATCGACAATGTTCAAAGCTTCCATTGCTGAAGCTGCAGCGGGGAGCTGTGGCCTGAAGGTCTTGGGTATCTCAAGGGGCGGCACCCCTCGAACACTGTGGTGGACACCAGTGGTCTGGGAAGCCATCTGACTGAAGAAGGAGTCCTTCAGGGATATGTTATCTTGGAGGACTCTGGAGGAAGTTGCAAGGTACCGACGGGCCCAAAGGGCAGCAGCCTCTGCTGTGGGGGAGGCAAAGCAGTGGGTGTGGGAGGAGTTCAGCGCAACCATGGAGAAGGGCTTTTGGTTGGCACCAAGGTGCTTCTGGCAGGCCATGAGGCACCTCAGGAGGGGAAAATGGGGAACCAGCCAAGTTGTCTACAGTAAGGATGGGACTTTTTTGACCCCAACTGATGATGTAATCCAGTGCTGGAAGGAACACTTTGAGGAACTCCTGGATCAGACTCCGTAGTGGAAAACCCCGGGGGTTGATGAGATCCGTCCAGTAATGCTGAAGGCTCTGAGTGTGGAAGGATTGTCTTGGATGAGACGTCTCTTCAACAATGAATTGAGGTCTGGGACAGTGCCTAAGGAGTGGCAGACTGGGGTGGTGGTCCCCATATTTGAGTAGGGGGACCACAGATTGTGTGCCAACTACAGGGGCATCACACTACTCAGCATCCCTAGTAAAGTCTACTCCAGGGTGCTGGAAAGGCGGGTTCGGCCAATAGTGGAACCTCTGATTGAAGAGGAACAATGCAGGTTCCATCCTGGTCGCGGAACAACTGACCAGCCCTTCACTCTCACAAGTATCCTGAAGGGTGCCTGGGAGTACGTATGCCCATCCAGTCTGCATGTGTTTTGTGGACTTGGAGAAGGCATTTGAACGGGTACCCCGGGAGATACTGTGGTAGGTGCTGCGGGAGTATGGAGTGAGGGGGTCTCTTCTCAGGGCCATCCAATCTCTGTACTCACAAAGCAAGAGCTGTGTACGGGTACCCAGCAGTAAGTTGGACTCATTTCCGGTGGGGGTTGGCCTCTGCCAGGGCTGTGCCTTGTCACCGATCCTGTTTGTGATATTCATGGACAGGATATCAAGGCATAGTCAGGGAGAGGAGGGTTTCCAGTTTGGTGGGCTCAGGGTCAAAATGGGCTTCCTTAGGAGGGTGACTGGTGTCTCCCTTAGAGATAGGGTGAGACGTTTGGTCATCTGAGGGGAGCTTGGAGTAGAGCTGCTGCTCATTCACGTTGAAAGGAGCCAGCTGAAGTGGTTCGGAAATCTGGTAAGGATGCCTCCTGGGCACCTCCCTAGGGAGATGTTCCAGGCACGTCCATCTGGGAGGAGACCCCGGGGAAGACCCAGGGCCAGTTGGAGAGATTATATCTCCACACTGACCTGGGAAGGCCTCGGGATCCCCCAGTCAGAGGTGGTCAATGTGGCATGGGAAAGGGAAGTCTCGGGTCCCCTGCTAGAGCTGTTAACTCCCACACGGTGACAGAATCCCAGATAAGTGGTTGAAGATGAGTGAGTGAAAATGGCATTGCTTCTTGCACCAGAAAATTAATTAGGCTAAACATTGTAATTTTCTATACTCTGCTTGCCCTTTGATGGGCTACCAGTTCAGACATTAAAATCAACTAGTAATGCCAATTTAATGGAGGTAGAAAGTGTTGCAAGTGACCAATCAATTCTAGGCAAATAAACAATTTTATGATTGTTATATTGCAATATGAAAATATCTCTCAATCCACTGTAAACTAAGCAACTCAACTTGTATAGTTGTTGAAGCTTTTATTGATGAAAGCAAATGATGAGGATGAAAGGGCATCAAGTCCATGGTTATATAATACATTTAGCCAATGCATTCGTGAATTAAATTATTTACTCTAATTGTATTGAAATAATTGAATTCCATTATAGACAAAGGAATAAAGTAAGTCCTACATAGGCCCATTGGAGCCTGTGTTTATCTCCCAAGTCTGTAGTGTCAAACGGTTGAGAGTCTATGACTCCTGCTGGATGGGACGCCAGTCCAACACAGTTTCTTCCTCAGCTGAGGCAGTGCACATTTACAGCTGAGTGAACTGAGAGAATTAGGGAATAACCCTGTTGTGTCTAGCTTCTTAATAGGACTAGCTGTTAAAAATCCCAAATAATCAGCAAATCAATTGTTGGAGGTGCCCTCTTAGATGAGATGGGATCAATGATCACAAGGTGCCACCACCACGCTACATCTTCAGTTGTTTGCCCCGAACGTCATTGGGTGTTTCGGCCACTTACAACATGACACCCTCTGCCGAGGTTGGCCCATCCCAGGCTGATCAGACCAGGGCGTGCAGCTTATGGGGGGGGCACCTGGCGGTCATTTGGAAGCCCAAGTTGCCTCTTTGCATTTCAGCCACAACCAGTGACTGCTCCGCTCTGCTACAGTGGCAAGTTCTTTGATTAGCTTCCTTTGGGCCTGCCCTCTGATCCCTACTTCTTTCAGGAACTTTGTGGTGGATCTGGCTACAAAGCCTCTACAGCCGACCTCCACTGGCCACACCTTCACACTCCAGCCCCGCCCCTCTGCTTCAGCTGCTAGGTTGGAATATCGCAGTCGCTTCCTTTCAAATGCCTCATCGATGGCATCCTCCCATGGAACGGTCAGCTCAACGATGAAGACACGTCGGCAGGATTTGGACCAGAGGATCAGGTCAGGAAGCAGGTTGGTCGCTACAATTTCGGGTGGGAAGGTGAGCCTCTGGCTGAGGTCCACTTGCATTTCCCAATCGCGGGCTATGTTCAACAGGCCCGGATCCGGGGATAACTTGGTCCCTCTTTTTTCTCCTTCTCGAATGAAAATCTTGCGTTGGAAGGTAGGCTGGGGGTTTACGGGCATGGCATTGGTGGTTACCCTCCTGTTCTCAAGTTCAGCAGCCAAGCACTTCAACACCTGGTTGTGGCGCCAGGTGTATCTTCCCTGTGTCAGGCTTACCTTGCACCCCACCAGGATGTGTTTGAGGGTTGCCGGGGCTGCACACTGGACACAGGCTGGGTCTTCTCCATACCAGACATGTAGGTTGGTTGGAGATGGCAGGACATCATATGTGGCTCTAATGATGAAGCTTAGCCGGTTGGACTCCATGCTCCTTAGGTTGCTCCATGTGATTTTCTTCCTCTCCACGCCCTCCCACTTCATCCAGCGGCCTTGCTGAGCTTGGAAGACAGCTGTGGCACACCTGGCTGCTTCTTCCTGGTTTCTCACTTCTTCCACCACCATGTGCTGCCGTTCCGCTGGGGTAGCCTTTTGCCATGTGGATGCTGTTGCTTCCAGACCCAAGCCACCTCTGCCATGCTGGACATGGCCCACTATGTCCCGGTGTCTGAGGGCTGTCTTTGCCACCACAACTGCCACAGATGGTTTCCATTTCCTCCCCGTTGCTAGGGTTAGAGCAGCTCCTCTGGTGGCAGGATCACGGGATTTGGTAAGAGTCATCTCTAGCCTTGCTTTGGCAGATTTGTACTCCTCCACCAAGCTTGAAATCGGTAGGGAGAGGGCTCCATTGCCATACAAGCCTATGCTGGTAAGGCATTTAGGCAGTCCAAGCCACTTCCTCACTTGCGCACTCACCAGCCTCTCCAGCCTCTTGGCATGGGATAGCGTGACCTCATAGATGGACAATGGCCACATGAGACGGGACAGCAGCCCGAACTGAAAGCACCACAGCTTCAGCTTTCCAGGCAGATCTGTGTTGTTGATCGTCTTAAGGCCACTGATGGTATCCTGCCTGAGTCGCTCCACCTGCTTCATGTCCTTAAGCTCTGCGCTATACCAGCAGCCAAGGCTTTTAATTGGCTTCTCCAGAATGGTTGGTATTGGCTCGTTGTTGATGTAGAACTTCTCATTGGTGAGCTGGCCTTTGACAATGGAGATGCTGCGGGATTTACTGGGTTTAACCTCCATTCGTGCCCATTCGATGTTTCCCTGTAATTTATCCAGCAGGCGCTTGGTGCATGCTCCTGTTGTTGGTATTGTTGTCATGTCATCCATATATGCTCTGATTGGAGGAAGACGGAATCCGCTCTTCAACCGTTCCTTCAACCGCTCCTCCAACCACCCACCGGGACGCTCGAATAATGAGCTCCATTGCCATGGTAAACGCCAGTGGAGATATGGTGCAGCCCGCCATTATGCCAATCTCAAGTTGCTGCCAGGCTGTTGTACTAGCCTGTGTAGCAATGCAGAACTGGAGGTCTTGGAAATACGCTTTGACCAACCTTGTGATGCCTTCTGGGACTTGAAAAAAGTTGAAAGCTGACCACAGGATCTCATGAGGCACTGACCCGAATGCATTGGCAAGATCCAAGAATACCACATGCAAGTCTTTCTTCTCTTTCTTGGCCATCTGCACCTGGTGCCAGATGACATTTGCATGTTCCAGACATCCTGGGAAACCACTTATTCCTGCCTCCTGCACTGAGGTGTCAACAAGGTTATTCCTCTGCAAGAAATCCGAGAGCCTCTGGGCCACAACTCTGAAAAATATCTTTCCTTCGACATTCAGAAGACTGATCTGTCGGAACTGATCTGGTTGAGGAATTCTTCTCTTTGGGAATCAGGATCCCTCCTGCCCATCGCCATGCCTTTGGTATGATTTCTTTTTTCCATGCCACTTTCATTAGCCTCCAGAGGTACTTCAGGACTCCTGGCGAGTTCTTATAGAACCTATATGGAACGCCGCTGGGTCCAGGGGCTGAGGCGGTTCTTGCCCGCTTTACTGTGCTTTCAACTTCGTTCCATGTAGGGGGCCTTGTTTCCATCTGGTGCTCCAGTGGGTGGATTGGTGGCATGTCGTGTGGGATGCTGGCTGGCACATACCTCTGTTTGTCAGAGTAGGTCTTCCTCAAGTGCTCCTCTAGCTCCCTTATGGGTGCTTTGAGGGTCCCTGTTTTCTCCTTGACAAAGAGGTGTTTGACGAACCTGTAGGGGTCTCTGTAGAAGGCAGTCCTTGTTCGTCCCTTCTTCTTATGTTGCTTTCTCAAGGATTCTGCTCTTCGCAGTGTTGCGAGACGCTGTTTACTGTCGCCCTGGAGTGCCTCAAGTCCTTTCCTTTCCACCTCTGTGGCCTTCTTCCACTGTTTTCTCAGGGACCTTCTTTCTTTCACCAGTCTCTCAATCTCCTGTTGTCTTCTGGACTTGAGATGCGTCCCTGGTTCCTTCCATGCTCCAAGATTCATGCTCTTTATCCCGAATCTCTCTGCTCCATAGCTGTAGATGATCTCCCCCATCTTGTTCAACTTCCTGTCTACACGCCCTTTCAGACCTTCTAGAAGATGGACAATGTCTGTGTCTGTCGTTTCCCACTCCTTTTTCTGGCAGGATTTGGGCCACAAGATTTGAGGCTTCCATCCCTTCATCTCCCTCTCAACTGCCATCTGTGGCTGGATGGGCTCTAGATTCATATCCACTGGAGGATTCGTGCCTGATTGAGTTTCGACTGGGGTTCTGATACCCTGTGGACTGTGGTGTGTGTCCTGCCATTGGGCTTCACTCGACTGATTTGCCCTACCTCTAAGGAAGTAGTGGTCAGTGCGAGGCCCCTTGCTGAACTCTCTCAGGCATTTTTCCTTCCCTGGTGGATCTTGAGACCCTTCTCTGATGTAACTTTTTTCCAGCCACAGATGCAGCTTTGTAGCTTGTGTTCTAATGGTGCTGTTACTCCGTCAACTGCCGTGCTGATCACTTGATTCATTGTCGTTTCAGTTGCAAGGTTCGTTACCGTGTGGTCTGTCATTGAGTCATCTTGCGCCCCCGCTCTCACAGACTGTAGGGGTGTTTTTCCTTTAGAAATTTCTGTAGCCATAGCAGGGTGAAACCAAGTCACTATGATGATTTGGGGACGTTAATGCTGGATTTTACCGTCACAAATTGAGTTTTACCGGCGACGCATTAAAACAGATCTGATAGAATGAGTTGACAACCACTAAATGCAGGTGTGCAGTGCTTCTGCATGCAACAAGAAGTCAAACGGATAAAACTAACATCTACCTGATGTACACTGGCACGCTAAGTAACAAGACAGGACAAAACAGTAAACAATCTTGCAACCATGGGGAAAGCTCTCCGTTTGATGTCTGTTCAAAGTTTTGAGCATGCACAAAGCTTTCTGACAGACTCACCAGACATTAGCTGACAAGGAATGCATTTAACAAATGAGAAAAGGATTTGTGCAGGACAAAAACAGACACAAACAGATATCCAAATTTTGTATTGCTCATATGCTCTTCATTCCATCACAGTGTGACTGAGATTTAAGATAGGAAACACCAGGAGGCTCGAGACTTAGACCGTTGTCTTCCTGAAAAGGTATTGGCATCGCCAAACACCTCTGTCCAGTGACCTCATGACTCCATAAATTCTACCCAAGTTTCCCTCCATCTCAGATGCCTAGGACCCAGAGACATGAATGTCTTTGCTAAGATAAGTGAATGTTTCTGCAAGTTCAACAGTTTCACCACAGACACATACACTTCTCACTCAGTTATTCAACTTCCACAGTTAGGACATCATCAATTCCAAATAGATCACATCATCTACAAAGTTGAAGTCTGTGAACCTTACTTCACAAACAAAGGTGCCTGAGTTTCAACACCCAACACCCAGTACATGTATTCAAAACCAAAACTGACTGTATCTTCAAACAGATTTTTGAGTGAGAAGTACTCGAAATATTAATTTTCTTCAGCTTCATGGTTAAATTTATTTTTGTAGTCTGAGATTTTCTCCTATGGTAGGACTTTAATGCAGTGTTTTTAAAGTTGTTTGTGTATGTGTCTGCCTTAGAGAGATGAGGAGAGTTGTCCTGCCCCTGCATATGCCTGTACCTGTTCCTCTGATGTCCTCGGTGCACCCGGTCCCCCTGGCCCATCTGTACGTCACTACGAGGCCTCATTTTGTCAGGAGGACTTGTTGAATATAAGCATTGTGTTTTGACATGCTTGAGTAATAATATATATTGTTGTCTTCCTCAGGGAAAACCAGGTCCCCGTGGTGAGAAAGGGGAGAAGGGAGAACAAGGCCAAAAGGTCAGATGACAGTAACATGTTTTATTTAATCTGCTTTTTGTTCTGTTAAAAATTTGACCATTTTTGCATAACATGCCTGGGATTGCTAAATGTACCTTAAGTATTTTTCTCTGTATTTCAGGGGGAGGTCGGTCCTCCGGGAAAGCCTGGTATTGAAGGCGGCCTGGGGCCTCTGGGTAGTCGAGGACCCCAAGGAATTACTGTGCACGGCAAAGTGGTGTGTAACCTTGTTGTCATGAACAATAGCCTATATAATACGTATGGCTAAACAGTGGGAGTAGACAGTCTTGAAAAACTATTGACTTTAGTTTATCATTTAATGTAATTACTGTCTTTGTATATATTTATCCCACCGGTATGAAATACAGGGCGGGGGTGTATAGCAATAAGCATATCCATCTGTCCGTCCACCCATCCATCCATCTGTCCATTTTCTCATGTTAGCGTGATATCTCAAGAACCAGCTGACCAATTTAATTCATATTCAGCATAAGCGTGGACTTGGGTGATCCCCCACCACCAGTCGATTACGGTGACCTTGGGGTCAGTTTTAAGGTTACAGCAAGATATTCAAGACATTGTTATTGCCACCCTTGTTAGTGCGATATCTCGAGAACCAGCTGACCGATTTAATTCATATTACAATTCATATAGCATAAGGGTGGACTTGGGTGATCCTCAGACACTTTGTATTACTGATTTGTGGGGTCCAGGGGGATATGTTATCTCCTGATGGCTCTTGTTTATTTTATTCTTTTTAGGGTCCACCTGGTGCAAGAGGGGAAAAGGGAGATCCAGGAAAACCCGGAGTTCAGGTAAGTCTTAAGTGCATTAATCACCAAAATAGAAAATGAGAAAAAAACATTTATATCATGTGTCTTCTTCTCTGCATTGTTGTCTTTTCACTTAACTTTGAGCCTTGTGTTGCTTTTTTTCTACCTTTGTTGTGGCTTTCTTTTTATTTTTGTTCTTTCTCCTTTTGGCATTGCTCTTTCTCTGTAGGGGTCACCAGGACCTCCAGGTGCAAAAGGAGAAGTTGGTGCTCCAGGCCTTAAGGTAAGTAATTTGTTCCCAGCCCAACAAGAATGACACTTGTTAGGTGTTCTCCTTTCACTTGGTCTCTGGCAAGTAATCTTCACACCACTTCTTCTGTCCTCATTTCTTTGAACTGTTTCTCAGGGCATTAAGGGTGTTGAAGGAAACATAGGTGGCCTAGGGGCTACTGGACCCAGGGTAAGTTTGTACACCGGAAATATTGAAATATGAAAAATCTAATAAGTTTCCAGTATATGTGCATTCACATTAATTTGAAAGGTAGAGTTTCATGTAGTGTCTTCAGTATCATGGAAGTATGAGTTAGTTCAGACACGAGGGAACAAGATAAATTTTATGAATGGTTGTCATTCCAAAAAATATATCAGAATGAGGTTGTTTTTTCCCAAGTTTGTGTTTTTGTTTGTTTTATGTATTTATAAATTAATTTATGGTGAGGCACATTTAGGATAGTAAGTTATTAGCAGTTGCTTTACACATTTAACTTTAGTCCCTGGAGTAAAGTTAAATGTAACACAACAACAGTTAACAGACAATCACTGTCGTGCTGGCAGTGAAATTTGTCTAAGTGCCCCATGAGTATGGCACAGCTCCTGTCAGTGTGCTGAACTGACAGGAGGTGTGGTCGCTGACAGAAGCGGCTGTGGTGATCTGTCGTTCTGGATATCCCAGCTAGATAACACGTACTGTGTTTGGACAGACATGGACTAACAACTGCCCACTGTGACATGCATGTGTCTGCTTGCTGTCATCACGTGGACATAAATAAAAACATATATCGCTGTGGCGACGGGCTACAGCGAGCGAGTGCGCGCACACTGCAGCCCATGGACACGCTGCCCCCAGGTTGAAACGGATCATCAGATCATAACACGCAGCAGGTGATGTGACTGTCACATCACCCACGTGAGCTCTGTTCCACATGCCGCGGGTTAAGTCCTGTGGCGCGCCGTCCACAAGACACGCATGTCTGGCAGGACACATGCGTGGGGCCAGCTGGACGCCGCCATCAGATGTGGACATGATCAGAGCACACTGCTTCTCATTCATGTCATTTCATGACTGTACATCAATGACCATCTACAGAGGAACAGACAGATCATATTTGTATTGCCCGCTTGATAAATGCAGTGTTTTTATATGGTGTGTGGTTTTATTATTTTTAAAAATATGTCCATGTACTTTCTGATATCAGGCACTTTCCCACAGTTCTCACAGGACAGTAGCGGTAGCTCAGTGGTAAAGTTTCTGACTGGAAAGCAGAGCTTTTGGAAGGTGCAGGTTCAATTCCCGTGGGTGGCATGTAATTTCTTCACATCATACAGCTGTTGGCATTGTGTTCCCGCGTGCATGAACCGTCGCACCGGCATTGTGCACGCATGTTTCGTGCATGCGATATTTCGTGGTTCACTCATACGAGCTTTACCGTCGTGAGTCGCCCTGGAGTTGTACGTATTCACACTATGTGTGAAGGGACCCATAGTGATGTGCAATAAATATTCGTTTTAATATTGAGATTGATACCATAGTTTCAAAATATAACTACACCGATGACAAACTTTATATTACTTAGCCATTATGAGAACATGCTATCAAACAATTTTAATGTAATGGCATTCTGGTCTAATTATTGAAAATATTTTTAATTTTAATTCATTTTAATTTAATTTTTGAAATAAATTTCAATTGTAAAGTCGTACTAGTTCACATTTCATTTTTTGGTCACTTTAACTTGGAGTTCATCCATGTATGCAGTGTTTTTCCAGCTTATCTGTTATGTGACTGTATACTTTGAATTTATTCTTAAACAGGGTTTTCAAGGAATACCAGGTTACCCAGGCCCTATAGGAGAGAGGGGGCACACAGGACCTGTAGGACCTACGGTGAGAACACGGGAAAAAATGTGACATTAATGGTGATTGTATTCATGTTTGCTTATTTGTTTGTGTTGTTTTTTTGTTTTTTTTTTACTTTTGGGTTACAGGGTCTCCCAGGGAGTAAAGGAGAGAGAGGAGAGAAGGTTTGTCACACTTTTAATATCAGCAGTTCATTGCAGTTGCAACAGTGGGGAGTTTATGTTAAAGTTATCTTGTCCCAAACTGTTGTGTTTCTGTATGTACTGAGCTGGCACAAATCAGTATTTTAATGCATCACAGGGGGAACCTCAGTCCATGGCGATGATCTACCAACTGGTCACAGAGGCCTGTGAGCAGCTTGTGCACAGTAAGTACTTTGTGTTACTCTGTCTTATTATAGCATGAATTTAAAATGTGGAGCTTCTGCAGTGATGATATGTACAGCAAGAGAACAAAGTCACACACATACACACAGCCTCATATATTTTAACCAGAGTTGTGTGTTTTTCAGAGGAGGTGTTGAAGTTGGACAGGTTTATTCATGAGATAAGTCGTAAACCAGCACCAATTGAAGAGCCAGTGGGGCCCCCGGGGGAACCTGGAATACCAGGCCCTAAAGGTTCACCAGGCCTTAGGGGCACCCAGGGAAATATCGGCCCTAGGGGTCGACCTGGCAGGCCTGGTTATCCTGGAGAACAGGGTAAGAGTCCATCTAGTACATGGGTTGCACTAGCTGACACACACAAACCCAATTTTCATCAAATTAGAATTTGTACGCACATTAATAAGTCATTGTACCTTTTTGTATGTGTGTGTCAATTTAAGACAAAGTTTTTACTAATTTGTCTCTGATTTGTTAGGAAGAAGAGGAGTGCTGGGACATAAAGGTAGTGTGGGCGCCAATGTCCAGGGACCCCCAGGGGTCAAGGGATTTGCAGGTATTACCTGGTTTTCTCATGTTTTCCTTCTGTGCTGAAATATTCACCATCACCTTCATCATGTAGATAAGATATTAAGATTTTTTTGACCTGTCAAGCACATACTATCCTTTTTTTAAACAACCTAAAAATACCTAAAATACCTAAAATTTGATACTGTGAAATTGTAACAAAATGTAAAAATCAGTCAGTTCTCAGAGCATTTAACAACGTAACATTGGCTCTTGACAGTGACAAATGTAGCATCAAACACATGACAGGACAATGAAGTGGGATTACAAACAATGTTCAAGGATAGTTCATAAGTGCAAAGACAGAGGGCACACAGATTACTAGTTTCTAACAAATATGTTTGCCATATGTTGGTCTGGAGATTAAAGTGGTGGGCTTGTGATGAGAAGATCCCCGGTTCAAATCGCTGTCAGCCATAATCCCCAAGTTGGTCCTGATGTGCAGTTGAGTGCTTTGCATGACAGCATGCTTACTGTGTGTGTGTGTGTGTGTGTGTGTGTGTGTGTGTGTGTGTGTGTGTGTGTGTGTGTGTGTGTGTGTGTGTGTGTGTGTGTGTGTGTGTGTGTGTGTGTGCGTGTGTGTGTGTGTGATCACTGTGAAGTAGTACTTTGAGCTTCTGTATCATGTGGAAATGTGCTGTAGAAAAGCCTGTTTACTTTCTCTCATCTGTGTACTGACGGTCTTGAAATGAGGTGTGGTCAGGTGCAGTGTTGGTGCATTTTCTGTCGTGAAGAATCATAAAACTGTGGCACCATGGACCATCCATGTTCAGATTTTTATTTTATTTATTTATTTATTTTGCTGCTGCTGCTGCTGCTGTTTCACAGCATAATCCACAGATATGCCTCATATAGGCAGCTTCATGACATGCGTGCACTCTGTTTGTACTCTCAGGGATGCATATTATCCTCTTCAGTCACAGAACCAAAAGATTACACTATGTAACACAATTTTTGTTCCTGGCTTCTAAGTGTTATATTTCAACTGCTTATGTCTAAAGTATATGGAAAAATGACTACATTCAGCACAAACTTTGATTTTATTTTTTTAACATTCTAGAAAGTTCTAAAAGTTTCTTGAAATTTCTAGATAATTCTGGAAACTTCTAGAAAATTCTGGACAGTTCTAGCAGTTAAAGAATATTCTAGAAGACTACTCAGTAGTAGTGAAGGCGAATCAAGAATATTCTTGAAAACAGACAAATTTCAAAATATCATTGTCCTGATCACAGAAGCAAAGTTTCTGTGGAATAACAGCTATTTTCTATTTATTTAAGGCATACAGGTTAGGAAAACACACTGTGTACCCAGGAACAAAACAAAAATAAAAATTTGTTACATAGTGTAATTGAATTGTAAGCAGCAATTACAGAAGAAATAAAGATTAAAAACCTAATGAAAAGGAAAAACCTCCATAATTCTGGTTTATACCATGCTTTTAAGTTGGTTTTCTGTCTCCTTATGCCTGTGCCTGATGGAATACAGAGTAGACTGCAGTAATGAGGCACTCAGCTGCTTCACCTCAGGGAGCTGTGGTGGATGCTGCTCCTGTTACTGATCTGCTGCGCACTTGGAAGCTTTGCATGGAGATCCGTTCACTTGAGTCAGTTCTGTGACATTTATAACACTGTACCAGGGTCAAGTGCACACAGTCTTAAAAGGAATGACACATGACAATCCAAGTAGTGTAATTAATGTTACGCCCAATACACACCTGTGACTGAATAAACACAACCCCTCTGTGCCCTGTAGTACTTTACTTTGCACTCATATTACATGCTGTGTATGTTGCAAAGTGGAGTTGGACTCTCCCCAAATGCACTTGCATTTTGCTCTTCGGATCGTGCTTTATAGATTAAGATGGGGCCCTAAACCTTTGTGTCTTCATGGTGTGTGGGTGCATGTGCAGGTCCTGCAGGTGAATCCAGGATAGGAGCACCAGGTTCCAAAGGGGATGATGGTAAGATAGGACCACCAGGGATCCTTGGACCTCCTGGACAGCCTGGTGAGACTGGACCCCCGGGTGTGTGTGACAGCAGTGGGGGCTGCCACAGAGTTCCTCAGCAAACAGGTTAGACACTGTGAATGGGTCACTACCTGAAATGACACACAATAATACACTATGATGATCCAGGTTCATATACTCAACAAAAATATAAACGCAACACTTTTGGTTTTGCTCCCATTTTGTATGAGATGAACTCAAAGATCTAAAACTTTTTCCACATACACAATATCACCATTTCCCTCAAATATTATTCACAAACCAGTCTAAATCTGTGATAGTGAGCACTTCTCCTTTGCTGAGATAATCCATCCCACCTCACAGGTGTGCCATACCAAGATGCTGATTAGACACTATGATTAGTGCACAGGTGTGCCTTAGACTGTCCACAATAAAAGGCCACTCTGAAAGGCGCAGTTTTATCACACAGCACAATGCCACAGATGTCGCAAGATTTGAGGGAGCTTGCAATTGGCATGCTGACAGCAGGAATGTCAACCAGAGCTGTTGCTCATGTATTGAATGTTCATTTCTCTATCATAAGACATCTCCAAAGACGTTTCAGAGAATTTGGCAGTACATCCAACCAGCCTCACAACCGCAGACCACGTGTAACCACACCAGCCCAGGACCTCCACATCCAGCATGTTCACCTCCAAGATCGTCTGAGACCAGCCACTCGGACAGCTGCTGAAACAATTGGTTTGCATAACCAAAGAATTTCTGCACAAACTGTCAGAAACCGTCTCAGGGAAGCTAATCTGCATGCTCGTCGTCCTCATCTGGGTCTCGACCTGACTCCAGTTCGTCGTCGTAACCGGCTTGAGTGGGCAAATGCTCACATTCGCTGGCATTTGGCACGTTGGAGAGGTGTTCTCTTCACGGATGAATCCCGGTTCACACTGTCCAGGGCAGATGGCAGACAGCATGTGTGGCGTCGTGTGGGTGAGCGGTTTTCTGATGTCAATGTAGAGTGGCCCATGGTGGCGGTGGGGTTATGGTATGGGCAGGCGTCTGTTATGGACGAAGAACACGGGGACATTTTATTGATGGCATTTTGAATGCACAGAGATACCGTGACGAGATCCTGAGGCCCATTGTTGTGCCATACATCCAAGAACATCACCTCATGTTGCAGCAGGATAATGCACGGCCCCATGTTGCAAGGATCTGTACACAATTCTTGGAAGCTGAAAATGTCCCAGTTCTTGCATGGCCGGCATACTCACCGGACATGTCACCCATTGAGCATGTTTGGGATGCTATAGACCGGCGTATACGACAGCGTGTACCAGTTCCTGTCAATATCCAGCAACTTTGCACAGCCATCGAAGAGGAGTGGACCAACATTCCACAGGCCACAATTGACAACCTGATCAACTCTATGCGAAGAAGATGTGTTGCACTGCATGAGGCAAATGGTGGTCACACCAGATACGGACTGGTATCCCCCCCCCAATAAAAAAAAACTGCACCTTTCAGAGTGGCCTTTTATTGTGGACAGTCTAAGGCACACCTGTGCACTAATCATGGTGTCTAATCAGCATCTTGGTATGGCACACCTGTGAGGTGGGATGGATTATCTCAGCAAAGGAGAAGTGCTCACTATCACAGATTTAGACTGGTTTGTGAACAATATTTGAGGGAAATGGTGATATTGTGTATGTGGAAAAAGTTTTAGATCTTTGAGTTCATCTCATACAAAATGGGAGCAAAACCAAAAGTGTTGCGTTTATATTTTTGTTGAGTCAATTATTATTATTATTTATTTCTTTATTGTGCACTTGGTGCATGGCTGTTAGTCAGATTACTGTATGGACGTTATTTTCATGGGAAAGCAGCAACCGAGCTAAACTAATATGTTCATTATTTTTGTTCCAATGCACAGCCAACTGCAACAGTGGTGAGAGCAAAGATGTGTGAATGGTTTTAATATTTGAAATGGTCTGTTTGCATGAAGACTACAGCTTATAGCCAATCAATGGACAGAGGGGCGTAGCACCAAATTCTGGGCCCTAGGTACAAGCCATATTGAAGACCCCCCCTCCCCCCCAACTGTTATGTTCTTTTTTATTAACGCAAACACCAAATTTCGAATGCATAGTGAAACCAGGTCTATACCTTAGATCACACCTGGGAGTCAGAACCCTTTTTAAAGTTGGGGGAGCAATATTGAGTTGGGGGGTCTGGGGTACCAAATTGCACCATTTTCTAGAAAAATGGTGCAATTTGGTCCCCCAGACCCCTCAACTCAATATAGCTGGCTTTCAAGCTCACCTCTCTTTTCAAAGAATTTGGTTAGCAGCTGCTTTCCCTCATTTAGTTTTCTTTCCCTGTCCCTTTTTTCTCTTCTTTTTTGAAATCTGGACTTTCATTTTTTTAGAAAAGACATATTTTATTTCAGCCTAAACACTAGGGCTGCAACTAACGATTATTTTACTAATCAGTTCATCGGCCGATTATTTTTTCTATTAATCATTTTGGGGTTTTTTTTACTTACATGTGAGTTTTGCCATTATTTCTTTAAGTGAGTTATTATTAAAAGGGCTTTGTCACACAACATCAACGTTTGACCTTGTAACAAAGTTATGTTATATTCTCATCAGAAACATACCTGGAGTAGTGTTTTGTTTTATTTTGGACATACATACATCACTGACACACCACAAAGAGATTTCCATCAGGTTTCACCCGATTATGAGCATTTTTAGATGCCTACAGCAACTATCTCAACCACCAACAACATATTACAGCAAGAGTCCACAAAAGTATTTTAAAGGCCTGACGAAAGTGTAATATGTTATATTTAATAAGATATTTTCATGAAAAAAGACACAAATGTACAGTTTACCGCATTTTATTATTTTTTTTTTTTCTTGTGTAAAAACACAGCTTAGATGTGGTTTGACCGAAACAAATTGTCATTAAACTTAAATAAAACAGGGATGAAGTGGAGGTTTAAGAGTCACTAGGTGTTCACAGGAAACAGTTATTTCTATATTTATTTATGTTCATTGTTAGTTGGTTTAATCTTTTCTGTTTTGTTTTATCAGATTCTTTTTGTCCGTTTCTCTAAAACTGTATTGTGGCATTATTAGTTATTATTACTATTATTGGGTTAGGGTTAACTAATTGATGACTAAATTAGTTGACAACTATTTTAATAATCGATTAAATCGATTAGTTGTTTCAGCACTACTAAAGCACCTCCTCTTTCCATTAGGGGTGTGTGGGGGGGGGGGGAGTGCCGCCTGTGCGCCTGGACTAAACCATTGTACAACTGTGCAGGGGTGGGAAGGGCCCTCGGAGATCGTTCAATATTATGGTTAGAGCAGAATTATGTTTTGCAACATTTATACATTCATTCTAATTATATTCTTTTACAACATGAATTGTATGGATATTAATAATATGCAACACAAAAATGTATTTAATGCCAGTTTTTTGTGGGGGCCCCCCCATGCTTTAGACCCTGGGTACATAGTACCCTTTATCCCCCCAGTCCGACGCCCCTGAATGGACTGCATCAATGGACGTGCTTCGAATTCTGTCCCACATGTGCAGGATGTATGAGTCATACACTCATATGCTGGTATATATTGAATATATTGTGCATGCCCAAAATTTTTTGAGGTACTCGCCGTATTACGACATATATCAGCTTGCTTCAATGTGCTTCAACGTGCTCTTAACTTATAAAAACTTATCCATAACTTATTAGATGTATGCCTGAGTATGCCGAGGGCTAAATAGTCAAGGTGTGACAGGGGTATTACACCTTAGACCTCAACAATTTTTAGAAGAAGAACTGAACCCTTTTATTTCCTGTTAATTCTGTAATTTTTTTTAATGTTAATTTACTGTCTTAATGTATTTAGAAATTGTTTATGTTCTTGTTATCATAAACACACTATTATTATTATCATTATTCTTATTATCAGTATTATTATTTTTATTATTATTTCTATTTTGTCATTTGATTTTTAAATGGACCACAATGGAAATAAGTGTATCCACTTTCTTGTGTCATCCATGTATTTTTAACATATTTACAATTATATTATGTTCCTACAAATAAAATCAGTAAATAAAATTACACACACACTCATGCTACTAATATTAAGATGATTTATTGACCCCTGCTGGAATGGTGTGTAAGTCTAGAATGTAGTTAGCAACATCCATTGTTCAGTGTTGTTAGCTAATATCCGTAGTTTCTATGAAAATATTAGACCTATTAACATTCCGTTTTGGCGCCAAAATACATAAGCACACCAAATGGCAAATGTGAGCTCTCCCCAATTTGTTTGTGATCGAAGTTATATGCACGCACCCACGCAGTGCTTTTTGTCTTTTCTGCATTCTGCCACAAGCAGGTGCTTTTAATTTTAGACACGCACAAACAGAGATGGTGGTGGAAGACATCAAACGCAGTACAGTTTTCATTTATGGTAACAGCAACAAGACACTTAACTAATCTGACTAAACCAGTTGAAATACAAAAACAATAAACCAGTAACACTAACAACACTGATTTATACATTGATAATGTATTTGTTCAACTTTTCAGGAACTGTCAGATTTTCAATCCCCAATGAACTTTTTTTTAGATACATGTTTGTAGCTTTGTTCACGACATGTTTCCCATGTTCCCTAATTTACCTAATGACTCTGTTTTAGATGGGTTTCTGACACCTCTTCCAAATCTGAAAGGCTTAGTTTTGCATATTTACAGTCAAATTAATTTTTTGAGTCCAGAGCTACTGAACTCCATAAAGCTACTCTGGGAGACTAGACAGAGATTCTAAAACCTGTACACAAATGCTGTATTTGAACAAGACATGGTCTTATTCCGTGTAAAATAGTACACCATACCTACTATACGAAGGCTCGGTTGTCGAAGATTTATGAAGACATCTATATGTCTTATATAGATGTCTTCATAAATCTAGATGTATGCTCTCCATACATCTAGATGTACATATATATATATATATATATATATATATTCTTTCAGCTACTCCCATTAGGGGTCCCCACAGCAGATCAATCATTTCCATCTCACACTGTCCTCTGTATCTTCCTCTGTCACACCAACCACCTGCATGTCCTCCCTCAGCACATCCATGAACCTCCTCTTTGGTGCCTCTCTTCTTTCCTTGCCTAGTGGCTTCATCCTCAGCATCCTTTCCCCTATATAACTTGGGTCCCTCCTCTGCACATGTCCAAACCATCTCAATCTTGCCTCTGACCTTGTCTCCAAATCGTCCCACCTGAGCTGTCCCTACAATATGTTTATTCCTAATCCTGTCCATTCTCATCATTCCCAAAGAGAATCGCATCAACATCCTCAGCTCTGCCACCTCCAGCTGTGCCTCCTGTCTTTTTGTTATTGCCATACAGTATAGCTTGTCTCACTACTGTCTTGTAAATTTTACCCTTCACTCTTGCAGACATTCTCCTGTCACACACCTACTGTGCATCTCACTGCTGTCACACGATTATTGTACAAATCCTGCACTACTCTCACATACTTCTCTGCCACTCCAAACATCCTCAATACTACAACCCTTCTCTTGGCACCCTGTCATAAGCTTTCTCTAAATCCATAAACACACAATGTAACTCCTTCTGGCCTTCTCTATACTTCTCCATCAGTATTCTTAGAGCAAACATCGCATCAGTAGTGCTCTGTCTCGACATGAAACCATATTGCTACTCACAGATCTTCATCTGTTTTCTAAGCCTACCTTCTACTACTCTTTCCCATAACTTCATGCTGTAGCGAAACATCTTTATGTATCTGCAGTTACTGAAGCTCTGCACATCACCCTTGTTCTTAAAAATAGGAACAGCACACTTTGTCTCCTGTCCTCAGGCATCCTCTCACTTTCCATGATTTTATTAAACAATCTGTTTAGAAATTCCATTGCCATCTGTCCAAGACATTTTCATGCCAACGGAATAGCATCTGGACCAACTGCTTTTCCACTCTTCATCCTTTTCATAGCTGCCCTCACATCATCCTTACTTATCCCTTGTACTTCCTGACTTACTCTCTCCAGCCTTTTCTCTAGCTCTCATTTTCTTCATTCAGCAGCTCCTCAAAATATTCCCTCCACCTTCTCAGTGCATTACCATCTGCATATATTACCACCCAAACCTGCTGCATATCCTTTCCACCTCTGTCCCTTTGTCTAGCCATTTGGTACAAGTCGTAGTCTCCTTCCTTACTTCCTACATAAATAAAAAAATGTGTGTATATATATATATATATATATATATATATATACCAACTGCGCTGTAATCTGGCACCAAAGGACTTTTCTTCAGTCAGGACAAGCAATTAAATTATTTTCAGACCTCGATTTCCAAATGTGGATACGTTTTCATCAGACTGAAAATGATCTCACTGAAACGGACAGGTAAGACTATATACAACCCCAATTCCAATAAAGTTGGGACATTCTGTAAAATGTAAATAAAAACAGAATACAATGATTTGCAAATCCTCTTCAACCTATATTCAGTTGAATACACTACAAACACAAGATATTTAATGTTCAAATTGATAAACTTTATTGTTTTTGTGCAAATATTTGTTCATTTTAAAATGGATACCTGCAACACATTTCAAAAAAGCTGGGACAGTGGTATGTTTACCACTGTGTTGCATCACCTTTCCTTCTAATAACACTCAAGAAGCATTTGGGAACTGAGGACACTAATTGTGAGTGTCATGATTGGGACACCTGTTTGGAACATTCCACAGGTGAACAGGTTAATTGGAAACAGGTGAGTGTCATAATTGTGTATGAAAGCAAAGATGGGGCGAGGATCACCACTTTGTTAACAACTGCATGAAAAAATAGTCCAACAGTTTAAGAACAATGTTTCTCAATGTTCAGTTGCAAGGAATTTAGGGATTCCATCATCTACAGTCCATAATATAATCAGAAGATTCAGAGAATCTGGAGAACTTTCTATGCACAAGCGGCAAGGCCGAAAACCAACATTGAATGCCCGTGACCTTCGATCCCTGAGCTGGCTCTGCATTAAAATCAGGAACACTTCAGAAAACCATTGTCAGTTAACACAGTTCGTTGCTACATCTACATGTGCAAGTTAAAACTCTACCATGCAAAGTGAAAGCCATACATCAACAACATCCAGAAATGTCGTCGCCTTCTCTGGGCCTGAGCTCATTTGAAATGGACAGACACAAAGTGGAAAAGTGTGCTGTGGTCTGATGAGTCCACATTTCAAATTTTCAAATTTTTGGAAATCATGGATGTCGTGTCCTCCGAGACAAAAGAGGAAAAAGACCATCCAGATTGTTACCAGCACAAAGTTCAAAAGCCAGCATCTGTAATGGTAAGGAAGTGTGTTAGTGCCCATGGAATGGGCAACTTACACATCTGTGATGGCACCATCAATGCTGAAAGGTACATCCAGGTTTTGGAGCAACACATGCTGCCATCCAAGCAACGTCTTTTTCAGGGACGTCCCTGCTTATTTCAGCAAGACAATGCCAAGCCACATTCTGCACGTGTTACAACAGCGTGGCTTCATAGTAAAAGAGTGTGGGTACTAGACTGACCTGCTTGCAGTCCAGACCTGTCGTCCATTGAAAATGCGCATTATGAAGCGAAAAATACGACAACGGAGACCCCGGACTGTTGAACAACTGAAGTCGTGCATCAAGCAAGAATGGGAAAGAATTCCACCTGCAAAGCTTCAGCAATTAGTGTCCTCAGTTCCCAAACGCTTACTGAGTGTTGTTAGGAATTGGAATTGGGGTTGTATTTACGCCTTGTGTGAATGGTTTTAATATTTAATAATAACATGTTACGCTGTTAAGGTACAGTACACTAAGTGTATAACAAGATTTATTTTAAAAATAGCTGATGTTTTCAGTCCCTTGTATCATTTTCAAATTTGAATTGTATGTACCTGTTTATATACCAAAGAGCAGGCACACAAAAAAATGATCTTCTCCACCTGCATGCCGAAATCATCTGCATTATTTATTTATTTATTTTTTAATCACCATTTTGTGTTCTGAAATCAATATCATCACTGTTGTAAGACTGAAGGTCTTACTCCAAGGTTTAGTCTACCTCATTGTCATCTAAATAAGGCTCAAAACTATAAGGCTGTCACCCCCACAGGTTCTTCAGAATCACCTTCAGACTCAAGCTTGAACCTTTGTGCGCATGCTGAGTTTTTTCACGCCTGTCGGTTGCGTCATTCGCCTGTGAGCACGCTTTGAGTGAGCACTGGTCCTCCCCCCTCATCAGATTTTCATTGTGAGGAAAATGTCTGAACGGCTGGAGCAGCAATGCATCAAATTTTTCCAGAAACTGTGAGAGACAGCCAGGTGGACACCATTCGGAAAATTCAGATGGCTTTCAGGGACGATTTTATGGGCATCACAGAGATTAAGGAGTGTTACAGCCGGTTTAAAGACAACACACAATGGCGGAGGGCGCGCTGCACTCCAAGCGGCGATCGACAGGCTGAAACGACCAGATCATTTCCAAACTGAATGCTGTGTTGATCTGGGACGTCATCTGACTACCAGAGAAATGGCAGAAAAGGTGGACATCAGCACTTTTCCTGCACATTCCACTGTTACAGGAGTTTTTGTCATGAAAACAGGAGCGTAGGAATTTGCCACGGAGCCGCTAATGGCGCGGAACGAAAGCACCTCCGTGTTGGTCTCACAGGACATGTTGTGGCATACCCAGATCTTCGATAATTTCTCGGATACTCACTCGACTGAAAAGACACCCAAAGCCGTCTGAATCTTCCGAATGGTGGAAGAGCTGGGCATGTCCCGTGAGACTTCCAACACGGAGGTGCTTTTTGTTCTGCGCCATTACGCGGCTCCGTCCTGAAGCAGGAATTCTGCCGCACGTCTTTCATTACAAAATCTCCTGTAACAGTGTAATGTGCCGAAAAAGTGCTATGTCCACCTCTCTTGCCACTTCTCTGGTAGTCAGACGACATCCCAGATCAACACAGCCTTCACTTTGGAAATGATCTGGTCGTTTCAGCCTGTCGATGGCCGCTAGAAGCACAGCGCGCCCTCAGCTGCTGTGGGCCGTCTTTAATCCGGTTGTAATGCTCCTTAATCTGCGTGATGCCCATAAGATCTTCACCGAAAGCCATCTGAATTTTCCGAATGGTTTCCACCTGGCTGTCTCTAACAGTTTCTGAAAAAATTTTGATGCAGCAAAGCAGCAATCGATCAGCCAATTTCCTGACAATGAAAATCCGCCGAGGGTGCTGGACCACTCCTCCCACAAAGCGTGCTCACAGGCGAATGATGCAACCAACAGGTGTGAAAAAACTCACACATGCGCACGAAGGTTCAAGCTTGGTTGATGCAATCACACGTGATTCAAATCCATATGGTTTTTGCAAAAAATAAAAAGGTCGGATAGTTTTCTAACAGACCTCGTATTTTTAAAAGACAAGGCGCTGTGTTGCTCTCAGCCTCACAGAGGAAGCCTGGGGTACCAAAATAATGGACCGGGCACAGTCCTCACACGACCATTCATACAGTTCAACTGTTTAAAATATTAAAACCATTCCACACACTGAGTATGTTGGGAAAGTGTAGTGACACGGACCCACAACAGGGGGCGCAAATGAACAGTCAATAGATGAGCCAAAATATAACAATTTAATGTTGTGAATGTGCACAACGAACATACAGACAATCTCAGAATATCATAACAGTCAATACACAAAGGTGACGTGTGGGCAGGCTCGAGGATAGAAGACGTCTGTCCTAAGAAGAGCCGGAACCACACGATTTCCGCCGCCCCAGAACCTGGTGAATACTGGAGCCGCCAAGTCCCGAATTCCCAGGTGATCACCATCCCCGACTGTCGGATCTGGTACTGCTGGCGAAGAACAAAGACAGTCAAGTGTGGGTGTGTGTACACCCAGTAACAACAACGGTGGGAATGCCACCTCCACCTCTCACTCAATAACTTGCAGAGTACTGTGGATTCCTCAGGGGAAAAGAGTGCCTTCAGCGCTCTCACAGCTTCCACCGACGAAGGAACTGGTACTCCTGCAAACACTCACAATATACAAATATTACAATTACAAAACGGCTGAGGATATTACCTCCAATGAAGTATGATATCTCGGCAATGAGGTGGAGATGACGTCTGGTCTTTATGGAGTGAGATGATGTTGAGTAGATGGGTGACAGCTGTCAAGAGGTAATGAGCGACAGCTGTCACCCCCGGCTGTGTCCATGGCGGCAGCGCCCTCTCGTGCCTGAAGCCCGCACTTCAGGCAGGGCGCCCTCTGGTGGTGGGCCAGCAGTACCTCCTCTTCTGGCGGCCCACACAACAGAGTAAATATAAAGTCAATCTGACCTGTTCCATAGTTTCAATCTGACTCATCATCACAGCCTGACAATAAAACATCCTTGTTTTGGAAGAACGTCTGGGAAATACTTTAATTCCTTATCATGGAAATTACTGAAGAAACGCAATGTTTTTAAAGAAGTCCCTTGTCATAGCACTCCATTTAAGAAACAATAATTATTTAATTAAATTTACCCCAAGTGGACTCCAATTAAGCTGTAGAAACATCTCAAGGGTGATGGTCTGATGGTTAAGCATTGGACTTCAGACTGGAAAATCACGAAGGGCCCTTGGACAAGGTCCTTAATCCCTTAATTGCTTCTGGTGTGTAGTGAGCACCTTGCATGGCAGCACCCTGACATCAGCGTATGAGTCTGTCTGTGTGAAAGGGTGAATGTGAGGCATAATTGACTTTTTGACTAATCTACTTTTAAGATTAGGCTTAAAACTTTCCTTTGGTGACCCTGAACCATCCCTTAGTTATGCTGCTATAGACTTAGACTGCTGGGGGGTTCCCATGATGCACTGAGTGTTTCTTTCTCTTTTTGCTCTGTATGCACCACTCTGCATTTAGTCATTAGTGATTGATCTCTGCTCTCTTCCACAGCATGTCTTTTTCCTGATTCTCTCCCCTCAGCCCCAACCAGTCCCAGCAGAAGACTGCCCCTCCCTGAGCCTGGTTCTGCTGGAGGTTTCTTCCTGTTAAAAGGGAGTTTTTCCTTCCCACTGTCGCCAAGTGCTTGCTCACGGGGTCGTTTTGACCGTTAGGGTTTTTCTGTAATTATTGTATGGCTTTTGCCTTACAATATAAAGCGCCTTGGGGCAACTGTTTGTTGTGATTTGGAGCTATATAAATAAATAAAATTGATCTGATTTGATTTGATTTAATTGTAAAGCGCTTTGAGCGTCTGATGCAGATGGAAAAGCACTATATAAATGCAGTTCATTTATGATCAGTGGAAACAGGATGCACCTGAGCTTGATTTTGAGCTTCATGTACTTGTGTACATGTGATTTTTTAGTTTTTTTTTTGTTTTTGTTTTTTTTAAATGTGTGAAAATCTAAAAAAAAAATGTATTGATTTTTTTTTTTATAGAATATAGAAAAAAAAAACTTTTTATTGACTTTTGAGGGAAATTAATTTCATCCATTTTGGAATAATACTGTGGAAATAGTGAGGCGCCGTGAATACTTTCCGGATGCAGCATATGCGTCATCATTTTTGTACTTACGTTAATTTGCAGGTAGCCGAGGATAATGTTCTTGTCTATAGTGTTGACTATATGTGTTTTGTTTATGCAGAAGAGCCATATTACGGCTACCAGCCTTGAGAGGATATTAACAGCAGTCAGTGATGGTACACTGGTAACGGTAAGGTGCGACTGCCACCATCGCCCTCGTCTGTTTGAAGTGACTGGTTCTTCTGGAACAGAATGACAGACAGAGAATGGAGCGTGGAAAAAGCTTCGTTGAAGATATTTGATGTGTTGAACTTGACAGTGACTGACAGACATCACAAACTTCATCATGTTTGAGAAAACAAACAAAACAAAATCTTTTGTTACAATGTCCAATACACAAATATCTGAATACCAGATAATGATGAGTGTGCAGTAGGGGTGTAACGATATATTGTGTACCATGATAATTGCATTTTGGAGCCTGTATTATATTGTATTTTCAAATGAGTATTGTCCTCGGTCGTGGCCAGGTGGTTAGAGCACTTGGTATCGGTGTGGAAGGTTTCTGACACATTTCTCCATGTAATGTGGAGTTGTGTCAGGAAGGCCATCTGGTGTAAAACATTTTCAAATTCAACATGCAGATCCACCTGATCTGCTGTGACAACCTCCAGTGAAAATAAGGGAGCAGCTGAAGGGACTTAATTATATCATTAAAATAAACTACTCCCTGGATGAAATTACAAGTTGCATCAGGAAGGGCATCCGATGTAAAAATTGTGCCAATTCAACATGCAGATCCACCTCGGATTTGCTGTCACAACCCTGAGTGCAAACAAGGGAGCAGCCAAAGGGACTTCCTTACGTTGATGTAATAATTTATCTTTCTTTGTCAAATTGTGATGAGTAGTGTGATATGTATTGAATCATGACACTTGTGTATCATTAAACCCCTAGTAAGGAGGAAACTTTCTAATATAACGTTATGTTGAGAACCAAGACCAGAAATATATTCCCATTATATAAACCATCTTGGCACTGACACTGTTTTTTCTGTTTTTGTATTTATGCACTACTGTATATCTATGCCACGTAGGATGTAAGTGTGTTTTCAAAGCTATATCTTTATTTCTTTTACAATTTTAGCTGCTTCAAAACTGCTGAAAAGGCTCAGTCTATATTGTAAAAAATCCTCTGGTCAATGACATGAATGATACTGTGAGAATGTCCATGTATAAAAATGTGTATATTGTTTATTAGAATTACATTTACATTTACTGTATGCAGTTATTCATGTATATTTTGTGTGTGTTCTCAAAGATAATACATGTTTACATTTTGATTTCTTTCTTTGTGTGTGTGTGTGTGTGTGTGTGTGTGTGTGTGTGTGTGTGTGTGTGTGTGTGTGTGTGTGTGTGTGTGTGTGTGTGTGTGTGTGTGTGTGTGTGTGTGTGTGTGTGTGTGTATTGAGTTTAATTCCACTCTAATGAGAACATAGTTTTACAATCAGTACATTTTCAGAGATCTGCCTTTTCCATAATCTTGAAAGGGTTGACATGAGTTTAATTTGTTTCAAGGTGTGAGAATTAGGTTGGGAACACAATAACTCCTGGTATTTGGTTAAGGAAAGTGGACAGATCATTGTGGAATTGTTGTAATTCAGTGTTGAATCCAGGCCACATGGTCCTGATGTTCCAGGTGCCTATCTGTAGTATTTTATTATTCTTGGGAATTGCAGTTCTGCCTGTTGAGACAAGTGGCCACAGAGCTCAAGGCATGCTAGATTTTGCAGAATGTGGCGGAACCATACCGTATTGTTTGGAGTATTCCCAACTTTTGGCAGGTGGTACCGAAACAATATGATGAATACAATGATTTCTCACACCGTCTGAAGCAACCCATAGTGCCTGATCCCTACTCCAAATGAGAATGGCCTTATAACACATGACTGCTGCTTCCCATGTTGTATCCTGGCTGGGGTTAGCGGCCAAGCCAGAATAACCTCTCCAGTGCACACCTGCAAATATCCTGGGCAGAATGGGAGAGACAAAGTTGCCCAGCAACTGACTCTCCCTCTCAATCTCCCAGCATAAGTCCAGAGGTAAGACAAAGCCATTTCATCAGGAGATGGGTTGATTGCCATTTTCTGTCCGGTTTGTGTCCTTTAGCCATTGTCAAGGCCAGGGCCGGCCCTGGGTGATTTGGAGCCCCGGGCGAAAATGTAGAATGGCACCCCCCCCCCCCCCAACACATAAACAAACCCACAAATGTATATTTTTTTCCTTATTTTGTATTGATAATAACTGCACGTCACACAAAATATAAAAACTTGAATGATAAATACAGAAATAAAGTAAATAAACTAACAGTGCTGTTGTGTGTTGGGGGGGGGGGGGGGGGGGGTTGGCTGGACAAGGTTGGGTTGTTTTGTGTTTATTTTCCTTCCCAGGTGATTTGGGGCTGTTCTCTGAGGAAAATGTGCTGCAGAAGAGTCTCTCTCCTCTGTTACGATGATTGGCTGCACCTGTTGCATTCTCGTGCGGCTCTCTATCAGGACAATCCACGACACCTGTGATGTTCACGTGCAGATCTGAGGACTTCCAGCTGGTACCAATGTAGTGATGAAGAACTACATTTAAACCAGCAGTGAGTTGGATAAGATTGCCGGAGAATACGACCTTGTGACGACCGTGTGGGGACGCTGAGGGCCGTTTCAGAGTCTGACATAACGCCTGTGAAGGAGGACGAGGGTGAGAGGCAAACGTTGTCAGCACACGACAGAGGTGAATATTCTGAAAAGTTTATCCGTGAATGTAAATTGGGGTTTATACGCAGCTATAAGTAATTATTGGTGGAAATTGTTTGGCGTGCTCCTCACGGCAGTGGCGTGCGGATTAATGATCCTCCACTAGCTGTGAGCAGCAGCCTCTTTGAACTAAGTTTTGAAACCAGACCTAAACGTGTAGCTGATAAGTTTGCCTCTAAACAATATTTCGTAGTAATAAGTGTTGAATAATCTCATCTCTGTTCCTCCTCCGCAGAGTACAGTCTGGGAAAGTCACATGGGGGGGGTGTTGGCGGAACTCCTGAGTCCTGAACATTCGGACTCTGACTGTTGAGACGCTGAGAGAGCGCGCCGCCTTTTCACCTCACCAGAACTCTTAATTATTTAGTATTTCATGTATAGCACAAAGGGAGAAAAATAAATGTGTTTTCTTTTTGGAACTGCTTCTGATTATTTCATGCTGGGTTCAGTCAGATACTGGACCGCTCCTCAATCCGCGTCTTATCCATAACAGAATTCTCCGGCCAAACCAATATGGACCCAGCGGCAGAAGCAGTTCCATTTCAGGAGAAAGTCCAGAAGCACCTGGAGATGATTCGGGAGCAATAAATCATCACTGCTAGAATCCTTTGATGAATTTTCCCGTGAACTACGTTTGTTTTTTGATCATCCGATGAAAACAAATATCGTGGTTCAACGATTGCTGAACCTCCGACAGGGGCAACGAAGCGCAGCTGATTATTCTGTGGATTTTCGAGTCTTTTCCGCTCAGTCTGGTTGGAATGCTGCTGCTTTGAGGGGGGTGTTTGTAGACGGGTTGAATGACTCCCTGAAAGACGAGCTAGCCGTCCGTGATGAACCGAAGGATTTAGATGAGTTAATATCCTTGTTTATTCGTCTAGACGATTGGATTAGGGAGCGTGGACGAGAGAGAGGGTGAGTGTCCGAGCGGGGTGTTTTGTCTCGGGGTTTTCCCCGACATAAGTCCGGACTGCCTCTTCTTCGTTCCTCTGAGACTCCTCCGACGGGACCTCTAGCTCCTCTAGTGGACGAGCCAATGCAACTTGGAAGGGTCAGAACAGCCATATTGCCCCGGTCAAACGAGCATCAGGAGAACGCATCATAATATGGCTCCAGGTGTTTTATGGACATTTTTGTGGGATATAAATGGGAGTTTTTGTAAACCAGGTTTTGTGTATAGCACTTGAGGTAGTTCTGGTGGGGTGAACAGGCTGGCTGGTCGGAGTTCATTTGGACTCAGGTAAGTGTGTGTTTTTTTATTGTTTATAGTTATTTAATTTTGTTAGCGGAATGGGTCGTTTTATTTTGTTGGTTTTTATTTCCCTGTCCCCTAACCCCAGCCTCACACACTTCTGGCCGTTCGTCTTTGGTGTTGTGGGGTGGTGCAGGTTGGTTGCTGGGCATTCCCATGAGGACCTCTGCACCTGAGGGGGGGGGTCCAGGGCTCTTTTCTTAGATTTAGTTGTTTCCCGGTTCCTCTCCTGCCTCAGCGTGCCTCTGACCATTCGCCATTGGCATTGCTGAGGTGTCGGGCAGTGGGGATATACTCCAGTCGGAGTGGTGGGGCCGATCAGTGCCGTACGCCTTTTCCGCTGCCCACCCCTCCCGGTAGGCTGGAGTATAGTCGGGGGGTCGACACCGGCCGTCTTGCCGGTTTTCCCCTGCCCTTGGGGGTGGAGCTGGGTTGCGTTTTTCCTATTGGCTTCTCCGGCTTAGTAGTCCTGTGCCGATTGCCACAACGTGTTTCCCGATGGACCTGGAGGGTCTTTCGGGGTGCTGGGGAGGTCAATGGGGCTTTCTGTAGTTTTTGTTTGCTCCTGGGGTGGTTTTTGGAAATCCCTGGGGGTTTGGGGTTTTTGTTTCCTCCTGTTTCCCCCCGGGGTTTGATGGGACGGTCCTCTGGGGGGGAGGTTGACTGGGGCCGACCGGCCGTGTTGGGCTGGGGTGGGGTTCCTGGGTTGTGGGGGTGTCTCCTGGGGTTTGATGGGACGGTCCTCTGGGGGACGTTAAGGCTCCCGTGTATGCCTAGGGATTCCTGGATGGCTCCTGCCGTGGTCGTTGCTCCTGGGGTTGATGACGATGTCCCCTGGGGGAAGTCGGGCTCCACATGTTGGGGGAGGGCGTTATTTGTTTTTTCCTTTGACCTGTGTTCTACTGTGTTGGGGGGTTTTTGTTGGGGTTGTTGGGTTTGTGTGTTTTTTGTTCCTCCCCAGGGTTTGATGGGACGGTCCTCTGGGGGGGGTGTTGGGTTGGGTATTGTGTTTTTCTTTTGTGTTTACCCCGGTGTGCTTCCCTGGGGTATGTTTGTGGTACTCTCTGGGGGGGGATGCTGGGGGCCTTTTTTTTGTTTGTTTTGTGTTTGGGGTTGTTTCGGGATGTTTTTTTTTTTGTTGTTGTTTTGATGCCGGCCAGCCTTTCTACCGCATCTCCCGGCTCTGCTGCCTGCTGTGATCTCTGCCCTCCTCCTGCTTTGGCCTTTGATGTGTGGGGTTGTTTTTGGGTCTGGTTTGTGCGGTTGCCGGGAGGCTTCCAGTTGATGGGGGGGTACTGTTGTGTGTTGGGGGGGGTTTGGCTGGACAAGGTTGGGTTGTTTTGTGTTTATTTTCCTTCCCAGGTGATTTGGGGCTGTTCTCTGAGGAAAATGTGCTGCAGAAGAGTCTCTCTCCTCTGTTACGATGATTGGCTGCACCTGTTGCATTCTCGTGCGGCTCTCTATCAGGACAATCCACGACACCTGTGATGTTCACGTGCAGATCTGAGGACTTCCAGCTGGTACCAATGTAGTGATGAAGAACTACATTTAAACCAGCAGTGAGTTGGATAAGATTGCCAGAGAATACGACCTTGTGACGACCGTGTGGGGACGCTGAGGGCCGTTTCAGAGTCTGACATCGCGCCTGTGAAGGAGGACGAGGGTGAGAGGCAAACGTTGTCAGCACATGACAGAGGTGAATATTCTGAAAAGTTTATCCATGAATGTAAATTGGCGTTTATATGCAGCTATAAGTAATTATTGGTGAAAATTGTTTGGCGTGCTCCTCACGGCAGTGGGGTGCGGATTAATGATCCTCCACTAGCTGTGAGCAGCAGCCTCTTTGAACTAAGTTTGAAACCAGACCTAAACGTGTAGCTGATAAGTTTGCCTCTAAACAATATTTCGTAGTAATAAGTGTTGAATAATCTCATCTCTGTTCCTCCTTCGCAGAGTACAGTCTGGGAAAGTCACCTGGGGGGGGTGTTGGCGGAACTCCTGAGTCCTGAACATTCGGACTCCGACTGTTGAGACGCTGAGAGAGCGCGCCGCCTTTTCACCTCACCAGAACTCTAATTATTTAGTATTTCATGTACGAGGGCTGTCAATAAAGTAACGGTCCTTTTTATTTTTTTCAAAAACTATATGGATTTCATTCATATGTTTTTACGTCAGACATGCTTGAACCCTCGTGCGCATGCGTGAGTTTTTCCACGCCTGTCGGTGACGTCATTCGCCTGTGAGCACTCCTTGTGGGAGGAGTCATCCAGCCCCTCGTCGGAATTCCTTTGTCTGAGAAGTTGCTGAGAGACTGGCGCGTTGTTTGATCAAAATTTTTTCTAAACCTGTGAGACACATCGAAGTGGACACGGTTCGAAAAATTAAGCTGGTTTTCAGTGAAAATTTTAACGGCTGATGAGAGATTTTGAGGTGATTCTGTCGCTTTAAGGACTTTTCACGGTGCGAGACGTCGCGCAGCGCTCTCAGGCGGCGTCATCAGCCTGTTCAAGCTGAAAACCTCCACATTTCAGGCTCTATTGATCCAGGACGTCGTGAGAGAACAGAGAAGTTTCAGAAGAAGTCGGTTTCAGCATTTTATCCGGATATTCCACTGTTAAAGGAGATTTTTTTATTGAAAGACGTGCGGACGGATCCGCGCGTCGGGACGCAGCCGACGCGGTGCGGCGGCACAGGAAAAACACCTCGGCTGGAGCAGCGCTGCATCAAATTTTTCCAGAAACTGTGAGAGACAGCCAGGTGGACACCATTCGGAAAATTCAGATGGCTTTCAGGGATGATTTTATGGGTATCACACAGATTAAGGAGTGTTACAGCTGGTTTAAAGACGGCGCACAATGGCGGAGGGCGCGCCGCGATCCGACCGGCGATCGACAGGCTGAAACGACCAGATCATTTCCAAACTGAATGCTGTGTTGATCCGGGACGTCGTCTGACTACCAGAGAAATGGCAGAAAAGGTGGCCATCAGCACTTTTCCAGCACATTCTACTGTTAAAGGAGATTTTGTCATGAAAACAGGAGCGGAGGAATTCGCCACAGAGCCGCTAATGGCGCGGAACGAAAGCACCTCCGTGTTGGTCTCACAGGACATGTGACATGCCCAGATCTTCGACAATTTCTCGGATACTCACTTGACTGAAAAGCCACCCAAAGCCATATGAATCTTCCGCATGGTGGAAGAGCTGGGCATGTCCCGTGAGACTTCCAACACGGAGGTGCTTTTTGTTCTGTGCCATTACGCAGCTCCATCCTGACGCACGAATTCCGCCGCAGGTCTTTCATTACAAAATGTCCTGTAACAGTGTAATGTGCTGAAAAAGTGCTATGTCCACCTCTCTTGCCATTTCTCTGGTAGTCAGACGACGTCCCGGATCAACACAGCCTTCACTTTGGAAATGATCTGGTCATTTCAGCCTGTCGATGGCCGCTAGAAGCGCGGCGCGCCCTCAGCCGCTGTGGGCCGTCTTTAATCCGGTTGTAATGTTCCTTAATCTGTGTGATGCCCATAAGATCTTCACCGAAAGCCATCTGAATTTTCTGAATGGTTTCCACCTGGCTGTCGCTCACAGTTTCTGAAAAAATTTTGATGCAGCAAAGCGGCAATCGATCAGCCAATTTCCTGACAATGAAAATCCGCCGAGGGGGCTGGACCACTCCTCCCACAAAGCGTGCTCACAGGCGAATGACGCAACCGACAGTCGTGAAGCTTGGCTGATGCAATCACACGTGATTCAAATCCATATGGTTTTTGCAAAAAATAAAAAGAAGTTTAACTCACATAATCTAGCCTGAACACCCTTTTGTTTTCCCTTCATGTTTGCCCCATTGTCATATGACTGTCCTCTACAGTCCTTAAATTGAATGTTTACTTCTTTTAGTCTGTTGAGGATGAGTGCTGAGAGGCTTTCTCCGGTGGTTTCTTCTGCCTCCATAAACCCCAAAAAATGTTACTTTATTTGAGGAGTGCCTTCTACTGTTACTGTTCTTATTATCACTGACATTTGCTCCTTGTGGCTTAGATCTGGAGTACAGTCCAAAATAATGGAATAATATTTGCTTAGTTTAATTTGTGCCACAATGGAGTCCAAAATTTGTTCACCTATGCAATTTATTAGTTCATTCTGAATAGTTTTTCCGAGGTATGTTGTGTGGCTTGCTCCTCTATCCACCTTTTCAATATGCTCTTTGAGTACAGGGTCAAAAAGTGCCATGAGTTCTACTTCTTTCAGAAAATTTCCATTATTTAAATCATGCAGTTTGTCTGAGCTTCCCCGAAATGCAATATTTCATTCTGCCAATGATTGAATTATTGCCACCAACCTGGTTAGAACTTCTCCCCACCTTCTCTTCTCTGCATTTATTAGTGCCATTTCTGCCTTGTCTATTGTCTGGCCACTCTTAATACGGCTTTATGATGCCATGTTTTTGCAGTGTTCAGGGCTGGTCTCATGCATTTTAAGTGTATCTGAGCAGTGCTTCCAGTTATTGAAACCTTCTCTGCCTAATTAGAATATTTTTTTGTAAGAACAGTTTGCAACAGAAGCAGTATAAACTGTCATTTTTGGTGGAGTATATGAGCCATGTTCTCTTCATCTTCTCCCCATTCATCAGGTGCCTAAAGAAATAGTGATGGTGGAAACTTCTCCCATCCTCATTTTTTGGAAGTGTGAAGTCCGAATTGATAACAGGAGGCCCTTGGGTGACTAGCTCGGTCCTTACACCATCAGTCAGGCTGGGCCAATCAGCTGGGTCAATGGGCTCACAAACAACTGCTGAAGTGGCTGGTGTTTCTCCAGACTGATGGATATTAAGTCTACTGGTACTGGCTCCTTCCTCTGTAAAAAGAAACATACACATTGCAGCAATAATTAATTTCTAAAAAATAGTAGCCTGAGCATCCATGTGGAGAGATGTGCATACAGTTTTTCTGTGGACAATATATAGACTGATATAAAACATGAAGAGCTGCTGTTTGTACCAAATGCATGAAACACTCACCTGGATCTTGAAGGGCAAGTTGTGTCTCACTAATAGCACTGATGGTTGGAGTTTGACTTTCTGCTGATTCAGCTGTGCACAAAACACAAACCACCTATTATTCTTTGAGTGTGTGTTTTTACAGTATTATGACAAAAACAAAACTTTAGCTTTTGGAAAAAGTAAACAAAAAAATTATAACTGCTGTTCATAATTAAATCATGCATGCACTTACATTCTTCAGTTTGTGAAGTTGACACCAAAGGATTCTCTGCTGCAGCTTCTACAGGTGCTTGTTGTGACTGCAGATACTTTCTCAGAGCATCTATACAAAAAAGTAGGTTTACATATATTTTTATAGTTTACACTAGCCCGCAATTCTAATCTTGCATAAATTAACGTGGTTATGTGAAACTAAGGATGAGTGTATATATTTACAGGTATCTGTACATTCTGTATGTTTCTTTAAAATCCTAGTTTGTAGCTTGGCCCGCTGTTGTGTAGGAGCGTCATGGACTGATGGATATAATGGGGAGTCAACAAGCTAAGAAGCTAACGCTATTTTCATGTTAAATTGTGATGTAAAACAACTAATATACCTCTACCCTGGGCCCGTTTTTCCTCCTCCTCCTTTCGTCGCTTTCTTAGAGCAGCATCCGAGGGCTTTGACCTTTTCATTGTTAGTTTTTTTATGTCTTAATCAACAACACCTGTGTGCGTGACGTCCATCTATCAATAGCGCTAACATCGGGATGATGCGCGTTGCCCCCCTCCCCCCACTTTTCACTGTAAACAGCGGGTCAGGTTCAGGGCGCCAGGTCATGAGCTCTTGCTCTCACAGATTCAGATGAGGAGTCAAAATAATTTGTATATTATTATATGTAATGCATTGAAATGTATTTTATACATAAAACATGGCGCAATATTATCTTTATTTTATGATTATGATTTTTTTTTTTGGAAAGGGTTGCAGTTTGGCACCCTGCCCACTAGATGGTGTCCCGGGCGACCGCCCAGTTCGCCCGTGCCCAGGGCCGGGCCTGGTCAAGGCGGGCGGTTGCCCGACACCAGGAGCGGCTGGACCCGCGAAGCAGACTCCCAGACTTGGTGTAGGCGTGTGAGTAATCATGGTCTTTATTCCAGGCTCAGGTTTAGCCCACAGGTGATTAGTCAGCAGAGCAGAAGCACAATATGGGTTTGGCAAGAATGCAGTCATATTCAGGCAAGGTTCACAGGCACGAGCAAACAGAATTATCAAGGGTGAGGCAAAAAGTCGTGGTCGAGGAAAACAGAGCAAAACACGGTACATGGCAAGGCAAGAAATTAGGACAAAATACAGAGGCTGGGATGTGTGCATACAGCGACAAAAAACTGGCAGTGAGCTGTGAGACTGTGATGGTTTAAATAAGGAGCAAACAAATTAGGGTGATGTGAAGCAGGTGGGAGGAAGTCTCTGGAAGGGGGCGTGACCAGGGGAGCCAAAGGTTGTGCAGAGTACAAGATAGAAGGAAGGAAAGCACAGAGTGGAGTGAAGTAACAGACAAAGACACGTGAGCTGGAGCCAAGAGCGTAAGTAAGTGAGAACACAAAGCAGACTGGAACAAAGCGTGAGAGCAGGGCACAAAGCTAGTGGAGTGACGTGACAACACAGACAGAGATGTGAGAGGGATGAGAACAGAGCAGATGCAGGGCGTGGAGTGAAACAGAGCTACAACTGAAGACAAAATACACCAAACTGGAACATGACAAACTGATCAGAAAACATGGAGCATAGATAGCAAAGCAAAACTAAACAAGTATTAATAGTAAAATAAACAAGTGATAACCTAATTAAAACTGCATGAGAAAATAGAGATAAATACAAAATTAAACCAAAACTGACTTAACAAGGCGGTAAGACAAACCATAAGAAAAAACAGTGACTAAACAATAACAGAAAACAAATCCTGACATAACTGTACAACAAATATTACAAATGAGAGGAACTAGATAAAACAAGTGATAAATTAAACAAAAAACACAACTGACTGAAGAAAACTAGAACAAAATGTAAAGCCAAAGAAACAAGTAACAAAGAAAAAGTGACAAATCAAAACAGAACAGAGAATATTCACATGATGAAAATAAAATAACTAGTAAATCAAGACCGGGGCATGTGAAGGGGAAAAAAGAAAGAGGGAAAACCCAAATCAAACCCCAGATCAGGCCAAAATCGTGACAGCCATTAATTTACCGGGCATTAACTACATGGCAGCAGTTGTTTTCCGTAGGTGAGGTTCTCCCTTAGCCATTCATTTCCAATTAAATTCAATTTCAATTTATTTTCATGTATATAGCGCCAAATCACAACCAAGTTGCCTCAAGGTGCTGCACACAAGTAAGGTCTAACCTTACCATCTCCCACAGCAAGCACACAGGTGACAGTGGTAAGCAAAAACGCTGAGGAAGAAACCTCAAGCAGACCAGACTCAAAGAGGTGACCCTCTGCTTGGGCCATGCTACCTACACAAATTATAAAACAATTCACAAAACGAATATACAGGAAATATTGCTGGTGCACAGGACAGGAGGGTTTCAGAAACAGACACCACACCCATCTCTGGATGGAGCCGCACCTCAAACAGAGAGAGAAAAAAAAAACAGAATAATGCATCATATTTGAAAGACATTTGTATATTATTATATGTAATGCATTGAAATGTATTTTATACATAAAACATGGCGCAATATTATCTTTATTTTATGATTATGATTTTTTTTTTTTTTTGAAAGACAACAAATACAGTATAATTTGTCAGCATTAAGCACAAGAACAACAAAAGAAATACTAGCCCTAGCCACTAGCCCTAAGCTTCACTAAAAGACCCAGAAATAAGATGAAGTTGAGGCTGCGGCCCACTCCGTTTCCCAATGAAAAGAATTTAAAAGAAGCATAGTAACATACTATGCCAGTATACGAAAGGGAAAATAAGTCTATCTTAGGTCTGGACTTGAAAGGTTCAATTTATTTTATATATATTGCATGAAGTGAAAACAATACTGCCTCAAGGTACCTCACACGAGGAAGGTCTAATGTTACCAACCCCCCTGAGCAAACACACGGGCGACAGTGGTAAGGAAAAACTTTGTGATGATAATGAGGAAGAAACCTCAAACAGACTGGACTCAGAGGGGTGACTCACTGCCTAGGTTATTCTAACAGTTACAAGGTTTTTTAACAAGATTTTTCCAAGTTTTATAAGCAGGAAAAAAAACCCAGAACATCTTGTTGAGATAAAAGGCACGCAGTCATTGGTACAACAGGCAGGGCATGCTGAGGTCAGTGCGGGACCCTGAGGTGCAGGGCCAGCATCCATTGAAGGTCTCATCAGTGCCACTTTACTGAGAGCTCGCTCTGTGGAATGGTGCATTCTAAATGCAGACTGCAGTGGCTCAAAGAGGTTATTCTCAGTAAGGTGGTACATGAGCAACTGCAGCTCATGGACTACCCAATGTCCTGTCATGTTCCCAGTGTAACCTGTATGGCAACAGGGTTTGTGTGGAGTGCTCTCTCCTAAACAGATTGACATTCAAAGCTGAAGAACCCAGTCTGTTGTGTTATTTGTCTCATAACTGGGGTTTTTATGGAGTGTTCTCTCCTGGGCCGATGCCATCCCTCATTTGAGGGCACTGTTAGTCCTGCCTGAAAATGCCTCAGTACAGGGGGGACAAGTTGGTGAGTGCCAGGGCATGTCTACATGATAGTAGGACATGGACACAGCACCTTAAGGGGCCGTATCCTGTACAAACGTATTTGCGTATCGTGGGCCAACCCTCGCCATGGAACCATAATAACATAAGATCAACTTTATTTATACCGAAGGAAATTACTGTACCAGAGTACCTAAACAGTGAACAATTTATTTATTTATTGATTTTACAATAAGTACAACAAATTTATGCAAAATGACTGGAAAACATTTGCACAAGATGTTCGACAGTATTGCACATAACTCTGAGTCACTGAATAACTCTGAATAACTGTTGATTATGTATTCATCCTGCAGAAGGAGGAGGAATTATACAGTCTGATTGCTACAGGTAGGAAAGGCCTCCTGTGGTGTTCTGTGGTGCACCACAGTGGTCTCAGTCTATGATTGAAGGTTCTCTGACAGGATGTCAGTGTGGCATGTCGGGGGTGGGAGGTGTTATCCAGGATGCTGCGCAGTTTCCTCAACTTCCTCATCTCTGACACCTACACCTCAGACTCCAGCTCAACCCCCAGGACAGAGCCAGCTCTCCTAATGAGCTTGAGTCTGTTCATGTCAGTTGCTTTCAGCCTGCTGTCCCAGCACACTACAGTGTAGAAGATGACACTGGAGACCACCAAGTGATAAAACATCTGCAACATATTTCTGCAGACATTGAAAGATCTGAGCCTCCTGAGGAAGTGCAGTAGGCTCTGACCTTTCTTCTACACAGCATCTGTGTTTACAGTCCAGTCCAGTTTGTTGTCTATGTGGACACCCAGGTACTTGTAGTAGTCCACAATGTCCACCTCAGTTTTATTGATGGTAACTGGGTTCGGACAGGTCTTCTGTCATTCTGAAATCCACCATCAGCTCCTTTGTCTTAGATAAGTTGAGCTGCAGGTGGGTAAGTCCACACCATTCCACAAACCTGTCCACCACGCTCCTGTACTCAGCTTCAGACTACTTATCAGAGTCTCCTGGCATGGGATGACCTGCAGGGTAGGTTGGTGACTGCCATGGCATATCTACAGTAGTGTTCAGAATAATAGTAGTGCTATGTGACTAAAAAGATTAATCCAGGTTTTGAGTATATTTCTTATTGTTACATGGGAAACAAGGTACCAGTAGATTCAGTAGATTCTCACAAATCCAACAAGACCAAGCATTCATGATATGCACACTCTTAAGGCTATGAAATTGGGCTATTAGTAAGAAAAAGTAGAAAAGGGGGTGCTTGCAATAACTGCTTCATGCAATAACTGCTTCATGCAGTTATTGCAAGCAAGTACTATGGAACCAAATCTTAAGTGATATTTATTTGAAACTGTTCCAATATTGCTGCACAACAAGGTGACCTGATACAAAAGGTGCTATGTTCTGTGTTTAACACGTCTAGATGTAAACACCAGCAAATAAAAGCTGACATTCTAATCCCTCTTCTCTTATTCATGTTTTGATCTCAAACCCAAATGTCTTCAGTGTGTTTCAAAAACAAATTAATTGGCCTCATTGTTACAGTACTTTAGTAGGGGAACTGTGAGGATCCTCAGAAGCACACTAGATGGATGTGTATGTGTGTGTATATGTAAGAGTGACTGTCAATGAGAGTTAACTTCTTAATTTTATTTTGATCAATAAAGTCTTATTAATACATGTTTACATTTTTTGTTTGTTTCCAATAATAAAAATACAAACTTTCCTCTTGGAAGATCATGTTGTAAGCGTGTCTTTTGAAGGTCACCTGGGCTAAACAATAAATCAGCTCCGGGTATTCTGACCAAAAAGCACCTTCATAAGATAACATGAGAACAGAGAGCTGAAAGAAATATATGCATTGCACGGTGCATTGCTAACTAAACTGATTTGAGAATTGTTTGCAGTAATATGTGTAGTGTACAAAAAAGTTACTGTATAGCTGCAGTATATTTTGGAAAACACATGTTCCAGTTTGGCGTTGTTACTGCCCAGCTTTGAGAGAGAGAGAAAAAAATGGTTTTCTTGAATAAATTTAGGTCTCCTTAAGTAAAGGTCTCCTTCATGTCCCCTGAACTCGCCTCAAGTTAAAAGGGGACAGAGCTTTTGCAGTTGCTGGTCCCCGACTGTGGAACCATCTGCCTCCTGATATCAGAGATGCCCCATCTATTACTGTTTTTAAATCCAAGCTCAAGACACACCTTTTTACACTAGCATTCCCTACTAATTAACCGCTAGCTGGTTATGCCATGTTTTTGTCATGTTAATGATTGTTGTGTTTGTATCTTGCTGCTGATGTTGTAATCAGTTGTTTTGTTTCTTTGTATATTTCCTGCCTATTTACTTATTTATTTTTAACTACGTACAGCACTTTGGTCAGTGTAAACTGTGTTTAAATGTGCTTTAGAAATAAATTTTACTTTACTTTACTTACTTACTTACAAATTTGATGAGTTCATTCTTGCCACATGCACCAAATTAAATTTATTGGATAGTTGTTCTGCAAAAATAAAGTGTTGTGTTTTTAACAGGTTTAAACATAATTTATTTTCATTGTACAAATCAGTGGAAATGAGAAAGAGGCCCCTTTTTTTCTGGTTGTTTCTTCTGTTGCAGTTAACTTTGTGTTTCTTAAATGTTTAAATTTCTTCAGGAAAGATTCATTTGAAGTTATACTTAAGAAGTGAAACATTTTTAGAAATTAATCTTGTCAAAATATGTTCATTGTTACTTCTACAGCACAAACAAATTCTTGTGGGCCACTTAAATTTGATCATTTAAAAAGTACAGTGTGATTATCAATTTCCATCCATCCACCCATCCATTTTCTATACCCACTTGCTCCAATTAAGGGTCACGGTGGGGGTGCTGGAGCCTATCCCAGCAGTCATAGGGTATGAGGCGGGGTACACCCTGGACAGGATGTAGGGCCACATATAGACAAACACATTTTGGGAGGTGATGGTCTATTGGTTAAAAAAAATCACTCCGGGCCCTTGGGCAAGGTCCTTAATCCCCTAATTGCTCCCGGTGTGTAATGAGTACCTTGTATGGCAGCACGTTCACAATGGGGTGAATATGAGGCATTATTGTAAAGAGGTCTGATCTGAGCGTCTGATACAGATGGTACACATTCACAACTGCACACACACCGACGGTCAATTTAAAGTTTCCAATCCACCTAACCTGCATGTCTTTGAATGTGGGAGGAAGGTAACGCCGACTACCAAATTTTACATTAATATGTATTTAAAATATTTACAATTGAATGAAAAAATTAATTAATTTTGGTTTTATTTAACGATTACATTATTCATGCAATGCAAGCTCCAGCACCTGAAAGACTTGGACTTACACTCTCCTGCTATATTATCAGCATCACCAAACACCTCCTTAACCCTCACCAGTACACATTGTGAAATGTGCTAATCTGTACATCTGGGGTCCATCTGGACCCCATCAAAACTTCTTGTTTTTTAATACAATAAACATTTTTATTTATGCCATTCTTTCACATCCCTGTAACAGAACTAAATAGGGTCACTTTGCAATTATTTTGAAAAAAGACTTTTGAGATATATATATATATATATATATATATATATATATATATATATATATACACCTCTTCGATTTTTCTTTTTGCCCATGACTTTTCAATAGTAAAAATTCAATTATTACCCCTTCTCCCTGCAGTTGCTCTGATACAAATAACCTGAATAAAAACTACTCTGACAATACATTAGTTTTGAAAAATTTACACTAAACTCAAAATGTTGCTATGGAGTCCAACCAGATACGATATGAAACTGGGGTCCAAACTGACACATAAGAAAAATTAATTTGGAGCCCACAGTATTTATCAAATTGGATCCAAATAAGTGAAACTGAAGACAACTAAAAGTGACAACTTTCAGCTGAATAAGTATAACTGTTAACCCTCAAGTGACCAAGCTATTTTGGCAACTAATATCACCAAGTAGGGTAATTTATGACCCCACTGACTTTCTATTGGAAAACTTCTACATAAATGATTGTTTTAGGCTTCTTCATATTTATTTCACTCTCTAATATATTTGTCCATCATCCTTTTCATCCTCACTCTGGACATCAAGAATGAGTCTCAATACTTGTGCAGCTGTAAATCTTACTATTCTAAGTCTGTTGGCCATGCTTCCATGCAAATCAGTAAAATAGAATGATTAGAGTTGGCAATTACAATACCAACTGAAGCTATAATGTTGAAAATTTCATCGATCTTCCAGTGGTCATAACTGATCCTGCACAAGTTTGGGTTATACTTGCCAAATGGATCTGCCGATCCTTGCAAAATTCTATGAACAAATGCAGGACAAATAGATTGACAAATTCATAGTAGGAAACTTTTTTATGATTAAAATTAGAAAAATGTTGCACAAAAATATATGCCTGGAGTCATAATTGACCCCACTTGGTCACTTGAGGGTTAAGAAAATATATCAATAAATATACCACTGGGGTTTGCTTGGTGTACTGATTAAAGTTAATTGCATACAAGACAATTCTGGTGGCTGAGTCCAGGATGTACTTTAAAGTCTGCATAAAGTTCTATCTAATCTAATCTAGTCGTGATGCAGGACAATCACAAACCCAGACACTTCGAGCCCTCACTCACCTTCTTAACCTCTACTGGTGGTTGGCTCTCACTGTGGTATTGTATCACTTCCTGTTCCAGAGCACAGCAGTGTTTTGCTGTATCTGTTAGCTGTTTAATCTGCGCAGTTAGATTGATCTAGTTAACTAGATAACAATTTGTTTCACAGTGTAATCTTCACGTGCCTTAACTAAAGCACTCCCTCTGCTGAATCACCTCTAAATTATTTACACATTATTCACTTTGTGTGTTTTTAGGAATCCGCTAGCTTAGCGCAGCTACTAGCTCTTAGCCGGTTTAGCATGGCGGCTTCTCCTGTCTCTCCCGCACTTTTCTGCTCTGGGTGTGAAATGTTTAGTTATTCCTCGGCCTCCTTTAGCAGTAATGGTACTTGTAATAAGTGTAGCTTATTCGTAGCTTTGGAGGCCAGGCTGGGCGAATTGGAGACTCGGCTCCGCACCTTGGAAAATCCTACAGCTAGCCAGGCCCCTGTAGTCGGTGCGGACCAAGGTAGCTTAGCCGCCGTTAGTTCCCCTCCGGCAGATCCCGAGCAGCCGGGAAAGCAGGCCGACTGGGTGACTGTGAGGAGGAAGCGTAGTCCTAAACAGAAGCCCCGTGTACACCGCCAACCCGTTCACATGTCTAACCGTTTTTCCCCACTTGGCGACACACCCACCGAGGAACAAACTCTGGTTATTGGCGACTCTGTTTTGAGAAATGTAAAGTTAGCGACACCAGCAACCATAGTCAATTGTCTTCCGGGGGCCAGAGCAGGCGACATTGAAGGAAATTTGAAACTGCTGGCTAAGGCTAAGCGTAAATTTGGTAAGATTGTAATTCACGTCGGCAGTAATGACACCCGGTTACGCCAATCGGAGGTCACTAAAATTAATATTGAATCGGTGTGTAACTTTGCAAAAACAATGTCGGACTCTGTAGTTTTCTCTGGGCCCCTTCCCAATCGGACCGGGAGTGACATGTTTAGCCGCATGTTCTCCCTGAATTGCTGGCTGTCTGAGTGGTGTCCAAAAAATGAGGTGGGCTTCATAGATAATTGGCAAAGCTTCTGGGGAAAACCTGGTCTTGTTAGGAGAGACGGCATCCATCCCACTTTGGATGGAGCAGCTCTTATTTCTAGAAATCTGGCCAATTTTCTTAAATCCTCCAAACCGTGACTATCCAGGGTTGGGACCAGGAAGCAGAGTTGTAGTCTTACACACCTCTCTGCAGCTTCTCTCCCCCTGCCATCCCCTCATTACCCCATCCCCGTAGAGACGGTGCCTGCTCCCAGACTACCAATAACCAGCAAAAATCTATTTAAGCATAAAAATTCAAAAAGAAAAAATAATATAGCACCTTCAACTGCACCACAGACTAAAACAGTTAAATGTGGTCTATTAAACATTAGGTCTCTCTCTTCTAAGTCCCTGTTGGTAAATGATATAATAATTGATCAACATATTGATTTATTCTGCCTAACAGAAACCTGGTTACAGCAGGATGAATATGTTAGTTTAAATGAGTCAACACCCCCGAGTCACACTAACTGTCAGAATGCTCGTAGCACGGGCCAGGGCGGAGGATTAGCAGCAATCTTCCATTCCAGCTTATTAATTAATCAAAAACCCAGACAGAGCTTTAATTCATTTGAAAGCTTGTCTCTTAGTCTTGTCCATCCAAATTGGAAGTCCCAAAAAACAGTTTTATTTGTTATTATCTATCGTCCACCTGGTCGTTACTGTGAGTTTCTCTGTGAATTTTCAGACCTTTTGTCTGACTTAGTGCTTAGCTCAGATAAGATAATTATAGTGGGCGATTTTAACATCCACACAGATGCTGAGAATGACAGCCTCAACACTGCATTTAATCTATTATTAGACTCTATTGGCTTTGCTCAAAAAGTAAATGAGTCCACCCACCACTTTAATCATATCTTAGATCTTGTTCTGACTTATGGTATGGAAATAGAAGACTTAACAGTATTCCCTGAAAACTCCCTTCTGTCTGATCATTTCTTAATAACATTTACATTTACTCTGATGGACTACCCAGCAGTGGGGAATAAGTTTCATTACACTAGAAGTCTTTCAGAAAGCGCTGTAACTAGGTTTAAGGATATGATTCCTTCTTTATGTTCTCTAATGCCATATACCAACACAGTGCAGAGTAGCTACCTAAACTCTGTAAGGGAGATAGAGTATCTCGTCAATAGTTTTACATCCTCATTGAAGACAACTTTGGATGCTGTAGCTCCTCTGAAAAAGAGAGCTTTAAATCAGAAGTGTCTGACTCCGTGGTATAACTCACAAACTCGTAGCTTAAAGCAGATAACCCGTAAGTTGGAGAGGAAATGGCGTCTCACTAATTTAGAAGATCTTCACTTAGCCTGGAAAAAGAGTCTGTTGCTCTATAAAAAAGCCCTCCGTAAAGCTAGGACATCTTTCTACTCATCACTAATTGAAGAAAATAAGAACAACCCCAGGTTTCTTTTCAGCACTGTAGCCAGGCTGACAAAGAGTCAGAGCTCTATTGAGCTGAGTATTCCATTAACTTTAACTAGTAATGACTTCATGACTTTCTTTGCTAACAAAATTTTAACTATTAGAGAAAAAATTACTCATAACCATCCCAAAGACGTATCGTTATCTTTGGCTGCTTTCAGTGATGCCGGTATTTGGTTAGACTCTTTCTCTCCGATTGTTCTGTCTGAGTTATTTTCATTAGTTACTTCATCCAAACCATCAACATGTTTATTAGACCCCATTCCTACCAGGCTGCTCAAGGAAGCCCTACCATTATTTAATGCTTCGATCTTAAATATGATCAATCTATCTTTGTTAGTTGGCTATGTACCACAGGCTTTTAAGGTGGCAGTAATTAAACCATTACTTAAAAAGCCATCACTTGACCCAGCTATCTTAGCTAATTATAGGCCAATCTCCAACCTTCCTTTTCTCTCAAAAATTCTTGAAAGGGTAGTTGTAAAACAGCTAACTGATCATCTGCAGAGGAATGGTCTATTTGAAGAGTTTCAGTCAGGTTTTAGAATTCATCATAGTACAGAAACAGCATTAGTGAAGGTTACAAATGATCTTCTTATGACCTCGGACAGTGGACTCATCTCTGTGCTTGTTCTGTTAGACCTCAGTGCTGCTTTTGATACTGTTGACCATAAAATTTTATTACAGAGATTAGAGCATGCCATAGGTATTAAAGGCACTGCACTGCGGTGGTTTGAATCATATTTGTCTAATAGATTACAATTTGTTCATGTAAATGGGGAATCTTCTTCACAGACTAAAGTTAATTATGGAGTTCCACAAGGTTCTGTGCTCGGACCAATTTTATTCACTTTATACATGCTTCCCTTAGGCAGTATTATTAGACGGTATTGCTTAAATTTTCATTGTTACGCAGATGATACCCAGCTTTATCTATCCATGAAGCCAGAGGACACACACCAATTAGCTAAACTGCAGGATTGTCTTACAGACATAAAGACATGGATGACCTCTAATTTCCTGCTTTTAAACTCAGATAAAACTGAAGTTATTGTACTTGGCCCCACAAATCTTAGAAACATGGTGTCTAACCAGATCCTTACTCTGGATGGCATTACCCTGACCTCTAGTAATACTGTCAGAAATCTTGGAGTCATTTTTGATCAGGATATGTCATTCAAAGCGCATATTAAACAAATATGTAGGACTGCTTTTTTGCATTTACGCAATATCTTTAAAATCAGAAAGGTCTTGTCTCAGAGTGATGCTGAAAAACTAATTCATGCATTTATTTCCTCTAGGCTGGACTATTGTAATTCATTATTATCAGGTTGTCCTAAAAGTTCCCTAAAAAGCCTTCAGTTAATTCAAAATGCTGCAGCTAGAGTACTGACGGGGACTAGAAGGAGAGAGCATATCTCACCCATATTGGCCTCTCTTCATTGGCTTCCTGTTAATTCTAGAATAGAATTTAAAATTCTTCTTCTTACTTATAAGGTTTTGAATAATCAGGTCCCATCTTATCTTAGGGACCTCGTAGTACCATATCACCCCAATAGAGCGCTTCGCTCTCAGACTGCAGGCTTACTTGTAGTTCCTAGGATTTGTAAGAGTAGAATGGGAGGCAGAGCCTTCAGCTTTCAGGCTCCTCTCCTGTGGAACCAGCTCCCAATTCAGATCAGGGAGACAGACACCCTCTCTACTTTTAAGATTAGGCTTAAAACTTTCCTTTTTGCTAAAGCTTATAGTTAGGGCTGGATCAGGTGACCCTGAACCATCCCTTAGTTATGCTGCTATAGACGTAGACTGCTGGGGGGTTCCCATGATGCACTGTTTCTTTCTCTTTTTGCTCTGTATGCACCACTCTGCATTTAATCATTAGTGATCGATCTCTGCTCCCCTCCACAGCATGTCTTTTTCCTGGTTCTCTCCCTCAGCCCCAACCAGTCCCAGCAGAAGACTGCCCCTCCCTGAGCCTGGTTCTGCTGGAGGTTTCTTCCTGTTAAAAGGGAGTTTTTCCTTCTCACTGTAGCCAAGTGCTTGCTCACAGGGGGTCGTTTTGACCATTGGGGTTTTACATAATTATTGTATGGCCTTGCCTTACAATATAAAGCGCCTTGGGGCAACTGTTTGTTGTGATTTGGCGCTATATAAAAAAATTGATTGATTGATTGATTGATAGTACCATATCACCCCAATAGAGCGCTTCGCTCTCAGACTGCAGGCTTACTTGTAGTTCCTAGGGTTTTTAAAAGTAGAATGGGAGGCAGAGCCTTCAGCTTTCAGGCTCCTCTCCTCTGGAACCAGCTCCCAATTCGGATCAGGGAGACAGACACCCTCTCTACTTTTAAGATTAGGCTTAAAACTTTCCTTTTTGCTAAAGCTTATAGTTAGGGCTGGATCAGGTGACCCTGAACCATCCCTTAGTTATGCTGCTATAGACTTAGACTGCTGGGGGGTTCCCATGATGCACTGAGTGTTTCTTTCTCTTTTTGCTCTGTATGCACCACTCTGCATTTAATCATTAGTGATTGATCTCTGCTCCCCTCCACAGCATGTCTTTTTCCTGGTTCTCTCCCTCAGCCCCAACCAGTCCCAGCAGAAGACTGCCCCTCCCTGAGCCTGGTTCTGCTGGAGGTTTCTTCCTGTTAAAAGGGAGTTTTTCCTTCCCACTGTCGCCAAGTGCTTGCTCACAGGGGGTCGTTTTGACCATTGGGGTTTTTCTGTAATTACTGTATGGCTTTGCCTTACAATATAAATTGCCTTGGGGCAACTGTTTGTTGTGATTTGGTGCTATATAAATAAAATTGATTTGATTTGATTTAACTGCTGCAAACACAGTATCCATCGTATCCACAAACACACGTGGGTAAACCTTTCCTCGCCAACAAAAGTACCTCAGTCACTGTTTTACAAAACTTACCCAACACCTAGTCCATGCAAGCATTGAACATTAACAGCTGAGATAATGGTTCACCATGTATTCTGTCTGCAGTCTGCACAGACTCCACACAGACATTGTTTCAGATTATGGCCCCCAGTTTATCTCAAAAGTTTTGACAGGAGTTCAGCAGGTGGATTGGTGATACTGTTAGTTTTTTATCTGGTTACCAGCACCAGTTTAATGGTCAAACAGAATGAAGCTATCAAGAGTTGGAATTGGTCTTGCATTCTCTCATATCCCAGCAGGCCTCTATATGGGCTAACAGTTTGGTTTGGGATGAGTATACTCACACTTCCCTTTCCGTGTCATCCACTGACTTGTCTCCATTCTGTTGTATATTTGGTTGCATGCCTTCTCTTTTGCTGCTCAGAAAAAAAGATGCGGTGGTTCCATGGGTTTCTGCATATGTCATCTCACCTGTCAGAGGGCCCGGATGGTCTTCACGCATTCATATTTGGTTTATTAGTGTGTGGCCAACAAGCTTCCGCCAGTAGTCCGTTACTATCGCATGGGTCAATGAGTGAGAGTTTAAACATGGGATCTGCCACTGTGGGTCCCGTGCCAAAAGCTGGTACCATGTTTCATGGGCCCCTTTCCTGAGGTTCTCAGTCCTACCACTGTCTGTCTTTTCTTGCATTGCTCTATTTGTTTGCACCCCATTTATCACATTTCACAGGTGAAGCATGTTGACTCTTGTCTTTTGTGTCCTCATGTCTCAGACCCACTCCTGCCCAGGTTGCTGATGGTGTGCAGGCTTTTATGGTTAAGCATCTCCTGGGCTGTGCATTTGTAACAGAGGTCAGCAGGAGTCGCTGTGGAATAGTAGTCATTAAAACTTACTCTCCAACAGCTAAAAAGACTCTCTGGCCAGAGGGTCAGAGTCTGGGTTTTTGGACTCCTGGTTATAGTGTCTGTATGTCATGCTGGAGATTGTGAGTTTGCATCCAGAGGGGAGTGAGTGGGAGAAGTCTCAACGCAGAAGCAGAAAGAGTACAAGCTTACCAGTCCTGATAAGCTTCACATTATCAGGACTGGGGACATCCATTTCTGGTTGATTGTGAAGGTTTTGCTTCAGATGATTGCTTGTGGGAGCTGGCAGCTATCATTTTGGTTAATTTTTTGATCCATGTCATTTATAGTGACCATATGTTAAGATCCATGTCCACATCAGAGCGTCCTGAGGGAATGTGACCTTGATGCTCTTCTGGCTGTTTTATGTGTTTTATTGTGTCCTTGAGTTCTTTGTGTTTCCCCCTCACAGTGGTTCCTGTCCTCTGCACTCAAGTGCTCATTTAGTTTATTGTGTTTGTTACTTAGCTTTGTCACTCATTAGTTTTTACTTTTGTGCCCGTCCCCTGGCACTTTAAAAGGGCTTTCTCGCGGACACACAGTTGGGTTTGTTGAAGTACATTTGTCAGAGTGTTTTTGTCAACTTAGTAAACACCTGTTGTTGCACTACTCAGAGATTCCTGGTTCCATGTTCTCTCATGTCCCGAGTGTCTCTGACCTGTGACACCATACTGATGTTCCTAGAATGTCGATGTTTCATAACGGCGTGTTGGGAGTACTTTCATGGTTCATGTTTGGATGTTTATTTGTTTTTTGACTCTCTGCTTTATTCTGTTTCTCGTATTATCTTCTGCATATTATTATTCCATATTATGTCATTAACCTCTCATGATATTCTCGTCTGTTTTAATTGTTCCTTGAGCCCTCCAGTAATTCTCCTCTGTGTTTGTTATTTCTATTACGCTGCCATCTCTTCTGTTTTTTCTCCATGTGACTTTACTTCTTGTTCACTTGTTTCTGAGTTCATATGAGGTCTGTTAGAAAAGTATCGGACCTTTTTAATTTTTGCAAAAATCTGATGGATTTGAATCACATGTGCATGAGCCAACCTTGAACCTTCGTGCGCATGCGTGAACTTTTTCACGCCTGTCAATTGCGTCATTTCCTGGTAAGCAGCCTTTGTGTGAGGATGTGTGTAGTGCGCTCGGCGGATTTTCATTTCAAGTTAAAAGACGGAACGACTGGAGCAGCGCCGCATCAAATTTTGCCAGAAACTGGGCGACAGCCAAGTGGAAACCATTTGGATTATTCAGACAGCTTTCGGTGACGATCCTATGGACATTACACACATTAAGGAGCGGTACAACCGGTTTAAAGACGTCCGCACAACGGTGGAGAGTGAGCCACGCTCTGGTCGGCCATCAACATGCTGAAATGACCAGATCATTTCCAAAGCGAACGCTGTGGTGATGCGGGACCATCGTGTGACTATCCGAGAAATTACGGAAGAGGTGGACATCAGCACTTTTTCGGTACATTCCACTGTGACAGAAGATTTGGCCATGAAAAGATTGGTGGTGAAATTCATGCTGCTGCTGATGGTGGCGCAAAAGCGCCTCCATGTTGGAAGTCTCACAGGACATGCTGTGACATGCCCACCTCTTTCACAATTTCTCGCCTGAAAAAGACGTTGCTTGGATGGCAGCATGTGTTGCTCCAAAACCTGGATGTACCTTTCAGCATTGATGGTGCCATCACAGATGTGTAAATTGCCCATGCCATGGGCACTAACACACCCCCATACCATCACAGATGCTGGCTTTTGAACTTTGCTCTGGTAACAATCTGGATGGTCTTTTTCCTCTTTTGTCCAGAGGACACGACATCCATGATTTCCAAAAACAATTTGAAATGCGGACTCATTAGACCACAGCACACTTTTCCACATTGCGTCTGTCCATTTCAAATGAGCTCAGGCCCAAAGAATGCAGTGGCGTTGGATGTTGTTGATGTATGGCTTTCGCTATACATGGTAGAGTTTTAACTTGCACTTGTAGATGTAGGGATGAACGGTGTTAACTGACAATGGTTTTCTGAAGTGTTCTTGAGCCCATGCGGTAAGATCCTTTACACAATAATGTTGGTTTTTATTAATGCAGTGCCACCTGAGAGATCGAAGGTCACGGGCATTCAATGCTGGTTTTCGGCCTTGTCGCTTACGTGTAGAAAGTTCTCCAGATTCTCTGAATCTTCTGATTATATTATGGACTGTAGATGATGGAATCCCTAAATTCCTTGCAACTGAACATTGAGAAACATTGTTCTGAAACTGCTGGACTATTTTTGCCACACAATTGTTCACAAAGTGGTGATCCTCGCCCCATCTTTGCTTGTGAACGACTGAGCCTTTTGGGGATGCTCCTTTTATACCCAATCACAACACTCACCTGTTTCCAATGAGGTGTCCTTTGAGGATTCATCAACTTTCCCAGTATTTTGTTGCCCCGTCCCAACTTTTTTGAAATGTGTCGCAGGCATCATTTCAAAATGAGCAAATATTTGCACAAAAACAAAAAAGTCTATCAGTTTGAACATTAAATATCTTGTCTTTGTGGTGTATTCAAATTAATATAGGTTGAAGAGAATTTGCAAATCATTCTATTCTATATATAAGTTTGGAGGTGGGAACATGCTGGTGTGGGGTTGTTTATCAGCTTACAGTACTGCTAAACTTCATGTCACTGAAGGAAGGATCAGTGGGTGAATATGTTGGTCTGAGGTCTTGCAGTAGACTGGTGTCCTGTTCAGGGTGGACCTGACCTCACGTCCTGTGACTGTAAGGAAAAGCTCCAGCCTCCCCGTGACCATGATTGAAGTAAGACAATATAGAAAATAAATACATCCCCTGAGTTGAACCTGATGCAAAACTGGAAAAAAAAAATCACAACTTCCCCCAAATCCAACATGTGGACATTGATATCTTACGTGCACATGCAGTCCACCCCCACCCCACTTTGAACCATTTCTGTTTTGTCAAACTGTCCACAAATTTTCCACATTTTGTCAAACATTCACAGATTCCATCAAAGACAATTTCATTGCTTCTTCCAACAACTGATTGTCTGAAAAAGCAGCAGGAGGTTCTGGGATGGACTCTGAAAGTGAAAATCAATGACTCCAAGAAGCAAGTCAGGGGGGACACCATCTGATGGGACACTGGGCTCAACAACTGAAGCTGAAAACAGTTATCTATGTGTTAGGACACCTTGAGCAAATTTGGGCCCAGACATGGAAATCCATCAAAGAATTCCAGGTCCGACTCTGAAGAGAGGCTCACATCCAAGTTGTCCAGCAAATCACAGAGTTACAGTCAAAGGCATCAGTTCATGGAATAATTAAAATAAGAACCAGCTCAAGAAATTAATTAAAAAAAGATGCAAAAGAAACAGCATAGTGAAGATTCTGAAATTATTAACAAAATGCTTGTGTTTGTTTTGTGTGTATTCTTATTTGTTAGTTGTTGAGACAGTTTTTGAGTTAAATTGAAAAGCAACTGAAGCAGAAAGCCAAAAAAGTGACATTTCTGTAAATAAAAATGTTTATTCATTTATTTTTTGATAAGTTTATATTTCATTCCTACTTCTATGAGACAAGATGTATATAAAAGCTGATTGTTATTTACAGTGACATTGATTATTCTTGTTTATATTATAACATGTTTGACTAAAAAAACAATTACAAAAAACAAAGTAAAAGGTTGATTGTTCCTCCAGGTGGCTGTTCGTCCTCCTCTTCCTCTGTCCTTCACTCTGTCTCTCTTGTCTTCTCCTGCTTCAGTCTCAGCATGGTGTTCCTGTAATGGTTTCGCACTCTGTCGTTGTTGAACTGGAAGCGACCTTGGCTGTTTCCACAGCCGTCTTTGGTGCAGCCACAGATCAACGTGGAAAATCTTACCTGTGAGGAAGAAGTTACATTACTACTCAAATACACAGAAAATCACTAAATCCAACAGAGCAGAAATTTTACAGTCAAACTGTTCTTACGTGACATTTGACTCCAGCCAGGCTGCAGCTGCAGGTTGCAGATTCACAGACGCCCTTGCAGTCACAACCACAGTTCTGCCTGGAGATCCTCAGGTTCTTCAGCTGCGTCTCCTCCTCCACGTCGATGTTTTGGACACCAGCTTCTTTAAGCAGTGCATGACGCTGCTTAGGTGTGCACGGAATCAAGCGCTTGTATTTGTTCACGATATTGATGATGACACCACTTGGAGAAGCGCTCTGGACCTTGAGCTGCTCAGCAAACCCACACTGTTGTGTTTCTTTCTTTGACGGCTGCTGAGACAAAAAGAGGACGATAGTACTAATGTAACAATTCACTTATATTAACTGGAAATCAAACGGGCAGTGCAGCCTCATTTGAGGACAGGCGCTGAAGGGGTAAAATATGACACATATGATGTAATTTCTCTACTTCTGGGGACAGAAACATGGCACTTTCTGTGAGTTTTTGGGCAAATTACACACAAACAAAGTGAAAATGCAAAGAATTATCGAGGCAGTTTTGCAGGTGACAGAATGTAGTGACTCTGGTTAGCCGTGTAGGCTAACACTTAACGACGCAATGTTTCCCACTCGCCTCATCTTGCCGTCTTCACTGCACTTTTCTTAACTGCTTCTGTGATTGCAGCTGAAAAGAAAACAGGACACCTTTTATCCGTGTGAAGTTATGCAGCGGCTGTCCCACTGATCTGTATATCATACGTATACAGGTCAGTGGGCCGTCCCTGTAAGTGGTCAAATCCCACGATATCACGCAGGGTTCAAAGGAGACTGCACTGCCATATTTTACTGTCAGTCTGAATACATGAAGAACCAGTCGAGGTCTCCTGATTTTAACATGATGAATCTGTTGGGTTAAGCCCCTTTCACACTGGGCCTGAAACAGAAGCAGAAGACTCACCTCTTGCAGACTGTAGCACCTGTAGCTGCTGTGGTGGGGCATCATGCCCAGGGTGCAGCCTCCTTGATTTGGAACTGCAGTGAAGCCCTGACACCGAGGGAAGGAGAACATCATCACCTCACCAAAGGACACACTGGTCTGCCATGTCTTCTTGGACTTTTTAAGGATGGACATTGCTGTAGATGGAGAAATAATGTGAATTCAATTTATATATATCTATAAATTTGAATGGATATGTTTTCATCATAAAGATGCTGCCACAGTTGCACCACTAGGTGGAACAACACTCTGCCGCTTGAATCTTGCAGTTAGTGGAAACTCTGCTGAACAGAATGAAAAAGTACACAGATTGTGTTGTGGTTCATGTCCCTGCTGTTTGTCCCCCAGTGTTTTTTAGTATCTCATACTGTGTTGTCAGTTTTGTACATAAAGTACTTCCAGTTTTGGTTAATTTTGCATTCTCTGGTATAGTAATTATTTCTAAGTTCTTCCTTGTGAGTATTTAGTATTTTTAGTTCTGGCTTATTCCTTAAATGGGGTTTCAGTCTTCTCAGTTTTATTGAAGTTTGGTTTTGTTCTACAGGTTTGTCAGTTTGTCCCACCTCCTGTTTTATTTTGACAAAGTCTTGTCTGTTCTTCTTTGGTTTGCTTTCTTCCTGTTTGCTCACCTGAATTCATTCAGGCCTCTGTGCACCTGCTGTCAGTTGGAATCACCTCCCAGTGTATTGAAACCCTGCTGTTCTGGTTCTTGGTTGCTGGTGTGTCAGTTGTCTTTGTATTCATGTTCTGCAGGTTTGATCTCCAGTTGTCCATTTACACTGCCTGTCTGCATTTCCTGGGTTTAGCCAGAGGATTTTAGGAATTTGTGCTTTGAACATTGATCACCTGTGTATGAACTTGTACTGAAATCTGCACTGATTAAAGAACACTGTTTGAAATTATCCTGCCTGTTCTCTGCATTTAGGGTCACATCAGAACTCAACTGTAACACATTGATTGGTCCGATCATCATCCAAGTGTCATTATGTACCAAATTAAATGACACTGAAAACACAATTCCAACACCCTTAAATCCTGTCAAGTGAAACCTGAAGCACAAAACTGAAGTTATAAAGCAGTGAGAAGGAGGTGGAGCCAGAAACCAAAAGACCACCACCTACTGCATAATGCAACAACAAACTTTGCAACTTTAAGACTCAAAATCAGTATTAATTGAAGAAGTATGAAATTATTTCTGCAGTGTGTTTTATGGTCTGCCAACTCAATGAATTCCTTCATCTCCACCCTGGATGTGTCAGTGTGTGATCAGAGTCACGGTGCAGCAGTAAAGAGGAGTCAGTTGACCATGATAAAAATGAGCACATATAAATAAGCACGTACAGCCTTAGATCTTTCTGTGAGTTTGTGTTTTTGTCTCATGAGGACACTGAAATTTGTTGCTGGTGTACCTGGGTTGTTGGGACTGGAATCCAAAGTGGTGGGTGAAGAGTAACGTGGGTCCTCAGGCACCTCCTCAAATTTCCTCTTAAGTTGTCCGCTCATGGTGACAGTGTGTGGAACCTGCAGAGCACCAAAGAGGAGAAAAGAGGGATTAGAAGCATTATATCACTTTCTTCAAGATTACTGACATTTCATTCAACAGCCTTCAGGGGGTCATGTTTGTTATCAGTCGATAAGATGCAGCAGTATTGATGGTAAATCAAACTGCGTTTGCGCAGCACGTAAACAAGTGCACACTGAGGCTGTGCACAGACCTGGAATGGAAACTGATGGGCCCCATGTGCTTGGCCAAGTGAGAGCACCTCAATGCTCCCAGCTGAGGGGGTCATTCAGCCTCAGCACAGAACACAATCCATCCGGTCAATTCTCAAAAGTCACCTAAAACGGAGTGTTCACTCACTTTCAAATCTCATCAGTTTGGGAAGTACGAGGTCTGTCAATAAAGTAACAGTCCTTTTTATTTTTTTCAAAAACTATATGGATTTCATTCATATGTTTTTACGTCAGACATGCTTGAACCCTCGTGCGCATGCGTGAGTTTTTCCACGCCTGTCGGTTACGTCATTCGCCTGTGAGCACGCCTTGGGAAGGAGTGGTCCCGCCCCCTTGTCGGATTTTCATTGTCTGGAAATGGCTGAATGAAAAGGACTTTTTTTCCATCAGAATTTTTTCAGAAGCTGTTAGAAACTGGCACCTGGAAACCATTCGGTGAAAATTTTACTGAGATTTTACTACAGCTTTAAGGACCCCTTTAAGGACGCTCGGCGCGCCGCGCTCCGAGCTGCAACGACGCGGCACAAGCCACCGGACCATTTCTAAATGGCTTTCAATGCTTACCAGTCCAGTAAGTATCAGAGAAATTGTGAAGAGCTGGACATGTCCAAACTTGTCCTCTGACATGCCGAAACGGAGGAGTTCCGTTGTCTCGCTTCCAAAGCGAATCGGTCTTTACGCGCGAAGCCTCCGCGCGGCTTTCCATGACAAAATCTCTTGTTAAAAGTGAAATCTGCTGGAAAATGGCTGATGTCCAGCTCTTGTGATAACCAGAGAAAGAGCACACGATGGTCTTGTATCCACAGAGCCATCCGTTTAGAAATGGTCCGGTGGCTTGTGCCGCATTGTTGCAGCTCGGAGCGCGGCGCGCCGAGTGTCCTTAAAGGGGTCCTTAAAGCTGTAGTAACAGTCCTTATTCTCTGTGAAGCCCGTAAAATATTCACCGAAAGCCAGATAAATTTTTCGAATGGTTTCCAGGTGCCAGTTTCTAACAGCTTCTGAAAAAATTCTGATGGAAAAAAGTCCTTTTCATTCCGCCATTTCCAGACAATGAAAATCCGACGAGGGGGCGGGACCACTCCTTCCCAAGGCGTGCTCACAGGCGAATGACGTAACCAACAGGCATGGAAAAACCCACGCATGCGCACGAGGGTTCAAGCATGTCTGACGTAAAAACATATGAATGAAATCCATATAGTTTTTGAAAAAAATAAAAAGGACCGTTACTTTATTGACAGACCTCGTACATTGATTGGAAACAGATCGAGCATGGAGGTCAATGTGAAGGAGCAGCGGCTCTACTTTGAGCTCCTCATGGATGGCCGTGCTTCTCACCCTGTCTCTAAGAAAGACATCAGCCACCCTCCTAAGGAAGCCCATTTCGTCCGCTAGTACCTGCAATCTAGTTCTTTCTGTCATGACCTTTCTGTCATTAACTTTGTAATCAGGAGCAGTCAGAGATCCACACAGTGTGTCTGCACACATCAAATGTCGGAATTTTTTCTGACAGCTAATCTCAGAACTCTCTTTTTTCCTTTTCTCTTTTCCTTCTTGCTAATCCACTGTCTTGTTGTCCATCTGGAGCTTTTCCTGGCTCCATCAGCCGCTGCACCCACAGAGCAGGACCGCGATATCAGGGACGGAACAAAGCACTGTGCGGTTTTAAAGCAATCGTGCTCTCCAGCCAAGTGTCACAGAGTTAGTCAAATAAATTCTCTCCATACAATCAACAGCACAACACAGAACAAACCACCAGAATCAGATTATATTCCTACATCAGGCACATTTCAGGTTCAGCTACAGTAATAATCTGCAGTTACCTCCTTTATAATCCTGAATAAAGAATGTGGATTTTTCTGAATGGGGTGAAATTAAAAGTTAAAAAAAATATATTGTGCTACTCAAGCACTCAAACAAAAACAAAGTAACAACAACAAACACTGAGAGAAACAAAAGTTCCTCAGAGCAGAGAGCATCAGAGCAGCTAAACCAGTGACAATGTGGATTTTCTTCTCATCCAGCCTGGAAACTGGTTTATATCAGGACTTAAATATGAATCAAAGCTTGTTTGTTGTATCTGTACAAAGCAAATAAAGAAAGTTTATTTGTTGTGTCTTACATATATGATGTTTTTTGTGAGCTGTTAGCTGTGAGTCGGTCACCCATAGAAATACATTGTGGCAGTAAGCTAGCTGGGGTTCGTTTTTCCCCAGCAGCAAGGTCAAAATATGGATTGAAAGTTTATTAATAATGAGTATTTTGGTGTGTATTGATTTCATTAAAATAATTTCAGTTTACCTCTTTAAAGAGTAATTTGGTGTATATTTATTTGAGTAAAATCATTTCATCTTACCTGTTTAACTTGTAATTTGACAAAAAGACACTGAAAAATTTGCTGCTCACAAACAAATGTTGATTTTGCTCTGAGGTGAAACGTGTGCTGCCGTCTGGTGTTGAGTATGTTTGTGAAATGAAATTAAATTCCGTCTCCAACCTCAAAAACTCCGTTTTGGGCTTCAACGTCATCAGAACGTTAGATCAGAACCATGGTAACCATATAAACCTGGTTACCATGGTGACATATATACAGAACATTACAATTTCTGAAAAACTGCAATATTTGTTGTTTTTTAATTCACCATTGAAATTAAATTTATTCCCCATCATGTATCTGTTTTTTTCTCTTTGTCATTTTGTACAATTTCAGATATTTTAATTAAAAGAAAACCCAGATGAACATAAAATACAGTTTTTAAAGGGATTCTTTCTTGAAAAGTTTCATTTGAATGGAAAATTCCAAATTAGAAAACAATTTAAAATAACTTTTTTCCACAACTTGGACAGAAATATGACAACGATTATTAAACAAGCTAAAAAAAAAAAAAAAAGATAAATGTGAAATCTGAAAATATATGTGAAAACATATGAGTTTGTTAACTAAAATTCTCTATACAGCTCACCAACATAAACATTAAAAACGTTCAAATAATAAATAAAGTATAGCAAATTAATGACCTGATGATCATGTAGCATATTTTACTGATATTAAGTTGCTGCATTTTTGTGATTTTCCGTTTGATTATTTCGAGAGCAGACAAGTTTCATAGTAACAACTGTGTGCAGCTCAGTGGTAGTGTGATTTGCGTGAAGAAAGTCTTTGGTTCAATTCCTATCCTACTTGAATCTGTGTATCAATTCTCAACATCGCCACGTGGAGGCGCTGTGTACGTAAGTACAACAGCAAAATGTACGGAAGCTGTCTGTCCCTGTGCACTGAAATTAAACAAGACATGGGTTCGAATCCTGACTGAGGCAATTAGTGGAAAATATTAATTGTAACTTTGAATGTAAAATTACTTTACTTCATACCAAATTTACTGCATGAGACAAAATGTACTACTTTGAGCACAGTAAAATAATCCTCTCGGTTACTAGTCATGTAGATATGTACTGAGGGGAGGTGATGGCCTCGTGGTTAAGTGTTGGGCTTAAGACCAGAGGGTTCTCCATTCATATCCGAGCCTGACTGGAAAATCACTAAGGGCCCTTGGGCAAGGTCCTTAATCTCCTAGTTGCTCACGGTGTATAGTGAGCGCCCTGTATGGCAGCACCCTGACATCGGGGGGAATGTGAGGCATGATTTGTAAAGCACTTTGAGTGTCTGATGCAGATGGAAAAACAATATGTAAATGCAGTCCCTTTACCATTTAGGCAGTATAAGTTGCAAGTTGCTGGTTTGTCTGAATTTGTGCTTTGTGCTGAGTATTTCTAATTTTGAAATGTCAGGGCCATTAAATTTACAGTGATAATTCTTGAGATGTATAGCTTGGTAAAGTTGTAGAAATCATTATTCCTGAGTTGACTCAGATCAAGAGGTTGACAAAATTTTGGACTGAGAGGTCACATTGTTCTTGTCGTATTCATATGACCATATTTGTGTGTGGCTTAGACAACCATTTCTTTGTACAGAGCACCAATATCGACCTATCAAAAACAGAAAGTGAGATATATCAGTACAAACAAAATTTCTATTTAATTTGCAATCTTTGGTTTCAGAGATATATGTCATTACCTTGGTAAGCGGACACAAAATGTATATTAGCTTTATCAGTTTTAAGAGAAAAATTATCCTTGCACAATACTAGTTACATATAATAGGAGACTGTGAATCTAAACTTCTACTTTTACATTTCTGAGTTTGTAAATTTTGCATATCATGGTATGAATGGAGAAAATACCTCTTTGTAATAAATACATATTAGTATAAAAAATTTAACACAAGTTTTTTAACTTCTGCATTTAGAATGCTCAATTTGATAACCTGACCTTGACCTCTAATCACCAAAATAATCGTATAAATCAATTATGTGTACTGGAAAACATGGGAAAGGACATAATAAGCAGAAAATTGACTGATTTATGAGAAATTTCAAATTTCCCGCTCCCCCACATTTGGCCCTGAAAGTGCTCACCTATAGGATTCAAAAAGTGTCAATTACAGAAATATAAGGAAATATGCAACAGCACAAACAGTGGTTTTTGAAGGTCACTGGCACCCCGTATGAGGAATCACACTCCCTTTTTCTATCTACCTGTTGAGAATTGAGAACCAATGTCAAATTTGCCCATTTTTACTATATTTTCAATGTGACACAATCTGAGGCCATTTTGACATCAAATTTTGAACTGACCAAAATTCAAGTAAAATTTTGCCTAATGGAAAAACTAACTTTGCCATTCCTAATCAATCTACTTGAAGGGTATATGGTGAAAATTTCATCAAAATCTGAGTCGGTCATCCAGCCAACCTCGTATGATTTTCTCTGAGACAGCTCATTAACAGCTTTTCAGTTTAATTAAAAAATGTCTTTACTTTGTTTTAACCAAAGTTTAAAACAGACCAAAAAAGCAAGGGCTTACTATCAAAAGTGGAACATTATTACCAAAATATTTCAATTTATATTGTATTATTTTTTTTTCCATTTAGGTGTAAAAACACAAAGAAAAACAAAAAAACAAGCAACAGAAATGCTAATAATGAGTAGTTGCAGGTCTAAGAATTTAATTTCATGGAACACCACAGCACAAAGGGCAAAACAAAAAACAAAAGTGCATTTACTCTGTATTGTTGCATTTTCTGTTGTTAATTAAGAGAATTTATACAGGGATGAAAAAAAATCATTTATCAGTTTTGATGTTTTACAACAATACAACTGTCTGTGCTACATCTGTAAATTCAAGATGACCAAATAAAGTTTTCCACTGTTTCTTGAATAACTTAACAAAAGTCCAGGCTCAAGTTGTGATGACCAAACATGGCATTTTTTTCCTGAACCCAGTACAGTTCAGTTCACTTCAGCTTGGGACTCCAACGAGGGCGGTCGCATCTCCTCCACTCCCCCTTATCTCTGTTCTCTGCCTTTAACCTTCAACTCCCTACTTCATCAGACTGTGAATTCCTCAAATTATATTGGATTCTGGATCTATTGGACTGCTATTGGATTAACCATGGAATTGATCAGCTGGTCTCTGAATGCTATTGACACCATTTTTTCTACAAGAAGGTCAGGACCGGGGGATCCTACCTGCCCAAATGGAACGTATCCTGCGGGCTATGTTCTCGACTCCTGGAGCTCCTAGTGTGTGGCATGCTTGGTGCCTTTCTCTGTTGAGGATGTCGAGGATTTATTAATTTTTGGTCTCATGGTAGCAGGGCTGGTACTTTTTGGCTCATGTGCTGCCCTGATCTACCGGAAAATTGGCAAGACGGCGGCATCAAGAACCACAGCCCCTCACTTGTCCGTCATGATTAACGAGGTTGGCAAGGCAGTGGATTCTCAGACTGCGATGACTCTTGAACTCAGACGCAAATTGGATGACATCTTGGAGCAGATGCGTGCCTTGCAGTTGAAGCTGAAGATTTCAGAGGCCGGTGAATATTCTTTATTCATAATTGGGAATATTCTTAATTCATAATTGGGATTTGGTTGTGCAAGTGGAACTGTTAAAAGTGTTTTTCACTGCCCAAACCATAACATTACAGGCTTATCAAGCCTGAAGGTCAAATTGCCCGACTGTTTTTCCTCCAGAGGGATTTGTTTCAGCCTGGGGAACATTGTGTTGTGAAAGTGTAGGTACACGGACCCACAACAGGGGGCGCAATGAACGGACAATGGAGAAAGGTGAATAACAAGTTTTACTGTTGTGAAAAGAGCACAACCAATACAACAATTAATAATTTGGAGTTTTAAGCCGAAATCTGCTGGTGTCGTGTGGGCAGGCTCGAAGGTAGGAGACGTCCGTCCTAGTCGAACCGGAACCACCCAGATCTCCTCTGCCACCGAACCCCAGAAGTACTGGAACCGCCAAGTCCCGAATTCCCAGGTGGCCACTGCCTCCGCTCGTCGGATCCGGTACTGCTGGCGGGAAAGAGCACAAACACACAGGTATGGATGCGACAGCACCCAGTAGACGGAGAGGGGAGAAGCCGCCTCCACCTCTTGTCACAATGAACAGGAAGGTGAGTACTTATCCAAGCAAGTAGCTTTCTGTAGTCAGCTGTCCTGAAAAGGTTTAACAAGGTTTATCAGAGTCTTCAATATATGCTTGCAGAGAAGGTTACCTTAATCTCAAGGCGATATCTCGGCACTGAGGTGGAGACGCCGTTCTGCTGATATACCTCTGTGTTGAGTGGAACAGCTGTGTCCAGTGATGGGAGGCAGCTGTCACCCTGGCTGCTCCCGTAAGGCGGCAGCGCCCTCTGGTGCCTGGAGCCCGCACTCCAGGCAGGGCGCCCTCTTGTGGTGGTGGGCCAGCAGTACCTCCTCTTCAGCGGCCCACACAACAGGACCCCCCCCTCAACGGGCGCCTCCTGGCGGCCAGGTAGAAGTCGGTCAGGAGGGCCGGGTCCAGGATGAAGCCCTTCTTCACCCAGGAGCGTTCCTCGGGACCGTACCCCTCCCAGTCCACCAGATACTGAAAACCCCAGCCCATTCGACGGACGTCGAGGAGCCGGCGCACAGTCCAAGCCGGTTCCCCGTCGATGATCCGGGCAGGAGGTGGTGCCGGACCCGGGGTGCAGAGGGGTGAGGTGTGATGGGGCTTGATCCATGACACGTGAAAAACTGGATGGATCCGCAGCGAGGCCGGGAGCTGGAGCCTCACTGCGGCGGGGTTGATGACTTTAAGGATTCTGAAGGGTCCGATGTATCTGTCCTGGAGTTTTGGGGAGTCCACTTGCAGAGGAATGTCTTTGGTGGACAACCATACCTCCTGCCCAGGACGATACTTGGGGGCCGGGGCCCGCCGCCGGTCTGCATGTTTCTTCGCCCTCGTCCGGGCCTTCAATAAAGCAGAGCGGGCGGCATGCCACACCCGACGGCACTTCCATAGGTGGGCCTGGACCGAGGGCACACCGACCTCTCCCTCAACCACCGGAAACAGGGGGGGCTGATACCCCAAGCACACCTCAAAAGGGGAGAGGCCGGTGGCTGATGACACTTGACTGTTGTGGGCGTACTCGATCCAGGCCAGGTGGGTACTCCAGGCCGTCGGGTGCGCGGCTGTCACACAGCGTAGTGTCTGCTCCAGTTCCTGATTGGCCCGCTCTGCCTGCCCGTTGGTCTGGGGGTGATACCCGGACGAGAGGCTGACCATGGCCCCCAGTTCCTGGCAGAAGCTCCTCCAAACGTGCGAGGTAAACTGGGGACCGCGATCGGAGACGATGTCTGATGGTATCCCATGCAGACGGACGACGTGGTGGACCAAGAGGTCCGCGGTCTCCTGGGCCGTTGGTAGCTTCGGGAGGGCCACGAAGTGGGCCGCCTTGGAGAAACGGTCCACTATCGTGAAGACGACGGTGTTTCCCTGGGACGGCGGGAGACCCGTGACAAAGTCCAGGCCGATGTGGGACCAGGGGCGATGTGGGACGGGCAGCGGCTGTAGCAACCCTGAGGTCCTTCGGTGGTCGGCCTTGCCCCTGGCGCAGGTGGTGCAGGCCTGGACGTAGTCCCGGACGTCGGCCTCCAGGGACGCCCACCAGAAGCGCTGCCGGACGACTGCCACGGTCCTTTGCACCCCAGGGTGACAGGAGAGCTTAGAACCGTGACAGAAGTCCAGTACTGCAGCTCTGGCTTCCGGTGGGACGTAGAGTCTGTTCTTTGGTCCGGTTCCGGGGTCCGGGTCACGGGTCAGGGCCTCCCGGACGGTCTTCTCCACGTCCCAGGTGAGGGCGGCCACGATAGCGGACTCCGGGATGATGGGATCCGGGGGATCCGACGGTTCCGTTTTGACTTCGTCTTCGTGTACTCGGGACAATGCATCCGATCTTTGATTCTTGGTCCCGGGACGGTAGGTGATCCGGAAGTCAAAACGGCCAAAGAACAGTGACCAGCGGGCTTGCCTGGGGTTCAGCCGCTTGGCGGTCCTGATGTACTCCAGGTTCCGATGGTCAGTGAAAACCGTGAATGGCACGGCTGTTCCCTCCAACAGATGTCTCCACTCTTCGAGGGCCTCTTTCACCGCAAGGAGTTCTCGATTGCCGACGTCATAGTTCCGTTCGGCGGGGGTCAACCTGCGGGAAAAATAGGCACACGGGTGAAGGACCTTATCGGTCTTCCCGCTCTGGGAGAGCACCGCTCCTATCCCTGAGTCCGAGGCGTCCACTTCAACCACTAACTGGCGGCTAGGATCGGGCTGCACCAGAACTGGTGCAGACGAGAAGCGCCGTTTCAACTCCTTGAACGCGGCTTCGCACCGATCCGACCAGGTGAAGGGGACTTTTGGTGAGGTCAGGGCTGTCAGGGGGCTAACTACCTGACTGTAGCCCTTAATGAACCTCCTATAGAAATTTGCAAAGCCGAGGAACTGTTGCAGCTTCCTACGGCTTGTGGGTTGGGGCCAGTCTCTCACCGCCGCAACCTTGGCCGGATCAGGGGCGACGGAGTTAGAGGAGATGATGAACCCCAAGAAGGACAAAGAAGTGCGGTGGAACTCACACTTCTCGCCCTTCACAAACAGGCGGTTCTCCAACAACCGCTGTAGGACCTGACGGACATGCCGGACATGAGTCTCAGGATCCGGGGAAAAGATGAGTATATCGTCCAGATACACGAAGACGAACCGGTGCAGGAAGTCCCGCAAGACATCGTTTACCAACGCTTGGAAAGTCGCGGGAGCATTAGTGAGACCGAACGGCATGACCAGGTACTCAAAATGACCTAACGGGGTGTTAAATGCCTTCTTCCATTCGTCTCCCTTCCGGATACGAACCAAATGATACGCATTCCTAAGATCAAGCTTGGTGAAGATTCTGGCTCCATGCAAGGGGGTGAACACTGAATCCAACAAGGGCAACGGGTATCGGTTGCGAACCGTGATTTCGTTCAACCCCCTATAATCAATGCATGGACGAAGCCCGCCATCCTTTTTACCCACAAAAAAGAAACCAGCACCCATCGGAGAGGTGGAATTCCGGATCAACCCGGCAGCTAATGAGTCCCGGATGTAGGTCTCCATTGATTCGCGTTCCGGCCGTGAGAGGTTGTACAGCCTACTGGACGGGAACTCACTGCCTGGAACCAAATCAATGGCACAATCATACGGGCGGTGGGGAGGAAGCGTGAGAGCCAGATCCTTGCTGAACACGTCCGCGAGGTCATGGTACTCCGCCGGCACCGCCTTCAGATTGGGCGGGACTCGGACCTCCTCCTTAGCATGGGAGCCGGGAGGAACCGAGGAACCTAGACACTCCCGATGGCAGGTTTCACTCCATTGAACCACTACCCCGGACGGCCAATCGATCCGGGGATTGTGCTTTAGCATCCAGGGAAAACCCAGAACCACACGGGAGGTGGCCTGAGTCACAAAGAACTCGATCACCTCCCGGTGGTTACCTGACACCACCAGAGTTACTGGAGGTGTCTTATGCGTGATTGGTGGGAGTAGGGAGCCATCTAGTGCCCGAACCTGTACAGGCGAGGTAAGAGCCACCAGAGGGAGCCCTATCTCCCTGGCCCATCTGCTATCTAACAGATTCCCCTCAGAGCCCGTGTCCACCAGTGCTGGGGCCTTCAGGGTTGAATCCTCATACAGGATCGTGACTGGGAGTCGTGTGGCAATGTGGGTGTGTCCCACGTGAATGTTTCGGCCCACCCCTGGCCCAGTCTCTAGGGGCGGGCGTTGGAGTTTAACCGCTCGGGGCAGTCGTTTGCAAGATGCTCACTCGAGCCACAAACAAAACAAGCTCCGTAGGCCCGCCTCCTTTGTGCTCCAGGTGCCCTAAATGCTGCCCTGCTCGTGTCCATAGCTTCGTCAGCAGGGGGAGCCGTAGGCGCACGGAGCGCAGGAACAGAGGAGCGTGGGGAGGGCGGAGCTCGGTCGGAACCGGAAGGGAGAGGGACGACGCGTGCCTGGCCGCGCCCTTCGCCTCGTTCCCGACGGCGTTCTTCTAGCCGGTTGTCGAGTCGTATAACTAGATCGATGAGCCCATCTAAGTCCCGCGGTTCGTCCTTCGCCACCAGGTGCTCTTTTAGGACCAGTGACAGTCCGTTTACAAAGGCGGCGTGGAGGGCAGTGCTATTCCAGCCGGATCTCGCCGCCGCGATGCGGAAGGCGACTGCATAGGCAGCTGCGCTCCGACGCCCCTGTCTCATTGACAGTAGCGCGGTTGAAGCGGTCTCTCCTCTATTGGGATGATCGAACACCGTTCTGAGCTCCCGCACAAACCCATCGTATGTATGAAGGAGCCGTGAGTTCTGCTCCCAGAGCGCTGTAGCCCAAGCGCGTGCCTCCCCGCGAAGCAGGTTTATTACATAAGCTACTTTGCTAGCGTCAGTCGCGTACATCACGGGACGCTGTGCGAAGACGAGCGAACACTGCATCAAAAAATCCGCGCACGTCTCCACACAGCCTCCGTACGGTTCTGGAGGGCTTATGTAAGCTTCTGGGGACGGAGGAAGGGACCGTTGAACGACCAGTGGAACGTCACTCTCACGCGCAGGGTCCTCGGGAGGGAGAGCCGCAGCGGCGCCCGGAGGGCGCGCTTCCACTTGTGCGGCGAGAGCCTCCACCCTGCGGTTTAGGAGAACGTGCTGCTCGGTCATTAAATCGATCCGAGTGGTGAAAGCGGTGAGGATCCGCTGCAACTCACCGATTACCCCTCCCGAAGCCGCCGACGCGCCCTGTTCTTCCATTGGCCGTTCAACAGCCGGTTGACGCCCCTCGGGATCCATGACGCTGGCCGAGATATCCTGTTGTGAAAGTGTAGGTACACGGACCCACAACAGGGGGCGCAATGAACGGACAATGGAGAAAGGTGAATAACAAGTTTTACTGTTGTGAAAAGAGCACAACCAATACAACAATTAATAATTTGGAGTTTTAAGCCGAAATCTGCTGGTGTCGTGTGGGCAGGCTCGAAGGTAGGAGACGTCCGTCCTAGTCGAACCGGAACCACCCAGATCTCCTCTGCCACCGAACCCCAGAAGTACTGGAACCGCCAAGTCCCGAATTCCCAGGTGGCCACTGCCTCCGCTCGTCGGATCCGGTACTGCTGGCGGGAAAGAGCACAAACACACAGGTATGGATGCGACAGCACCCAGTAGACGGAGAGGGGAGAAGCCGCCTCCACCTCTTGTCACAATGAACAGGAAGGTGAGTACTTATCCAAGCAAGTAGCTTTCTGTAGTCAGCTGTCCTGAAAAGGTTTAACAAGGTTTATCAGAGTCTTCAATATATGCTTGCAGAGAAGGTTACCTTAATCTCAAGGCGATATCTCGGCACTGAGGTGGAGACGCCGTTCTGCTGATATACCTCTGTGTTGAGTGGAACAGCTGTGTCCAGTGATGGGAGGCAGCTGTCACCCTGGCTGCTCCCGTAAGGCGGCAGCGCCCTCTGGTGCCTGGAGCCCGCACTCCAGGCAGGGCGCCCTCTTGTGGTGGTGGGCCAGCAGTACCTCCTCTTCAGCGGCCCACGCAACACATTGACTGTTTCTTATCTCATCTCACAAAGACAATAAACTGCTTTTCACAGGACTGAAGCATGCTCCATTCCCTCCCCCACCCCCTCCTTCCCCCATCAACCCCCCCCCCCCCTTTCCGGCACCTGCTAAACATCACTCCTTCCCCCTTCGGCGGGGGCGGTGCAGTTTTGGCTGCATCCCCGTCACTTCCCTCCAAGCTGACAGCGGCGCATCTCAGGGTTGCTGCGTGGCCTTCACCCACTTGCCTCAATTCGGATAACGGACTTCTTCAAACTTAGTGCACATAAACAATGTCAAATGTGTATGTGTTACCTTTAATTCTGATGTGTGCCATTATTACGGTAAACAAGAAATAATTGTGGACTAATTGCTGTCTGAGGTAACTGGAGTGTAAACGTAATTTCTCCACTGTGAGATCAATAAAGTATATGTAATCTACTCTACATGGTGCTTTCATTTTACAAAAGGGTTCAAAACAAACTGAAGTACAGCTCTTTGAACGTGTTTGCTTCATGAAACCTTATTTGGCCATCATCAGCCACAAAACCCGAAAAATGTAAAACAACAATCAAATCAAAATGTGCACATTAGGTTCTTGGTCCTTCTGCTGTCCTGACCAAGGAAGTATCTGTAGACCTGCTACCAGCTGTGGTTGTCTGTTGTCCCACTGGTTAGACTGGACTAAATTTACGATGGGTTAAATAAATTTTGTTTTATTTAACACACTTTGACTAAGAGCATTTCTTAAACATTCTAATTTTCTTCTCCATGCTGCAGTAAAATTTTAAACAAAGTGACCTCATGATCATTTTTCAAACCTGTCTAACATCACCAGTCGTGTCTCAAAAAGTTCAAACTGCTTCAAAAGGAGATGAGACAGCAATTAAGTATTCAAAATTATTCACTTTCTGACCTGAAGAACGACAAACCAACGCCAGGAACAAGAAGCAGAGTCTGTGTGCACAAATCCATGTTTGGCAGTTTAAAAATCATAATGTAAGAGTTCATCATGGTGCAGCGGCTCCTGGCTGGGCTGGATGAACACGCCCTCCATGGTGCACCCCCAATTGTGCTAGTTGGGTGTGCTCATGCTGTGCACCTCACACTGGCCACGGATGGGGTGAGCGTACTGTCCGTCACACTGAGGAAGACACCGGTGCCCCCATGTTTGAAGCATACGGCCTCTTCATGCTTCCAGTGAATGTCATTACGTTGCATCATCCACACGTCGAGGTAGTTGTGGTCGCCGTTATCACCAAAAAGACTGACCTCCTACAGATACATGGAACAGGACCAGATAAAAAGAAATAACTCACAGTAAAAAGATACAGGAAGGTGATAAACAGAAAGAAAACAGATGCACCAGTGAATTGGACACAAGATGTCGCCAATGAGTTAAAATAATATGAATCATATGTACGGCCTCAAGTTAAAATGTCAATATAAATGTAAAATAATGTTTCTGAAAAGAAATCTTCTTCTTGCCCTGTCGGCCGTTCCCGTTAGTGGCCACCACAGGAGATCAGTCATTTCCATCCTGTTCTGCATCTTCATCTGTCACATCAGCCACATGCATGTCCTCCCTCACCACACCCAAAACCTCCTCTTTAGCCTCCCTCTTCTCCTTATACCTGGTGACTCCATCCTCAGCATCCTCACCTAACTTTGTCTCCAAACCGTCCCACCTGAGATGTCCCTCTGATATGTTTATTCCTAATCCTGTCCATTCTCATCACTCCCAAAGAGAATTGCAACATCTTCAGCTCTGCCACCTCCAGCTCTGCCTTCTGTTTTTGTTAGTGCCACAATCTCAAAAGGAATCTGATGGTGGTAAAAACTTTCCTCACACAAGTTGTGATTTTTTTTTTTTCTTTTAATCAAGTTGGGGTTCAGTATCTTTCTCAAAGAGACATGGAAAAATATGCATATGTCGCGGACATGAACGAGCGATGCTCGTTAGCGTCTCACCATGTCATTTAGTACCTTCTGACTTTATTTTGAGTAAATGCTTGTAGGGGAGCATTACCATGGCAAAAATCTTTCAGACCCCACAAATTTTTAAGCATTTTTCTTTATTTGCCTCTCACATGCCTGGAAGCTCCTCACCATCTAACCATGTCCTTTAGGTCCTTCAGACTTTTTTCAGTAAAATGGTTCTTGGGAGAATGAGCATGACTAAAACCTTTCAGCTCCGCTCCCCCCAGACCCCCCACATTTTTAAGTATTTATCTTTCTTTGCCTTTCAGCTGACTCCCGAATTACAGCCCTCTTAACCCCCTGCCACTTTAAGCATTTTTTATGTAGATGTAAATGAATATTCAAAGCTTTCAGCTAGTTGACAGTAGGGCTGTACAATATGGCCAAATTATCATATCTCAATATTGTCATATCAATATGATATACGATATGACTATGATTTGACACAAAGTTCACCAACAGTGAAAATGAAAAATTCTTAAACAAAACAGTAATAATAGTACACTCATTTTACACTCATCATAAGGTTAGGATACTGTGCCCTCCAAAAGTATTGGAACACTTGGAATTTCACACATTTTAATTTGTTTATGCCATTTTAAAGACAACAAATACAAAAAAAAGAAAGAAAAAATTGTTAAATTATCTTCAAAAAACATTGAGAGACTAACGTTTTGATGTAAAAGTTACATCTCCGTTATGGTTTCGCACCATTAATAAACTTTTTTGCACCAACTTCTGTGTTACACCAGTGGTCCTCCTTTTCTACAAGTCTGTCCTGACCTAGTTGCACTGGATTTTTGTGCTTGGCAGAAGCGTAAAGAACTTTCCCATTTTTTGCTGGGACACATGATGAGTTCCTCCAAGTCCTCCATTTCTCAACCCATCCTCCTGGCAATGCTGCAAGTGGCATCCATGTTGGACCTCTGCATGTTCATTGACTCTGCAACCAAGGAAAACTTTGACAAAAATCTTGCAACTCAGTTTCAGATTCCACTTAGGCACCTGGGAGAGCCCCTCCATGTGAGCACTCTGGGGTCCAGAACGGATATTTTGTTAAGTAAAGATTTTGTGGCCCACTTTGTCCAAAATGTCCATAAATACATAAATACCTGTTCAGTCTGTGTGCAAAATAAATGCTCCAAATGTCCCCAGCCAGTCTCCTCCAAACTCTCCCAGTTCCCATTCACCCCACAGTCCCACCTCTTGGTTGACGTCATTCTTAGTTTACCTACCTCTAAAGGGAATACTGTCATCCTTACAGTCATTGATAGTTTTTCCAAAATGGTTCATTTCATTCAGTTGCTGAAATTACCTTCAGATACAGAAACAGCTGAGATAATGGTTCACCATTTATTCTGTCTGCACTCTGCACAGACTCCACACAGACATTGTTTCAGATTTCAGATTGTGTTCAGCAGGTGGATTGGTGATCCGGTTAGTTTTTTTTGTGGTTACAAGCCCCAGTTTAATGGTCAAACAGAATGAAGGAATCAAGAGTTGGAGTTGGTCTTGGGTCATTCCATGTCAATTCAACGTACGAGGTCTGTGAGAAAAGAAACGGACCTTTTTATTTTTTTTTAAAAACTATATGGATTTGAATCACGTGCGATTACGTCAGCCAAGCTTGAACCCTCGTGCGCATGCGTGAGTTTTTTCACGCCTGTCGGCTGCGTCATTCGCCTGTGGGCAGGCTTTGAGTGAGCACTGGTCCACCCCTCCCATCGGAATTCCTTTGTCTGACAACTTGTTGAGAGACTGGCGCTTTGCTTTATCAAAAATTTTTCAGAAACTGTGAGGCAGATCCAAGTGGACACCATTCGAGAAATTCAGACGGTTTTCGGTGAAAATTTTAAGGGCTGATGAGAGATTATGGAGTGTTACTGTCGCTTTAAGGACTGCCCACGGAGCCGGACGGATGCATCGCGGCAGCGAGAGCCGGCTGGAATACGGTAGCGTTCCGCACCGCCTTTGTAAACGGGCTGTCTCCGGCCCTTAAGGAGCACCTGGTGGCCAAGGATCAGCCGCAGGATTTAGATGGGCTTATCGACCTGGTTATACGATTAGACAATCAATTAGAGGAACATCGACGGGAGCGAGATGAAGGACGTGGCCGGGCACGCGTCGTCCCTCTTCCTTCCAGGTCCGAAGCAGCGCTGTCCTCCCCCCGCTCCAAAGCCAGGGTGCTCCGCATGACGACAGCTCCCCCTGCTGACAAGGCTATGGACACGAGCAGGGCTAAAATGAAATCTGATAACAGACAAAGGAGGCTGGCCCGTGGAGAGTGTTTTTACTGCGGCTCGAGTGAGCACATGCAGAAAAACTGCCCCAAGCGGTTAAACGCCAACGTTGGCCCTTAGAGACTGGGCTAAGGGTGAGCCATAATACACACGCGGGAACACCACATAAATCCGCACGACTCCCAGTCACAATCCTCTGTGGGGATTTAACCCTTAATGCCCCAGCACTGATTGACACGGGGTTAGAGGGAAATCTACTGGACAGTAGATGGGCTAAGGAGGTAGGGCTCCCTCTGGTGGCCGTTCCTTCACCATTGAAGGTACGGGCACTAGATGGCACTCTCCTCCCAGTAATCACACACCAGACACAGCCCTTAACTCTGGTTGTCTCTGGTAATCACTATCCTGGGTTTCCCCGGATGGTGAAGCACAATCCCCAGATCGATTGGCCGTCTGGGGTTGTGGTTCAATGGAGTGAAACCTGCCACCGGGAGTGTCTAAGATCCTCGGTGCCACCCGGTGAGACTGCTAAAGAGGAGGTCCGAGTTCCCCCCAATCTTACAACGGTGTCGGCTGAGTACCATGATCTTGCTGACGTTTTCAGCAAAGATCTGGCACTCACGCTTCCCCCACACCGACCGTATGATTGTGCCATTGATTTGGTTCCGGGAGCTGAATATCCGTCCAGCAGGCTGTACAATCTCTCACGTCCTGAGCGCGAATCAATGGAGACCTACATCCGGGACTCTTTAGCTGCTGGGTTAATCGAAACTCTTCCTCCCCATTGGGTGCGGGTTTCTTTTTTGTGGGCAAGAAGGACGGCGGACTCCGTCCATGCATTGATTTTAGAGGGCTAAACGCGATCATGGTTCGCAACCTATACCCGTTGCCCTTATTAGATTCAGTGTTCACGCCCTTGCATGGAGCTAAAATCTTCACCAAACTCGATCTGCGTAATGCTTATCACCTGGTTCGGATCCAGAAGGGAGACGAATGGAAGACGGCATTTAACACCCCCTTAGGTCACTTTGAGTACATGGTCATGTCGTTCGGCCTCACTAACGCCCCCCGCGACGTTCCAAGCATTTGTTAACGACGTCTTGCGGGACTTCCTGCATCAATTCGTCGTCGTGTATCTAGACGATGTCCTCATCTTCTCTCCGGACCCTGAGACCCATGTAAAGCATGTACGTCAGGTCCTGCAGCGGTTATTGGAGAACCGGCTGTTTGTGAAGGGTGAGAAGTGCGAGTTCCACCGTACTTCTTTGTCCTTCCTGGGGTTCATCATCTCCTCCAACTCCGTCACACCCGATCCGGCTAAGGTAGCTGCGGTGAGAGATTGGCCCCAACCAGCAAGCCGTAGGAAGCTGCAACAGTTCCTCGGCCTCGCAAATTTCTACAGGAGGTTCATTAAGGGCTATAGTGAGGTTGTTGGTCCCCTTACTGCCCTGACCTCCACAAAAGTCCCCTTCACCTGGTCGGATCGGTGCGAAGCCACGTTTAGGGAGTTGAAATGCCGGTTTTCGACTGCACCAGTTCTGGTGCAGCCCGATCCCAACCGCCACTTTATAGTGGAAGAGGATGCCTCAGACTCAGGGATAGAAGCCATGCTGTCCCAGAGTAGGGAGTCCGACAAGGTTCTCCACCCATGTGCCTATTTCTCCTACAGGTTAACCCCAGCTGAACGGAACTATCGCATTGGCAATCGGGAACTCCTGGCGGTGAAAGAGGCCCTGGAGGAGTGGAGACACTTGCTGGAGGGAGCTGTGGTCCCATTTATTGTTCTCACTGACCATCAGAACCTGGAATACATCCAGACCGCCAAGCGTCTGAACCCCAGGCAAGCCCGTTGGTCACTGTTTTTCGGTAGGTTCAACTTCAAGATCACCTACCGCACCAGGACGAAGAACCAAAGGTCTGACGCACTGTCCCGGGTGCATGAAGATGAAGTTGGACCAAAGCTGTCGGATCCACCTCATACCATTCTGCCGGAGTCCACTATCGTCGCCACCCTCACGTGGGACATCGAGGAAGTGGTCAGGGAGGCCCTGACCTGACATCCTGATCCCGGCAGTGGACCACCAAACCGGCTGTACGTCCCACCAGACGCTCAGACTGCAGTTTTGGACTTCTGTCATAGTTCCAACCTCTCCTGTCATCCAGGGGTGCGGAGAACCGTGGCAGTGGTCCAACAGTGGTTCTGGTGGCCGTTAGTCGAAGCTGACACCCGGGATTACGTCCAGGCCTGTATGACCTGTGCCAGGGGCAAGGCAGTCCATAAACCCGAACAAGGACTCCTCCAGCCGCTTCCCGTGCCTCATCACCCCTGGTCCCACATCAGCCTGGACTTCGTCATGGGCCTCCCTGCATCCCAGGGAATGACCACCATCCTGACGATAGTGGACCGGTTTTCCAAGGCGGCCCACTTCGTGGCCCTCCTGAAGCTCCCGACGGCCCAGGAGACCGCAGACCTCCTGGTCCACCACATCGTGCGTCTGCATGGTATCACAGCTAACATCATCTCAGATCATGGTCCCCAGTTCTCCTCGCAAGTCTGGAGGAGTTTCTGTAGGGAACTGGGGGCCACCGTGAGCCTGTACCACCCCCAGACCAATGGCCAAGCAGAGCGGGCTAACCAAGAACTGGAACAGGCCCTGAGGTGTGTTGCCTCCGCGCACCCGATGGCCTGGAGCCAACATCTGGCCTGGATCGAGTACGCTCACAACAGCCAGATCTCGTCAGCGACTGGCCTCTCCCCCTTCGAACTCTGTTTGGGGTACCAGCCCCCATTGTTCCCAGCCATAGAGGGAGAGGTCGAGGTCCCCTCGGTCCAGGCCCATCTCAGGAGATGCCATTGGGTGTGGAAGTCAGCCCGCTCTGCTCTCCTCAAGGCCCGGACGCGGGCGAAGAGCCATGCAGATCGCCGACGAGCCCTGGCCCCAGCTTACCAGCTCAGGCAGGAGGTGTGGCTCTCAACCAAAAACATCCCTCTGCAAACGGACTCACCTAAGTTGACAGACCGGTACATCTGACCCTTTCCTATCACCAAGATCATCAGTCCCGCCGCAGTGAAGCTTCAACTCCCAGCTTCACTGCGGATACACCCGGTTTTCCATGTCTCACAAATTAAACCAAACCACACCTCGGACCTCTGCCCCCTCGGACCAGCGCCGAATCCTGCCCGCATCTTTGACGGCAAGCCGGCCTGGACAGTAAAGAAGCTGCTGGAAGTGCGTCGGAAGGATCGGGGTTTCCAGTATCTGGTGGACTGGGAGGGTTACGGACCAGAGGAGCATTCCTGGGTGAAGAGGAGCTTCATCTTGGATCCCGCCCTCCTGGCGGACTTCTACCAGCGACACCCCGACAAGCCGGGTTGGGCGCCAGGAGGCGCCCATTGGGGGGGGGTCCTGTTGTGTGGGCTGCCCAAAGAGGAGGTACTGCTGGCTCACCACCAGATTGCGCCCTGCCTGTTGCCAGGTTTCAGGCACCAGAGGGCGCAGTTGCCGCAGGAGTCCACCAGGAGCCCAGAGCTGACAGCTGTCACTCATCATGTCATCACCACCACCCATAAAAGCCTGGGAAAGACATCAGAACTCTGCCGAGTTATCAGCTTACCCTGAAGGTAAACCTACTCAGCCGTTTTGTGCCGTACGCACATTCATTGTAACTGAAGTCTTTGCAGTTGTGACTTATACTTGCAGCTTGTAGCCGAGTTTGTGGAAGTTGGAGGAGTTGGCGTCTCCACTCCTAACTTCTGATTTACTAAGTATAACAATTGACACTGCACGTCCTCTAGTTTTCCTCTGCACTCTGGGAGTATCTGGATTTATTCCAACAAGAGGATTTCTGTGAGTTTGCTGACTGTTTGCTGGGTGTTCACACACCCACCCTGATATTTATATTGACAGACTAAACGCATTATTTGACCTGTTGTGCACATATGCAGCAATAAATTGTATTTATTGGATTCTCTATTGGCCATTCATTTACGCCCCCTGGTGTGGGTCCGTGCATTTCACTTTCCCCAACATTGTTTTCATTTATATAGCACCAAATCACAACAGAGTTGCCTCAAAGCGCTTCATACAGGTAAGGTCTAACCTTACCAACCCCCAGAGCAACGGTGGTAAGGAAAAACTCCCTCTGAGGAAGAAACCTCAAGCAGACCAGACTCAAAGGGGTGACCCTCTGCTTGGGCCATGCTACAAACATAAATTACAGAAACAATTCACAGAACAATTCACAAACGAATATACAAGAAATGCTATTGGCGCACAGGACAGGACGGTCGCCAACACAAATACAACTCCCATCTCTGAATGGAGCTGCACCTGAAACAGAGAGAAAAAACAGAATCAAAAATACTGTATAATTTGCCATCATAATTTGCCAGCATTAAGCATTAAACAAGAAAAACAGGAGTAATACTAAGGTGAAGCCGGCCACTAGCCCTAAACTTCACTAAAAGACCCTGAATTTAGGTAAAGTTGAGGCCGCAGCCCACTCTAATTACTAATAAATGAATTAAAAGAGTAAAAAGCGTAAAACAAAACTGTACCAGTATGCTAGCCATATGAAAGGGAAAATAAGTGCGTCTTAAGTCTGGACTTGAAAATCTCCACAGAATCTGACTGTTTTATTGACACAGGGAGATCATTCCACAGAACAGGGGCACGATAAGAGAAAGCTCTGTGACCCGCAGACTTCTTATTCACCTTAGGGACACAAAGTAGTCCTGAACCCTGAGAACGTAAAGCCTGGGCCGGTACGTAAGGTTTAATTAGGTCAGGTAAGTAGGGAGGTGCCAGTCCATGAATAATTTTATAGGATAGTAGCAGAACCTTAAAATCTGATCTCACTGGGACAGGAAGCCAGTGAAGGGATTCCAAAATGGGTGTAATGTGGTTGTACTTTCTGCTTCGTGTCAAAAGTCTGGCTGCAGCATTTTGAACCAATTGGAGACCCCTAATGCTAGACTGTGGTAAACCAGAAAATAGAACATTGCAGTAGTTCAATCTAGAAGAGATAAATGCATGGATCAGGGTCTCAGCATCAGCCATAGACAGGATGGGATGAATCTTCGCTATATTTTGCAGGTGGAAGAAAGCAGTCCTAGTAATACTTCTAATGTGGAGGCCAAAGGACAACGAAGGATCAAAAATTACCCCAAGGTTCCTCACTTTGTCAGTATGATGTATGACACACAAGCTGAGGCTGAGCGTTAACTGGTCAAATTGATGCCAATGTCTCACTGGACCAAGAACCATCATTTCAGTCTTATCAGAGTTTAAAAGTAAGAAGTTTCTAGACATCCAACTTCTCACTGCTGCAAGGCAATCTTCTAAGGATTTTATGTGAACGAGATTACCAGCAGTTATCGGCATGTATAGCTGAGTATCATCTGCATAGCAGTGAAAGGTAATCCCAAAACGCTGCAATATGTGCCCAAGGGGTGCTATATAAAGGGAGAAAACCAGGGGGCCTAAGACAGACCCCTGTGGAACCCCAAATTTCATGTCACTAAGGTTAGAGGTAGTGTTACTGTACAAAACACAGTGAGAACGACTGGTCAAGTATGACGTCAGCCATGCAAGGGCACTCCCAGTAATCCCAAAATGATTTTCCAGCCTATTAAGTAGAATATGATGATCCACTGTATAAAAGGCAGCACTGAGATCTAACAGCAACAGAACCGTAGTGGTGTCCGAATCCATTGTAAGCAGAAGATCATTCACTTGCCAGCCACTGTGGGTCCCGTGCCAAAAGCTGGTACCATGTTTCATGGGCCCCTTTCCTGAGGTTCTCAGTCCTACCACTGTCTGTCTTTTCTTGCCTTGCTCTATTTGGTTGCACCCCATTTATCACATTTCACAGGTGAAGCATGCTGACTCTTGTCCTTTGTGTCCTCATGTCTGAAACCCCCTCCTGCCCTGGTTGCTGATGGTGTGCAGGCGTAAACGAGGGTCTCGGCACTCATATACTGGTGTTGTCTATCTGGCTGGACTGTGGATGATGCCACTCGTGTCTACGGTGCAGGAAGGACATCACGGCCACACAGGAGCTGCTCTCAGCCTGGTTCATGTTTATTTTCCACTGGTATGAAAATCAACAGTGCACAGTCATGAATGCTGTTCAATGCAACTGCAACAGGACACACATCATCAGCTCAGGAGAGATTTCCTTTGCTTCTCTCTCTCCTTTTTTAAGTGTGTTTTTAAATGACACCATGACATCTTTTTAACACATTTTTAACCAACATGTGATCGTATAGTGGATATATTTCAGTACCATGCATTCAAGCATTTTTAGGTTTTAGATACGCAAAAGAAACATAGCAACTTGACAGAAAATAGAGCATTTTAACTTCATTTTTATACAAAACTAAATCCAGCCACTTGCCCAGTTCCAGATCATTGCCAGTTCCGGATCACTGCTGTAGTATTTGTGTTCTCGTAATCAGCGTGAATAAGCTAATACTTGGTACCAGTGGAAAGACTGATGTTTTGTCTAAAACGACCACAAGCCATCCTTGTGATTAGCAGAGGAATTACAACATCCGGTCTCCGTGGTGTGCGTGCATTTTCTGACTCACTCATTCCTGCAAGTGTGAAAGGGACGATCTCTATTAAGTAGCAAAGGTGAGTTAGCCATTCTGTGTTTTTGGTTCTAGAGTGGGAACATACTTACTTACATGGGTAGAAAATGTCAGTGTGTTATGTCTTGCTGTTTAATTGCTGCACGCATTTATCTCCGACGCGAAAATTTTGAAACTAAGTAAATTCTCATTTAATAATATAATTTATATAATTTTGTGTTCAAAACACATTTTCGGGCACAGTGTGTATCATTCTGCATTAGAAGGGCTCCAGCCAGTTGACAGGAATGACCCCAAAGTGACACAGAGTGTCGTGATCCAGAACCGGCAAAGTGATCCATTTCCGGCAAATATTTGCACCACACATAATGTGGCTTGACACTTTAAGTAGAAGGGCTACCCCATCCAGACTTCTACAGCGAGATAACATCCAAATACCCAATAAAACAATACCCAATAAAGGACATTCAGTTGCATTATGGCTCTGTATAGCGGGACTTAAAAAAAGGTGATCTGGAACTGGGCAACTGTCTGTATTAATTCACAGATAATTTTCAAGCAACAATATATGAAAACTCATTAAACCGTGCCTACCTGGTGTAAAAATCAATAGAGTCACAGTCATTAGTACTGTTCAATGCAACTGCAACAGGGTACACATCTGTATAATGCAGACAAAAGATCACCATCTGTAACGTGTGAATCACAGCTGCACACGAGGCATCGGACACATGCTAAGCTAGTTAGCATTAGCTCGGCTCAGACACAAAGTGTAGCTCGTGAATAGTTACTATTTCTACACGCAAGTGTCTGTAACTGTCACGTTAAGTTCCACTCATATTTGTAGTCAACATGCATGTAACAGAAGCTTTCTAGAAGAACTTCAAAGAACTTAAATATTAAACATCGGTCTGAACATTACACACACACACACACACACACACACACCATCAGCTCAGGAGAGAGTTCCTTTGCTGAGGTAAAATGGCAAACAGCCCAGAGCCCTGCAGCTGCAGTTGTGCGGTTTAACCACCAGATGGCGAATACAAAACATATAGAATGACACTGACATCAATTTTGTAGAGGCCTGGATACAGACCGGTTTGGACCAATGCAGTTGCATAGCTCAGATTTTTTTTTAACGCATTGTTCGGCATCGGTTCTGCATCGGTTCGTCTTCTGACTGCTGCGCACGCAGATTCATCAAAGTCTACTCTCTGTCTGTAAGAGCAGCACTGCGCTGTGTCACACAACACGAAGCAGCACACCCTCCTCCTTCTGGTCTTTTATTGTTGCGCTATCACGTGGCTGAGCGGCAACAGCCAACAGCCATGCAGGTAGGCTCAGCCTAGCCCATCCACTCAGCGCTCTCCTCAAGTCAACAGGTGACACTACAGCCCCTTTCACACCAGGGCTGCTCCCAGTTGCTTCCTGTTGCATCATGACAACACAGGAATATCTGTCAGGTGTGCGCAGCAGGGAGCAGAGAGGAGGTGAGAATGCAGCCTGCAGGTTCTCTGCACAGAGAAGTCAGAGTGCACAGTTTGGCTGCAGCCAGACTGTGCACTCTGACTTCTCTTCTATATTTGTTCTTGTGCTGAGCAGCAGCTCCGCACTCTGAGTTCTGATATAGTTTATCTTTCCTCCTTTGACCGCAAGATGCGCATGCACGAACCATCCATGAGCAAATGTGGAGATGTCTGGAGTTCGACTTGATGTTGACATGTCCTGTCTCTGGCAATCAGTCTGTGAGCAGGACTTATGTCCTTTTTTTCCCCTTTTTTAACACTGTGATGAGAGAGTTTGAGGGGAGAACAAGGAACTAACTGCCTGCAGCCAGACAGTTTTTTTTCTTTCTTTTAATTGTTCACGTGCGCGCGTGAACGAATCGTCCGTGAGTGGACTGGAGATGTCCAGACTTTTTACTGGATGTCTCTGGCAATCAGTCTGCAAGCAGGACTTTTATGGATTTAATTTAAACACATTTGTGAGAGAAGAAGCTGCTGCTGCCTCACAGTACCTCTCTTCACCAGACAGTTCCACACAGAGAAGGAGCTGCAGCTTCGGGAACAATGGAACACAGCAGGAATCATAAATTGGCGTCGGGTAACGTTGTCTTGTGAGGGTGTGGCTTCCAGTCATGCTGAGTACTGTTCTGTTGCTCTGACTTGCGCTGAAACCAATTCGAGTAGAGGAGGAAAAAAAAATTAAACATGTTTAATTTTTGTTTGCACCCCTCGCGCTGTTGTGGCACCGAGCTGCATCATCTCGGCACTAGGTTCCACGTGGCATCGCCTAAAGCCCCTTTCACACGGGCCCACTTCCAATTGCTTCCTGTTGCATCATGACAACGCAGGAATATCTGCGTCAGTTGCGCGCAGCAGGGGGCAGAGAGGAGGTGAGAACGCAGCCTGCAGGTTCTCTGCACAGAGAAGTCAGAGTGCACAGTTTGGCTGCAGACAGACTGTGCACTCTGACTTCTCTTCTAGTTTATATTTGTTCTTGTGCTGAGTGAGTTCTGTTATAGTTTATCTTTCCTCCTTTGACCGCGAGATGCACGTGTGCACGTGTGCGAACAAACCGTCTGTGAGCAAATGTGGAGATGTCTGGAGTGCTTCGTGATGTTGACATGTCCTGTCTCTGGCAATCAGACTGTGAGCAGGACTTATGTCTTTTTTTGTCCTTTTTTTTAACACAGTGATGAGAGAATTTGAGGGGAGAACAAGGAACTAACTGCCTGCAGCCAGACACTTTTTTTTCTTTCTTTATTGTTCACATGTGCACGCGCGAACGAAACGTCCGTGAGCAAATGTGGAGACGTCTGGAGTTATACTTGATGTGGACATGTCCTGTCTCTGGCAATTACTCTGTGAACAGGACTTTTATGGACTTTATACAAACATATTTGTGAGAGAAAAGCGAGGAGCTGCTGCAGCTGCAATCTGCATTTTTTTTCTGTGCTGTTTTTTTAGTGTGTAGGTTTACTGCACTGTGTACACGGTATAAAAACAATCCTGCGTGATTTACACTGCGGGAACAATGGAACACAGCTGGAATCATAAATTGGCATCGGGTAACGTTGTCTTGTGAGTGTGTGGCTTCCAGTCACGTTGAGTACCGTCCTGTTGCTCTGACTTGCACTGAAACCACTTAATTCTGCGCCGAGCACAGGACGCAAAAAAATTAAACGTTTAATTTTTGGCATCCGATTTGCTTCATCCTTTGCGCCCCTTGCTCTGTTGTGGCACCGAGCTGCATCGTCTCGGCACTGAGTTGTTTCCACGTGGCATCGTCATGACGACACACAACGCAACTGGGAGCAGGGGAAAGGGGAGAGACACCGGAGTATCAAAATGTCGGAGAGGATGAGAAGCACCATTTGGCTTTATTTTATTGCAGAAAATGAATCGACAGCAAGCTGTACAGTTTGCAATAGGGCTGTTAAATACAGTGGAAACACAACTAACCTCCACAAGCACATGAAAAACCATGCAGCAGAAAACACAGAGCTGCAGAAACGGAGAGGAGAGACATCCCCCATTCCCTGGCCCCAACAGACCCAGACCCTCAACCCAGAGACAGAAGTCACTGGCAGAGGCCTTTCGGTCTAGCAGCAGAGAATATCCAGGTAGATAACAGTGGTCATCTTCAGCATCAGTTCACATTAACTTTCAAAGTGCATGTTACTGGAGCCAACTCAAAAAAATATAATTAAAGACATTGAAATAACCTTGTACATTTATTCCATTGAAAAGTGTTATCTAAGATAAGATAACATTAGATAAAGTTTTTATTATCCCACAACAGGGAAATTTATAGAATTAAAGCAACAGGCAAGTGCACATAGTGCAAACAAAATTACATAAGGATTGAAAGATATAATATCATAAGAGGTGGACTAGAAAAAAAACATTATGAACAGAACAATTTAACTCCAAGGAATATTTACACAGCCATACAAGTATGAAATTTAGAGATTTTAAACATAACAGAGGTAAAAAAAAAAACAAAAACAAATATACTAAATATGATACAGCTCAGACTTGATTGCATATAAGTACCCATTTGTGTTATGTGTGAAATAAATACAGAATGATTACATACAGGTGAAAGACTTACAATATTATTATTTCCCTTAGCCAATTCCCCAAGAGCTGAGGAGATCACCGGGAGCCTAACAGGAATGATAGTGAAGGACCTGCAACCTCTCTCCATTGTACAAGATAAGGGCTTTCAGGATTTTGTGAAGACCCTTGAACCGAGGTATAGAATTCCAAGTCAGAAATCTTTAATGGAGGGGAAACTGCCAGCTCTTTATGAAGACTGCTCTTCCAAGGTTAGAAGGGCACTGAGTGAAATGGATAATGTTGTACTGACAACTGACATGTGGACATCAAGAGCCACAGAAGGTTATTTAACAGTCACATCCCACATTGTAAATGAGCACTGGCAGATGCAAGCATATGTACTCGAAACGTGCTTTCCCCGGATAACACACAGCTGACAATATTTGTTCCCAACTCACAAGAATTGTGGAAGAATGGGGCATAAAGGACAAGATTGTGGCAGTGGTCACAGATAATGGGGTCAACATAGTTGCTGCTGTGCCCAAGGCAGGTTGGGCACATTACCCATGTTTTGCTTACACCTTAAAATTGGTCGTAAAAGACTCGCTCAAAGCTGTCCCGGACTTGATTGAGATCCAAAAGAAAACAAGTGCAGTTGTTTCTTTCTTTCACCACAGCACCACTGCTACATCCAAGCTCAAGGAAATTCAAAAGCAGCAGAAATTTCCTGAGCAAAAACTGCTTCAGTCAGTCGAGACCAGATGGAACTCAGTATTTTACATGTGGGAGAGACTGTCTGAGCAAAAAGATGCAGTTACCATGGTCCTCTGTCTGCTTGGCAAAAGCTCTCTTTGCTTGACTCAGGAAAAGTGGTCTGAAATCAGTCTGTCCCTGAATGCACTAAGACCATTTGAGGAGGTAACCAGGGAAATATCGAAAAACATGTTTCCATTTCAAAGGTCATGCCACTGGTGTCACTGCTTCAAAGAAACCTATCTGCATCTGAGTGAGAAGGCAGCACGCTAGCTGCTGAGCTGTCGGCTCAATGTCACCGCCGTTTCAGGACCACAGAAACATTTTATGGTCTTGCCGTCAGCACTTACTTGGACATCAGGTTCAAAAACATGATCGATCCACTAGCTTGTCGGTTCTTTGATTCGCTGCTCTTCAGAAATGGCAAGTCCGCTTCTTAACCCCTCTCAAAGCCATTAAAATACTGTGAGTCACTTTTGTGTGTATTAAAGTCACTAACTGGGACTCTTGTCTTGTTGCAGTTCCGTTGTCACAGCTCCAAACGCTGCGCAGCTCTTTGCCGAGTCTGGTCGGTATTAATAACTTCAAAATGAATTGCCGCTTTAAATAAAATGACACCTCTTACAAACGTTGTAATACAGACAAGAAACACAATCAACGAAAAAGTTTTTTTCCTGCCAAAATGAGACATGTTGTATTTCTTTACAAATTACATCCTGACGTGCAGCACATGAGCTGCAAGAGCTCAGCTCAGATATATGGAAAGACATTCATGCCAATAATGTCTGAAAGTAAATGCTTTTGACAAAAACTACAGATTTTGTTTATTCCTATTTATGTCTAGAGATCAAGGATCCACCATGTCAATTTTTGTTATAGTGTTGTTTTTTAGGACATCATATTTATACAAATAAGAAGTGTTCACTATGGTCAATGAAGTATACTAAATATATTAAAAAGTGTGCCAGTGTATGTTGCACACAAATAAAAGAATGAAGATTATTGAATAACAAGATGCGTACGATTTTTATTTTATCATTGGGCAAAAATACATCTGTCAGATTTTCACTCTCTCTCTCTCTCTCTCTCTCTCTCTCTCTCTCTCTCTCTCTCTCTCTCTCTATATATATATATATATATATATATATATCAAATGGTAAAAACATCTGAATTTTTAAACTAAAATTCTCTACGCAGATCACCAACATAAACAAATATTAAAAACGTTCAAAAAAATCAATAAAGTATAGCAAATTAGTGACCTGATGATCATGTAGCATATTTTACTGATATTAAGTTTCAGCATTTCTTTTGTGATTTTTCCGTTTGATCATTTCGAGAGCAGACAAGTTTCATAGTAACAACTGTGTGCAGCTCAGTGGTAGAGTGTGTGGTTTGCGCAAAGGTCTTTGGTTCAATTCCTGTCCTACTTGAATCTGTGTATCAATTCTCAACATCGCCACGTGGAGGCGCTGTGTGAATAAGTACAACAGCCAAATGTATGGAAGCTGTCTGTACCTGTACACTGAAATTAAACAAGACATGGGTTCGAATCCTGACCGAGGCAATTAGTGGAAAATATTAATTGTAACTTTGAATGTAAAATTACTTTACTTCATACCAAATTTATTGTATGAGACAAAATGTACTACTTTGAGCACAGTAATATAATCCTCTAGGTTACTATTTATGTAGATATGTACTGAGGGGAGGTGATGGTCTCGTGGTTAAGTGTTGGGCTTAAGACCAGAGGGTTCTCCGTTCAAATCCCAGCCTGACTGGAAAATCACAAAAGACCCTTGGGCAAGGTCATTAATCCCCTAGTTGCTCCCGTTGTGTAGTGAACGCCTTGTATGGCAGCACCCTGACATCAAGGTCAAAGTGAGGCATTATTGTAAAGTGCTTTGAGCGTCTGATGCAGATGGAAAAGCGCTATATAAATGCAGTCCATTTACAAAGCTAATAAGAAGTTATTTTATGATGAACCAGAATTATCTTAAATGAATGCACAGGTTGTGCTGTGGCAATCAAAGTGTATCAAGGTGAAGTCCGGATTGAAAAGGTGTTCCCTCTAGCTTGGCTCACTGGGAATTCCCCTTGCCCTTTGGCTGACCTGGTAGAGTTCTGGTCTTTAATTCAAGCAGTCTGGGATTCAATCTCACCGCTGTCCCGGCCACAAAGGTTCTCCAGTCACAATTGGCGTTGTATAGGCAAGATGTAGGTTGTCACAGAACATGCTTAAATGCACCTGTGACTTCGGGATGAAGTCAAAAATGGTGGGGAGATATGTAGCAAAGTGAAGTCCAGATTGAAAAGATGAACGGTCTTCACCTTGCTACAAAAGTACACGTTGCTAAAACTAATGCAGTTTTAGATGGTTGCCATAACAACCAAGGAAACTGATGAATGGAAAAAATTAATTAAATAACACCATAACTGATCAGGTCAAATGATGGCTCATTAGGAGTATGAGGGAGAATTAATGTTTCTTTTGACTGTGTGATCCGTGATTGCTGAGTGCGCGTGTACACACACACACACACACAAACACACACACACACACACACTCCCAGTCAACAGTTTAGACACTTTCTCTTTCAGTTGAACAGTTAATTATATTACTCTCCTAAAACTGGTACAGTTATTATACATTTTAATGAGCTGTCTCAGAGAAAATTGTGCAGAAAAAGAGAAGTTGGCTGGACGACCATCACCGATTTCCATGAAACTTTCCAGAAGTGAAGAACAATCCTAAAAACTTGGACCCATAAGATTTTTTTCAGTCCAGAAAACGTTCTGAATAACTTTAGACATTGTTTTTTAAACGATCCACTTTTGGCCATGCTTGCTGTCTCTACATTGAAATATAGAGTAAAAATGCTGATTTTGAAAGTGTCTGCATTGCTGTTCCCTGTGTACCAGCATTTAGGAAATATATTGTTCTAAATGTTTTTAGTGTCTGTGGTGTGGCATATTGCAGTGTAAATTAGAAAAGTGACCTTTTCTGAGGGAATGTCAAATTCCAAAGTTACTGTCTTTAATGAGCTGTCTCAGAGAAAATCTTATGGGGGTGGCTGGATCACCGACTCTGATTTTGATGAAATTTTCACCATATACCCTTCAAGTAGATTGATCAGGAATGGCAAAGTTAGTTTTTCCATTAGGCAAAATTTTACTTGAATTTTGATCAGTTCAAAATTTGATGTCAAAATGGCCTCAGATTGTGTTACATTAAAATATAGTAAAAAATGGCCAACTTTGACAAATCGGTTCTCAATTCTCGATGGGTAGATAGAAAAAGGGAGTGTGATTCCTCCTACGGGGTGCCAGTGACCTTCAAAAACCACTGTTTGTTCTGTGGCATATTTCCTTATATTTCTGCAATTGACACTTTTTCAATCGTATATTGCGCAGCAGATAAGAGAATATTTAGAGTGGAATGCTGCAAATGGTGATACAATCATCACATTCGGCACAAATACTCCTCAGACATTACGCTTTTGAAATAACCAATTAGCCACCTGCATTTCAATAGGCAGCCAGGTATGGGTCAATTGAAGAATTACACAGGGGTCAAACTTTTAAAATGCTCCAATCATGTTGAAAACTATATCACATTATTTGTCTGATCACACCAATTCCAAAAAGGTACAGTTTGGACTATCTATGACTGAATTCCATGGAGTTATGGGGTAAAACAGCAAAAATGGTGAGAAAGGTCAGTTTCAGTTTGTACAGGGGTCAAAAGTTAAAGTTGCTCCAATTTTGGTAAAAAATGATGCAAATTATTGGTTGAGTTAATCGGGTTTTAAAAAGTAACAGTTTGCACCATCTGTCATGCTTAGTTACCATGTTACAGGGTAACATATATCACACGTCATAGAATCCAATGGACTTTGAACTTGTTTGACCTTTACTTTGGAGACCAAGCATTCAGCACTGTCAAAACTATTCCATTTATAGAGGGTTTTCATGTGATGTATCAGTCATGTCATTTTACGCCCCGCGGCCATTCTGGATTATGACGCAGTGGCCGCTGTGATACGCTATGTGCATTTGGTGAACAATTGCAGACGCTTCAACAATGGTCAACTTTTGTGCTGTCGTCAGTTGTTCAAACAGAGGTGATAAAAATGAGGCAGGTCGCTCATTTTACAGGCTGCCAGCAGTTATTGTGCATCAGGCAGCAGGGTGTTACAAGCTTTCTAAGCGAGACAGAGACCTGGCTCAGCAGATCTGAAGGAAGCTTTAATATGGCCAGAACCAGTGCTTAATTTGTAAAGTGGGAGGTCCCGGAGCACAGAGGATGGGTGGCTCCGGTGCAAAAAACAAAAAAGAGGGGGGTGGCTTGCGAACAACGCTGTGCGCCACACCGAAAATAAACTGGGCATGTATTGTAGGCCTAATAACACTAGTCACACCAAATCCGGATAGAGTACAAATTCCTGTTTAATGATGTACAGTGGTCCTCTTTTATCGCGGGAGTTACGTTCTTCGCGTTCACACCGGGCGCGACGTGAGCGACTGCAGCCACAGGTTGCCATGTAATCCCTATGTAAGGACACGTTTTGGCGCCAAACCGCGCAGCGTGACGAGAGTGAAGCGATTTTGAGCATTTTGCGCGTGTGTGGTGCGATATTGTGTCGCATCACATCGTGTTGCCCTCCTCCCCAAGTTGAAAAATCTGAACTTTTTCGTCTCGTCGCGCCGTGATGAGCAATCAGGGACTGAATATGTAGTGACGTGGAGATGTCTGGAGTTTGACTGAGGATGTGAACATGTCCTGTATCTGGTAGCAGCCTGTGAGCAGGACTTATGTCTCTTTTGTCCTTTATTTCACAATTATGAGAGAGTTTTTGGAGCGAGCAGCAGCCCCCACAACAGGGGGAGCGGAGTTTTTATTTTTATTTTACGTGCGTGCGTGAGGGAATCATCCATGGAGATTATTTTACTTATTAACTACACAGATGTATAATAAAGCAAATGGTGACTGGTTTCTAAAGACAATTATGACAGAGTTTTTTTGGGAAAGAGCGAGGAGCAGCCTCACAGCAAGCAGCGGAGTTTCTTTCTTTCTTTATTTCTTTTTTTTATGTGCGCGCGCGCAAGCAAATCATCTGTGTGGAGCATATTTTATTAATTAACTACACAGATGTATAATAAAGCAAATGGTGACTGGTTTCTAAACACAATTATGACAGTTTTTTGGGGGAGGAGCGAGCCGCAGCAAGCAGCGGAGTTTCTTTTTTTATTATTATTATTATTATTTACATGTGCGCACGTGAACGGGACAGTTGGTCCTCAAACTGGGTCCCGCAGAGGCGGAAGGACCGCAGAAAGTGGCCGTCATCCAGATGCAGCTCCTGCAGCCAATAACGATACTCTCTGTATTGGGAGCTTTTCACAACAACTCGCTCCGTGATCAAGGTCCGTCATGATGACTTGACGCCGAGCGGAATGGAAGCTCCTCCTATTTGATGACGCACCGGGGCGAATTTTCGCAGCGAAAGTCCACCCAAGAAGAGCGACACACCGTGAAGGAGGCGCGTCCATCGCCACACGACCCCCGCGAATTTGTAGCGTCTGATCGCGCCCGGTGTGAACGCGGCATTAAATCCGCGAAGTAGCGCTATTTTTTACACTTATTATAGATGCTTTAAGGCTGTAAAACCCCTCACTACACACTTTTCTCAAACAAGCATTAACATTTTCTGACTTTTCTCTCTTGTGTAAACACTCTCTTTTTTCTTCTGTGCGAGAAGATTATAAACAGACACACACAGAACAAAATACGCGGCTCTCCCTTCGCTCACTGCCTCCGGAGGTACGGATGCAGGACCCGCAAAGAATCCAAGTCCTCTCTCGGTGGCCACGGAGCTCTGCGGCTACGGTCAACATCCGGATCAAAACAGCGAGCGTAGCCTCTGGACCTGTTGCCAGATTTGGCGCAATTCCGCACAGCAGACAGCAGGGCGGCGGTGTGATTGGCAGTGAGAGCAATCGCTGTGATTTTTTTTTTTTTATATTTTGTTAGTCAAGAGAGATGGCGGATCACGGATCCAGTATAAATAGCTGGCGGAACCAACGTCAGAGGTTCTGGAGCGCACATCCGAGGTTCCGGAGCGCGCTCCGGCTTGCTCCCCCTCAAATTAAGCCCTGGCCAGAACCAAGCAGACTGCCTGCAAATCCAAATCCAAAGCTGCCCGGAAGAGCGCTCCAGCTACCGTCGGTGTGAAGAAGCTTCACTGGCGCGGCCCTGTCCACCGCTACCAGAAATCCACCGTGCTGCTGATCTGCAAGCTGCCCTTCCAGCGCCTGGTGAGAGAAATCGCTCAGGACTTCAAGACCGACCTCCACTTTTCAGAGCTCCGCTGTGATGCTCTGCAGGAGGCCGGCAAGGCTGACCTGGTCGGCAGCTTCCTCCATGGTGTACAATGGCGAAGTGGAAAACACCAAAAAGTTCACAAGATCGCAGTGTGACATTGTCAGCCAGTTCATTACATCACCACTAAATTCACTATCTGGTATAAGATACGGATCCACTGAACCAACTGCTACACAACTATCACGATAAATAGCTTTATCGCGAGGGTTTAAAGCATCAGAATAACCATACATTCTCTCCATTTTTCTATGACGCGCCAGCCTCCTTGTAATCCAGAATGGAGACGGCACCTGTCCTGCAGCAAATCAGTCACGTGATTGAAAACCCTCTATTCATCCTATTAGCTCAACCAGTGGTCCCCCTTTTCTACAAGTCTGTCCTGACCTGGTTGCACCAGATTTTTGTGCTTGGCAGAAGCGTGGACAGTGGCGGGTTTATGGGGGGGGGGGGGGGGGGCGTTACCGTGGGCACGATCACTTAAAAAAAAAGATCTCCGGAGCAAAAGTATTTCTCCTCCACTCACACGGAAAAGGAGACGGACATCACCAGCATGTCCCTCCATTTCATTGGCTGAGAGCGCCTTAGTGAGCGCTTCTGATTGGCTCGCATAGATGCCAGACAGTCTGTTTCTCACCTCCGTCTTTGCAACTGTATATGTTTATTTTTCGCCACATAAAATTATATTCATAAATTGTTTTTGGGCCAAGTGCTGTATTTTTTCATTGACCCGCAAATTTAAACCAGAATAACAAAATAATAAATAAATGTCCCATTGCATCTGCCTGTGTGTCATGTTAATTCTGGGCAGAGTTTTTTTTGTTGTTGTTGTTGTTGTTGTTGTTTTGTCAAATATAAATCACTGCACTAAATACCAGTCTTAAGAAAACTAAAGCAAAAAACAAAAAACAAAACAAAACAAAAAAAAACACAAACAAAAATCAAAAATACAAAAATAAAAAGTTTGATATGGCTTGGTAGATCTCAATAGACTGTCAACTTTAAAAGTAGATCTTGGTTCAAAAAAGGTTGGACACCCCTGCTCTAATGGAGGGGTGGGGTGGAATTAGTGCACTGATGTGGTCTTGGTGGTGGTTTGTTTGCCTTTTTGCTATGATGCTTGCTGAATTGGTTTGCTTATATTACAATAATTCAGTCTTAACAAACACAAGATCTAATTTCACCATAAAATTGTACTCAAAATGGTCAGAGAAATTGTCAGGCTTTTTAAAATTATTATTTTACACACTTATAAATGGCATAAACTGGACTAATGTCAGAGGGATGCACTACTACTATGCCTACTACTACTGCTCCTACAACAACAACTACTACTACTACTACTGTTAATAATAATAATAATAATAATAATAATAATAATAATAATAATAATAATAATAACAATAATAGTAAATTATTATCAATAGATTGACCAGCAGATTCGCCCAAAAGGCGAATCTCTCAGTCTACTGGAAGATGAGTGTTGAGTGAGTGAGTGAGTGAGAATAGTAAATTATTTATGAGACATATTGTGAGGTAAATTATCTAGTTATGGGGAAATAAAATAATTCTTTAACGAGTGCAGACATAAATTTCTATTAATTTTTGGGTGGAAGAGAGAAATCTCAAAAATTAAAGTAGTAATGTGTGTAAAATTAACACATGCTTCAATAGAAGAATGACTCATGCTTGTAACAAAACTGTTCCAAGTTCAGTTATTATTTATGTCCATCAAAACACAAACTTTTGCCATTTGCTTCAACTCTATTTTGTGACAAAGCATAGTTTAACCAGTCATAACTAAAAGTGTGCCATCATCAAATTCAAGGCAGTAGCCAAGGAGCTAATTGTTCCTCCCTGAAAGACAGAGTAATAAAGCGTCTAATGACAGATATTTAGCATGTAAGGGTGTGTTTATTCAAATTTACAAATCATGGACGTTTAGTATAACAGTTATATTGTAGTCTGTGGTCTTTTGATGTCAATTTCAATGACAATTTCAGGGGCGCTTCTAAAATATAAAAAATAATAATAATAAAAAATGGATGTTTGTGTAAAATTTTATGGGGGTTTTGGGGGGGTGCTTGGAGGGGGTCTCATCTGGGGAGTAATTCAGTGTAGAACTGCTATGCTGTGTGGAGAACTTTCCCCTTTTTGCTGGGACACACGATGAGTTCCTCCAAGTTCCCCATCTCTCGACCCATCCTCCAGGCGATGCTGGATGTGGCATCCGTGTTGGACCTCAGCGTGTTGACTCTCTCATAGTTACCATTCACCCCGAGTCCCAGCTCTTGGCTGGAGTCATTACTGGTTTAGCTACCTCAAAAGGGAATATTGTCATCCTTACACAGTGGTGGCACCAGGAAATTTTTGTTGGGGGGGCTGAGGGGGAGCTGGGGTAAAAGTTGGAGGGGCTCCACAAAATGTCGTCGAAATGAACAATATATAGTAAATTGCTTTATAAATACCATGGTATACGAGGGCTGTCAATAAAGTAACGGTCCTTTTTATTTTTTTCAAAAACTATATGGATTTCATTCATATGTTTTTACGTCAGACATGCTTGAACCCTCGTGCGCATGCGTGAGTTTTTCCACGCCTGTCGGTGACGTCATTCGCCTGTGAGCACTCCTTGTGGGAGGAGTCGTCCAGCCCCTCGTCGGAATTCCTTTGTCTGAGAAGTTGCTGAGAGACTGGCGCGTTGTTTGATCAAAATTTTTTCTAAACCTGTGAGACACATCGAAGTGGACACGGTTCGAAAAATTAAGCTGGTTTTCAGTGAAAATTTTAACGGCTGATGAGAGATTTTGAGATGATACTGTCGCTTTAAGGACTTCCCACGGAGCGAGACGTCGCTCAGCGCTCTCAGCCGCCGTCGTCAGCCTGTTCAAGCTGAAAACCTCCACATTTCAGGCTCTATTGATCCAGGACGTCGTGAGAGAACAGAGAAGTTTCAGAAGAAGTCGGTTTCAGCATTTTATCCGGATATTCCACTGTTAAAGGAGATTTTTTTAATGAAAGACGTGCGGACGGGTCCGCGCGTCGGCTCGCGCGATGCTCCGCCACAGGAAAAACACCTCTGTTGAAAGCCTTAAGGACAAGTTGGAACATGTCCTGCTGTTAAACAATTTCTCATATACTCACTCCACTGAAAGCCATCAAAAGCCGCCTGGATTTTACAAATGGTTATCAACACGGAGGTGTTTTTCCTGTGCCGCCGCACCGCGTCGGCTGCGTCCCGACGCGCGGACCCGTCCGCACGTCTTTCATTAAAAAAATCTCCTTTAACAGTGGAATATCCGGATAAAATGCTGAAACCGATTTCTTCTGAAACTTCTCTGTTCTCTCACGACGTCCTGGATCAATAGAGCCTGAAATGTGGAGGTTTTCAGCTTGAACAGGCTGACGACGGCGGCTGAGAGCGCTGAGCGACGTCTCGCTCCGTGGGAAGTCCTTAAAGCAACAGAATCACCTCAAAATCTCTCATCAGCCGTTAAAAATTTCACTGAAAACCAGCTTAATTTTTCGAACCGTGTCCACTTCGATGTGTCTCACAGGTTTAGAAAAAATTTTGATCAAACAACGCGCCAGTCTCTCAGCAACTTCTCAGACAAAGGAATTCCGACGAGGGGCTGGACGACTCCTCCCACAAGGAGTGCTCACAGGCGAATGACGTCACCGACAGGCGTGGAAAAACTCACGCATGCGCACGAGGGTTCAAGCATGTCTGACGTAAAAACATATGAATGAAATCCATATAGTTTTTGAAAAAAATAAAAAGGACCGTTGCTTTATTGACAGACCTCGTATGTTTTAGTCACCCGTGCTCCTCTAAAATGTGGTATAAATGCACACACACATCACTTAGAATCACGTGCTTTGTGATCCACAAACACAAATTTCTGATTTGTAACTTGTGTGTGCATTTTTACAAAGAAATGTTTATTTGCAATACTGAAAATTCTGTTTGTGAAGGGTGATTCAGCATTGATGGATCACCGAACACACACATTCATCACTTTGCTCAGTTATGCAATATTGAGACATTCTCAGTGCAAAACTACAGTTGAAATCCACAAATATGTCAGTTGCTATTCACATTATTGGCAGAATTATTGGGGGGGCTGAGGGGGGCTTGGCTCATTATTGGGGGAGCTTAATCCCCCCCAAGCCTCCCCTTGGCGCCACCACTGTCCGTACAGTCATTGATAGTTTTTCCTAAATGGCTCCTTCAGCTTCAGAGTTCAGCAGGTTTATTGGTGATACTGTTACTTCTTATCTGGTTACCAGCCCCAGTTTAATGGTCAAACAGAATGAAGCTATCAAGAGTTGGAGTTGGACTTGCATTCTCTCATATCCCAGCAGCCCTCTATATGGGCTAACAGTTTGGTTTGGGATGAGTATACTCACAATTCCCTTTCTGTGTCATCTACTGACTTGTCTCCATTCTGTTGTATATTTGGTTGCTTGCCTTATCTTTTACTGCTCAGAAAAAAAGATGTTGTGGTTCCACTGGCTTCTGCATATCTGTTGTTGTCATCTCACCTGCAGGAGGGCCCGGATGGTCTTGACGCATTCATATTTGGTCCTGCCCAGGTTGCTGACGGTGACAATGGTTAAGCATTTCCTTGGCTGTGCATTTGTGACAGAGGTCAGCAGGAGTTGCTGTGGAATAGTCGTCATTAAAACTTACTCCCCAACAACTAAAAAGACTCTCTGGCCACAGGGCCAGAGTCTGAGTTTTTGGACTGCAGATTTTAGATTGAACACACCCCCATACCCAGGCTTGGGGAGTAACGGAATACATGTAACGGCATTACGTAATTAGGATACAAAAAAAGGTAACTGTATTCCGCTACAGTTACAGGAAAAAAAGACGTATTCAGATTACAGGTATATTTAGTAAAAATGGAGATTAGTTCGCAGGATTACAATTTTAAGGCATTTTATGATATTATCTGTATATAATATTTTTTTTTTCTTTGAAACGAAAACATCCCTTCATGGACAGCGACATGACGTCTCCTAACCGGGCAAAATATTGATGAAGTTCCCGGATGTTAATACATTTTCAATGGAGACTGAACACACTCAGAAAAATGCTCGCAAAATACGTGTTAAAATGCCATTTTGACCTGGATATCGAGCCAGTAAAATTAAATGACATTAAATTATGTCAAGAAAGTATTAAACTTACTCTGACACACACACATTCCCAAATATTAGTGTTGAAAGTTACACGGATCTGCGCTGTTCAAGCTTCTGAGCTGAGGCGTCCTGCTGCTGCTGCTGTTCAATGCAGCTCCTAAAACCATTACAATACATATATATAAATATATATATATATATATATATATATATATATATATATACATATATATATATATATACATATATATATATATATATATATATATATATATATACATATATATATATATATACACATATATATATATATACACATATATATATATATATATACATATATATATATACATATATATATATATATATATATATACATATATATATATACATATATATATATATACATATATATATATATACATATATATATATATATACATATATATATACACATATATATATATATATATATATATATATACATATATATATATATATATATATATATATATACATATATATATATATATATATATATATACATATATATACATATATATATATATATATATATACATATATATATATATATATATATATACATATATATATATATATATATATATATATATATACATATATATACATATATATATATATACATATATATATATATATACATATATATATATATATATATATATATATATATATATATATATATATATATATATATATATATATATAGTATTTTTACACAATTATCCTTTATTATTCATGAAGTCAGTGGTGTGGGTACACGTCTATGTGTGGGTGTGACTGTGAGCGGCACAGCACGGGTCATTATAATGTCATTATTTGAAGGTGCAAATTTAAAAAAATCCCCAGTCTTGTCGAACAATTTTAATCACTAACGACAAGTATTTTAACTAGACATTGCTCTAGCAGTGGAAAATATCAACTAGACATAAGTGAAGAGTTAATGGTCCGTGTCATCGGGTGACACAGGTACGGCAGGAGACATACAGCTGTCTATCATCCAAATATCACGGACAAAGTGACAAGAAGAACCAAAACCACTTACTTATGGAAAGAAATATTGTCTCCCTTGTTCCTCCATTTGTGGCTTTGCCAACATGCGCAGTTTCCGGCATATTCCACCTGTATCTTGAACTTCTATGTTCGCAAATCACTAACTTGCCCGGAATTAAAATGGCGACCACGCCTCCTTACTGACACTATTTACGTAATGGTTTTCATTATGCTTTTGTTCTTATTTTGAAAGTTCAGTAAGTGGACTGATATGTTAAACATGGTGCGAATGCCATGTGAAAGACTAAAATAAGATAATTTTATGTTTACTGAACAAGAAGTAGACTTTTTTTTTGTTTTGTATATTGTTCTGCAAGCCACCTTTAATTAGAAATTCATCCGCACACGCCTGAGTTTTCATTATTCTTCATTTGTTTGGCATTTTTTTGTTGAAAATTTAGCAGGTGAACACTGGGTGTGTTTAAAACAATATTGTGGCGCTCTTAATTCATAATGTGAAGTAAAACAGAGCATGCCATGTAAAAGAAACAGTTTTATTTTTGCTTAATAAACTGTACTATGTGGTCAAGACTATTTTTATGTATTTAGTTTATTTTGTCTGTATTAGCACATTTGATATTGGAGTAATCCAGAAGTAATTGAAAGTAATCAAATTACATTACTTTAATATTATGGTACTTGGATTACGTTACTGACTACATTTTTCAACAGATAACTAGTAACTGTATCTGAATACATTTTTAAAGTAACCCTCCCAACCCTGCCCATACCATCACAGATGTTGGCTTTTGAACTTTGCGCTGGTAACAATCTGGATGGTCTTTTTTCCTCTTTTGTCTGGAGGACATGACGTCTATGATTTCCAAAAACAATTTTAAATGTAGACTCATCAGACCACAGCACACTTTTCCACTTTGCGTCTGTCCATTTCTAATGAGCTCAGGCCCAGAGAAGGCGGCGGCGTTTCTGGATGTTGTTGATGTATGGCTTTCGCTTTGCATGGCAAAGTTTTAACTTGCACTTGTAGATGTAGCGACAAACTATGTTACATGACAATGGTTTTCTGAAGTGTTCCTGAGCCCATGCGGTAAGATCCTTTACACAATGATGTTGGTTTTTAATGCAGTGCTGCCTGGCCTGAGGGATCGAAGGTCACAGGCATTTAATGTTGGTTTTCAGCCTTACCACTTACGTGAAGAAAGTTCTCCAGATTTTCTGAATCTTATGATTATATTATAGACTGTAGATGATGGAATCCCTAAATTCCTTGCAATTGAACATTGAGAAACATTGGTCTTAAACAGTTGGACTATTTTTTCACGCAGTTCACAAAGTGATCCTTGCCCCATCTTTGCTTGTGAATGGCTGAGCCTTTTGGGGATGCTCCTTTTACACCAAATTATGACACTCACAATTCGTGTCCTCAGTTTCCAAATGCTTATTGAGTGTTGTTAGAAGGAAAGGTGATGTAACACAGTGGTAAACATACCACTGTCCCAGGTTTTTTGAAATGTGTTGCAGGCATCCATTTCAAAATGAGCAAGTATTTGCACAAAAACAATAAAGTTTATCAGTTTGAACATTAAATATCCTGTCTTTGTGGTGTATTCAATTGAATATAGGTTGAAGAGGATTTGCAAATCATTGTATTGTGTTTTTAGTTACATTTCACACAATGTCCCAACTTCATTAGAATTGGGGTTGTACAACAGAAGCATCTGTCAGGACTGAGTCATCACCCACCATATCTGCATCAGGATGAGGTGTGGTTTTGGTTCTTCCGTAAGACCATTCAGGTTGAGCCACCTATTCACAGATTCCTCAAGCAAGCACCTTGTCTACTTTCAGGGCAACCACACTTTGTCATCTCCCTATCCAGTCTGTACTTTCCATCACATCATGCACTACAACTCATTCAGATGATATTCAGAATGCCCTCAGGTATGAAACACCTCCTATAGACATTGGTGACTCCAGTACAATTCCCAGTAATTTTCGGGATCTGGTCACGGAAGAACGCCTACATTCCAGTCCAATGGCCAGTTGTGTTCATGTCTGTAACTCAGATTGTGTGCGAGCAGATGAGAAACTATTGTTGAAGTCTGGCCAGATTTGGGTGCAATAAGTTTGTGTATATGTGTGTGTGTCTGCATGCTCCCAGATTTGGGACCAGAAGATCCTTGTTTCAAGTCCCTGTCAGACCAAAATAAATTGGTAAGAGTGCTTCAGCAAGGTCTTTAATCTCTGAGTTGTTCCTGGTTTGCAGTTGGGACAACATGCATAATGACACACTCACAGTTGGAATGTGTACATGAATGTTAGACATCACTGCAAAGCAGTTTGTCTACTTCAAAGGGAAATGCGGTCCATTTAAATCCAGAAGAATAGATTAAAATTAAAACAAGTGCAAATATTCCATACAAATTAGCAGATATAGAAAAAAATAGACAATAAGATCACTGAGGAAAATTTTGCATCTGTATTGTGATGGTTAAAAATATATATATCAATCGCCATTCCATTTTATTGTGAAATTGCCAACCGGATGTTGTTTGGCACTTATTTTAAAGATTACGCAGTCTTGGTCGCTCCATGTAGTCATGTCGAGCCGAAAAAAGTTGAACCAAGAAAGCGACGAAAAGGATAAATATACCGTGTTATTGCCGACTTATAACGAGAGAGAAAATCTGCCTTTAATCATCTGGCTGTTGGTGAAATACTTTAACGACAGGTAAGGGGTGAAGTTGTTGCTGCTAGCGTTAGCTAAGCTAATGGAGTTGCTGTGATGAGTTGTCATTAAAGGCGCGGCGACAGTTTATCCGAAGATTTTCCTTCAGCAGATATAAGTGCGAACAGGCCGCAGAGGAATAACGCTTTTTGTATGGAGAACTTAAAAAACAGAAGACAAGAAAAATATATGAATTAAGACAAATAAATGAATGCAAGAAATGCACATGACAATTAAGGCGCTTTTCCACTTCAGTACCTGCTCGGGAGCGGTTCCAAGCGAGCCGAGCCGATACTGAAATGTGACGTCAACAGGCTGCCGGTCACTGGATGAGCCATAAGTGCGCCGTCCGAGAGGAAAATCAAAACCCGCCATTTTAAAACAGTCACAGCGGCGTTACAGCGACCGTCGTTTTCTTTCGTTTCACGGCGAGTTATTTTTTTTTACTCGCACAAAACCACACCGTGGTCTGTGGATGAGCTGCGGACGTTTGTTTGGTGGCGGAGGAGAAAATACAGAGTGGATGAAGCGATCTGAATTGAGGCCGCACTCGGCTCACCGGACATTACAGCAACTCAGAGAACAGCTGAAAAAGCTTAAAAGTGATTAAAGGACCACAATGACCGGAGTATGTCGGACCGTAAAAGGGCTGGAAACGGTACGACCGCAGGAACGCTGTTTACGGACAACACCGGCGAGCAACGGGAGGCAGGATGACCGCGACTCGGCTTGGAAGCGACGGATGGTAAGTGTTTTTGTGACTGTAGTCTGCTTGAAAGCACCGTTTAACGTTCCTTTTCCCATTGGTGGGAAGCACACTTTAACAACCGAAGATTGTGAGTCTAAACTTGTGTTAAAGTAACATAGTTGTTTCATGTACGCGGACACAGTGAGCTAGCTGACTGCTAACTAGCGAGCTAGCTAACTCCGTGCTCCGCTTTAAAGTATTAACTTCTGACAGAAAAACACCTCAAGTCAGCAAGACAACAAACGTGTACATTTGACTCATTTAGTGCCATTACTGTGATGTTTTTTTTTTTTTGACATGTCGCCATTTTGTGTTTTTTGTTGAAGAATCCAGTTCCATAAGCGAGAAGGGTTCGAACACCAGCTTCAACATCTGTATCAACGTCCAGCACCACACAGCAACGTGTCATCACAGGTAATAACGTGTCTCACATCACCTTAACTTTCCCAAATATGATATATATATATACAGGGTGACCCCCCCCCCCCCTCACCAAAAAAAAAAAAACAATCAAATCCAGAACCCATAAATATTGTCATAAATCCCACAAATTTGCTGGACCTTCCCAAAGTTTCTTGATCGCTTTGCATAAAAGTCATCTTCTTTCAAAATGATGCTCCAAATGATCTGATTTGTTGGAGGATAAGTTTGAAAGAACATATTTTTTATGCAAAGTGACCAAGATAACTGCAACTCTGGGGAATGATCATACAGAGATTGAAGGTTTTTGTTTTTTGTTTTTTTTTAAACTTCCTTTCCCATTTCTACCTTCATTATTGTCCAGGAAAGAGATAAAGGAAGCCTGTTCCAGCAGGAGAATCTGACCATCTTGAGTGACGTTGAGGCTGAAGCTGAACTGGTTTCAGTGTGATGGACACATCCAACTGATCCTTGAGGAAGCAACGGTGGTGGAAGCTGCATTTAATCAGGCATATCTTGGCATGCTGGGTGACCTTGGGCATGCGATGCATGACCGCATGTGACCTGCGCCCCCAACCCAGACTACAGACACATGAAACTTTTGTATAGTTTGTGTTGCTTTTTTTGTATTTGCTCTTTTTGTTGCAGTAAACAATTTGACTCATGTGACTGTATCATAATTTGTCATTTCATTCTGAGTCAACAGTAAAAAAACATTTTGGTTCATTTCTAAGAATTTTTAATTTGGGTTTTAGCCTCTCCAGAAGACACCGCACACTACACCTGGCTGAATCTTTACACAGATGCTGGAATAATCATGTCTAAATTGGGTTTTTTGCCAAATGGTATTTAACATAAACAAAAAGGTTTACTCACTTCAGTGAAGGCACCATTACATCAAGGAATTTTGAACAACCAGTTTTACTGTCTGTTACATTTACATTTATGACCCCATTAAATGTAAAACTTATTTTACTACTGGATTATGCTTAAACAGCTTCTCAAACTGTTAACCTTTAAATCAGTAAACCTTGGTAACTTTTACAAATCAAACTGATGTTACACAAAAGTGGAGACATTTTAGCAAAAATACAATAATTTATTCAAACTTCACAGTGAAACATAACTGGTGTATAACATGATGACAAAGGTGTCCCATTCTGTGGCATGAACCTCTGCAGCGGTGACTGAGAAAGCTATCTGAAACACACACATACAGCATACATATTTTAATTAGTGCTGTCAGGTTATTAAAAAATGTGATTACAAGGTTTGTGATTAGTTAATCTAAATGAATCATTTAATTGCAGGTATATTAAAAACTCAGATCTCTGTGTGTGGGGGGGGCATTTAATAATCAGGTAAATGATCAGGGTTATTGTTACATATCAAGGAGGTATTAAACAAGCTGTAAATTGGTCTTAAATTGGGAGAACTAAGAGTAATTTGGATGGGTTAAATGCAGACAAATTTCATTATTTGTGTACAATGACAAAAGGATATAAAGAATGTCTATAAAAACAATTGGAGTTTGGAGGCTGATTCTTTGCACAATATGACTCCTTTAATAATTATCTTATTAGATTTCATATTTTAAATTTGTCCATTGAACATTAAAATCTGGATGAAAAACGAGCGTTTTTAATGTTTTAAGCCTGTTCGAGTTCAGTGACGACGTTAATTAACGGTCATTAAAACCGTATCAACATTTTGTGCGTGAACGTCAGTAAATGCACAAACTCCCACATTTGAGATTTAACAATGTTATCAAAGCAAGTTAGTTTGGTAAAAAAAAGTATTGACATTAACACATTTATTGCTCAGAAACGCGTCTATTTAAAATGCTAAAATGAGTAAAACATTAATTGTTCGATTTTTGTGTGAGGTTTTCCACGTGTCACCAGTTTAAATACAGGACAGATGCCCATTGAATGATTAATTGCCATTATTCAGGCTTAATTAGAGAATCTTTGGCTGTACCTGTAGAACCAGTGTCATGCATTTAAGAGCTGGTGGAAAAAAAAAATTAAGCCATGGCTGCTATAGCACAATTTTTTGATTTGATCATTTGGTCGTCCTCCTGAATGCAAATTTTGAGAAGAGCAGGATCTGCCAATAAGTCTGTGAGTTTGTCAGAACTGGCACATGGCAGAATAGCAGCTCAGTCATTACAATTCTGTGGACTCACTCAGGATGTCAGATCTGTGTGTGGCATAACTGCTTAAAGGGAAACTGACATTTTTTAACTTCAGCTCTGTATTTAAATGTTTTGCCATCTCTTCAGTCAGAGCAAATGCAAATGTAACCAATGCAACATTGATTTGGAACACAAACAGTGTCATTGTGCGGGGCAACTAAAACTGCTTCTTATTGCTGTTGAACAGGTTAAAAATGTCCTTTGATTTGTCTGGTAGCATGGAGAGGATCTGTACAGAGGTAAATGTGCATGTTGACCTCACTAAAAGTAAAGAAACTATTTTAAGTTGACCAGTTATACAGTTAGTCACTTACCTTAGCCTCCAGTCTGTTCCGTGGCGCTTACAGAATCAGATATCAGAATCAGACAAATCTTTATTGTCACTGCACATATGCAATGAAATTTAAAAGCAACTCCACGTTGGCAGAACTAACACTCATTTAAGAGGAACAAATTAAGACTTTAAAATATTGCACACACATAATACAACCCCTGGCAATAATTATTGAATCACCGGCCTCGGAGGATGTTCATTTAGTTTAATTTTGTAGAAAAAAAGCAGATCACAGACATGACACAAAACTAAAGTCATTTCAAATGGCAACTTTCTGGCTTTAAGTAACACTATAAGAAATCAGGAAAAAAAAAAATTGTGGCAGTCAGTAACGGTTACTTTTTTAGACCAAGCAGAGGGAAAAAAATATGGACTCACTCAATTCTGAGGAATAAATTATGGAATCACCCTGTAAATTTTCATCCCCAAAACTAACACCTGCATCAAATCAGATCTGCTCATTAGTCTGCATCTAAAAAGGAGTGATCACACCTTGGAGAGCTGTTGCACCAAGTGGACTGACATGAATCACGGCTCCAACACGAGAGATGTCAATTGAAACAAAGGAGAGGATTATCAAACTCTTAAAAGAGGGTAAATCATCACGCAATGTTGCAAAAGATGTTGGTTGTTCACAGTCAGCTGTGTCTAAACTCTGGACCAAATACAAACAACATGGGAAGGTTGTTAAAGGCAAACATACTGGTAGACCAAAGAAGACATCAAAGCGTCAAGACAGAAAACTTAAAGCAATATGTCTCAAAAATCGAAAATGCACAACAAAACAAATGAGGAACGAATGGGAGGAAACTGGAGGCAACGTCTGTGACCGAACTGTAAGAAACCGCCTAAAGGAAATGGAATTTACATACAGAAAAGCTAAACGAAAGCCATCATTAACACCTAAACAGAAAAAAACAAGGTTACAATGGGCTAAGGAAAAACAGTCGTGGACTGTGGATGACTGGATGAAAGTCATATTCAGTGATGAATCTCGAATCTGCATTGGGAGAGGTGATGATGCTGGAACTTTTGTTTGGTGCCGTTCCAATGAGATTTATAAAGATGACTGCCTGAAGAGAACATGTAAATTTCCACAGTCATTGATGATATGGGGCTGCATGTCAGGTAAAGGCACTGGGGAGATGGCTGTCATTACATCATCAATAAATGCACAAGTTTACGTTGATATTTTGGACACTTTTCTTATCACAGACTGCAAGCTGTTATAAAAGCCAGAGGTGGTGCAACAAAATACTAGTGATGTGTTGGAGCGTTCTTTTGTTTTTCATGATTCCATAATTTTTTCCTCAGAATTGAGTGATTCTGCTTTTTTTCTACAAGATTAAACAACTGAATGAACATCCTCCGAGGCCGGTGATTCCATAATTTTTGCCAGGGGTTGTAGACATGGACGACAATGAATTCAGGGCTCTTGTTGCCCAATGGAAAAAAGTGTTCATCAATCTGGTTGTGTGCCCCTTTAAAGGCATTTAGCGCCTCCCAGAGGGCATAAGGGTAAACAATGAATGAGCCGGATGAAATGGATCCTGTATTATCCCAAGGATCTTGTGTAAATATCTATGAGAGGCGGGAGATCACACTTAAAGGAGACCTGCATTGGAAAAAAATGCAGTCAGATTTTTTGAACAAAAAATTACTTACATTTACACATAAGATCCTTCTGAATGTAGTAAAGTAAATCTGCAAGCCCAGATCTGTCATTCAACGGAGAAATCTTCATTTGAAAATGACAAATTTACAGCTAACATTTAGCCCTCCGCAAATTGTCCCTCTCATCATGGACGCTACCAAGACGTCATGGACAAGACCCTCTCCCAGCATGCATTGCGCCAATTGTAATTTGTGGATTTACGTCAGTTTGCATCTGCATCTTTTTCTTGTCTTATACGGAAGGATCTACTTTTTTTAAAACTTCATATTGTCTTGCGGCACGTTTGGTGAGTACACATTTCTTTTATTTGTGCTTGAAAATTATTTTGGGGGACTTTTTCATACGCCCGCAGACTTAATAAGCGCAGCGGAGGCAGAGAGCGGGAGAGGAAGAATGGCGCCCGCTGTCGATGTCGTTGCTGATCTGAGCACACAGATCTGTATCTCACATTCATTGCAGCTTACTTTTGGATGTTGAAACCAGGATGTGTATAAGTAACATTACTAACAGATAAAATCAATTTCAATGCGGGATCGGACTGAAGGCGGGAGCGCGTCGTCTTGTCCCTGACGTCATGGAAATGATACGGCTGTACAAACTGTTTTCACAGAGGGCTAAATTTTAGCTGCGAATTTGTCATTTTTAAATGAAGATTTCTCTGCTGAATTACAAATTTGGGCTTACAGATTTACTTTACTGCATTCACAAGGGTCTTATAAATACATATCAGCTATTTCTTTCTGAAATCTGACCACATTTATTTCAGTGCAGGTCTACTTTAATGTTTTGCGCAGACTTAACTACTCTGTCCAGCGCCTTCTTGTCTGACACAGTGCAGCTGCTAAACCACACCAGCATGTCATGAGTCAAAATGCTCTCAATGGAGCATTTGTAAAAGGACAGAAGCAATGTTTGAGGCAGATTGGATCTCCTCGGGGTCCTTAAAAAGTACAGTCGCTGCTGTGTGTTTTATGACTAGGGACGTGATGTTCAATGTCCATGTCAGGTCCTGTGAAATTAAAGTGTCCAAGAATTTAAAGTGACTCACTCTCTCCACCATATCCCCCACTATGTATTTTTTTATAATGCAGATTTTAGATTGAACAGTTGCTTGCAGTACCAACAATTAGTGATGGCAATTTCGAAGCCTCATGAACCAATGAGCCACTGCAACACAACTGGCTGAAAATCGACACACTGCTTCGACGCTTTTGATACAGTTTGAAGAGTGACATCTGCTGGATTGCTTTGAGAATTACCTTGAGCGAGTGCCCTGACAAATGTTTGCATTAATTCATGACTGATGTGGTTTGTTCTTGAAAAAAAAAAAAAAAATAATAATAATAAAAATGCCAAATGTATTATTGTGTCTTTTTAATGTAATAAATAGTCCATACAGATGCACACATAATGGTTATGACAGCCTTTATTGTAGACTATATGTAGATTTGTGTTATCATTCCTCAAACTATATTTGGATAAAATGTGACGGGAAAAGTGAGAAAGGCATGTGCTTCTGCAACTGGTGCTTATGTTGCTGTAATTTGTAAATTAGAATAGAGGGGATAGGAGACGGTGATTGTGCAACTTTCAACAATTTTTATTCAAAAAAAAGAATAATGTCAACGGTGCTGGGCTTTAATCGGCTCCTCTTCTGCCTCACCACCTCTCCAGCTTTGGAGAAGACCCGCTCGCAGGGCACTGATGTTGCCGACATCGACAAATATTTTTTTGCCATTCTCTGTAAATTGGGATAGACTGCGACTCGTGTCGCCCAGTATTTGAGCCAGTCTTCTCCTCTGGAGGTAGGGATATGTTGGGTCAAACCTTTGTAGTAAAGCCCTGAAGGCTTTGCTCTCCACTATTTTGAACGGTTGTGCATCTTCCACAACATACTCCACCAGTGCCTCATCCAAATCAGCTTGTCTGCCTTTAATGGAAACACAGTATGACATGCTTAGCTATTTTTGTTTGAGTATGTTTTAATCTTAGATAAAGGATAAAATACAGGTTACATGGCCTGATTCCTGCTCCAGGAGCAGCAGGAGCAGCAACAGAAGCAGCAGCCATTGATGTCTCGGGATGTTTGGACCTCAGGTGTCACAGCATTGAAGGCGTATTGTTACTGTACCTCAACTCTTGAGCATAAATCAAGCACTTGTCCTTTATGGGGCTTATTAGATCAAAGTGCTCCCAAGCAATTGATCGTGCTCTTTTTGGAAGTGGCTCCTCCATGTCCCTTCCTCACCACTACTCACTCACTCTCTCTCTCTCTCTCTCTCACACACACACACACTCACCTTTCTCACACCTTTCACTTCAACAATATCACAGCTCTTCAGTCACTCAGCTCAGTCTCTGATCTACCTATAATATATAGTCTAACCTATAACCTGTGTTGATGTACTGTGTGAATAAATGTTGTATATGAATGGATGCCTGTTGTGTATGGTGTGTGTCTGTCTATGTTAGATCCTGTGTGTATGTAGCTAACTATACTAAATGAACTCTAAACTAGACCTAAATATAAACTAATGCTTTCCTTGGCTCCGATTCACGCAGTAATTGGCAATAACAGTGTCGCTAGCAATCTCCTCTCAAAAACCCACGGTTTGAGCTGCGATTCAGATCTCATTTAAATACTTGGCAGGTCGTATTGAAAGGCCCAGATTATTCGAATTTTCTGCGAAGCTCGACACGTGGTGTGACGTAACGAGGCCTCGCTCGCAGTGGTTACGTGATGGGGACGTGCTCGAAACGCTGCTCACTGACACTTCCGGTTCAAAAAGCTCGATGCTGTGTTGAGCAGACTGACTCGAGCTTAACTTCACTACCAACAATCCTCCTACAGAAGATATATGTCAGAAGAAGCGTTTGCTTAATTCTTAAGATGTTTTTTTTCCCCCTGCTCTTAAATACAAGAAGGCACTCGTGCTACAGGTAGGCTCTTAAATACAAAGGTTCCCCAATTAAATAATTATGACAATTAATCATGCACACACACATAAACACACTCATCTTCAACTGCTTAGTCCATTCAAGGGTCAATCAATCAATCAATCAACTTTTTTCTTATATAGCGCCAAATCACAACAAACAGTTGCCCCAAGGCGCTCCACATTGTAAGGCAAGGCCATACAACAACCATGAAAAACCCCAACGGTCAAAACGACCCCCTATGAGCAAGCACTTGGCCACAGTGGAAAGGAAAAACTCCCTTTTAACAGGAAGAAACCTCCAGCAGAACCAGGCTCAGGGAGGGGCAGTCTTCTGCTGAGACTGGTTGGGGCTGAGGGAAAAAACCAGGAAAAAGACATGCCGTGAAGGGGGGCAGAGATCGATCACTAATGATTAAATGCAGAGTGATGCATACGGAGCAAAAAGAGAAAGAAACAGTGCATCATGGGAACCCCCCCACAATCTACGTCTAAAGCAGCATAACCAAGGGATGGTCCAGGGTCACCCGATCCAGCCCTAACTATAAGCCTTAGCGAAAAGGAAAGTTTTAAGCCTAATCTTAAAAGTAGAGAGGGTATCTGTCTCCCTGATCTGAATTGGGAGCTGGTTCCACAGGAGAGGAGCCTGAAAGCTGAAGGCTCTGCCTCCCATTCTACTCCTACAAACCCTAGGAACCACAAGTAAGCCCGCAGTCTGAGAGCGAAGCGCTCTAATGGGGTAACATGGCACCACGAGGTCCCCAAGATAAGATGGGACCTGATTATTCAAAACCTTATAAGTAAGAAGAAGAATTTTAAATTCTATTCTAGAATTAACAGGAAGCCAATGAAGAGAGGCCAACACGGGTGAGATATGCTCTCTCCTGCTAGTCCCCGTCAGTACTCTAGCTGCAGCATTCTGAACCAACTGAAGGCTTTTTAGGGAACTTTTAGGACAACCTGATAATAATGAATTACAATAGTCCAGCCTAGAGGAAATAAATGCATGAATTAGTTTTTCAGCATCACTCTGAGACAAGACCTTTCTGATTTTAGAGATATTGCGTAAATGCAAAAAGGCAGTCCTACATATTTGTTTAATATGCGCTTTGAATGACATATCCTGATCAAAAATGACTCCAAGATTTCTCACAGTATTACTAGAGATCAGGGAAATGCCATCCAGAGTAACGATCTGGTTAGACACCATGCTTCTAAGATTTGTGGGGCCAAGTACAATAACTTCAGTTTTATCTGAGTTTAAAAGCAGGAAATTAGAGGTCATCCATGTCTTTATGTCTGTAAGACAATCCTGCAGTTTAGCTAATTGGTGTGTATCCTCTGGCTTCATGGATAGATAAAGCTGGGTATCATCTGCGTAACAATGAAAATTTAAGCAATACCGTCTAATAATACTGCCTAAGGGAAGCATGTATAAAGTGAATAAAATTGGTCCGAGCACAGAACCTTGTGGAACTCCATAATTAACTTTAGTCTGTGAAGAAGATTCCCCATTTACATGAACAAACTCATCTATTAGACAAATATGATTCAAACCACCGCAGCGCAGTGCCTTTAATACCTATGACATGCTCTAATCTCTGTAATAAAATTTTATGGTCAACAGTATCAAAAGCAGCACTGAGGTCCAACAGAACAAGCACAGAGATAAGTCCACTGTCCAAAGCCATAAGAAGATCATTTGTAACCTTCACTAATGCTGTTTCTGCACTATGATGAATTCTAAAACCTGACTGAAACTCTTCAAATAGACCATTCCTCTGCAGGTGATCAGTTAGCTGTTTTACAACTACCCTCTCAAGAATCTTTGAGAGAAAAGGAAGGTTGGAGATTGGCCTATAATTAGCTAAGATAGCTGGGTCAAGTGATGGCTTTTTAAGTAATGGTTTAATTACTGCCACCTTAAAGGCCTGTGGTACATAACCAACTAACAAAGATAGATTGATCATATTTAAGATTGAAGCATTAAATAATGGTAGGACTTCCTTGAGCAGCCTGGCAGGAATGGGGTCTAATAAACATGTTGATGGTTTGGATGAAGTAACTAATGAAAATAACTCAGACAGAACAATCGGAGAGAAAGAGTCTAACCAAATACCGGCATCACTGAAAGCAGCCAAAGATAACGATACATCTTTGGGATGGTTATGAGTAATTTTTTCTCTAATAGTCAAAATTTTGTTAGCAAAGAAAGTCATGAAGTCATTACTAGTTAAAGTTAATGGAATACTCAGCTCAATAGAGCTCTGACTCTTTGTCAGCCTGGCTACAGTGCTGAAAAGAAACCTGGGGTTATTCTTATTTTCTTCAATTAGTGATGAGTAGAAAGATGTCCTAGCTTTACGGAGGGCTTTTTTATAGAGCAACAAACTCTTTTTCCAGGCTAAGTGAAGATCTTCTAAATTAGTGAGACGCCATTTCCTCTCCAACTTACGGGTTATCTGCTTTAAGCTACGAGTTTGTGAGTTATACCACGGAGTCAGACACTTCTGATTTAAAGCTCTCTTTTTCAGAGGAGCTACAGCATCCAAAGTTGTCTTCAAAGAGGATGTAAAACTATTGACGAGATACTCTAACTCCCTTACAGAGTTTAGGTAGCTACTCTGCTCTGTGTTGGTATATGACATTAGAGAACATAAAGAAGGAATCATATCCTTAAACCTAGTTACAGCGCTTTCTGACAGACTTCTAGTGTAATGAAACTTATTCCCCACTGCAGGGTAGTCCATCAGGGTAAATGTAAATGTTATTAAAATGTTGTCGTGGGCAATTAATCATGCAGAAGCTTTTAAATCTATTAGAATGTTTTATGCTGTTAAAGATGTATTCATCTCAGTGTATGTAAACTGCTGACCCACTGAAAATCTGACAGATAGTCCATGAGCCAGTCATCAATTTTGACCTAATCGGTACCACTGAAGGTGACTAAACAACACTTAGAATTCAGCCTCAGTGTACGATGGCCTACACAAAAATGTATGATAGCCATCCCTGGGTGGTAGCTGTAGCCAGGTTGGGGTCAATGAAGAATTACATAGAGGTCAAAATTTTAAATTTCTCCAATCACATTGAAAACTACACTCAACAAAAATATAAATATAATAAATATAATTATATTAATAATTAATAAATAAAATATAAACACAACACTTTTATTGTGGGCAGTCTAAGGCACACCTGTGCACTAATCATGGTGTCTAATCAGCATCTTGATATGGCACACCTGTGAGGTGGGATGGGTTATCTCAGCAAACGAGAAGTGCTCACTATCACAGATTTAGACTGGTTTGTGAAAAATATTTGAGGGAAATGGTGATATTGTGTATGTGGAAAAAGTTTTAGATCTTTGAGTTCATCTCATACAAATGGGAGCAAAACCAAAAGTGTTGCGTTTATATTTTGTTGAGTGTATATCATATTATTTGTTTGATCATAACAATTCCAAAAAAGTATAATTTGTACTATCTATGATGGAATGTTCTGGGGTTATGGGGAAAAACAGCAAAAATGGTGACAAAGGTCTATTTCAGTTTGTACAGGGGTCAAAAGTTAAAGTTGCTAAAATTCAGTAAAAAAATGATGCAACTTATTGTTTGGGTTAATAGGGTTCTAATAAGGAATAGTTTGCACCATCTATGCTTAGTTATCATGTTACAGGGTAACATATGTTACATGTCATAGAATCCAATAGATGTTGAACTTGTTTGACCTTTACCTTGGAGACCAAACATTCAACACAGTCAAAACTATTCCATTTATTAATCCTTTTATTTCAACAAATAATTTGCATCATTTTGTACTGAAATTGGAGCAACTTTAACTTTTGACCCCTTTACAAACTGAAACTGACCTTTGCCACAATTTTTGCTGTTTTTACCCCATAACTCCAAAACATTCCATCACAGATAGTCCAAACTATACCTTTTTCGAATCATTATGACCAGACAATTAATGTGATATAGTTTAGTACAACTGTATTTATATCTGTTATTATAAAATTTTGCCATTAACACAATCAGATTTGTAAGGTAATTATGTTTCTTTGTTTTAAGATCCCAAACAACACATTTTCATTTATCTGAAATGTCATTCCAGAGTTTAGAAACAGCGATCATAAATTTTTTGGGTTGTTAACTAGGAAGCTAAATGCTCATATGCAGCAGTGATAGAAGCATGGAAAAAAGAAAAGTTCTGTTTAACCTGTGTTTTCTTTGTTGTTAATACAGTGGCTATGACTATGAGATAATTGTCATTGATGACGGAAGCCCAGATGGGACACAGGAGGTGGCAGAACAGCTGCAGAAAATATATGGAGAAGATGTAATAGTAAGTCCATGTGTAAATTACATATCAACATGTCTCTTCCCACAGGGGGAATAATTTAATAAAAAGTGCTTTGAGTAATCTCAAAGCTTGTTATCTTTCAGCTGCTCCCGTTATGGGTCACTGCTACATATCATTTGTTTCCTGTCTCACCCTGGCCTCTGTATCTTCCTCTTTCACACCAACCACCTGTATATCCTCCCTCACCACATCCATAAACCTCTTCTTTGGCCTTCCTCACTAATTACCTCCGCCAAGGAGGTTATGTTTTCGGTCGCATTTGTTTGTTTGTCTGTTTCTCAGCGGGATAACTTGATGAAATTTTGTGGAGTGGTTGGAAATGACAAGAGGAACAAGTGATTAAATTTTAGTGGTGATGCGTATCACGATCCGGATCCCGATGCTAACGCGTTAGCATGTCTATGGCATTTTCAATGTTAAAAGTTAGCATTAAGCAGTTGCAGCTGTCATCACGTTCGGGTGCATTTGTTTTCAAATTGTAATATTTCTTAAATTTATTTTTGTTTATATATTAATAATCTAATGATTATTATATACAATTTTAGAGAAAGAGACAAAAAGAAATAGGTCACTCTGCCAAGGAGGGAATCTCTTTAGGGTCAGTGACCCTGTGGCCTTGTTTAGAGAAGTGTTTCATAAATGTTAAAAAATTCATATATTTGCAGTTTAGTTGAATAATAAATTGAATTTTGTCTCATTTATTTTTGTCTATAAGCACATGCAATATCAATATCAGTGCTGAGATGACAGTAGCTTCTGGGAAAGGTGCAAGTTGCAATAAACTGTGATGCCAAGCGCTAAGGATACATGCTATCCAGTCACAGCAGATGAAACTTTTTTACTACTGAGCAAACATCATTGTTAGACTTTTTTAGGTTCAATGATTCCACGGCGTGTAGATGTTATGACGTCAGTGACCCCATGGCCTTGGCGGAGGTTTGCACTCTCTGAGTGCTTCTAGTTCTAAATTTTATCACCTGTTGTTAAAACCACCTGTGTAAGTGTGGCTTCAGACTGACTCCATGTTTGGAATATTACTTTAGCAAAAACAAAAGGTTGTACATTATATCTGTAGCTTCTTTCTGTCTTTATGTTCACCTCATCGTGATGTGTGCGCAGTAGCTTTTTGTATTTGTGTCACAATAATTAAGCAGGAACATGTGGTGTGTTCATAGTGAAACTTTGTGCCACTGCTGATTTGCTGACACTCTAAACTGCAGAAAGCATGGCACACGTCTGTTCTCTTCTGTACGAATATTTTCCTTTGTATTACACTTTAGCTTCAGCAGGACAAACTGCGCACACGTGTGCTCCAACACAATGGGCTGTCCAGCGCCCATTAAAATGAAAATAGTGAAGATGATTTTAAGTTATCAGCCATGATACTCTACAAATAATCCACTTGGATTCTTTCTTAGCTGTTTTTGCACCATCAGAATGAGTCTGCTGTCAGCAGACCCTTACACATGATGGAGGGTGAAAATAAAAGCAGAATTTTCTTTTGCACTCTGTCATGTCATTGCCCGGTCACACGGCATATGACGATTCCTGAACGAAGGAAAAAAGTAAAGTCACAAATTGTCGAGAAAAGGTGGACGAATGAACTTTCTACTTTTCCCATCACCAAAAAGCGCAAAAGGAATGAAAGAGGAACAAAACGAAACTGAAGCCAGTGTTAATCTTGACGCTTTAAACGAAACGTGCCTGGAGCCACTGCTGGAGCACTGTGTGTCTGCGTTAGGGCTGCAGCTATCACGTATTGTCAGTTATTCTGGCAATTAATCGAGTAATCAGATAAAAAGAACTTTTGCATTTTTAAACAACATCAACAGTCCAGGGCTTTCCCTAAGCAATGGCACAATGTCGCTGCACCATCACGCAGATTGTCAAATTTAATGTATCCTTTTCTGTTTTCCTGGGTAATCATTTCTTTTTTCACATCTTTACAAGTTTTGGATCTTTCAGGAGCTCAGCCAAAGTCTTGACATTTTCTTGAAATCGTGATGGGATGTGACTTTCTGTTTTTTGTTTGTTTTGTTTTGTTGTTTTTTTTTAGGTTGGTGGGCTGGGCCCCTGTGTGAATTTTTTAATCCCTCTTTCTCTGCAATTCAGCCAATGCACCTCAGCTGGAGGTGGAACATGCAAGCCTCACAGTCACGTTTTTTTTATTATTATTTATTTAAGTTACCGTGTTTGTAAAGCATTGTGTGTTGCCCAAAAAGTGAAAATTAATAAACGAAACACTCAGTGGGAGTCTGAGCAAAACACAGAAGAGAGAGTGGACTTCTTCCAGAGACTGTTTGTCAGTGTGGCCGTGGACGGAGCTGTAACTTGCCCGGTGTGAGCCTCTCGCACCGGGCAGAGAGAGGCTGCAGCTGGCCAGACACGCGAATAGCCACTCCCCGCAGAGAGCAGCCAGCGGGGAGTGGCTATTTACTCTAAGTGGACTAATTATGGGACTAACGGTTTCACGGCCTGTAAGCATGCTCTAGTCTTCTGTTTTTTTGTGGGGATTTTTCAGCGCCACACACAGGCCTGGCATATGTACTACAATGTTAAACGAAGCTTGGAGGCACAGAATTTGCCTCAAACATTTTTTTGTAATCGAATTATTTGAGTTACTCAACTAATTGTTTCAGCCCTAGTCTGCATCTTGTTCTGAGTTCCAGGACTCTGGGATGGAGCTCTGTAGCGCCTGAGTCCTGAAGAAGCTGCAAAGAGAAGCATGCAATTTGACCCCCTGTGGAGATCTGTGCGCACGTTGGTGGATCCACCTGCTCTGGTTGCTCGTCCATAACAAAAGAGGGATCATCCCCTTAATATCAGAATCCTCACGATCTGCTTCAGATTCTGATGATGCCCTGTGCTCTCAGTCTTTTTCAAATTCAAAAACAAACAAAAAAAACTGAAGCGCTTACGCATCATTCATAAGATGCCTTATTTTTACAAAAAAAAAACACCACCACACTAACCACACACACGCTAAATACTCCACCAAAATAAAATATACTCCAAACACGGCAAATTCTTTTTTTTTTTTTTGCATTGTAGAAATGCGCTCCGTTCTCAAAACAGTAAAGCAAACGGCATTCACATTTCCAGATATACAACAAAACACACTGCTTCCTTGTCAGGGCTGGGTACATCAGAACAAAAAAGTTCAGTCCTTCTGTGCTCCCCCCCCCCCAAAAAAAAGTAGAAAATATTGCCATTTATCTTGTTTTCTCTTTTCTCTCAAAAATTCTTGAAAGGGTGAAACAGCTAACTGATCATCTGTAGAGGAATGGTCTATTTGAAGAGTTTCAGTCAGGGTTTAGAATTCATCATAGTACAGAAACAGCATTAGTGAAGGTTACAAATGATCTTCTTATGGCCTCAGACAGTGGACTCATCTCTGTGCTTGTTCTGTTAGACCTCAGTGCTGCTTTTGATACTGTTGACCATAAAATTTTATTACAGAGATTAGAGCATGCCATAGGTATTACAGGCACTGCGCTGCGGTATTATGAATCATATTTATCTAATAGATTACAATTTGTTCATGTAAATGGGGAATCTTCTTCACAGACTAAGGTTAATTATGGAGTTCCACAAGGTTCTGTGCTAGGACCAATTTTATTCACTTTATACATGCTTCCCTTAGGCAGTATTATTAGACAGCATTGCTTAAATTTTCATTGTTACGCAGATGATACCCAGCTTTATCTATCCATGAAGCCAGAGGACACACACCAATTAGCTAAACTGCAGAATTGTCTTACAGACATAAAGACATGGATGACCTCTAATTTCCTGCTTTTAAAGTCAGATAAAACTGAAGTTATTGTACTTGGCCCCACAAATCTTAGAAACATGGTGTCTAACCAGATCCTTACTCTGGGTGGCATTACCCTGACCTCTAGTGATACTGTGAGAAATCTTGGAGTCATTTTTGATCAGGATATGTCATTCAATGCGCATATTAAACAAATATGTAGGACTGCTTTTTTGCATTTGTGCAATATCTCTAAAATTAGAAAGGTCTTGTCTCAGAGTGATGCTGAAAAACTAATTCATGCATTTATTTCCTCTAGGCTGGACTATTGTAATTCATTATCATCAGGTTGTCCTAAAAGTTCCCTGAAAAGGCTTCAGTTAATTCAAAATGCTGCAGCTAGAGTACTGACAGGGACTAGAAGGAGAGAGCATATCTCACCCATATTGGCCTCTCTTCATTGGCTTCCTGTTAATTCTAGAATAGAATTTAAAATTCTTCTTCTTACTTATAAGGTTTTGAATAATCAGGTCCCATCTTATCTTAGGGACCTCATAGTACCATATCACCCCAATAGAGCGCTTCGCTCTCAGACTGCAGGCTTACTTGTAGTTCCTAGGGTTTGTAAGAGTAGAATGGGAGGCAGAACCTTCAGCTTTCAGGCTCCTCTCCTGTGGAACCAGCTCCCAATTCGGATCAGGGAGACAGACACCCTCTCTACTTTTAAGATTAGGCTTAAAACTTTCCTTTTTGCTAAAGCTTATAGTTAGGGCTGGATCAGGTGACCCTGAACCATCCCTTAGTTATGCTGCTATAGACGTAGACTGCTGGGGGGTTCCCATGATGCACTGTTTCTTTCTGTTTTTGCTCTGTATGCACCACTCTGCATTTAATCATTAGTGATTGATCTCTGCTCTCTTCCACAGCATGTCTTTTTCCTGGTTCTCTCCCTCAGCCCAACCAGTCCCAGCAGAAGACTGCCTCTCCCTGAGCCTGGTTCTGCTGGAGGTTTCTTCCTGTTAAAAGGGAGTTTTTCCTTCCCACTGTCGCCAAGTGCTTACTCACAGGGGGTCGTTTTGACACAATGTAATAATATTTCGTGTCGTCTGCTGTGATCTCCGTTTGTGCAAACCAGGCGGCAGTTTACAGAAGTGGGACTTTCAAGTGTGGAAAAACGTCCAGCAGCAGCGGGCATTCGGGTGTGAACAGCTTTGATCCACAGAGGTGTGACATATAAAAACAGAAAATCCAGTGTGATCGCAAATGACTGCATTCTTTTCTGAACATTTGAGTCGCTCACTAAATCATGTATAAGGCAGTCCTTTTGTGCGCGCGTGTATGTGCGCATGCCCTGCGACATATCCAAACACTGAATGCATTCATCCAGAGTGAATTTGCTGAAGAGAAGGTGAAGTCTGTATGTGTGTGTGTGAGATCCACATACACAGCGCCTGTGCGTCTGTGATCAGAACTATGAATGAGCGAGTACACCACTGTATCTGTTGTTGTCCATTCGGCTGCTCCTGTTTGGTGCGCGGGGTCCCCACTGCAGATACAGCCAGATCCGCACAGGTAGTTGGCACAAGTTTTACAGCGGATGCCTTTCCCGACGCAAGTCCAGTTTTACCTGGAGAAACACACACAGGCGCTGGTGTTCCAAAGAGATGTCCCAAGTACTAACTACGTCCCACACTGCTTAGCTTCTGAGATCTGACAGGATCAGGCTAACCATCTAAATTATCTGTATCCGTATCTGTACTCGGAGTGGGTGGGGCCTAAACCCGGAAGTGGGTGTGGTTTAACCGGAAATGAGTTGGGCTTAAATCAGTACATTATTTTAAGTCTGAAATTGATATGAATTGATCAGAAGTTGCAATATTTATTGTTTATTTGAAATCTATTTACAGAACAGCCTCAAAATTGAGATTCAAATAAATGTTTTGATCACAAAAGTAAGAGAGCTATTTACAGAACAAGTTTTTTATGAACTCAGAACATGAATATTCTTAAGTGTATGAATTAATATTTACAGAACAGCCTCAGATTTAAGTTTCAATGTTTTTGATCGCAAAAGTAAGATAACTATTTACAGAACAAGTTTTTTTTTTGGGGTTTGTTTTTATAATCTCAGTACATGAATATTCTTAAGTTTATGAATGAGTAACAGAACAGCCTCAGAATTGAGATTCAATGTAGTAGGAAATTATGACCTAAGTATGCATGAACAAGAGTTGTCATACTCAACACAACTTTCTTATTATTATTATTGTTATTTTATGATCAAACTGTGATTTTATTTTTTTAACTACCTCACATTCTTGGCATTTTTTCCCCACACAAAGTTAAGCAATGTTGATTAAGTTGTGTGTGTGTGTGTGTGTGTGTGTGTGTGTGTGTGTGTGTGTGTGTGTGTGTGTGTGTGTGTGTGTGTGAGACTGAGAGGGAAAGAGAGAGGTTGTTCTACTGACCAATTTATTTTTATGAACTGCAGTGAGAAAGTGTCAGATACTGCATGCAGCCATATTCAGTAAAAATATTAATATAGGCTACTTTGTGTGTTCAGCTGTATGTGTGTAAGTGGTCTGTAAGACTGTTTATTTTTTTTAATGATCTGTGTGAACTTTGTGATTCATGCAAACATCCAGTGATGGCAGACAGGGAAATAATATGTCAGCCTTGTTCACTGTATTCTTCTCAAAAGCACCGTGTTTAGTAGGAGCAAAGTTTTCCAACTGACTTTATATCACCAACAAAACAAAGAGCAAACAAACAGTTAAAAAAAACCCAACTGGCGTGGAGACGGTGACCGACGCGACACGAACCATTTCAGCTTTGTCTTGTCAATTGCACCGTACATTATGAAGCAACTTCACCAAGTAACTTTAAATATCATACAAACTGAAATAGAGGCAAGCTGAAGAAAACCTAAGGAGTACTGAAGACGTCAACGTGAGGAGGTCAAGCTAAGCACAGAGAGATCAGTCCCTGTCTGTGTGTGAGCAAGAGGCTGCAGAGATGTGTCTGTGTAGGGAGGGGCAAGCGCTGTTTGTGACTGACCAACCACAGCGCATCAAGACAGTCAGTTACCAATGAGGATTTTCCTTCAGCACAAGCACAGATATTGACGAGTTTTACTCGTATCATGCTTGTACTCATCAGAAATGCTTTATCCATATTGGATACATGTCTGAAACGAGTATCCAGCTCAACCCTAATCAGAACTGGTAATTGAACCCGCGCTCGTGTGACTGACTGCTTGATCCACATAGCCGCAGCACCCAGTGATCAGAAACACCAGGGTTTTGGGAAAACAAAAAAAAAGGAAGAGAGACAAGACAGCGCTATCCCCCCCCAATCTGTCTCGTACATGCGCATTTCAGGTGTACAGACATCAGCAATTAGAGTTTTGGTATTTGAGAGATTTGAGAAGTATTTGGCATATTTGCAGTGTGTATTATTTTGGTGGAGTATTTAGCGTGTGTGGTGGTGTCTTTTTTTTTTTTTTAATTGGAGCAAGACGGAGCATGCAGCATGTCATCAGAGTCTGAACCAGACAGTGAGGATTCTGATGATGGAGATGACCCCTCTTTTGTTCTGGACGAGGAACCAGAGCAGGTGGATCCACCGACGTGCGCACAGATCTCCACAGTGGGTCGGATCACGCGCTTCTGTCTGCAGCTGAGCTCCGTCCCAGTGCCGAGATGCAGACACACACTGCCCCAGCAGTGGCTCCAGGTGCATTTTGTTTAAAGCGTGGAGATCAACATTAGCTTGGGTTTCGTTTTGTTCCTTTTTCATCCCTTTTGCGCTCTTGATTCACAGGCTATTCAGTGATAAAGCTCGTTTGTCCACTTTTTCTCAATGATTTGACTTTTTTACTTTTTTCCCCCTTTGTTCAGGAATCGTCATATGCCTTGTGACCGGGCCTTAAAAGTACAAACATTGCGTGATGTGTGATGACAGCTGTTGTGATGGGTCAGATTAATAAATGTGATGAATGACATACTGATGTTGCTGCTAGAATTTGATCATAAATCAGTTTCCATCTGTTGATAGTTTGCAGTTCTGCATTAAATTTGGTGCACATAAAGATTATATAGCCTTTGCTCCAACAATAGCTGAAGCCATCAGTAGTAAAGGACAACACATCAAGGTCTTTAGATACAAGACAACAGTGTGCAGGTTCTAGCAAATTAAGGATTCAGGTTCTGCAAGTAAAGTAATCTTTCTGTTCCATTTCAGGTTCTAAGACCAAGACCAATGAAATTGGGTCTGGGTAAGTTGCAGATTTAATGAACAGTACTTTTACATCGAGGTGGATGATTCAATCTGTAAAAAGTACACAGTAATGAATTTATTTACACTAACAGTTTTAGTTGTCACTTGCTAAGGAGTAGAGTAAATTTTAGTTCACATTAGTAAAGTGTCTGGAAACGTGAGAGCAGTGCATGGCGATTTCCTCATCGACTGTATATATACTGGACAAAGCCTGTGTGATGTCATCCATTGGTTTTCTATGGAGACCCGGAACAGCCAAAATGACACCCTTGTCTGAGCGTTGCTATGTTGAGCCCCGCCTGCACTGATTCACGAAGTCGAGACATAAAGGGATGGAGGGTGGGTGGCTCAGTGTAGAGTCCCTCAATTCAGAGAGTAAAACATGGCGAGCTGAAAAAAAAACAGTCACGCTGTTAATCTGTCTGCATGTAAATCCAGTTATTTTATTTATTGGCTGAAAATGATGGGTTGCTGTGCATTTGGATGCACATATAGACACAACAAAGGCTTCAACAAGCGACTTCATCATCAAAGCTTTGAGAGGTAAATTTGTTGTTCAGTCCCATGTACAGTAAAACTAATTTAAAACGTCATCATATAAACCGGATATTTGCAGCCACCGGACAAAAAAAGTCCCAATATTTTTGTATTGTTTTCCATGTAACAAACACTGTATATAACAGATTTTGTATAACTGATTTTTCGCTCACATTCGATAAAATGTCCTGTCCGATCGCAATGTATTTCCATTAAAAACCCCGAGCATGTGGAACTGGAGTCATTTCCCTGATTTAAAAAAAAACGGCCGTTCACATTTTCAAACTGGCTCAGACTCAGACCCACAGCCTGGATGTGCACCTGTTAAATCAGACACAGACAAGTGGCAACATGTTCTCAGTTGACGGCACTCTCTCAATAAAGCTCAGTATGTGGGCGGCGGGGGGGACCCTGAACACGACCCTCTCTTTGAGTCTGAACCACCAGCTAACAGCTATTTCCACTGTAAAGTTGTAATTTTTTAAAATGGGCTTCTGTGGGAATGTGCTCTGTTTTGCTGCCAGCCTCAATTGGCCAATTAAGGAACTGCACTTCCTGATTGAGTCAAAATGCGGGCTCGAGTGTTACACCTTGGGTTTCATAGGCTTTCCTTCATTCTGTTGGATCAAATTTTACTGTCTGTTCTAAAACTGCTCCACTCCTCTGCATGAACACTAAGAGCATCAAGAGAGAATATCAAAGAAATAGTTATTTTGTGATCGTTTCACAGCGGCTACGCTCTAAGGCATAAATAAATTTGAGCACCACACTCAGAGAGCAAACCTCCACCTACGCTAGTTTCCAATTCCACAAATTTTTATCTTTGAAAAATTTTCAAGGTGAAAGTCCTGTTAGAAGTGGCTTTTCATAAGTTAAAATAAAATACAAAATATATAGATAAAAAGGGCTTTTCAATGTTGAAATCAAATATATTTTATATCTCTGTGAAAGCTCTCAGTTGTCCAGGTGGTTTCCATAGTAAAGAAGCTTGAATCTTCGACTGGACTGGGTTGCTTGATGCAAGGACATTTTGCTTCTAATCACAGAAGCTTCCTCGGCTAAATTTCTTGATCTGGTAGTCTGACTTCTGGCTTGACTCTTTAAGTCAAAGACTTAACTTGACTCTAGAAATTTAACTGAGGAAGCTTCTGTGATTAGAATCGAAACGTCCTCGTGTCAAGCAACCCAGTCGAGTCGAAGATTCAAGCTTCTCTACTATCTTTTATATCCGCAATACAGATCAGATGCAGATCAAACTTACTCGTAGTCTATTCACTGAGAGTGCCAGTTTACACCTCATTGCCACATAGTCGCAGCCTTATTGTTGCTTCGTCATCACCAGAACGACACCTGCTGATTCAAGCCCAAATCAATTGTAAACACGGCAGAGGTCAAGCTGTATTCTGACAATTTTTTTTTTTTTTTTTTTTTTTATAGTGTGGGGCTTTTTTTAAGTTCAGTCTGAAGGTTTTACTAAAGCAGCTGTGGGGGACACAGCATTTATGGTTTAGAGCCTTATTTATAGTAGATGGCAATAAACTTTGGAGGGAAACCTTCAGTCTGACAACAGTGACGATATTGACATAGTTCAGAACACAGAATGGTACTTATAAAATAAATAAATAATACAGGCGATTTAGGCATGGGTGGAGGTGATAAACTGTTTTTGTTTGTTTGTTTTGCCAGCTCTTTGGTTGTAATCAACTAATTAAAAAATAGTTTACTATCTGTGAAATTAGAAAAAAGTGATGAGGAAGTGTGAATTTTTTTGTTTATTTTTTTCTTAGAAGCAATTTCAAATCTGAAAAATGACAGGAGGGACTAAAACTATCAGCTATTTTTAAAATAAATATTGTTTTCCTTCTTGAATATGTTATTAAAGATTAAAACCATTCACACAAGAAGTAAATATATAGTCTTACCTGTGTGTTTCATTGAGATCATCTTTAAACTTAACCACCTTTACAAAACTACATCTGAAAAATAATTTAATTCCTTCTGTTCTGCTTGAAGAAAACTCCATTTGACACGCGGGACTTTGGTGCCAGGTTCCAGCACCAGTTATAATCAGTTATAGCGGCTGATGGATGCAGTCTGTGTTGTTAACGAGCAGCTTTGTGCTGCAGGAAAAAGACTCCCAGCGCCTCATCTGCTCATAATGTCTCAGTCTGCATGTGACAACATTATCCCATGATCCAGAAAACAATAAAATAATCTGAAGATACTCAGTTTTGTCTGTTTTGTTTTGGTCCTCAGTTTTGTCAGCAGCCAGGGACTCCGTGCAAGTGCATGCTCATCAATATAAGTGTTCCACCTGCCATTCTGCCGGCGAAAAGTAACTGACACTGAAAACATGGTGCAGCTCCGACCCAAACCACAGGGCTGTCAGTAGCCTGTAAAAATCCATAAATTAATGGGACAATTAAGAGAAGGGTTCTGGATCTGACACCACTTCCTCCTTGTCCAGTGTCAGCACGCTGAGAAGTTCCTGTTTTTTTTTAGTAGTGTGCAATTCAAAATCCGAATACGAGGTCTGTTAGAAAACTATCTGACCTTTTTATTTTTTGCAAAAACTATATGGATTTGAATCATGTGCGCTTGCATCAGCCAAGCTTGAACCTTTGTGCGCATGCGTGAGTTTTTTCACTCCTGTCGGTTGCGTCATTCGCCTGTGAGCACGCTTTGAGTGAGCAGTGGTCCACCCCCCTCGTCAGATTTTTATTGTGAGGAAAATGTCTGAACGATTTGGAGCTTTGCTGCATCAAATTTTTCCAGAAACTGTGAGAGACAGCCAGGTGGAAAGAGGAGCGGAGGAATTCGCCACGGAGCCGCTAATGGCGCGGGACAAAAGCACCTCTGTGTTGGTCTCACAGGACATGTTCTAACATGCCCAGCTCTTGCACCATTCGGAAGATTCAGATGGCTTTTGGTGGCTGTTCAGTCGTGTGACTATCCAAGAAATTGTGGATGAGCTGGACATGCCACAACATGTCCTGTGAGGCTTCATCACAGCGTTGCTTTTGTCCTGCACCATTAGCGGCTCCGTCCCGACGCCCGAATTCCTCCGGACGTCTTTTCATGACAAAATCTCCCGTAACAATTGGAATGTGCCGAAAAAATGGTATGTCCACCTCTTCTGCCATTTCTGTAGTAGTCACACGACGTCCCGGATCAACACAGCGTTCAGTTTGGAAATGATCTGGTCGTTTCAGCCTGTCGATCGCCGCTCGGAGCGCGGCGCAACCTCTGCCATTGTGCGCCGTCTTTAAACCGGTTGTAACACTCCTTAATCTGTGTGATCCCCATAGAATCATCCCTGAAAGCCGTCTGAATCTTCCGAATGGTTTCCACCTGGCTGTCTCTCACAGTTTCTGGAAAAATTTGATGCAGCAAAGCTCCAAATCGTTCAGACATTTTCCTCACAATAAAAATCCGACGAGGGGGGTGGACCACTGCTCACTCAAAGCGTGCTCACAGGCAAATGACGCAACCGACAGGCGTGAAAAAACTCATGCATGCGCACGAAGGTTCAAGCTTGGCTGATGCAAGCGCACATGATTCAAATCCATATAGTTTTTGCAAAAAATGAACTGGTCGGATAGTTTTCTAACAGGCCTCGTATTTCTCTTCAAGAACTGCGCACCAGGAAAGGATAAATTTCAAACTGTTGTTTAATTTTAGTCTTAAATATTCATGGTATTACATGTCACCTACACTTTAAGAAAGGATACCATCCTACATAATCCTCTCAAATATGAAAGCAATTTGATCTTTTTTGTAAGTTATGAATTTTTGAAAATTTGTTCAATGTTTAAGGATAGGGATTGAATTGAATCAGTTCTTGCTTATCAGGATATGAATCCTCTGTAAAAATGTCATAGCAATATATGAAAAATTGTGGGTTACAGGCTGTTCATGAACAGACATACAAACAAACAAGGGTGAAAACATAACCGCCACTCAACTTTGTTGGTGGAGACCACACATCACATCACACAGTTGTAGTTAAAGAATTCTGTCTGAATGTTGCACCATGTGATACCCAACATCGGATTCATGAGCTACGTTGGGTCAGTGCTCACTTTCTTTTAGCCCGACATTGCAGTTGACAAGCTCTCTGGTAATTAATCTGTTAAGCGGAAAAAGGTGATATGATGATTAGTCCTCACACTATATTTGAGGACAAAACTTCTCTCCTTGACCATTCCTCAACCCTGCTAATACAATATCCTACTGATACAGTGGAGAGGACAGTAATGGCTGCCATGCAGTTGCCATACCAGTATTTTACCCTTTCAGAACCAATTATGTTGTAATTATAACAAAACGTACTATACTGTGATACACACGCATATATAATTTTTGATATCTCACTCTGAAATAAACTTTATGCCATACTGCCCAGCCCTACTTTCACTGTGTATTACGTACATATTTGTATTTTTGATCTTGGCATTTGCAAGCTGCTTTATTTGAAAAACAAAATGGTTGTTGATGACTGTTTTTCCTTTCTAAGGCACTGCTTACATCCACGGCATGAAGCACGCTACAGGGAACTTCATTTTCCTAATGGATGCCGATCTCTCTCATCATGTGAGCATAGTTTCACTGTGTGCATTAGATTTATTCCCACTGTACACGTTTACGTTTCTTATGCATAATTGTTGGCCATCTGATGGAGCTAGTTCCTGAAAGGCATTGAATGTAGCATGTGGACCTGAGGGGTGTACTGCAAAACAAAATCAACATACACCAGCTTTATATGGGTGAGATAACTTAACAAACCCTGAAATTGCAGCCACCCAATTGTAGGCCTGCCTCCCTGCACGCAGTTTGACATCAAACTAAACTGGTTAACTTGTCACTTGAAAATAGGGGGAATGCTCAAGTAGATTATTGACCAGTTGTGCTGCATGCAGATCTGTGCCAACAAGAATTTAATAACCTGCTGAAACACAAAGAGAGAAGCAAAGTTCGACCAAGCATAGCACCATACTCTATACCACAGCAAGTACACCACTAGCTGTGGCTGCTAGCTGCTGTGCATTGACTGTGCTTTTCCTTTCTTAGCACTTTATTATAAATATCTGACATAATATAGCTTATTGTGCAAGTAGTTGTACTAATGGACCATCTAAGACAGAGGTCTTCAACTGATTCCAGAAATGGCTGAGAGGGTGCAGGTTCCACCAGATGATTTCACTGATTAACTGATTCCATCTGCTCAAATAAATGGACTGCATTTATATTGCACTTTTTCATCTGTGTCAGACACTCAAAGCACTTCACAAATAATACCTCACATTCACCCCGATGTGAGGGTGCTGACATGCAAGGCGCTCACTACACACCGGGAGCAACTAGGGAATTAAGGACCTTGCCCAAGGACCCTTAAGCCCCTTTCACACCCGGGGTGCTCCCAGTTGCGCCGTGCGTCATTATGACGATGCTGCATGGAAGCAACTCAGTGCCGAGATGATGCAGCTCGGCGCCACAACAACACGAGGGGCGCAAAGGAGGAAGCAAGTCGGGCACCGAAAAATTAAACCTGTTTAATTTTTTTGGCGTCCTGTGCTCGACACAGAAAGGAAGTGGTTCCAGCGCAAGTCGGGTCAAAGAGGCATAACTCGGGGCAAAGAGGTGTTACCCGGCATGACTTGGAAGCCACACCCTCGAAAGACCACGCTACCCAACGCCAGTTTCTGATTTCTGCTGTGTTCCGTTGTTCCCGAAGTATAAATCATGCAGGATTGTTTTTATACCATGTACTCAGTTCAGTAAAAACTAAAAAAAAAAAAAAAACAAAGACCACAGTAAAAAAAAAAAAAAAAAAAATGCTGATTGCAGCTACTGCTCCTCTCTGTGTGGAGCTGTCTGGTGAAGAGAGGCACTGTGAGGCAGCTTCTTCTCTCACACGCGCATATGTGAACAATTAAAAAAATTGTCTGCAGGCAGTTAGTTCTTCTTTCCTCAAACTCTCTCATCACAGTTAAAAAAGGACATAAGTCCAGGACATGTCAACATCAAGTAGAACTCCAGACATCTCCACATTTGCTCAAGGATGGTTCATTCATCTTGCGCATCTCGCAGTCAAAGGAGGAAAGATAAACTATAACAGAACTCAGAGCGCAGCCCTGCAGCTCAGCAAAACATCAAGTAGAAGAGAAGTCAGTGCACAGTCTGTCTGCAGCCAATCTATGCACTCTGACTTCTCTGTGCAGAGAACCTGCAGGCTGCGTTCTCACCTCCTCTCTGCCCCCTGCTGCGCGCACCTGACGCAGATATTCCTGCGTCGTCATGACACCACAGGAAGCAACTGGGAGCAGCCCCAGTGTGAAAGGGGGTTTATTGATTTTCCAGTCAGGCTCAAAGTGATGTTAATCACTGAAATCACCTGGTAGAGTGGGTGGTTGAAGAAAAAAAACAGCACTCTCTCAGCCCTTTCTGGAATGAGTTAAAGACCTCTACTATAAGAAGTTTGTGTTCCAGTATTTCCGTCGAGTGAAATTTTCAGCTAACTTAATTTGTATGTTGACACAGTTATCTGTAGCTTCATGATGTTAATGAGGCAATAAGCAGGCCATTGTTTTTAATACCCCTCCATCAAAGCCACCCATCATGAAAACCTCTGGCCAAGTCTGCAAAAATAGAAGTAAAGTCACTTTGGCTTCTCCCTTGTTTTCAGTTGGGGTCACCACAGCAGATCCAAGGTGGAGCTGCATGTGGATTTGGCACAATTTTTATGCCAGATGCCCTTCTTGATGCAACTCCAAATTACATTTGAGAATGGGCAGGGGTGGGTTTGAACCAGGAACCTTCTGCACTGTAAACAAGCACCCTTAACTACTTGACCACCATCACTGCCCCCAAGTCTGCTAAGGTTTGTGTTAATAAAACAGCTGATCAGACGCAACTAAAGCTACTCTCACACAGAAGGAGTATGTGTGACAACTATTGCTGTGCTATACTTGCCGCCAGTGATGCCGGTAACGCGTTACTTAGTAACGCGTTACTCTAATCTGACCACTTTTTTTAGTAACGAGTAATCTAACGCGTTAATCTTTCCAAATCAGTAATCAGATTAAAGTTACTTCTCCATGTCACTGTGCGTTACTATTATTTTTCATTGTGGGTCGATAGCAGCATTAAACTTGGTCTGTGGGCAGGAGGTCGGGGTTCGACTGAACTGCCCACTTTAAGCGAGCTGTGAGCTTTTCATCCGCGTTTTTCTGCAGCAGCTACGACTCGTCCTCACCTCTTACAACACACCTGCACTGAGCTTTACAAAGGCATTTTTATACTTTTTTTCCTCCTCTATTTAGAATTCTGAGCTGAGCCGCTCCGTATCTGCACGTTAAAACAGCTGATCCTCCGCGACACGTCAACAACTAACACTATTTTCCACTCAAATGCACCTAAACTCTCTTTCTGAGGACCACATGATGTGAAAACACAATAAAACTTTCTTACCTGTAAATGTGGTCACGTTTTCTGCATAAATAAATGTTATCCATTCTTTGTGCTCAAACGCCAAAGTAGGGGCGAATCCAGATGGAATGGGGGCGTGGGGCAAGGATGTGCCCCCCTCACAACACCCCTAGATTAAAGGTCCAGTTTTGAAGCCTTTTTTTACTACAACTACTAATACTACTTAAAATAATATTAATTTCGACAAGTAAAATATTTAGAGAGAATTTAAATGTTAGAAAAATGCTAGAATGAATTTAATAGTTACATTTATAAACAATGTAGTTTTGAAATTGCAAGTTTTACTGTTACAGTGCTGTCAACAGTTAAATATGAGGTCAAGAAAGAGGTCTTTATTTTACTTTTTATAAAACAAGTATTTATTTTCATTGAAGTCAAGAAAGGGTGACTATAAAATAACTTTTGGTAAAACAGGTATCATTGTCATGTTGAGGTGGCAGAGGGTTGTTGTCGGCAGCTGGGAAAAGTAACTAAAAAAGTAACTAGTAATCTAACTTAGTTACTTTTACAATTGAGTAATCAGTAAAGTAACTAAGTTACTTTTTCAAGGAGTAATCGGTAATTGGATTACTTTTTCAAAGTAACTGTGGCAACACTGCTTGCCACACACATGCCAGTACCGGCGACTGCCAGCGTGTTACTGTGACCACTGTGTTCAGTGGGCTTTAATTATAGTGTGTCGTCTTCTGTTTCCTGGCCAGTGTTGTATTAGCTTTGGCTCAGTTTTCTTCCATTTTATCATGGATTTGGAGTTTCTGAACAACCTGGTGCCTTTCAGCCTGTCCCACTGATGGTGTATACGTGGCTAGTTAGTGGCAGGTTAAGAGAGACCACACAATGATTGAAGTTAAGTTCTGGATCACCAGTTATACAGGTTCATCATGAAGTGGTATAGAGAAGGATATATATATATTTATTTATTATTAGTGAAAACTTGAAAGTTCAGCTACAAATTGTCCGAAGGCACATGGTTGATACAAACCTAGAATTAATGTTTTGTTGAAAGAAAATTATTCTCTGCTCCACTCCAGTATGAAGCAATGAGTAGTGATGCAAAATTCAAAACTTGCACGATGCACAATTTCTCCATTCGCAGCCAGAAAAGCCCATCACTTCTTCTGGGTTGTCTGGGTGTCTTGGTGGCTTTCCTCACTTGTCTCCTTCTTGCACGGTCACTCAGTTTTTGAGAACTGTCTACACCACACAGATTTACCATAGAGTGCCATACTGTTTGTACTTGTATTTCTTCATAAGTGATGAAAATTAAGTCCAAGACATATTCAGTGTCTTGGAAATGTTCATGTGTCCATCCACCTGACTTCTCTGAAAGAAGACTGGATGTAAAAGGGATGGTTTATATGTGCTATACTAAAGGGGGCACTTACTTATTCACACCATCATTTTGGCTTTTAGATTTTTATTTAATTCATGATGTAAAAATTACTTTTCACTAAGTTTAAAGGGCATAATTTTTGAAATTTTAACATTAAAAGCCAGAATTTTTGTTTTGTTTTTTGATGTCCTAAACAATTTCAAACATGTAAAAGCTCAAGGGGTTCACAAGCTTTCAAGTAGCACACCACACACACCCCTAGCTCACGCCAAGAGCAAAGTTGAGTCAGATAGATTACAGGTTGTCTGTCAGTGTCAGTACTCAGTAAACATGATTAAAGGTCCACAATCTGGATCAAAGCAGTCCATTTAGCATTTCATAAAGATTAACACTTTGACAGCCACAAACCTTATAGCTGAAGTCCAACAGATCTGTCTTCTACAAACCTGGACTGTCAGAGGTGAAGCAATCACAAATGTCCAATAACCTCACAACACCCGGGTACACTGCTTATGCGTGTATATTTGTATTTGTGAAACATGACAACTAAATGGGCCAAACAATAAATACAATTATTCACAAAACTTTCTCATTTTAATTTCCTGCACTTTCAGTTCAAATAATTATAGAAACTTTGCATAATTTGTTACACCCTTAAAAAATGCTCGCTACCTATTTTACAAATGCTACCCATCGAGCACGGGTTCCCCACGGGCAACATGCTAGTGTATATTTATCTGTAATAAGAAAGATGATGATTGGGTGCTTTGCTATAAAACCGGCATCCTTCAAGTGCGTAACCCCGGTGTGGGAAGCTTTGTGAATAGCAGTGGCGTCTGCAAGCGATCCGTGCACTAAGTTCATATTCTGTTACCATTGGAGCATCACTGGGGGCAGTGGGGGTGCTGAAGCCTATCCCAGCAGTCATAGGGTGAATGGCGGTATAGACCCTGGACAGGACAACAGAGCCACATATAGACAAACTCCTTCACATCTATGGTCAGTTTAAAGATTTCAGTTCACCAACCCACGTGTTTGGAAATGGGAGGAAACCAGAGCACCCAGAGGGAACCCATAAACTCCACACAGAAAGGGCCAAGTTGGAAGCGATTCCCATCACCTTCTAGGTGTCAGGCAACTGTGCTAACCAGTAATCCATGTGCTGCCCAGACTGCCGATTGATACATTAACTATGTATAAATAACTTACTTTATTTGTTTGATTGATCATCAGTGTCCATGAGTTGCCAGTTTAAAATATGACTTATCGAAACACTGGTAAGTGTGATGAAACACTGATCAGTTCTGTTTCTCGGTGTTTCAATGTCCAATTTAAGCTGAAACTCTGGGCATAACCTGCTCGATGCAAGTGTAACCTGCTGCGTCATGTCGTCCCACTCTGGGTATGAACTTGCAACCACCAGGATGGAAGGCAGGCGCAACAACCACGAGGTTAAAAACCATGGGCTGTACCATCTGTTGCTAGAGTGCATCTTTTGGTCTTGGAAAGTGAGGTTTACTAACTTCTGCACAGCATCACCTACTGGCCTTGTTCCACAACATTAGGTTTTGCAAGGTTAAGTGTTGCAGCACAATTTAACACTCGGATCTAAACAGGTAAAAAAACAAAAAAAAAAAGCTAAGAAATGTGGTTTTAGGCTGAAAATACCTCAATTTGTAGTACACCCCTTACAGGTCTGACTTCGTGTTTTCCTCTTTTTTTTTTTTTTAAGGTTAAAATTCTTATTTTGTATAGATGAAGCACTCTGTGGTGTTGTTGGTTTTTTTTTTGAAGAGGTATTACATTTCGTATTTGTCTGTTTTTTTTCCCCCACCTCCAGCCAAAATTTATCCCACAATTTATAGAGTGAGTATTTTTAAATCAATATTTCTTATAATGTCATTTTATGTATTGGACTGTATTTCAGAGCAGCTATACTATACAGAGTAAAAACAGATTCTGATGACTCACTGTGTCTCCAGATTGAAAATTAAATTGTACATAGTGTGTTTAAAAGTGTGCATTATGTAATTTGTCAGAAAGCAGAAGGAAGGTGATTATGACCTGGTGTCTGGAACTCGATACAAAGGAAATGGGGGCGTCTATGGCTGGGACCTGCGTAGGAAAATCATCAGGTGCCTCAACAGTACACTCTCAATTTATGTTTTCAGTCACTCATTTTTGTACAGTTTTCACTGCAACATGAAAGAGAAAAAAGTTTAACTTCCTTCCTGTCATTTACAGTCGAGGTGCCAACTTTTTGACTCAAGTGCTTTTGAGACCGGGTGCATCAGACCTCACTGGCAGCTTCAGGTATCCAATAAATGTCACCCTTCCCCAACGCACACATACTCTCCCTCACTTCTTGTTTTTTGTTTTGTTTTCCTTGGACTTCAGGCTATACAAGAAGAAGGTGTTTCAGTGTGTGATTGCACGGTGTGTGTCCAAAGGTTACGTCTTTCACATGGAGGTGATCATTCGTGCCAGACAGCTCAATTACACCATCGGAGAAGTAAGGACCCGTTTACCATCTCTGTGCATTTGTACATTGCTGGTTCACTTCGTGACAAAATATTCCTTTTTGTGTCATCCATGATTCAGTCCATGTTTTGTGAGTGTATGGACAAAATAAAAATTCATGTAAGAAGTGGTGACAGGGTTACAAAGTTAAAAATAAATATATGCAGCACATGAAAATCAGATGTGATGCTTCATTGTGCAGTGTTACACACACACTACATGTCATCCATAACCCTCAAGTGACCAAGTGATGTCATTTACGAGCCCAGCCATATATTTTTGTGCACCATTTTTACCCGAGGCCATCAAATATGGCCATCACGTATTGCGAAGGCTTTGCGTCAGTCTGTGCTCAGCATAAGTCCAGTCCTATTCCTGCCAGAGTCTTCAAATATAAAGGTAATATTCTTGGGACACAGACCTTGAACAGGTTCAAAGATGGCTAACCTTGACCTATTTTAAGAGGTTAAAAAGTCACATTCTCTTTCAGTCTGATCTGTTTTATTTTTGAGTGGCGGGTGTGGCAGCCAGTCAGAGTAGAGCTACACTGTGACATCAATGGTTGGTCTCTCCAAATTTCCTTTGTTTTGTATGTTTATATACATGTATATAAACACATATTTTACATAATACTGCTGGCTAATGCTAGCTTTTACATAATACACATATGTAAAAGCCAGCAAGAAGTAAACACTTCTAAAACTGGAAATGCCATTTTTGTAACCTAATAACGCCTCTGAACTTATTTACAAGACATTTCTTAGATGTTGGCATTGTGACATCAAGGCTGGTAGCTAGCTGCAAAACTCATTTCGTTTCTTTGTAAATCTCTTTGTAATCCTCTTTGTTATATATTATGTGAAAGCTAGCAAGAAATAAACATTTCTAAAACTGAAAATGCTGATTTTGTAACCTGATAATACCTCTGGAGTCATTTACAAAGCATTTTGCAGATGTTAGCATACATGCTAATGTCCACTGACTCAAAGCTAACTTTCTATGGAATTACATGTCTCATTAATACCTGCAAATGCAAAGAGGGCGATCTACAAATATTCCTTGATTTGCACAACTTCCACTCTTAAAACATAGATATTGTTTTTGATTGATTGAGGAGCTTTATTGAACATGTACAAATTGTACATAAGACAATAGGATCTTAATAATTAATTAAACAACTGCAAGTTATAAAGAACACAATGCGCCTACGGCCGAGGGTAGTTTAGCATTGTGTTATACAGTGGTCCCTCGCTATATCGCGGTTCACCTTTCGCGGTCTCGCTCTTTGTGGAAAAACACGCTGCGGAGCGGCACCACGAGGAAGAGGCGCGATCAGAGGAACTGTCAAATACTGGTCAGTTACTATTAATAATTTCTTATGTGTCCAACCTCGTAGGTTGATCATTAAAATTAAATTTGTTAGTTCTAAAAGCCATCATAATTATTCATAGGAAAATGTTCTATTTTTATTTCTCAAACAAATGTTTGGGCCTGAAAACAGGTTTTGATCTTTGGTTTCATTCTATAATACTGGACTTATTTTTTTACTAAGGTTTGAACTTTGAGTGTTTACACAGGAGAGAAAAGTGAGAAAATGTGTGTAGTGAGGGGTTTTACAGCCTTAAAACATCTATAATTGTAAAAAAAATAATACTGCTACTTCGCGGAATTCACCTATCGCGGGCTATTTTTAGAACGTAACTCCCGCGATAAACGAGTGACCACTGTATTTCTAATTTTAATTGGAAAAAAGTTTCCTACCATGAATTTGTCAATCTATTTGTCCTGCATTTGTTCATAGAATTTTGCAAGGATCGGACGATCCATGTGGCAAGTATAATCCAAAATTGTACGGGTCACTTATGACTCTGGGAAGATCTATAAGATTTTTGACATTATAGCTTCCGTTGGTATTGTAATTTGCCAACGCTGATCATTATATCTTACTGTTTTGCAAGGAAGCATTGCCAACAGACCTAGAATAGCAAGATTTACAGTTACGCAAGCATTGAGACTCATTCTTGATGCCCCGAGTGAGGATGAAAGAGATGGTGGACAAATATATTAGAGAGTGAAATAAATATGAAGAACCCTAAAACAATCATTTATGTAGAATTATTCCAGTATAAAGTCAGTGGGGTCATAAATAACCCCACTCAGTCATATTAGTTGCTAAAATTTGAGGGTTAAACTCACTCGTCAAATGTGGAGTTGGTGGCAAAACAGCTCCAGGCTGCTCACAGACAGCTCTTCTTCACCTCACTGTGGTTTGTGTAACAAAAAATACAAGTGAACTTACCAGCCTCTCTGCAGAGGAAAACACAAAACATTTCATAAAATAAAACTGTGTGGATGTAGCACTCGAACAGGATGTTATGCACAGTGCATATTTATAAAGATTTGTCCTGTTGTTGTATTACTCTGCTGATCTTTTTTCTTCTTCTTCTTTCAAACAGGTGCCAATTACCTTTGTGGATCGACTTTATGGAGAGTCCAAACTGGGAGGAAATGAGATTGTATCTTTCCTGAAGGGACTGCTCACACTTTTTGCCACAACTTGACCTAACAGACGTTGCATTGTTCTACTGTTACGGATTATGTGTCTCACATGAATTTTCTGTCCTTGTAGCTGTATTAAGAAATACAGTGGAGAAGAAGCTGAGGTTGCCTTTCATCAGAGGGCAGCATAAACTTTGATTAAAAATGTAGCCAGCTCAACCTGTCAGCATGAAATAGAAAACGTTTTCTTTGTAGCTATCAGGGGAAAGTGAAAGGGTATTCTGCTTTACATTCCTATTGTCCTCCATAAAAGGATTCCCATCATTCCAACTCTAGACACCTGAACTGTGAAATAACCCAACAGTTACAGTGATTTCAGTTCTGATAGGCCTGTAATTGTGCAAAATTAAAAATGTGTGTTGGCTGATTATGCTGGTCTTTGTTTTTCCTTTGCTCCCCCCCCCCTTTCCCCAAATTATGTGTTTTAGCATGGGCCTACTAGTCCCAGCTTTAAATGTTATAATGTTATTGTTGACCATATGACAGGATTTGGTCTTACTTGGTACAAAACAGAAAATACTTTCCCCTGTCAAGTTAACAGGTAAAATAATCTGCTCTTGAGTTTCAGTTCAGTTGATTTACGCAGCAGCACCAAAGCAGAACAGGTTACCTCCAGGTGCATGATGCAGAAGTGATGTCTATCCAGCCTTTATCAGAGAGTGGTCAGTGAGTATATTGGTAAAATATCACTTTTTAAATTAATATCATATTCTGACGTGTTTCCCATACTGTTTAAAAACAACTCTAAAGTCTAATAGATTGGACCATATATGTGACTGAGTAAGCAAAGCTACAGTATTTATTCCATTAACACCCCGAGGGCCTGCAGTTTTCGTGAAGGGGTGTTTACTGACAATCGTTTGCGTGCATGCTGCACAGTACAGCCTTATAATATATATGGACATGCATACTGCAGGCAAGAGAAGCAACGCAGACCTGAAACAAATGTTTTTTCTGCATGCAGTAGCTGCTATACAATTTCATAAAATGGCTCAGTACAAACATTGCTGCTCGGCAGCATTCTATCTAAAAGTCATGAGAGAAGGGGATGCACCATGCTGCTCGAATTTTCCTAGTCGACAGGAAACACATCCAGGAGTCGTGTAGGAACAAGGATAAGCTTACAGCCCTAGCCGAAACAGCAAAATGGCTTCCTGGTGTGGGGAGGAAAGTGTGTTATGAGGACACTGAAAAGAAGCTGATGAAATGGTTCAAGGAGAACAGCAGGTGTTTCCGTGACAGGAAAGATTCTGAAATATGAGGCACTGCTACTACATAAGCAACATGGAAACCAGAACAGACTTGATGAGATTTTGTGGCAATGAGGTAGGACTGTTACATTTTACTCTGTTCTCTCAGGAATTCACAATTTCAGTACATGCAGTGTGCCCCCAAAAAAAAATCAGGGAGGAGGTTTAATAGGATGGGGGCCTTTAATGGAGTAAATATGGTATTTGTAAAGCTGTCAATATTAGGTTGTAATGTACTCTTGGAGTAGTAAGCAGACCTATTAGTTCTGGATATTTGGCGGTCAATGTGCACTGGTCTAGATCTTACCCACCCCATGAACCAGCACATTAGTGACAGTGGTAATGGGAAACTCTTCATTGATTTTCATTACAGGAAGAAATTTGAAACAGCCCAGATTCAATGAGGTGTGGCCATTCGGTGAACAAAAATCCCTGAACTACACGGAGGGACGTGATGAATGACCTGCAGAGAGCTGGGACCAAAGTAACAAAGGCTACATATTACGCAGAGAGGGACTCAAATCCTGCAGTGCCAGACGTGTCCCCTGCTTAAGCCAGTACATGTCCAGGCTGTCTGAAGTTTGCCAGAGAGCATACGGATGATCCAGAAGAGGACTGGGAGAATATCATGTGGTCAGATGAAACCAAAATGGAACATTTTGGTAAAAACTCAACTTGTGTTTGGAGGAAGAAGAATGCTGAGTTGCATCCCAAGAACACCATATCTACTGTGAAGCATGGGGGTGGAAACATCATGCTTTGGGGCTGTTTTTCTGCAAAGGGGAGAGGACGACTGATCTGTGTTAAAGGAAGAATGAACGTGGCCGTATATCATGAGATTTTAAGCCAAAACCTCTTTCCATCAGTGAGAGCATTGACGATGCAACGTGGCTGGGTCTTCCAGCATGACAATGATCCCAAACACACCACTTGGGCAACAAAGGAGTGGCTCCGTAAAAAGCATTTCAAGGTCCTGGAGTGGCCAAGCCAGTCTTCAGACCTCAACCCCATAGAAAATTTGTTGAGGGAGTTGAAAGTCCATGTTGCCCAGCGACGGCCCCAGAACATCACTGCTCTAGAGGAGATCTGCATGGAGGAATGGGCCAAAATACCAGCTACAGTGTCTGCAAACCTGGTGAAGACTTACAGGAAACGTGTGACCTCTGTCATTGCCAACCAAGATTGTTACAAAGTATTGAGTTGAACTTTTATTATTGACCAAATACTTATTTTCCATCATAATTTACAAATAAATTCTTTAAAAATCCTACAATGTGATTTCCTGGATTTTTTTTTTCCTCATTTTGTCTCATAGTTGAAGTGTACCTATGATGGAAATTACAGACCTCTCATCTTTCTAAGTAGGAGAACTTGCACAATCAGGGACTGACTAAATACTTTTTTAAACAATCATATATTCCAGTGTTCACAATGATGGATAGTTGGAAAACACAAAAAAGAGGTAAAGATAGAGTCCTGTAAAATGAATTACATTAAGAAGTCTGTGGTTATATTTACATGCCATTAATATTCAGGATAAGGTCAGTATTTCAGTTTCTGAATCATTAGGAATAACCTGTTTACATGCTTAAGCAGACAGAGTTACTCCTGTATACATGGTCATTGGTATCATTTGGAATATCCCCATCTAAACAGCGACGCACATCTTCCACTGGTGCTTGATTTGGTCTGGCGTTCGTGCAAATCCTGCTTTGTGTAACTTTTCAGCTACCTTGTAAATGTCGCTATCTCAGTACTTTCTACTGTCAATCAAAGTGACAAAGTTTTTTAATTCGGCACACAAAATATTCAAATAGAAAAAAATGAACAATTCCACAAACAAACCCTCTGCTTGGGCTGTGCCACATATACCTATATACATACGTATATACTTTACAAACATAAATATATACATACATATACACAGTCACTTATATACATATACACCTACCCATATCTATATATCTACATACGCATATACATACCCACACATTCAAATATACAATAAGTCCCACTTATAAATTGAACATTCCATATAAATCAAATTATATTTGCTTCTTTATGATACTTAGACATAATGTTCTTTTTGAGTAGTTTCTTAAATCTCACTAAGGTACTAATTCTAACCTCTGTTGAACATTTGTTCCATTTCCTCACCCCAACCACAGACACAAAAACCCTTTACATTTGTTCTTACTGGTGGTTTCATAAAAATTGCACAACCTCTTAAACTATATCTGGATTCCCTCAATCGGAACAGACTCTGGACATGTCTCGGTAAGGCTTGGTTTTTCGCTCGAAATAAAGTTTGAATTGTAATGTAATCGACCAAATCAATGAATTTTAATAAATTTAAAGACAAATAGAGAATGAGTTGGTTCACGATATTGTTTATTGCAGATGATTCGTATGGCTCGTTTTTGCAAAAGGAATATTGGATTGGTATTTGATTTGTAAGTGTTTCCCCATGACTCAACACAATATGTCATATATGGTACCATCAGAGAATGATATAAAGTAAGTAACCCTTCTTGCGGCAGTAGGTCTTTGGCTTTATACAAAATGGCTATAGTTTTTGACAATTTTGATTTCACATAATTTATATGTGGTTTCCAGCTAAGTTTATTATCAATTATAACACCTAAAAATGTATTCCCTGTTACTAACTCAATTTCCTTATTGTTTATAGTTAAATTTTTACATTTGAGTGCCTGTTTATTTCCAAATATAATACATTTAGTTTTCCCAAGGTTGAGTGACAACTTATTAGTGTCAAACCAAACCTTATATTTTTCCAGTTCTTTCTCCACTATGTCCAGAAGCTGTTCAAGATTTTCACCGCTACAGAACACAGTTGTATCATCCGCAAAAAGGACACATCTCAGTGAACTCGACACCCAACTTATATCATTTATATAGATTATAAACAACAAAGGACCCAGCACTGAGCCCTGCGGCACCCCACATGTGACATCCCTGAGTTCAGAATTTGCATTATTTAATTGAACATACTGAAATCTGCCTTGTAAATAACTAGCTATCCATTCATATGCCAGACCTCTGATTCCATATTTCTGCAGTTTACTTAATAGTATTCCATGGTTAATTGTGTCAAACGCTTTCTGTAAATCAAAAAAAACACTTATTGTGTATTGTTTATCAATTGCAGTTGCAATACTTTCCACAAAGTCCATCAAAGCATGTGATGTAGTTCGAGACCTTCTGAATCCATATTGTTCTTCACAAATTATGTTATGCTTCAGTAAATAATCATTTAATCTTTTAGCAAATATTTTTTCCAAAATTTTGGAAAATTGTGGCAGGAGTGATATAGGTCTATAATTAGAAAATGTGTGTTTGTCACCAGTTTTAAACAGAGGAATTACTTTGGCTATTTTCATTTGAGAAGGAAATTTACCAGTACTTAGTGACATATTGCAAATATAATTGAACGGTTTTACTATACAATCAATAACTTTTTTTAATAAAGCCATATCCAAATTATTAAAATCAGTCGATTTCTTACTTTTTGAACCATGAACCAGATCAAGTATTTCCCTTTCATGAGTACCACCAATGAACATTGAAACAGATTTGTTAAACATTGAATTATTTACCCAGAAGTTACTAGTTGATGAGTCAATCTTACTGGCAAGATTTTTACCCACATTAAAGTATTCATTAAAGTGTTCAGCAATAGACTCGTCGTTATCAATCGTGATGTAGTTGTTACTCTGAAAAAATGAAGGATAATCTCTAGTTACTCTATTCTTTTTTACTATTTCATTTAATATGTTCCATGTGTTTTTGATGTTATTTCTATTTTTGACAAGTAACTCATTATAATGTTTTTTTACTGAGTCTCATGATATTAACTTATTCTTATATGTTTTATACTTACTTTCAGCTTCCTTAGTTCGTAGTTTTATGAATTGTTTATATAGTACGTTTTTCTTTTTACATGCCCTCTGAAGTCCCTTAGTTATCCATGGTTTGTTGCTATATTGATTTCTATATATTTTGTCAACAAATGGACAGTGTTTATTATACAAACTGGGGAAAAATGGAAATGAAAGCATCATATGACCTGTCAACATCATCAACAAAAACATCTGACCAATTCTGACTTGATAAATCCTCCCATAAATTATCAATTGTTTCAGGTGTTACTTTTCTACTCATGAATTTGATATTGCTTCGATACATACAACAACCCTCCAATGCAAAGACTGAGAAAACTGGCAAGTGATCACTGATATCACTGACCAGTAGTCCCCCACTAAGATTACCGGATATAACGTTAGTTAAAATATTGTCAATGAGAGTTGTTGAGTCCATAGTTATTCTGCTAGGATGAATGATGGTTGGAAACAGTCCTAAACAGTACAAGGTGTTTATAAATGAGGTAATTTGTGGATGATTGTGAGGGTTTAAAAAATCTATATTGAAATCTCCACAGACAAATAAATGCTTATTTCTGTTGATTTTGTTGTACATTCCTAAGATAATGTCTTCAAAGGTGTCAATATTTGTCCCAGGAGCTCTGTAAATGCAACTAACAACTATGTTTTTGGAGTTGATAGATGTAATTTCTATGGTAACACATTCCATGATGTTGTCCACTGTAAATGACATGTTGTTAATGAGTTTACAGTTATAATCTGACCTTACAAACAATGCAACGCCTCCGCCCCTTCTCATCTGCCTATTAACCAGGAACAATTCATAACCATCAAGATATACCAGATCTTTATTATCCTCATTTAACCATGTTTCTGAAATTGCAATAACTGAAAAACATTTTTTGGATGTTTTCAAACAATCATTAATAGTGGACAGATTACGAGAAAGACTTCTGCTGTTGAAATGTATAATTGAAAAATTTTCATCATTGATTTTATAATTTTTGAATTGTTCTGTAAAATATTTGCACTGTCTCACAATATTCTCACTGAAAAAGGTATCAGGATCATTTTCAGATTCGAAGCGGTGGTTAGCAGAGTTATTATAATTAAATGTATCTAGACAGAGCTCCTGGGCAGAAATAAACGGATCATTATCCTTAGTCATTATGTCTCTCTTGTCTCCGGGTGTAGATGATGTGGATGAGTGGGTTGCTCCAGTCTGCATCATGGTGCTGTGATGTGTTTGAGTCCTCATACCTATTGTTCATATTTGTCCAGCTCCTCGATGTTCCTTATTGCCATGACTTTTGCTTGTTCTGGTGATCCGTTCAGTTTGATGAATATTTTACAGTTTGAAGTCCATGTGTGCTGGATTTTTCCCTGTTTCTTTAAGAAGCGTGCTTTCCTGGCGATGTCGGCATTCCGTTTGGTGAGATGTTCATTGATGAATACGTTTGTCCCTTTCAGTTTTCTTCCTTGTTTTAACAGTGCTGTTTTGTGTTTTCTGTTGATGAATCTCATGATGACGGTTCGTTTATCACCGTCATTTCTCCGGGGCAGAGGGTGGCATGCTTCAATGTTATTTAAATCCATTTCTATACCTTTAGATAGGAGGAAATCAGCAACCTGTTTTTCCACAGAGCTGACCTCCTGTTCACTGGGCTCCCCTCCGCTCTCATCTGTTACCGCCCGTGCGTTGGACCGTGGTTTGATGTGAAGACCGGTGATGATGACGTCGTTGATTCTGGTGTACTGCTCCAATTCAGCCACTCTATTTTCCAGCTGCACCAGATGCCGGTCTTTCTCGGCGTTCTGGAGCCGTAATGCCTTCACCTCCTCCACCAGATCCATGATTGATTTCTGTTGCTGCTTCACAACAGAAATCTCCTCTGATAGAAAGTCCAGAGATTTTTTAATATCGTCACCTTCCTCCGCTGTCAGAACCTTCTTAGGCCCCATGGTCGGCTTATGAGCAGCTTGTCGATCGCCAATGTTAACAGCCTGCGTTGTCACCGGGATGGATCTGCACTGCACTGGTGCCGCGCGGCCTCGGTGTTTCCGCGCTGGTGGATCCGCGGTGGCTGCACGAGACCTCGGGGAAGCGGCACTCGTGACGCGCGGCTCTAATGACGCAGTGCGCGGCCTCAGTGAATTCACCACGTTGGGCGGGCCTCGGACGTTGTTGCTGTCCAGTCGCGGGGCTAAGTTGCCGGTTGAGGTGGTATTCCCACTGTCCGGGTTGGCAAACACCCGCGTGGCAGATGGCAACCACAAACACCACCTCTGAAAACTCAGGTACAAACTTTTTGCAGCTCGCTCTGACGACACGCAGCTCTGACTGACTGTGACTGAAAAAAAAGACATTATATTCATGTCTTTCACTATACTAATGAAGAACTCTGTTTCCTCCTCGCTTCAAAAGTGTGGTGCTGTGCTGTCGCGTCTGGATTTCCCCATGCTTGTTTACCTCTGCTTCTGTGGTGTCCAGTGGGTTGCGTGCGCCGCATACAAGTAGTTGCCGTTCTCAAAAGGCCAAGATTCCTTGCAGATAGGGCATGCGCAGAATACAAAATAATGTTCCTTTCTATGGGGATATTCCGGCGCACGTTTATATGACCTGATATTCGGATTAGAAAAGGAGTAACCCAGGGGTCATATTCAGGTTTTTAAAAACCGGAATATGATCATATTTGGGTTTTTGCGGGTGTTTACATGGCCGTGCGTAACCGGGTATTGCTAATATTCCTGTTATGAAAGGGTTATTGGCTGCATGTAAACGTAGTCAGTGACTGTATTGATGCCAGACCAGTAATTGTGGCAGATTTCCTGTAGTTCACCCAGATGTACTGCCAAACTCTTCCCAGAACCAGGAGGCACCATCATCCAGCAAATTTTAAAGTTCCAGTATAGGCTGCAGTCATATCAGTCAAAGGTCACACCTACTCATATACAAGATCATCCCATACCATTTGAAATCCTGACTTCTGTCAAAACCAGCACTCATTAACATGCCCAAATAGTCCTGTTTAATCACCACAGCAACAGATATGATCCATCTAACAAAGTAATCCCTCAGGTCCAGGTAAAGACTCCAGTACACACTCATAGAATCTTAGCCACTCAGCTTGCAACATAAGGATGATCACGTCACAGCAGTTTTACAGGTGATGCAGGCAGCATTTGTGACGGGGCGGCACCGTGGGCACAAGCACTGGAAAAAAATCTCCACCGCAAAATGGTTTTCTTGTCACTGTAAAATTGGCACTCCCTGCAGGCAGCTGCAGGTGCCCCTGCTTGTTGGGGGTGAACAGAAGCAGGGAGAAGGGCACGCAGGGGACAGCTCACCCCTTCGTAATGGAAGGGAAAAGCGTGGAGGAGGGGGAGTGGTTCGTGGGCTCGTAGGTTACACCTCAACTTCCTTCCAAATAATGTACATCTCATTCATAACATTATAAATACAGGTGTTATGGCTAGGGGTCCAGATGGAACCGGACCGGTCCCTGGTGATGGACTTGAATGCTAGGAGCAAAGAATGGAACAGGTTATGAACAAAAAGAGATTTATTTACAATAAACTTATGAACAGTGCTGTGCTGGTTAGACGGATTGCTGAGCCAAGACGGGCCCGCTTGTAGCGGTGGAAATCTGGATGCTGCAGTACACACACGAACAAACTTGAGAGTCTGAGAACAAACTGGAATCCTGGGGCCAGGTGGGCACAAACAGCCAAGGACAGGAACTAGGAGAGGTGAGTGACTGCACTCGTAACACTGAAGGCCTTAACAACCGACAGTTGACAGAAGGCTCAAAACAGGAATGTTCACAGTTTTGGGAATATTGTTCACATCTTAGGAAATAAGGATTACTGTTCAGGAATCGTTCAGTTTATGAGTTATCTTCAGAGGTCAAGTGCTGCGCGTCTTGTGACAGTTCCAATTAAGCAGGACTTGACTTTAGAAACAACTTGATAAGTTCTTAGTGGTTCAATATCAGAGTTCATACAGTTCTTGGAAAACAGTTCTTGGAGATAAAGTCTTGAAAATGAGATAGGTGGAGATAGTTCTTGGAACCGTTCTTACTCATGCACAGTCACTGACAGGAATGTGTGAGAACGGAATCCCACAGAAACATGAAGGAACTTAGAGCGGGGCAGAGCTGCGCACTCTGAGCTGAGAGAGCTCCAAAGTGACGTTGTGCAGGAAGCTGTGGAGCCAGGAGTCGGTGCAGCGTGGAAGCCGCATAGGATAGTGTATGAGAACACCAGGAAAATCTAAGTTCGCCAGGTTACCTTGAAAACAGCTGCGGAAAGCTCCCGTCATCTGAGCACTTTGAAGCGGCAGGAAAGACGAGGTCAAGGTGAGCAAACGATCTTGTAGTATCAGGCGTGGATCATAGTATAGAATCTGGCTTCACGGCATGGAAAACCACCAAGAATCGGGCAGTGAATCAGCTGCAAGGCTGGGATTAAGTAGCCTGCTGCTAATGAGCCGCTTATGCACGTCAGGTGTGAGGAGATGATGAGTTACAGGTGCTCCATCTGGGGGAGACTCAAACTACACAAGGTTAAAATAGCAAAGGGGAGAGGCAGACAAAGGCAGACCATTACATGACCATGAATTGTGCGAAATGTCCTGTCGCACACGGAGAGGATTTGGCTGCATCCTGAGCTGGGCGCAGCCAAATCCTCTGTGTGCAGCAGGAACAGACGCTCTCCCTCGTGCGGTCCACGGATAATCAAGCAAACGAGGCAGGCAGCCTTTGAAAGCAGACAGACACAGTGTAAGAACGGGTTTGAATGTCACCAGAGAGGACAAACTGCCCACTCGTGGAAAAAAGTTTGCAAAAAGGACAGCCTATTTGTAAAGAGGGCTTAGAACTTATGCTGTGTTCACATTACTAGCTGAAGTGATTGAATCTGACCTTTTGTGTGGCTGCAAGAGTTTATGTTTTTACAAACATTTTCCAGCAGCTGGCAGCTCTTTTTGTTATGTACACCAGAGGTGGGACGAAGTCACTGTCAAGTCATTCTGAAGTCATGAATCTTCAACTCCCAAGTCAAGTCTCAAGTCAGCTTGCAAACAATTGGTGGTCATTATGACTTGAGACTTGACTTGGGACTTGCTGAAGTCACTATCAAGACACTCAAGTCATGAAACTTGAGTGTCTTGATAGTGACTTCGTCCCACCTCTGATGTACACTGACAATAATAATAAAAATAACGTTTAAAATTAGACTTATCTTCATAATTAACTGGTTTATTTGATGGAGAAAAAGAATCACATTTGATTTCATTGGCATGGGAATGCTAGTAACATTTCAGTTTAGATTTCCTTTTGATCCACAGATGAAGACCAAAAACTAGGGAGGAAAAAAAGCCAAATACTATGTTAGCAAATTTCTGTCATATCTAAAACTTCTGCAGATTAGTTAATGCTAAGTATTTAAACATTTAGCATAATGGGTTGGCGTGGAGACGTGTCATTTCCGGCAAAGTGGCAAATCTGAAGGCGAGAATTCGTACTTCCGTGACGTACTGGCCGCCTGATGAAAACGAGCTCGGGCTGCATTGGTTGTCTATTAAAATCAGCTGGTTTTGTTTTGCTTCTAGCAGCCAGCTGATGGCTCTTACTGCCTGGAATGATGAGATTTATTGACGAGTCTGACCCCTTTGAAAAGTGACCAAATTACATGTATTTATATTGCGTTTGCCGATGTTTTCATTGGCCAAACACGGGCGCCAGGGGGTGCTCAGGTAAAGTCCGGCAACCCATACGAGGTCTGTTAGAAAAGTATCTGACCTTTTTATTTTTTTCAAAAACCTGATGGATTTGAATCACGTGTGCTTGCATGAGCCAACCTTGAACCTTCGTGCGCATGCGTGATTTTTTTTCACGCCTGTTGGTTGCGTCATTTGCTTGTAAGCAGCCTTTGTGTGAGGATGGGTGGAGTCTCTCGTCGTCTTTTCTTTGCAAGGAAATGGCGGAACACCTGGAGCAGCGCGACTGCATCAAATTTTGCCACAAACTGGGCGACAGCCAGGTGGAAACCATTCGGATTATTCAGATGGCTTTCGGTGACGATCCTCTGGGCATCACACAGATTAAGGAGCGGTACAACAAGACAGCCGCACAACGGTGGAGAGCGAGCCGCGCTTCGTTTGGCATCAACACGCTGAAACGACCGGATCATTTCCAAAGTGAACGCTGTGATGATGTGGGACCGTCGTGTGATTATCCGAGAAATTGCGGAAGAGGTGGACATTAGAGCATGACATGGGAGTGGATTTTCACTCCCATCCCGCTCCCAGAAAAAAAAAGCCCATCCTGTCCTAATCCTGGACTGGAGTAAAAAAAATAAATCCCATCCCGTCCCACTCCTGTAAAGGTGACTCCCAATCCCATCCCGTTCCCACTCAAAATCAGTCCCACTCCCATGCCACTCCCGTATGTCTCGCGCCATGATGATCAATCAGGGACTGAATATGTAGTGACGTGGAGATGTCTGGAGTTTGACTGAAGATGTGAACATGTCCTGTATCTGGTAGCAGCCTGTGAGCAGGACTTATGTCTCTTTTGTCCTTTATCTCATAATTATGACAGAGTTTTTGGAGCAAGCAGCAGCCCCACAGCAGGGTGAGTGGAGTTTATTTTTATTTTACGTGCGCGCGAGAGTGAATCGTGAATGGAGATTATTTTACTTATTAACTACACAGATGTATAATAAAACAAATGGTGACTGGTTTCTAAACACAATTATGACAGTTTTTTTGGGAAAGAGCGAGGTGAAAAGGGTGAAAGGGTAGTTGTAAAACAGCTAACTGATCATCTGCAGAGGAATGGTCTATTTGAAGAGTTTCAGTCAGGTTTTAGAATTCATCATAGTACAGAAACAGCATTAGTGAAGGTTACAAATGATCTTCTTATGGCCTCGGACAGTGGACTCATCTCTGTGCTTGTTCTGTTAGACCTCAGTGCTGCTTTTGATACTGTTGACCATAAAATTTTATTACAGAGATTAGAGCATGCCATAGGTATTAAAGGCACTGCGCTGCGGTGGTTTGAATCATATTTGTCTAATAGATTACAATTTGTTCATGTAAATGGGGAATCTTCTTCACAGACTAAAGTTAATTATGGAGTTCCACAAGGTTCTGTGCTAGGGACCAATTTTATTCACTTTATACATGCTTCCCTTAGGCAGTATTATTAGACGGTATTGCTTAAATTTTCATTGTTACGCAGATGATACCCAGCTTTATCTATCCATGAAGCCAGAGGACACACACCAATTAGCTAAACTGCAGGATTGTCTTACAGACATAAAGACATGGATGACCTCTAATTTCCTGCTTTTAAACTCAGATAAAACTGAAGTTATTGTACTTGGCCCCACAAATCTTAGAAACATGGTGTCTAACCAGATCCTTACTCTGGATGGCATTACCCTGACCTCTAGTAATACTGTGAGAAATCTTGGAGTCATTTTTGATCAGGATATGTCATTCAAAGCGCATATTAAACAAATATGTAGGACTGCTTTTTTGCATTTACGCAATATCTCTAAAATCAGAAAGGTCTTGTCTCAGAGTGATGCTGAAAAACTAATTCATGCATTTATTTCCTCTAGGCTGGACTATTGTAATTCATTATTATCAGGTTGTCCTAAAAGTTCCCTAAAAAGCCTTCAGTTAATTCAAAATGCTGCAGCTAGAGTACTGATGGGGACTAGAAGGAGAGAGCATATCTCACCCATATTGGCCTCTCTTCATTGGCTTCCTGTTAATTCTAGAATAGAATTTAAAATTCTTCTTCTTACTTATAAGGTTTTGAATAATCAGGTCCCATCTTATCTTAGGGACCTCGTAGTACCATATCACCCCAATAGAGCGTTTCGCTCTCAGACTGCAGGCTTACTTGTAGTTCCTAGGGTTTGTAAGAGTAGAATGGGAGGCAGAGCCTTCAGCTTTCAGGCTCCTCTCCTGTGGAACCAGCTCCCAATTCAGATCAGGGAGACAGACACCCTCTCTACTTTTAAGATTAGGCTTAAAACTTTCCTTTTTGCTAAAGCTTATAGTTAGGGCTGGATCAGGTGACCCTGAACCATCCCTTAGTTATGCTGCTATAGACGTAGACTGCTGGGGGGTTCCCATGATGCACTGTTTCTTTCTCTTTTTGCTCTGTATGCACCACTCTGCATTTAATCATTAGTGATCGATCTCTGCTCCCCTCCACAGCATGTCTTTTTCCTGGTTCTCTCCCTCAGCCCCAACCAGTCCCAGCAGAAGACTGCCCCTCCCTATGCACCTTAATTAAAGAGGTAATTGTTCATCCCTGAAAGACACAATAATAAAGCGTCTAATGACACATTAGCATGTAAGGGCATATTCATTCATATTTGCAATTCATGGACGTTTTGTTTTAGAGATATTTTAGCCTGTGGTCTGTTGATGTCAATTTCAATTGCAATTTCACAGGCATTTCTAAAAAATATTAATAATAAAATAATTTAAAAAATGGCTGGCTGTGCAAAATTTTGTGGGTCTTGAAGGGGTCTTGCCCAGGGAGTAATTCAGTGTAGAACCACCACTGAGCGGACAATACAAGTATGAACCGTCTGTTCCTCTATAGATGACCCATGGTCATCGGTGTACAGTCATGAAATTACATGAATGAAGCAGTGCGCTCTTATGGTGTCCACATCTGCTGGCCCCATGCACGCGTCTGGCCCGACATGCATGTCCTGTGGGTGGTGCGCTGCAGGACAGACACTGCATCATGTGGAGCATAGGTCACATGGGTGATGTGACATTCAGATCACCCACTGCGTGTTCACATGATCTGACGGTTCGTTTCACCCGGGACAGCCTGTCAATAATGTGTGCACCGTGCACTCGCTCGCTGCAGCCCGTCACAACAGCGATATATGTTTTTATATATTTTCATGTGAGGACAGAAAGGAGACACACGTGCGTCACAGTGGACAGTTGTAAGGCCATGTCCATCAAAACATGGTATGTGTTCCCCAGCTGTGACGTCCGGGACCATATGGAGCTAAATCAAGGCCAAAAGTTTTGTAATCTGAAAATAAAAGATTGAAAAAATAAATTTTGAAACTGAAAATTCAATGTTCTTGAATTTTATAATCATTTAAAAAATATTATCTAAATAAAAATAAGTGTAAGATATATATATTTTTCAGTTTAAATAAATTTTTGATTCAGCTCTAATTTTTTTTGATCAAATAATTTATTTTCATTCATATTTCTTTTTTCACCTTCAGATCTTTTTTTTTCACTTTCAGATCTTATTTTTTCAGTTTCAAACTTTTGGCCCCGTTCTGGCGTAGGAGGGCGTGGCTTCGATTGAGAGGGGCGTGGAATTGTGAGTTACAGGAGGGCAATCAGTCCTCACATGATGTTGCTTTCAGGAAATGTGTGTACTTTGATAGATAATGACTCCGCTCCTGTCTCCATCGTTTATCTATTACGCGGTTGGCGGGTTAAAGAAAATAGAGAGAATTAAAGCTTATTACAAGGCTTTAAACCCTCGAGATAAAGCTGTTTATTGTGATCGATGTGTAGCAGTTGGTTCAGTGGATCCGTATTTTGTACCGGATAGTGAATTTAATGACGATGTAACAAAGTTGGCCGCCCGTAAATCCAAATCCAAAGCCGCCCGGAAGAGCGCTCCGGTACCAGCGATGTGAAGAAGCCCCACCATTACAGGCCTGACACCATGGCGCTGAGAGAGATCTACCGCTACCAGAAATCCACTGAGCTGCTGATCCACAAGCTGCCGACCAGGTCAGCCTCACTGGCCTCCTGCAGAGCATCACAGCGGAGCTCTGAAGGCGGAGGTCGGTCTTGAAGTCCTGAGCGATTTCTCTCACCAGGTGCTGGAAGGGCAGCTTGTGGATCAGCAGCTCAGTGGATTTCTGGTAGCAGCGGAGTGCCACAGTGCCGGGCCTGTAACAGCGAGGCTTCTTCACACCGCCGGTAGCCGGAGCGCTCTTCCAGGCGGCTTTGGATTTGGATTTACGGGCAGTCTGCTTGGTTCTGTCCATAGTAAAGCTTCCTTCAGATCTGCTGATCCAGGTCTCTCTGTGTGTCACTTATAAAGCTTGTAACACTCCCACTGCAGCCTGTAAAATGAGCGACCTGCCTCATTTCCATGCGGCAATGTTGCGCTGCGTTCATGGTCTCGTGTGGATTTGGGACACATCGTTTTTTTTTTAGGTATAGGTGTTAAACTTTACAATCTTGCATATTTTCCAGTTTTTAAACATCAAAAATGACCAAGAGTGGTCTAGAATTACTTGTAATAGACATCTTTAGCATCACTTTATTTACAGGTATCAAGACAATACAGTGGAGAGAAAGTGTTAAGTCATTATCTATCAAAGTACCCACGTTTCCTGAAAGCAACATCATGTGAGGACTGATTGCTCTCCTGTCACTCACAATTCCACGCCCCTCTCAATCGAAGCCACGCCCTCCCACGCCAGAACGGGGCCAAAAGTTTGAAACTGAAAAAATAGATCTGAAAGTGAAAAAAAAAGATCTGAAGGTGAAAAAAGAAATATGAATGAAAATAAATTATTTGATCAAAAAAATTAGAGCTGAATCAAAAATGTATTTAAACTGAAAAATATATATCTTACACTTATTTTTATTTTGATAATACTTTTTAAATGATTACAAAATTCAAGAACAAACATTGAATTTTCAGTTTCAAAATTTATTTTTTCAATCTTTTTTTTTTTCAGATTACAAAAATTTGGCCTTGATTTAGCTCCATAGGACCAGAGATCTCAACAGCTGCTGCTGTCGGTGGTCACGTCCCCTGTCCGTGCAGCGCACACACCAATGTGTCACTCTCTGTTTCTGTGTTATGTGAGATTTTTTTTTTTTTTTTAGATATTTGTTATGCAATTGTGCATGTAGTTATTGTAGTACTTATTAATGTACCTGCACTGGCTGTGGTCTCTGTGTTTTTAATGTGACACATTGCGTGCACTGAGCTGTCATTTGCACCTGTCAGTGAGTCTCTGGTCAGCGATCAGCTGGGAGGCGGCTTGCTGTGCTGTGTGCACTCAGACTTGGCTAGCCAGTCCCTATCTGTACATATATATCACCATTCCATGCAAGTGTGCCCCCCCAGCATGCAACGTGTTGTGGGGGGGTGCGAAACACAAGCCACATGTTTTGTGTGGGGGGGCAGAACACACATGCAATACACACGCATGGCCCATGTGTTGGGGGGGAGGGGCTGACACTCTACCACACCACATGTGTGTTGCTTTGTAACGCCACACTCGTGGGGACACAGACAAATTTCGCATCCAGCTCAAAAGTGGTCGTCTGCTGACTATTTTCGTGCTGACAGCGCAAATGGCGCCACATTCTCCAGCGAGCGGTGTTGGATGTTCTTGTGTGTCACCTGGAATTTGGCCGACACCTGCCGTGAGAGGGATCGAAGGGGCTCTCACAGGGCACTCTATCTTTCAGCTGCTGGTGTGCACAAGTAGTTGTAGCAACAGGTGTATGAGGTGTTAAAGGCAGCTCAGATTTTTCACAAATGGCATGCAATTCCTCCTAAGCCCTAAGTGAAGCACCTGTGATCACTGAGCCTTCAGATGGCACTGCATGAAGAACAATCATTTTTCAATAGCTGATATAACCACATGGGCAAGCAAATACTTCGGGAAACCTTTGTCAAGCACAACAACACAGTATTACATTCACAAATGCCACTTAAATCTTTGCTGTGCGAAAACAAAGCCTCATGTTAAGTTTGTCCAGAAGCGGCATCGAGGTTGGACCATCACAAAGTGTAAATCTGTATTGTGGTCAATCAATATTCAGATCTTTTTCTTTTTTTTTTAAAGAAATGGATGCCGTGTGCTCCAGAGCAAAGATGAAAAGTACCGTCCAGACTGAAATTTGTAACATGTCAAAAAAGCTAGATTCTGTCATGGTATAGGGTTGTGCACAGGTATTTTACACTTCTGCGATGGCATCATGAACCCTCTGGAGTCGAATGACGCCCTCGTGTAAAAAGTCACATGACCTAATTAAGAGTAGGTAACACTCAAACTGTTGCACTCTGAGACTCCCTTTAAATGTGTGTTTAATGTGGAGACTTCAACCTTTATAACACTTTTTACATTTTGTTAATAGGCCTAGTATAACTTGACTTATGAGTATTTTTTACACCATGCCTTTTCATTTTTTGCTGCGCATTTATGTACACACACACAGCCAAAAGGATCATTTCCTTCTCTACTGCAGCAGCGACAGCTGTGGGAAGAAATCTGACTCCTTCCTCACTGGTTAGCTGGCTCGTGAATTTTCCACCAGTCAGAAGTCACTAACCCCACGTGTTCACTAACCCCACATGTGCTTGATCACAGCCCACCCACGCCACGTGGGTCTGATTGTGTGGTCGCTTTCTCTTTATTACTGGTGGAAAGCATGTGTGGTTAGTCTTTTGTTGTTGTTTGGGGGTTTTTTTGTAAAAATTAGGCGTTTTATGAATGTGGAGCAAGCACTTCAGTTATTTTTTGAACTGGAGGAAGACTGAGCATGCAGCGCGTCGTCAGAGTCTGAAACAGACAGTGAGTATTCTGGTGCTGAAAGAGATGATCCCTCTTTTGTTCTGGAGGAGCAACCAAAGCAGGTGGATCCACCAACATGTGCACAGAGATCTGAACGGAGGGTCGGCACGCGCACTTCTGTATCCAGCTGACTGCTGGAACACAGAGGAGGACGCAGTCACCGCTCCAGCAGTAAGCAGATTTCAGCCTCGGAGAACACCAGGAGTCCAGGTTGATACACTTTCCACCCAAAGTCCAAAAAACCTTTATCTTTTGTTTTTTTGCAACTGACACAGTTAGAACAATTTGCACCATCACCAATAAAATTGCTGCAAAAAACAAGGCATTATGGAAAAATACAACTGGACAGACATTGAAATGGAAGATCTGTACAAATTTTTGGACTTCTGATATACAGTCATTGGTGTCACTGCCAACTCTCCAGGACTACTGGAAACAAAATAATATTTTGTCTGTGCCCTTTCCAGTGAAAGTAATGTCCAGAGACAGATTCAGATTGATATTCTAGAACATCCACTTAAGTGATCCAGATGAGGATGTAGAAAATGATAGGAAAAAAAAAGGAACAGCAGGTCATGACAAACTGTTTCAAGTCAGGCATCTTTATGATGACATCCTCAGTGCCTGCCCGGTTTATTACCACCCGAGGAGGGAGCTGGCAGTGGATGAAAGGATGGTGGCAATGAAGGCAAAAACTGGAATGACTCAATATTTAAAGGACAAGCCAACAAAATGGGACATTAAACTTTTTGTGTTGGCTGTTTCAAATAATGGCTACACACTCAAGTTCACCATTTACACTGGCAAGACTGTGACCACAAGTGAGCATGGGCTGCCATATGATGTGGTCATGAACCTGATCCAGCCATCCTCGCTTGGTACTGGGTACCACATTTGCATGGACAATTTTTACACCTGTCCCTAACTGTTCATGGACCCGGCTAACATGAAGTTTGGGGCATGTGGCATATAGAGGGAGAACAGACGAAGATGCCCCAGAGGGAGGGCAAATGCTCTCACAAAAAATCTGAAAGAGGATCTATTAGATGGATAAGAGAGGGGTCTCTGGTGTTTGTAAAGTGGAGATGTCTGTGTGCTCATGACACACAAGGACTTTATGGTGGTGCTGGTGTGTCAACTGTGTGGCACAGACAAAACTGGTGTACCACAGAACAGGAGCCAGAACCACATTCCTGTGCCAACTGTGACAGGCACAGATCCTCGCCAAAAAGCCACAAAAGGCAGATTGAGGTGCCAACAGTGCCTTCACATGGGCAACAAGAGGAGTGACTGGCAGTGAATGGCACAAATAATTTGTGATGCATCTTATTTTGACATCTGTGTGTTTTGTAAATAGTTTAGCATTAGCATTTCCAGCACTATATGTTTTTGAAATGTACAATTTATATTTACATTCCAGATGTTATTGTGATATCTGACTTTTGTAAATAACTGTACAAAAAACACCTGAAGCATTTCCTGCATTTATGTAAATAGTTGTATTTGTTTTTTTTTTCTACATTTGTACATATGTTTTTGAAATTTACAATTCATGTTTACATTTCAAGTTATGAAAATGGTTCATTAAACAAGTTTGTGGTTTTCACAGTAAAAAAACAAACTTTTTTCTACTTGGATTTTATGTTTTTGTGTGATTTTAGGTTCACTGTGTTAACACAGTAGGTCAGAATGAATGAGAAACTGTAAAGTCACACAGGTGAGGTTGTGCTGAAAAAAAATGACACCAAACAAGGGCAGGTAAACACTTTTTAAAGGTAAATTATAAAGGTAAAACCAAAAGTAGTCAAAAACAGCCAATTATACCCTGGACTCCAGAGGTTTAATGCGAAAAAGTACAATGAGATTTTATAGCAAATATACTGCCTTCAAGATGACATTTTGCAGGGCCATCTGTGTATTTTTCAAGAGGACAATGCAAAAACACATTCTGGACACATTACAAATGCACGGCTCTGAAGGAGTGGATATAGAAAATTTGTCCAAGTCCCTCCTGAACACTTGAGCTTCTCTGAGTGTAAACCCAGATACCTGACAGAGGAATCGCATTTCTGCCACTGGTATCTGCAACCTTGTTTTTGAGTCATTAGCCAAAATTAATGGCCATAGGTGAGGATATGGGTGTAAATCAACTGATAAATCAAGAGTCTCACCTTCTGGATCTGCTCTTTCTTCAGTACAATGGTCCGGTACAGTGTCTGCAGGATCTCTAACGCAGCCCCAATCAGTCAATCAATTTCATGCTCTAACTTACCCCCATTCGTGAACAAGAGCCCAAGATATTTGAACTACACTTGGGGTAATAACTGTTCCCTGACCCAGACAGTCACATCCTATTTCACCAGAAGACCATGGTTTCAGATTTGGAGGTGCTGATTCTAATCGCAGATGCTTCACACACAACCTCAAACCTGCCCAGTGCACATTGGAGGTCACTGCTTGATAAAGCCAGCAGAGCCACATCATCCACAAAAAGGACATTCAAACCTAGATTTGATCTGTTTTCTTGTATGAAGTTCATTCCCTGTTCCACTTCACTATGAATATGTATAGCCAGTGAAACAATAAATCAAAGTTGCATTATCCTTCTCCAGTCACAGCCACAAAAGCCTACAGCTCTTTCAGAGTTGTCTTGGTAGCTTCCCTCACTAGTCTCCAACTTGCACAGTCAATTTTTGAGAACTGACCACTCCAGACTCAAAATGTAAATGGGACAGAAAAGCTCAGAGCACAGAGGGAGAGTTGCTTCAATCTCTGCAAAGCATGCTATTAATCCACTAAATACGTATTTACACAAAGAATAATTAATGGCTGTTAAATTAATGTTTCAAATGCCTTTCATAGTACCTTTAAATGTTTACTGATTCTGTACAGTGGCCTGCTATGGCTCTTTAAATTGAGTGGATAACATTCAAATCAAGTTAAAGTGTTGAAGTTAGAATACATTTTGTATGTAGTTCCATGTCCCAACAATTAACTTTTCTTGACCAAGTACTCGTATATGTTATTGAGGCATATCATTTAAGAAATATAACAATGCTAAAATACCCTTAGCTGTATGAACATGTACCGTTTTCACAGCGTCTGCAGGAGGGTGTGTGTGTGCGCATACATGAGCTGAAAAGACCAGAAGTTGCCTTTGACTGCGTGATGCGCGTGCATGCTGATGTCTGCGAGATGTCTTGTAAATCACTCCAGAGGCGTAATCAGGTTTAAAAAAAACTGTGTTTTCAGTTTTAGAAGTGTTTTTTTCTCACTAGCTTTTACATTATATATATATATATATATATATATGTCACAGACGTGAACGAGCAAAGCTCCTCAGCATCTAACCATGTCATTTCAGTCTGTAATACTTTTTTTCAGTAAATGCTTCTGGAGAGCATTAGCATGGCTAACAATCTTAAGTTTCTGGGGGGCAAAGCTCCCCAGATCCCCCAACTACGGTCCTCTTAACCCCCTGTCACTTTAAGCATTTTCTTTATTTGCATTCTCACATGCCTGGGAAGAAAAGAGTCCTCACCATCTCATTTAGGTCAGTCACACTTTATTTTCAGTAAATATGCTGGGAGCATAATCATGGCAAAAATCTTCTGCTTCTGCTTTGCCATGTAATTTAGGTCTTTCAAACTTTTTTCAGTAAATGCTTCTGAAGACCATATGTATGGCTAAAAATCTAACCTTGACCCCGCCAACTATGGTCCTCTTAACCCCCTGCCACTTTAAGCATTTTTTTTTATGTTTCTGTAAATTCAGATTCTAACTTTTCAGCTAGTTGACAGTACGGCTGCACAATGTGGCCAAATTAGCTGAACTTTCAGGTCTTCTTTTTAAGAAAAACCTCCTCTACACCACTCCGTCAGGAACCTGTATTTTATATTTTGAATTAAATTGATACCAAGTTGTAGAGATTTGTTATCAATTTGAGTTTAATGAAGATAATTTTAGACATTAGAAATGACTGTTTACTCACCAATATAACTACGAGTCTGTGGTTCAGACGACGTGTTCAAATTCAAAACTGGCTCAAACATTTTTCTTCTTCTACTAAGGTGGATTAGAACTTTTTGTGGAACACAGCACCAACTACTGTACAGGATGAACCAAGCAGTCAATATGTGTCACCTATTTCAAAATGGCTCTTTTCAACCAGATGTGTGGTGCTGTGACATGTCAATCATCCGGGTGGCACCAGAGGTGTCCAATCAGATTTCAGGGAAGATCAGCGCAATCCCACTACAGCCATGCTAGGAAGTGTTCAGCATTTGACATTTCCTGTTTCACTGTGGACTCAAAATTTGGCACTTCTTGTTTGGGACTCCCTGTATCATGAGCGAGCGTCACGTTGCTTTGCTCGTAATATATGACAAACATGTTAGATTGACACAGAAACGCAGCAGATTCAGAGCAGATTCCGCCATGTTGGATTATATGCCAGAGAGAGAGACCAGCCAGTGATGTCATGGTGCCTCTACTCTGATTTGGCTACCACTGTGTCCTTCGCAGAATCCCGACACCCCCCGCCCAAAAAAGCTAATTTGTATGATTCATGCTGTCAAATGTAGGAGTTTAACAATAGGAAACTATGTTAAATAGGTCAAGGTTAGCCATCTTTGAACTTATCTAAGGTCTGTGTCCGAAGAATGTTCCCTGTGAATTTGAAAATCCTGGCAGTAATAGGACTGGATTTATGCTGAGCACAGACAAACAGACAGACAGACGCAAAGCCTTTGCAATACCCAAAGGTCATATTTTGGCCTTGGGTAATCATCTAATAAACTACTGACAGTCGATTTCAGGAACTGCATCAGCATTTGGAATCTGTTACTAGAACTGAGAAGAAGGGTCTTTATTATACATAGATGAATACATACAGTAAAATCCATCTTCTGCATTTAACCCATCCTAATTACAGTTAGATACAATCCAACCACTAAGAGCAGTGGACAGCCACAGTCCGGGGCCCGGAGACCACCTGTGGATGTAGACATGCTGGATTGGTCAGAGACAAATCCTAAATAAGCATGTTTTTGATCACGGGAGGAAACCCAGGCACAGACAGGGAAACAATGCAAATTCCACACAGAAAGGACCAGGTGGGAAGCGATCCCAGGACCTTCTAGCTTGTGAAGCAACAGCACTAACCACCGAGCCACCATGTGCCCTCTGTTGGGATGAAGTTCAAAGAGCTGCTATTTCCAGTGACACACACATTTATTGGGTTATGGCTGACACTCAAATTGATTCTCTGATATTCACAGTATTATTCTAAATCACAGAGTTGCATCAGGAAGGACACCCGATATATAAGACTTGGAACAGTGAGCCAAAAACAGGAGGCTCACTAATAATCTAACCATGATTTAAGTTTTACATGAGGCTGTATAATGTTTGATGTACAATACGTAAAAATGAATTGATGTCTGATAAAGCAGCTAACAGTGTATTGATGTGTCACTGTCAGTTTGAGCTTTTTGTTTATTTACTTTTTCCAGGTACTTTTTCCAGAATGTCCCAGCTCTTTTGTGTCCTCATTCAGCACCGATGGACGTAGTATCCTGTCACATACCCTATGATGAAAATGGACACCAGAGCAGCCACAGCTCCTGCAACTTTCATCATACTCCCAGTCCTGCCAACACAAAGTCTGTTGTGGATCCTGTAAAAGATGACATGATCAAAACAACTCCCAACAATTTGATCTGATTTGGACTAAACTCGGTGAAATAACTGAGGGCCACCCAAAACAAAGTGATATGATTTTGAGGAAAAATCAGTAAAAATTCAAGTTCACAGCATAAGGTCAAAATAAAAAAGTGTCACTGGGGAGTTGGTGCCCAGCAGTCACAGGGCATGAGGCGACGTCCACCCTGGACAGGACGCCAGTCTGTCACCGGGGCACATAGAGACAGACAAACACATTCACACCCACACACACTAGTGCAGCAGATAACTGAAACAATCATGCAAATGGTGATACAAGCACCAAAGTTGGCACAAATACTCCTTAGACATTACTCATTTGAAAAAACTGACTGGCCATGTGAATTTTCAATAGGCGGCCAGGTAGGGGTCAATTGAAGAATTACACAGGGGTCAAAATTAAAAATGCTCAAATCATTTTGAAAACTGCACCACATTATTTGTCTGACCGTAAAGATTCTAAAAAGGTATAGTTTGGACAATCTATGACTGAATGATCAGGAGTTATTGAAAACTGAAAATTTTTTGGTCAGTCTTTTTTTTCAAAACAGTAATGTCTAAGGAGTATTTGTGTCAACTTTGGTGCTTGTATCACCATTTGCACGATTTTGCTCTAAATATTCTCTTAGCTGCTGCACTACACTGCTGTGGTCAGTTTAAAGTTTCCAGTTCGGCTAACCTGCAAGTCTTTCAAATGTGGGAAGAATCCAGAGCACCCAGAGAGAACCCACACAAACACAAGGAGAACATGCAAACTCCACATGGAAAAGCACCAGGTGGGAAGCGATCCCAACAACCTTCTTGCTGTGAGTCAACAGTGCTAACCACTAAGCCACTGTGCTGCCATCTATGATTATTATTACCTCCGCCAAGGAGGTTATGTTTTCGTGTTTGTTTGTTTGTCTGTCAGCAGGATAACTCAAAACGTTTTGAACGGATTTTGATGAAATTTTGTGGAGTGGTTGGAAATGACAAGAGGAACATGTGATTAAATTTTAGTGGTGATCCAGATCCCGATGCTAACGCGTTAGCATGTCTATGGCATTTTCAATGTTAAAAGTTAGCAATAAGCAGTTGCAGCTGTCATCACGTTCGGGTGCATTTGTTTTCAAATTGTAATATTTCTTAAATTTATTTTTGTTGAAATTTTGTGGAGTGGTTGGAAATGACAAGAGGAACAAGTGATTAAATTTTAGTGGTGATCCGGATCACGATCCAGATCCCGATGCTAACGCGTTAGCATGTCTATGGCATTTTCAATGTTAAAAGTTAGCAATAAGCAGTTGCAGCTGTCATCACGTTCAGGTGCATTTGTTTTCAAATTGTAATATTTCTTAAATTTATTTTTGTTTATACATTAATAATCTAATGATTATTATATACAATTTTAGAGAAAGAGACAAAAAGAAATAGATCACTGTGCCAAGGAGGGAATCTCTTTAGGGTCAGTGACCCTATGGCCTTGTTTAGAGAAGTGTTTCATAAATGTTAAAAAATTCATATATTTGCAGTTTAGTTGAATAATAAATTGAATTTTGTCTCATTTGTTTTTGTCTATAAACACATGCAATTAACTGTGATGCCAAGCGCTAAGGATACATGCTATCTAGTCACAGCAGATGAAACTTTTTTTACTACTGAGCAAACATCATCGTTAGACTTTTTTAGGTTCAATGATTCCACGGCGTGTAGATGTTATGGCGTCAGTGACCCCATGGCCTTGGCGGAGGTTTGCACTCTCTAAGTGCTTCTAGTTAAACACTAATATGTATGAAAACATATAGTAAGTTTATATTGTTCACATGATCTTTGACCTTGGGTGATCTTGAAAGGTCAAACTGCACTCTATAAAATAAATGACATCATGAAAAAAGACACCTGAAGACATCAGTCAGACGGCCAAAGTTTAGTCATCTAACAAGAAAACAATCTCACATGTAGCTCCGAGGTTGTGACATGATGATTTGTAAAAAAAATAAGATTCAGTGTTGGTGGCTATCCCAAAGACTTGATCTGAATTACACAGGCAATTTCTCTGAACTGAAAAAAGAAAAAAAAAATCGTGTCTGATCATGAAGGCCCAAAACCTTTTAAGTCAGTTCTGTCCGGGGGTCTGGACAAGGCTGAAATTTCAGCAAAATATTGTGAGAAGGGTTTATACTTCCAAATACTAACAAAATATAACTTTTGACTAACTTAAAATCTGATTGAGTGAATATAAATAAATCTGTCTTAACCATAATTTTGATGATATAAACATTCTCAACATTCTAAATTACTTAACTTTTGAATTGTTTGAAAGCATGAAATATCAGAAGTTGAGGAAATTTAACCTTGAAAGTTTTTATCCAAGGTGTATGCAAACTTATGGTCTCAGGTGAACTTCATACATGGGTGGGTGGTGGCAAATGAGGCCTCATGAAGCATTTAGCATTCTTTTTCTGACACCACTAGATGGCAGTGTCTCCTCAAAAAGCGGTTTGAAGGCAACAGCTCCATTGTGCTTGGAGCTTTTTTATTTCTTTGCTAGTCTGTTAGTGGTCATCGCAGTTCAGCCAATCAGCTCTTAACAAAGTTAATTACACTATTAAAATTATTCTTGTGTATTTTTATTTCTTAACATATCTTTGCTTAACACATTCTATACTGTGAATAAAATATATGTTGAATGGAAACAATACAGTTTTATTTTGTTTGTTCATTTCATAATCTATGTGATCATCATTTCTTAATCATGTGATCTTGGCATGCTAAACCATTTTGAAAAACTGGTTCAAGGTATGAAAATTTCAGCTCTTTGGGTCTATTTTCAAGGAGTTAGAGCAAAAAAACAACAAAAGATAAATTCATAAAATAAAACGTAGTGGTATCGGTACCTTCTGCTAGATGTTTTAACGATTTATTGGTTTAGCGTTATCAAAGCTAACTTTTCAGTTAGCAGATTAGCAGTTAAGCTAACTTCGGTTAGCTGAGCGCACCGCTGCATGAGACACTCTCCTGAGCATCAGAAAACGTGTTGATTTTTGTGTCATTGTTTCTCACCTCCTGATGGGTGACTGTGAGGCCTCTACGTTCATGTTGATGTTGTCATTGTTCCAGCGGTCATACTGCACACTGCCAGCGTTGTTGGGTTCCATGTGGGAAATTTCTGCGTCTCCTTTATCTGCAGCAGGAGTCACTCCTGCTCAGGCTGCACAAACAAACATTGGACTGTGTCACAGCGGAGACAATCGGAAATACTGAATCCCAGGAAACATTCTGAGGAACACTGTAGATACCTGACACTCTGTGTGGATTTAACCCACAATTTAAACATTCAGATGATAAAAGTGCAACAACATCACACAAAGCAGATCAGCGTTTATGTCTGTATATTCTTTTTTGCTCACCTGTAAGCGTGTGGAAAGAACGCCGGGCCAGCAGAGCTCCACTTCCTCTAGTCATAAAGCCACACCTGAGGCTGAGCAGCCTGTTTAATATGGGACCTTGGTCAGGGTTCATGTGTTCATTAAGGTCACTGCACCATAAATTCACTCGTATGACTCTGTAGCAGTGTCAAAAACCAGTTCAAGTACTGAGTAAGCTTCTTCAAGCCTGGGGTCTGGCAGCATGTGAGGATTTTGGTACCTCTGTGGAGTTAACAGCAACAGTTTATCAGAAATCGCTCGTCATATTTGATAGTGTAACTGAGAAACAGTCGTCTGAAATTCATCAGCAGCTTGTTCAGTCCATTTCAGAAGTCTGAGAGGTTTTCACTTCAGCTGAGGGGCTGTTTTGTTCAGTTTGTCTGTTGCTGTTGTTGTGTGCATGTTAACTCAAAAAGTACAAGATGGATTTTTTTCTGAAGTTTTGTGGAGAAATGGTTCTTAATAACTGATTAGCATGTTAAATCTGGAGAGGCCCCGGAAGCATGGCTTTTAACTGGTTCAGTGAAGGAAAATAAACCAGAAACAACTGACAAATTCCAAGGACCAAAACTAAACCAGAAATAATGGGAACCAGTTAACATTATTTTATTGTTCTTTAATTGTAAAAATAAATTATTTTCTACTTGCAATAACTTGGTGCTGAACTCACATCCTGTCGTCCTCTGAACTTCATACACATCTTTGAACGGCAGCGAGAAATTTACCAGCAGCAGGTGATTAATCTCAAGTAAAATGTGGTGTGGTCTCTGTGACGAGGGAAACATTGTGCTCTGTACCTTTATAAAAATCCACTTTTAAAACACATTGGTTGGTGCAGATAATCATGGCAGTGCACATCATTTCTCCTTTAGCAAAGGTACACACTCTGAGTGCCTTTCTAACATTTGAATCACAACAGGGATCAGCTGTAACAGATTGTTGTAATACTTCGTGTGGCCACTAGAGGTCAGGCTGCTGCTGCTGAAAAACAAATATCTCATCGTCACAGTGGCAGTTAGTGTTTTCTTCTACCTGCTGTTCGATTGAGTTTCACGGATACTCAGCTAGTAGCTGTTGACAATATTTAATTAATCAACTCGTCCATAGTGATTTGTATGGGAGCATTATGGCCTGTGTTCTGTTGGTGATTTTACTTTCCAACCCAGAGTGAAATAAACTTAAGATGTTTTCAATCTTAGTATCTCAGAATTGTGAGATAATAAGTCAGAATTGCGAGATAGTAACTCAGAATTGCGAGATAATAAGTCAGAATTGCGAGATAGTAACTCAGAATTGTGAGATAATAAGAACTGTGAGATAAGTCAGAATTGTGAGATAATAATGTTGTGTGTTAGGGGGGTGTGGCTGGATATGTTGGTGTTCTTTTCTTTTCTTTGCTCTCCAGGTGGTATGCAAACTGATTTATTGTCTGTGGAGGAGGTGCTGGCAGAAGAGTCCTTCACCCTCATCAACGTAATGTGCAGCACCTGTGGATGGTGCTCACGTGCAACCTTAAAGACTTTCAGCTGAAGCAAATAATGAGATGGCGTTCTGCATTTAAGCCATGTGTGATTCAAGCAGAATTGCCGGGAACTCGACCTTGTGATGTTCGTTTGTGAGACGCTGAGGACCGCGTCTGGGTTTGACACATCGTGCCTGTGAAGGAAGAAGGGTGAGGGACACATGCTGTCAGCACACATCTGAGGTGATTAATTTTTTGACTAATTGTTGATAGTAACTTGGTATTTTGTTACGCAATAGATTTGAATTGTGATGAGAATTGTGCAGCTCGCTTCTCACTGCCGTGGCATGCGGAGTGGTAATCCTCCACCTGTTGTGAGAAGCTGCTCATTTACATAAAGCTTAAATACAGACCTGAATGTGTTGCTGATAGTGTGTGCCTTTTGAAGGATATTGATTGTAGCTGCTGACTTACCTCACCTTTTCTATCCTTCGCAGAGAGTCGGTTTGTCGTGTCCACCTGGGGGGTGTTTGGCGGTAAAGTGAGTCCAGAAGCACCGGGCTTCGATCCTTTTAGGCGCTGGAGAGCGTGCCAGCCTTCACTCCACCAGTCTGACGCATCTTTTGTTCATACACTTTGTTATGCACCAGAGGGTGGAAAAATAAATTGTTTTGTTATTGGAACCGCTTTCTGGTTATTTTAGCGCTGGGTTCCGTCAGTCGCAGGTCCGCTCCTCAACCCGCGTCGACACATAACAAATAAGTCAAAATTGCGAGATAGTAACTCAGAATTGTGAGATAATAAGTCAGAATTGCAAGATAATAAGTCAGAATTGCGAGATAGTAACTCAGAATTGTGAGATAATAAGTCAGAATTGCGAGATACTATCTCACAATTAATCAAAAAAACTTTTTTTCCAGTGGCACAAACGGGCTTCCATACTTCCATAACCATGTGGGGTAGGGGGCAATGCATTTCGTAAAGTATCTCAGAATTTCGAGATAGTAACTCAGAATTGTGAGATAATAAGTCAGAATAACTCAGAATTGTGAGATAATAAGTCAGAATTGTGAGATAATAAGTCAGAATTGCGAGATACTATCTCGCAAAGATACTATCTCGCAATTAATCAAAAAACCTTTTTTTCCAAGTGGCACTAACAGGCTTCCATACACAGTGGACATGCACCTAAGATGAAAATTTCAGACCCCTCCATGATTTGTAAGTGGGAGAACTTGCAAAATCACGTGGTGTTGAAATACTTATTTTCCTCACTGTATCAGTGAAGGTGGACCCAGAAATTGCTATTAAAGAATTCTTTTTGGTAAAGGTCAAAATGTTGCACAGAAATGCTCTGGCAATGTCGACCAGAGGTCAGTCATTTGAGTGAAGATCAATGTGATTGGGATCAGAATGTCAGATTGTGTTGCCTTTACTGTCTTCGTGCCCATGGGTACTTTTGCCTATTCTTAGAAATTACTGTAATATAAATTATTTAAAGTACAAATTGGGACTATTAGGGAAGAAAACAAAGCTGATTTTCTATTTTCTTATTCTCGTTTGATTCTCAACAATATTTTTCTATTACTAATGTAACAGTCCCATTATGGATTTGCAGTTACTCTGTTATTAATGTGGAGATAATCACACCATAATATGTAACCTTACATAACATTTTTTTCCACTTAATTGGAGTGAATGGGTATATAAAATTAATGAATGAAAATAGCCTTATGTTACGCAATGAAGACACAGAACAACTGACAGTATAGGTCAACAAACAATAAGACTTTGCTGCTGAAAAGTTGAAGTGAAAAAAAAAGATTAATATGTCAGATAAAACTAGAAAATAATACTCAAGACTTATCATTTATAATTTACACTGATCATTATACTTGACATGGGTCATTATTTTGCTCAATTCATTTCATAAGAATATTTTCCCACATTTGTTTAACCCTCTACCAGCCACCTCATTTTGGCTTGTCAGTATCTCATAAAGAAAAAGTGAAATTTCCCATCAGTGGGATATACAGGCTTAGAAGAAGTATATGTGTTCAAAATTCAACAAAGGTAACAATATCAAAATGAATCACAATGTGTACTACTGCAGAGAGTGTACTATCCTGTAGTATGTCTCTGTGGCATGAAATATAGCAGCTTTGCAGACAGGAAGGCCCTGGGGAGGGTCATGAGGGCAGCAAAGACGTTTATTAGGGCCAGACTGCCAACCATTGGTGAAATGGCAGAACAGCGCTTCTTGTCCAAGGCGAGGAGGATAATCAGGGACACTTCACATCCCTTTAACGATCTATTTCCCCTCCTGCCCTCAGGTAGACGTTACCGTAGCCTGAGTTACAAAACATGCAGATTCAGGGACAGCTTTTAACCAACTGCCATAAGACAGTGAAATACAATAGATAGAAAGAACTGTGCAATATAGAATGTAGGATATAGAATACACTGTAGCATCGGGTAGCAACTTTATCCTTGTACAATCTTCATATGTGCAATCTCCCGTGTTCTTTATTATTTACTAGCTGGGTGCTGCCCGGGTTAACCTGTTTTAGACATAAGCCAAATGCCAATCATTTTAATCAAAACAATTGCCCAACATTTGTTTTTGTAATGCTGATGTCTTATAAATATAATAGTTAATGAGCTAAAGTTTGTCCAGCAGAACTATAAGAGGTGGACTCCCCAAACTAAGACACATTTGAAGTCCTTCATGCAGACTTTGTTTTGCAATCAATTTTATAACAAAATTACACACAAAAGGTAGGTAACAGTAAATGTAAATATCAGTGAATCAAAATTGAGGTAGTGGTGTGTTTCACTGTTTTTTTTTTCCATTGCAATTTTACAAACATAAAATGAATGTATTCAGACATGAAGGAAAACTGGGTTGTACATGACAGTCAGGTGCTTAACAGTTGAGAACATAAAGTAGCTGAAGAAAGAGACTAAATAAACAGAGATGGCCAACACATATACAGGGCTGGAAATTTGAATCTGTCTGGTCATACCCACAGCCTCAGCCAAGGCATGTTGTTTGGCTGGAAATGTTAATATGCCTGGTCATACCCACAGCCTCGGCCAAAGCATGTTGTTGTTTTGCTGAGTGTGCTGTGGCTGTGCTGTGCTGAGTGTGCTGTAGAAAGGGATTAAATAAACAGAGATGGCCAACACATATACAGGGCTGGAAATTTGAATCTGCCTGGTCATACCCACAGCCAGCTATTTTGGGTGTAATTTTCAGTTCAACTTTTTAAAAGATGGTACCAGTTTGTTCCCCATGTCATGAGGATTCAGAATATATATAGTTTTTAGGGCTACATAATATAGTTTGGGAGTTTATCCCGGACAGACAGAAAGACAGAAGTGGCAGCATGAAAAGCACATGGTACAGCACCGTATGGTCTTACATAAATGGCTATTTGGGGGTCATTTTCAGTTCAACTTTTTTAAAAATGGTACCAGTTTGTTCCCCATGTCATGAGGATTCAGAATATATATAGTTTTTAGGGCTACATATTATAGTTTGGGAGTTTATTCCGGACAGACAGAAAGACAGACAGAAGTGGCAGCATGAAAAGCATATGGTACAGCACTGTATGGTCTTACATAAATGGCTATTTTGGGGGTAATTTTCAGTTCAACTTTTTAAAAAATGGTACCAGTTTGTTCCCCATGTCATGATTCAGAATATATATAGTTTTTAGGGCTACATATTATAGTTTATAGTTTGGGAGTTTACGGCACATGGTACAACACTGTATGGTCTTACATAAATGGCTATTTTGGGGGTAATTTTCAGTTAAAAAAAATTTTAATGATACCAGCTTGTTCCCCATGCCATGAGGATTCATAATATATATAGTCTTTAGGGCTACATATTATACACTCAACAAAAATATAAACGTTTGGGAGTTTATCCCGGACAGACAGACAGATAGACAGACGTAGCTCTTTATGTATATAGATTGTATGTTGTGTGTACACAGATACAGAGACAGTTATCAATAGTTTTTTGTTTTTTTTTTACCTATTTATCAGTCTCACACACCTTGGGCTGGTATTCTGTGCTTTATTGTGTGTTTTTATCTATTCGAGCAGTACATCAATATATTGTTCTATGACAGCATCTGTGATTATTTTTTTTTTAACTGAATGACAATAAAAACGAGGCTGAGTCTAAAAATATGTATTCTTCAGTCCTTTTGGAATGGACCCCTAAACCTGTTCTCTTCAATATACATGTTGCTTTCACTATCTAATGTGACACAGAGCTCAATAACAAATTAGTAATTACATGATGGAAATATATTTGTACTATCCATTACTGTCTGCAAAATATATTAATCCGTTGTGTACATATTGTACTTTGATAGGACATTTTTTTTTCTTTTTCCAAATTACAGTTGTGGTCAGAATTATCAACACCCTTGCATTTTACGCAATTTAATATGTGTTCAGAAAGAAATGCAAACAAACCCATTTTGTATAATTTATATATATATATATATATATATATATACATACACACACTCACATACGTGTGTATGTATATATATATATACATACATACACACATATACACATATACGAGTACATACGCACCCACGTACATACATATATACATATATATGTATACATATATACATATATATGTATACATATATATGTATACATATATACATATATATGTATACATATATACATATATATGTATACATATATACATATATATGTATACATATATATGTATACATATATACATGTATATGTATACATATATACATGTATATATGTATACATATGCATATACACATATACATAGACATACACCCATACACGCATACCCATATGCACACACATACCTATACACATACACATATACATATGCATATATATAAACATGATTGGGATTGAAAGGGAGATAGGAGCATCTTCTTTACAATATGTAAAATGGAGTTTAGATGTGATGAGGTGACATTAGTGCAGGGATTTGTAAACGAGTTGTTATTGCACATGATATGTGGACATATTAATAATATTGCACGTGATTTGTGGTTATTTCACAGTGTTATTGTACAGCCTGACAGCAGCAGGGAGGAACGACCTGCGGTATCGTTCCTTCTTGCACTGAGGGTGCCTCAGTCTGTCACTGAAGACAGAGGACAGCCCAGGACAGAGCTGGACTTCCTGACCAGCTTGTTCAGTCTCTTTCTCTCCCGCTCTGTGCTGCCCGGGGCCCAACAGACGACAGCATAGAGGAGAGCTGAGGCTACAACAGAGTTGTAGAAGGTCTTAAGCAGAGGCCTGCTCACTCCAAAGGATCTCAGTCTCCTCAGGAGGTGGAGGCGATTCTGACCTTTCTTGTACAGGGCGTCTGTGTTGTGAGTCCAGTCCAGTTTGCTGTTGAGGTGAACACCCAGGTATTTGAGACTGTCCACAGTCTTTATGTCTTCCCCCTGGATGTTCTACGGTGGATGAGGTGGTGGTTTCCTCTTGAAGTCGATCACCATCTCCTTTGTCTTACTGGTGTTGAGACACAAGTGGTTGCGCTCACACCAGTCCACGAAGTCTGTGATGACCGACCGGTACTCCAGCTCGTTCCACTCAGACACGCGACCCACAATGACGGAGTCATCAGAAAACGTCTGGAGGTGGCAGCTGTCCGTGTTGTAGGTGAAGTCCGAGGTGTAGAGGGTGAAGAGGAAAGGTGAGAGGACGGTGCCCTGGGGGGCCCCGGTGCTGCACCTAACCACCTCAGACTGACAGGCGCGCAGCCGCACGTACTGCGGGCGGTCAGTGAGGTAGTCAATGGTCCAGGCAGCAAGGTGTCCATCCACACCTGCATCCTCCAGTTTCCCCCTCAGCAGCACCGGTCTGATAGTATTAAAAGCGCTGGAGAAATCAAAGAACATGACTCTCACAGCGCTCCCGCCGGTCTCCAGGTGGGTCAGCACTTGTTGCAGTAGGTAGATGACAGCTTCATCTACCCCGATGTTGGGCCTGTAGGTGAACTGCAGTGGGTCCCAGGTGTCGCTCACCACGGTGCGGAGGTGATGAGCCGTTCCATGGTCTTCATGAGGTGGGAGGTCAGGGCAACTGATCTGTAGTGGGCCGGTTCCTTGGCGTGCGGTGTTTTGGGAACTGGGACCACACAGGAGGTCTTCCACAGGGTGGGGACCACCCCCAGGCTGAGGCTCATGTTGAAGATGTGGCTGAGGACTTCACAGAGCTCATCTGCACAGGTCCTCAGCAGACTCGCTGAGATCCCATCAGGTCCTGCTGCTTTCCTCTGCTTCAGCAGGAGGAGCTGGCCTCTCACCTCGGTTGGAGTTACAGTTGGGGGGGGGGGGGCTGTATACAGTATGAGTCTGTATACAGAGAGCCGACACAGCAGACCAACACAAGTGAACTTTATGCACCACAAAGCAAAATATTCACTGCACCTGCTTCAAGTGTGCTGGAAATATCCTCGCTATCTTCTTTAACTGCCTAGTACTCGCAATCATCTCTTCCAACGCAAGAGTTGTCAACAGGTCTTGGTGACTCTGGTAGAGGATTGGGAGTTTGAGAGTTTGATGTTGTGCCTGGAATCTGATAGAGCCACTCTCCCAGTTTTGGCATTACAGCTCCTCATGCTCCTATTACCACTGGGACCATTTTGGGCTTTACCTTTCACATCTGCTCCAGTTGTTCCTTCAGCCGCTGGTACTTCTTGATTTTCTTTTGCTCCTTCTTTCTGATGCAACTGAATGAAAAACATAAATAAAGCTATACCACTCAGATGTCGCAGGGATTAACAGGGTCTACATCAGTTCACCTGAATTCACTTGAACCGTGGAACCCAGTCCCACAGTGCGGGGTAAAGAGATCTGAACAGTCCATATCAGCACCTCCGTCAAAGACGCTGCATCTATCAATTGCCTTTTTGAACTGTACCCACACATACTGCAAGGGCTGGAACACTGAGGAAACAGAACATACTGATGAGAAATGGGCTTCTACAACATATATATACATCCATATATATATATATATATATATATATATATTCTTTGTTATTAATCTATTTACTGCACTTAGGAAATTCCTTTTTTAAAAGTATGGTTTTTGCAACGAATTAAAAAGATTATAGTAACACAGTTTATGTATTAATTATAAAAAAAAAACTTACACATCACATTTTAGCTTAGTATAATTTTATGCAATAAAACCACTGGTAAATGGTAACATGTATATTTTTTAATTTGTTCTTTTCTGGTTGAAAAAAAAAACTTGCTCTCTTTGTTTTCATATGCTGTTATTAGTTTTTAAGACCACCAAAAACAAAACACACACACACAAAAAAGTTTTAAGAGGAGGCCGCATTGCGCATGCGCATACCTCACTTGCACCACCATCCACCCCCACCCCCCTCCCCAGAAGTACGCCCGCTATCGGTCATATCCAGCAACTACCTCGCTGGGTTGTTTACCCCACAGGCTCATTGATCAAGATTACAAGCGTCCTGCAGCCTTACAAAGATGGATTTTGTATATTTGACTATACATTTGCTTAATTGGCTAAATTGACTTACAGACCAATCAAAAGTTAGGTTTCGCCGACTGTGGCTCGCGAGCGTCTCTCGATATATGCTAATTACGGATATGTCACTTCCGCCTGTTTTATTTGCGCCATTTTGGAGAGCAGTTTCTAGGCTGGATGTGTATTGTCTGTCAGAGGATGAGCACAGCCTTATTACTGACGGCAGCGGAGCCAGACTTCAGCTCGTTTATTTGACGGAGCGGAGACTCTAGCGTTTACGTTGTTCACAGCAGAGCCGTGTCTGTCCGTCCTCGAGGCTTTCGGCGTTTACCGAGCGGGGAGGAGCGGTCGGTGTGTCTCGGTCCCTCAACCGGGCGGCTGCTTCTCTCCCCTCGAGGAGCTAACGGTCTTCTAATGATCTGAAAAGTGAAAGTCAGCCATCCTGAGGTGACACATTTCACTCAGACGGGAGCACTGGATGTGAACACAGGTAAACCTTAAAATATTGTCCACAAAGCTGCAGTTAGCTTCGGCTACCTGCGGTAGCCAGGGTAACTTCTCCAGCCTTCTGTTTAACGTTTCAGGTCGTCAGAGTGAACGCTTGTTTATTCTTTTTATAGGTATGTCTGTTTACACGAAATTGTCGCTCAGGAGGATGTGCATGATTGTGAACGTGGGTACAGGTTAACTAGTTGAAGTCCGTTCATGGTTAGCTTAGCGTGCTAAGCTAGCGCGGTGTGTCCCATTCTTTGTCAGCGACTCCGATTCGGATCTGAATCTAGATCCTGCCAGATGCCATCAAAGGATTCTCCTGTCACATTTGTGTCACGTCTAACTTTATATATATATATATATATATATATATATATATATATATATATATATATAATTATAATTTTTTTTTTCACATGACAAGAAATGATGCCAGTTGTGTGCAGAGTTTTGTCTTTGACCAACACATACATATGCAAACATATTGACTAAATAGTCAGATGTCCTGTTACTGTTTCTAATCATCCAGGTGAAGTGAGATAACCTGTGTCCTCATACCACGTGTTTGATCATCATGGTTTTCTTGATCTTACCACTTATTCCTCTCATTAAAGCTGATGATTGGAGACAGGTGGTCAGATTTGTAATGATTTTCAACTTTTCCTCTGTCTGTGTGGATGCTGATATGACCAGAAGCTGGCACATGTTGTGAGCACACCTTGATTGAGAGGTGTAAACAAGTCTATCACTTTTCATGAGGCAGCCAAATGACTGAAATCTGTTGTTGGCCTGTATTCTTTGTCATGCACAGTTTAAAGAATAAACCTCAGTTTTCAGCCATCAGTCTTCAGAAGAGCTCCTGTGAAGCCTTCCCTTGCATTTTCTCTCTTCCTTCTCTCCCTCCCTTACCTCCTACACAGCTTATCCTTGGCTTTTTTTTCTCTCGCTCGCTGTCTCTCCCTGTCTTCCTCCCACCTCTGTCTCCCCTGTGCCTACCATGGCCCCCTCTTTGCTCACCCTTTTCTCTCCCTCACCCTCTTTCCTCGGTCTCTCCCTCCCCACTTCTGTGAGCCTTTCTGTTCGACCTCCCTGCCTCCTCATCCCCTCCCCCTCCACTTCCGTTGCTCACTCTGTTCTCTCCTTTCCTCTCATCTCTCCCCCTCACAGTCCCTCTACCCTCACTTACTCACCCCTTTCCATTGCTCCTCTTCTAACCAGCTTCCTCACCCCATGCTCTCCCACATTCCCTGATCTGTCTTGCTCCTGCTGTCCCTCCTCTTCCTCCCTTCCAGCAACCCTCCTTCCTCTCCTCCCATCCCTCCCCTTCTACTGCAGACATATTGTAGAAGCTGCTACTTACTCAATAGGAGGCGCCATTCTGTGATGGTACTGTGAGGCAGAGAGGAAAGGGGGGGAGCAGAAAGAGTATAGGGAGGCTTACATAATGAAGCAGCCCTTCTCTAGCGCCACCTACAAGCAGTGGGAGTAAGCAGAAAAGAGAGACGGCCTGAGAGGGGAAGTGGGTAAGGGTGTGTCTATCTCCTTCAGTCTTGCATATTTACCTGCACAATACTGTGAATGTGAGGCACATAAACACTGAGCCAGTGTTTCTTCACTTGGCCAACAGCTGGTGGAACTACACACAGGTCCACTGTCTGTTTTTCTAAAAAGTCAGGTGTTAACAGGAAGTCCGGGGTTATGTTGCTGTCAGGTCCAACCAAATTAGTTTGTCAGTAGCTTGTTGCTTGTGGGGATCCATGGGCTCTCGATTGGGTAGTGTTTATAAAATGGGTAACTGGCATGTAAGGGTGGTAATACATTAAGCAAAGCTTGTATAATGAGCTGGAATAACATGAGTCCAGAATGTTTTTAGAACCTTTGACCTCAACCATTTTTAAAACAGGAACTCAACCCTTTTATTTCCTGTTAATTATGTCATTTTTTTAATGTTAATTTGCTGTCTTAATGTTTTGCAGGAATGGTGTGCGAGTCCAGAAAGTAGTCAGCAACATTCATTTGTCAGTGTGGTTGACTAATATCCATATCTTCTCCAAAAATATTAGTCCTATCTAGGTATGGTCATTGATAAGATTTTATCTGTCGATTCTGCTTATCGATCCGATTCCCTTATCGATACCTCTTGTGAATTTTGTACTAAAAGTAGGCTTTACAGGTTTTCTATGTATTTCATTGAGTCTTAAAGTAAATAAATATGAAATTGGTCACTGTATCCTTGATCTCTGGACATAAATAAAAATAAACAAAACGGTGTTTTACTTTGAATTTATTAATTCCGACTGGATTCTATCATTCTAACTTGACTCGGCAGAGAAATGCGCAGCGTTTGGAGCTGTGTGAACAGAACGGAGGACGATACTCGTTTCTTTCACTCAACAAGACAGGAGTCCCAGTTAGTAACTTTAATCCGCACAAAAGTGACTCACAATTTCACATATTCACAGGGATGAAAGTGGTGAAAAACAAAGCTAAAAACCCAAAATTACCCCCCAACACTACGTGCATGAAAATGTTTGAATTCTAGAAGCTCTGAAATGCAATCTGGGACTACAACCCCTGGCAAAAATTATGGAATCACCAGCCTCGGAGGATGTTCATTCAGTTGTTTAATTTTGTAGAAAAAAAGCAGATCACAGACATGACACAAAACTAAAGTCATTTCAAATAGCAACTTTCTGGCTTTAAGAAACACTAAGAAATCCATATTTCCATATTTTCCATATGATTCCATATTTTTTTCCCCTCTGCTTGGTCTAAAAAAGTAACCGTTACTGACTGCCACAATTTTTTTTTTCCTGATTTCTTAGTGTTTCTTAAAGCCAGAAAGTTGCCATTTGAAATGACTTTAGTTTTGTGTCATGTCTGTGATCTGCTTTTTTTCTACAAAATTAAACAACTGAATGAACATCCTCCAAGGCCGGTGATTCCATAATTTTTGCCAGGGGTTGTATTCCAGACAACTGCAGTGAGTGCAGCATTCATTTTGGTGAGAAAAACACCCCAACTTTCCTTATTCAAATTCATTCCAGTAGTATTCTGCTCTTACTAGGATGCCGCAGTTTTCTAGCTTGGCAGATAGCTCTGGAGGAAATCACTGATGAAATTAACACATTGAAAATGTGGTTTGATCAAAACAAATGTCATTAAATTTAAATAAAACAGGGATGAAGTGGAGGTGTAAGTCACTAGGTGTTCACAGGAAACACTTATTTATTTCTGTATGTATTTATGTATGTCCATTGTTAGTTGGTTTTATATTTTCTGTTTTTATTTAGGTTCTTTTTGTCTCTTTCTCTAAAATTGTATTAATCATTAGATTAGTTATTACTGTTATTGTTGTGCTTGCTATTAATATATAAACAAATAAATTTAAAAATTACAATTTGTAATACATTTGACTCTTTTACGTCAACAAACGCTTGACGGCTGCACCTGCTTAATGCTATCTTTAACATTGAAAATGCCATAGACATGCTAACGTGTTAGCATCGGTCCCGTTTTTAAGTTATAAAATACATCTATCAACTGTTTCAGAAGACCATAACAGGTTGGTTTAACGTAAAAAAGGTAAATAATACTCACAGCCATATGCTCTTTAGGGTTTTAGTGGGGGAAAGCGAAAGAAAAAAAAATCAACGAAGCAATGATCGAAGCACTGCTTTGATCTGCGAATCACTGCTTCTATTGGTTCAAGGTTCAAAGCAAAGCCGCGCTGCAGAAAAGTTGATTACAGACCCGCTGCAGGGTCTGTAATCAGTGTAGAGAAATTATAATTTTCCTGACAAACACCCTCCAAAACAACAGTCACTCTGAAGGACCGATAAGGGAATCATTAAGTAAAAAGGTTATTGATGTCGGTGGGTCGAATCATTTCTTAACGATACCCAAAAGGAACCGGTTCTCGATACCCATCTCTAGTCCTGTCAATGTTCTCTTTTCGCATCTTTCATCCTTGACCCAAAATACAGAAGCATACCAAACGGCAAATGTCAGCTGTCCACAGTTTGTCTTTGATTGAAGTTGCACACATGGCTGCTGTAAGCAGGTGCTTTTAATTTGACAAATAAAGACAGTGGCTGAAGACATTAGAACTACTACAGTTTACACTCATGGTGCCAACATGAGGCTTGACTCACTTGTGGTAAGAGCAACATAACACTTAATTACTAAATGGACTAAATCAATTGAAGTACAAAACAAGTCAGTAACACTAACAACACTGTTAAACTAACATGAACCGCATTGTGCTGCAGTGCACCATCGGAGTTTGGGGTTTTGAGGTTTTAAATGTTATTATTGTCTATTGGTTGCTGGGTAGCTAAAATTGCTAGTTTCTCCAGAAATATTTGTTCTACGATCTTTCCGTTTTCGCAGCATTCATCCTTGACCCAACATACATAAGCATACCAAACGGCAAATGCTAGCTCTCCCCGGTTTTTGCGTTATCAAAGCCATACACATGCACACACACAGAGAGGCCACATGGCTATTATAATATAGATTCTACATCTGTAACCTCTGGGTGCTCCAGTTTCCTCCCACATTTAAAGACATGCAGGTTAGATGAATTGGAAATTTGTCCAGGTCTCCCTTGCAAAAGAAATCTATATGTCAGTGGGACTAACCTGGTTAAAGAAAGGTTAAATTAAAATGTAATTATTCATATTTATCAGAATTTAAAAAAAAAAAATAAATCCCCCCAAATACATAAAGGTTTATTTTCCCCATCTAAGTGCTGTAATACTCTCTTTGATGTGTGATGCGAGTTTGGTTACACTACAAGCTGTAAATAAAAAGTTGAGTTTTATTCACATTTATTACAATAGAAAAAGTCCATGAAATTATATAATGGTATTTTCCTCAATCCTAAGTTCTGTAGTACAACCAGAGGGAGTTCATTGATGTGTGATGTGAGTTTGGTGGCACTACAAACATAAATGTGACTTTTTGGAGTTTTTTTATCAAAGCATTTCCTTTTGCCATGCTAATTTGTTGACGGTCCTTGAGTGCCAGCTGCATGTCAAGATCAATGTCATTCACAAAGAATGGAGGGTGTCTCATTTGGGGGGGGGGGACTTGATTTAAAACAGTGATTCGCTTTGAAGTTATTGATTCCAGAATTATCTATCTTTCCAACTTCGGCAGAGAGCCACAGCAAATCCCACAGCACCTACACAGAGTGGAGGATATTATTATTATTATTATTTTCCTTTCCATGAGGGACAGTAACTTGAACTGGTGAACTGGGAGATATTGATGGTCCAGTCCACGCCAGAGAACTGCATCGTGGGCTGCCTCACAAAAAAAAGGCACGTTTAATTGAGGAACGAATAAAAACAACCGCTAAACTGTCCCCACTCAAACAATGCCCTGCGGGCACAGCGTTCTGCCGCTCTGTGCAACGCACTCACTGGTATGGAGGTATTTCTAAAATTCATATCATAGGGAAAAAAAAAAACACCGATATTCGGTATGAACCGGTATACCGCCCAGCACTACAGCAAACTATAATAAAAAACTGTTTTGACACTTTATAAAGGTAATATGAGGTCTTGTGTGAAAGGCTGTAAAACCAAAATGTTCAAACACTAAACACAAGTGCACATTTTGAACAATATATACAAAATGGTCTATGCGTTTTGTTGTCCATTGATATGGTAAACAGTGCTTTACACAGAGAAAGCAACAGAGTTAATCCAGTAACATTCACATGCAAACTAGTGGAGCAATCCTGATAGTTACACACTTTGTTTGAGCACGTGAGATTGTCATCAGAGGCTCTCCGTGTGCTCCTGCTTTCACTGATCGCTGTGCGTAATGGCGCAGGGCGCACCGAGTATGTACTAATAGTATATACTCATTTGAGCACACAGGGGGCTATTCAAATGAGCCAACTAGTAACACATCACTCCTGAAAACGATTTTGGCTTTTCACGTGAGGTAAATCTGCCCTACGATTGGATTTTGGAAAAACGTGACGGTGAACCAATTCCAATTGGACACTCACATTGCGCACGTCATCACACAGCTTCTACAACCCCTGGCAATAATTATGGAATCACCAGCCTCGGAGGATGTTCATTCAGTTGTTTAATTTTGTAGATAAAAAGCAGATCACAGACATGACACAAAACTAAAGTCATTTCAAATGACAACTTTCTGGCTTTAAGAAACACTATAAGAAATCAGGAAAAATAATTGTGGCAGTCAGTAACTGTTACTTTTTTAGACCAAGCAGAGGGGAAAAAAATATGGACTCATTCAATTCTGAGGAATAAATTATGGAATCACCCTGTAAATTTTCATCCCCAAAACTAACACCTGCATCAAATCAGATCTGCTCGTTAGTCTGCATCTAAAAAGAAGTGATCACACCTTGGAGAGCTGTTACACCAAATGGACTGACATGAATCATGGCTCCAACACGAGAGATGTCAATAGAAACAAAGGAGAGGATTATCAAACGCTTAAGAGGGTAAATCATCACACAATGTTGCAAAAGATGTTGGTTGTTCACAGTCAGCTATGTCTAAACTCTGGACCAAATACAAACATGGGAAGGTTGTTAAAGGCAAACATACTGGTAGACCAAGGAAGACATCAAAGCATCAAGACAGAAAACGTAAAGCAATATGTCTCAAAAATCGAAAATGCACAACAAAACAAATGAACGAATGGGAGGAAACTGGAGTCAACGTCTGTGACCGAACTGTAAGCAACCGCCTAAAGAAAATGGGATTTACATACAGAAAAGCTAAACGAAAGCCATCATTAACACCTAAACAGAAAAAAACAAGGTTACAATGGGCTAAGGAAAAGCAATCGTGGACTGTAGATGACTGGATGAAAGTCATATTCAGTGATGACTCTCGAATCTGCATTGGGCAAGGTGATGATGCTGGAACTTTTGTTTGGTGCCGTTCCAATGAGATTTATGGGTGATTCTTTAACTACGGGCACTATTGGCATTGTAAATGTAATTTCCACCACACCATTGCCTTACAATATAAAGTGCCTTGGGGCAACTGTTTGTGATTTGGCGCTATATACATGTGCTCTGATGTCACTGTTTATCGCCATAGAAACTACCCAAACAATCTTTCATACAAACTGTTTAAAGGGACATTACAGTGTTGTAGTGGAAATTACGGCAATAGTGTAGGACAACTACATTTTGTTTAAAAAAAAATCACAACAGTTGTATGACATTGAATACCCCAATTATGTTTTGATTATTTTACTGATATTTTATTCAGAGATATTTTAAAACATTAGAAAAAACGTTTTTTTACCATTCATTTTTATCATTGAAGATCAAAAGTCTGGGTGTGGGACAAGCACAAAACAGCAATATTTGCATATAATGATGCTGAAAAAAGGTGAAAAAGTCATCATAGACTACTAGAACAAATTTCTTAACACACTTTCATTGTAAAGATAACTATAAAAGTGTGAAATTTCCCCTTTTTTCTGTTTTTCATACAATATGATCAAAGGACATAATAAGTGCCCTTAGTCTAAGAATCACCCTTATAAAGATGACTGCCTGAACAGAACATGTAAATTTCCACAGTCATTGATGATATGGGGCTGTATGTCAGGTAAAGGCACTGGGGAGATGGATCATTAAATGCACTTGTCAATAAATGCACAAGTTTACGTTGATATTTTGGACACTTATCCCATCAATTGAAAGGATGTTTGGGGATGATGAAGTCATTTTTTAAGATGATAATGCATCTTGCCATAGAGCAAAAACTTTGAAAACATTCCTTGCAAAAAGACACATAGGGTCAATGTCATGGCCTGCAAATAGTCCAGATCTTAATCCAATTGAAAATCTTTGGTGGAAGTTGAAGAAAATGGTCCATGACAAGGCTCCAACCTGCAAAGCTGATCTGGCAACAGCAATCAGAGAAAGTTGGAGCCAGATTGATGACGAGTACTGTTTATCACTCATTAAGTCCATGCCTTAGAGACTGCAAGCTGTTATAAAAGCCAGCGGTGGTGCAACAAAATACTAGTGATGTGTTGGAGCGTTCTTTTGTTTTTCATGATTCCATAATTTTTTCCTCAGAATTGAGTGATTCCATATTTTTTCCCTCTGCTTGGTCTAAAAAAGTAACCGTTACTGACTGTCACAATTTTTTTTTTTTCCTGATTTCTTAGTGTTTCTTAAAGCCAGAAAGTTGCCATTTGAAATGACTTTAGTTTTGTGTCATGTCTGTGATCTGCTTTTTTTCTACAAAATTAAACAACTCAATGAACATCCTCCGAGGCCGGTGATTCCATTATTTTTGCCAATGGCTGGCTCGAACGTCTGCGGAGTTAACTATTCAGCAAAAAAAAAAAAAAAACTACGTTTCTATCTCATATCGTTCAAAAGTTATTTATAATTTAGTAAAGCTTGGCCTTAGCCATCGTATACAACAGTGTCGGCCCCAGAGGGTTAAAGTGGAAGGGGGAGGTGTTGGCTTTTTAAACACATGGAACGCACTAGACTCGAGGATTTAGTACTGCTATAGCGGACTGATGCAGAAGGTGGCAGCAATGCAACAATAAGGATGTCGGCTGCCATCAAACACCACAGAAGAAGAGTGTGTTTGCTATATATCACAGGAGCACGTTTTGAGGTGTGAGTGCATTTCTGCATTCACAGAATGACTCAAGAAACCACAAAAATGCATAAAATTGTTTAATTTACTCATTGTCAGTCTGGGTAAATCGTCAGACTCGGACCTTGTGCAGCTAATCTCTCTCGTAGCGGAGCATGTGCGAGACAAAAACACGTTTTTTTGTCATAAGAATAAGAAAGAACTTTATTAATCCCAAAGGAAATTTATTTTGCCAGAGTGCCGAAACCATAAACGGCAAGCACGGTGAGTGGTCAGAGCTATCTGACTGCCAGCTAGCTCTGGCATAATGTGAACTGAAGAATAACTGATAAGGGAATCGTTAAGCAAAAAGGCTATTGATGTCGATGGATCGACTCATTGCTTATCAATTCTTAACAGGAACTGGTTTTCGATGCCCATCCCTATTAACCTGTTGTTTTCAAATTTTCATGTTTTTTTTTTTTTTTTTTTTTTTTTTTTTTTTTAAGTTGGAACTGACCTTGCATCTGTGGACATGTGGGAGAAAGTGTCTTTTTATTTATTTTTTCTTGTGGAACCCGTCTCTCTCCCTTAATTCTTCGTCATCTAGCTTCCTACCAATTCTTTAAGCATTTGTTTTTCCTGGCTGTTGCCTGGGTTTTGGTGGTTGTAATTTACAGGGCTGTGAAAACTACGTGGATCCGCGGGATTCCGCAGATTTCATCATGGGGAGGGGGTGGGGTGATAGTGATGTACTCTTTAATCGTGAACATCACTGAGTTTTTAAAATGCTTATCGCAAAGCGTTCTCTTTTTTTACGACATCATGTAAGTTTTATAAGTCAGCGGACACTGATCTGTGTGTTACAGACACAAATCAGTTTCCTCAGATCCACAGAGTTTCGCCAAGGAAAAATGCCACTCAAAGCGTAGCTGTTACGACAGTTGTCGTAAAGCAGGACTGGTTGGTTGCTGCGGCGACGCTGTGTGGCTCCTGTGCGACGCTTAAGCTAAACTTAGCATGTGGACGTCCCAAACTTTTAGAGCTTTCAAGTTTTTAAAAGATTTGTGCAGCATGTCTGTGTCATGGACTTTCGCACAGAGAGAAGATGGCGAGAAAGACTGTTTAAAAAAGTCTTATAAGGACAAGAATCCGTGGAATTGTCACTGGCTTCATCAACACACCTGAAAGATAAAAGAAACAGGAAAAGTGAACTGTGCCCTCTCAGGAAAACACGGTAAGAATTTTTTTCTCTCCCTGGAAAATAAACATTCTGCTGTTCAAACTGGATTTTAGACAAGATTGTGACTTTTTTCACTAATCTAGACTTTTTCATTGTAAAAAGACATTGTGGCTTTGAATGGATTTAGGCTGCATGAATTTACACAAGAATATGTGACTTTTTACTACAAGGTATGTTATTGATATTTTACCATGATTTTCCAAATATTCTACAAGCTTTAGCTGTGTTTTTGAAATGCTGTAACAGTCTTTTCAGTCTTCATCTGAGTTAATGCATAATTTGGTTTACAATTAAAAGGAAAATCATTCCAGGTCCTACTTCCACGTCATATTCTGTTATTTCAGCATCATCATTGATAGGTCAAATAAAAGGTTGAATATAGGATTATTTAAATATCCACTAATTTTGAGATTTGTTCTTCCAGGAGATGCTAAAAAAGTATCATTCCTAGACCCCAGCTCCTGGGGAGCTGTACCCCCCCCCCCCCCCCCCCAAGACCCCTTGCAAATTTTCCTCGGATTTCACAATTTTCATTTCACAGCCCTGCATTGAAACATATTTGAATTTCATTCATTCGAAGCATTCTGTTTGTGGCGTCTTTGTTTGTGTCCCACGCCAAGAATTTAAAGATGCTCACGAAGATTGCCAATGGAGAAGGCTGTATGTACACTCCACTTCTTTCAAGTATATTGGTTGTTTTCAAACCAACACGGTGCATTACCGCCACCAGCTGTTGGGTGTGGAGCATTAATGGATTCTCACTCACTCATCTTCAACTGTTTATCCAGGATCAGTTCACGGGATTAATGGATTGTGATGTATGCTGTATTAATAAGGAATTGTGGAGATGAGGGAAAAAATGTGGGGGAAAATTACACTGAACTATATTCTCTTGAATAACCCGTTCAGTACATTTCTTTCACCTCAAATCTCGTTTCCTCAGTGCAGCGTGTGCAAGACTGTGGGAGTGTGGTGCGAGACAAAACAAACATGGAGGACTTGCTGAAGCTTGACACAGAGATGTGAAGAAATTTGACTTCGCCACTGGGAAAAAAAATAGTAAAACAGAATTTTGCAAATATTTGTAGTGGCCCAAGCGGGCCATCATTTTATAAATTGTAGTGTCCCGACAGTGGTCAAAATCGCCGCCAGGTCAACGGGCAAATGGCAATGTCGAGCCCTGGATGATTTGATCAAAGCAGTCAGAATTGTATGTTTTTCTGTAGTTCTTGCTGGCATTCGAAAAGAGTAGCGGCCCGTTACGCTGCTGCCTGAAAAAAATTATGCTGCAGTTGGGCTCTTACGTTGTTTTCGACGGGGTGTAGCAGGCAAAAGATCATTTCTCTACATTGATTTTGGACTTGCAGTCATAACTCACCTTTCTGCTGACTAAAGTTGCTAACTAAGACTTTTCTATTGTTGCGGGCATGAAATGAAAATCGTCCGCTATTTCACACAGGACAGTTTTTATTCATTCCTCGTTAATGTGCCTTTTTCTTCGGACAGCAAATGACGCGGTTCTCTGTTGTGGACTGGACCGTTAATATCTCCCACTTCGCTGGTTCATAAACTGAAGTTACTGTCCCTCATGTAAAACAAAAAAATAAAATAATAATGATATCCTCCATGTGTTGTTGTGGGACTGACTGATCAAACATCGATCCTCCTAATGTTGCCAAGTAAAGTTAGAAAGAGAGATCATCGAATCAATAACTTCGAAGTAGGGCTGCTTCGATTAGTCGACCAGTCATGATTACGTCGACTATCAGAATCATCGGCAACTAATTTAGTTATCACTGTTAATTTTTTACAATGTCCAGTGTTTTACCACCCTCAAACGAGATTGCGGTGCCCAATTAAACACGAGAAACATGCAATGCAAAATCTGCAAGGCTGAACTTGCCTTCCAAGGCAAGTACAACAGCGATGCAGGAGCATCTGAGAAGGAAGCACGTTGTGGCTGATGCTGACGAAGAGGGACAGTCGTCTCTGTAAACGAATTGGCTAGTTAGCTGCTAACATTAACATCTATAGTGAGCTACTTACTTACATTAATAGCTGTAAACATTAACAATGAAAATTTAATTAGGCTTAGCCCACATGTTATGTGCTTGCTGTAACGTTATATAACGTTACATTTCCTATTCAAATATGACATTACTGTTGTATAACAGTAATGTCATATTTGAATAATAAATGTGATGGCGCAAATGTCTTATAACGCTACATTACAGTGCTGCCGTGGAAGGCAATTCCTGCCACGCAGATGTTGCATTACATGTTTTTCTCTTTAATTTGGTTAAAATGCTCCCAAACTTTTGAGCTCCATTGCTTGTATTCTGTTGAGATGAACTACCCGTCGAGATGAGCTCCACTGCGCGTGAGTAAACATAATGCCTGGCATTCACGCCAAAGAGTTCAAACTTTCTCATCAGACCAGACATTTTTGTTTTCATTGTCTGAGTCCTTCAGGTGCTTTTAACAAACTCCCGGTGGGCTGCCATGGGCCTTTTTCTAAGCAGTGGCTTCTGTCTGGCCGCTGTACCGTACAGGCCTGATTGGTGCATTGCTGCAGAGATGGTTGTCCCTCTGGAAGGTTCTCCTCTCTTCAGAGGGATGCTGGAGCTCTGACAGAGTGACCATCAGGTTCTTGGTCACCTATCCAAGGCCCTTCTACCTCGATTGCTCAGTTCAGGCGGGCGGTCAGCTCTAGGAAGAATCCTGGTGGATTTGAGCTTCATCCTTTGACATAGGATGGAGCCCACTGTGTTCATTGGGACCTTCAAAGCAGCAGAAATGCTTCTGTACCCTTCCCCAGATTTGTGCCTCAAGGCAATCCTTTCTCTGAGGTCTATAGACAATTCTTTTGCCTTTGAGACCTTATATGTAGGCAGGTGTGTGCCTTTCCAAATAATGTCCGATCAGTTGAATTTACCCCAGGTGACCTCCAGTTAAGCTGTAGAAACAGCTCAAGGATGATCAGTGGAAATTACTTATGTACATGTGATTTCTTAGTTTTTTAGTTTTAATAAATTTGCAAAAATCTAAAAAAAAAAAATCACATTGTCATTATGGGGTTTTGTGTGTAGAATTTTGAGGAAAATTTAATCCATTTTGGAATAAGGTTGTAGTGTCATAAAATGTGGAAAAAGTGAAGCACTGTGAATGCTTTTCAAATGCACTGTAACTGAATCCCAATTCACTAAATCTATACACATTTCCTCTCACTTTTTCATACACGCAGTGTTAGAGCGAGCAGACAGTTAGCACTGTTGCAGTGGTGTACTGCATGTTTTTAATGTACATTCACATTGTCCTCTTTAAATATACAAGTCTATTTTATTAACACAAATTGTCTATACGTACACCTCAGCCTTACTCTGTTTCATAGCTTGACACAGCAATAATCACCATTGCACCCGCAGTGCAAGTTTTAAAAACATTTTTAACTTAAGCACACTGTCAAACCACTAAAAAATAAAATTTACTCAACAGAAGATTTTGTGTGAGGAAAATACCTCAATCAAAGCACTCTAAATGCAATAAAATGGTTACTGCCATCCAAATGAATGGCTATTTGGCTGTATATTTCCTTGGTGTGGTTAAGAAAATATTTCTTGCCAGGCAGTTGACTGGCTGCTCGCCTACTTGCTATTTTCCTGAAAAATCTTCACATTATTAGCATTTTAAAAATATGGATAACTGTAACTACAGAATGTTACGGTTCAGTAGGTTGCTATTATGGTGGTGATATGACGTCCTCAACCTAACCTTATCGCCCAAATAAGCCAAATCTTACAGACACATGAACTCAAAGAAAAGTTGAAACAAGAAATGTTGGTTGATATGAAGGGAGTTTTAAAAAAAGTCGTCTGTCAGACAATCGAGCCTCTGTCTACCGCATGACAGGCAGGGATACTTAGCACTATGCTAGCAAGGAGCTAGCAATACACACAGAGTCAGAGAACATCAATTATGGTGGCTGCCGTCAGAATAGTCACAAGATTTAGAGTTACGGCTGCTATAACTGTAACCACTTTGTTTTAAAAAGACACCAGTGGCATCTGCAGTCAGAATACACTAAAGAATGTTCATGTCAAAGGGTAATGCTGGTGTGATAATGATGGGTGGCACTGTTCGTAGTACAAAAGTGACCCTTAAGTCAGTTTTCCATGGGCAGTTTTTCTCCCATAATGATACAGGCCTGGTGGGCCACCAGGCCAAGAAGAACCACTGCCAGCCCAGAAATACATTTTTTCCAACACGGATGACATTATGAAAAATGCCAAATAGCCATTCATTTGGAAATCAATATTCATTTTCAAACTTAACACTGCTTTCATCAGCTCTGCAGCACTATGTGAGGTGTACGGTATTAATTTAGTCTTAAAAGTCATGCGCATAGAAATGATGAAATGTGAGAACAATATCAGTAAGTGGAAAAGAATAGTGGCAAAGATGGATTGTAGCTCTGTGCACAGAATTGCTGTCTTGTGAGCATGGAGCTATGAAAACGCTGACATTGTTTGACATTTACTAATTTGTCAAATTGAATTTTGACTCTTTAAAGCCTGGGGCAGTAGCTGATGTCTCTTCTTCTCCCACTGGTCACAACTTGGTCATGACTTTGCGAAAGCCCAGTCCTGACAGTAGCAAACGTGCTAAAAATTTGTCAGAAAAACTGCCTTTAAAATACATAGTGGGATATTATTGAAGAAGAAGCAAGTCCTATATAGGCCACAATGCCTATTGGTGTCTGTGCTTGTCTCCAGATTCCATTATGTGAACAGGATGAGAGTCTACAACTACCCTTGGGGTGGGACACCAGTCACATGCAGGTTGCATCCCCAATGCTGGTACCCATTTACAGCTGAATGGCCTGAGACAGTGTAGTGAAGTGTCTTGTCTGACTATAGAAACGGATAATATGACAGGGAATCTAACCTTGGTTGACATTGGTAGCCCAACTCCTTACCCACTAACATACCTGCTCTGCATATACAGTTGTATGCAAAATTTTGGGCACTCCTGATCATTTTCATGATTTTCTTTTATAAATCATTGGTTGTCTGGATCAGAAATTTCAGTTAAATGTATCATATAGCAAACAAACACAGTGATATTAGAGAAGTGAAATGAAGTTTCAAGTACAGAAAGTCTGCAATAATTATTTAAACAATTAGGCAGGTGCATAAATTTGGGAACCCTTGTCATTTTATTGATTTGAATACATTTAGCACTAATTATTGGAAGACAAAATTGGTTTGGTAAGCTCATTGACCCTTGACCTCTTTACACAGGTGAATCCAATCATGAGAAAGGGCACTTAAGGTGGCCATTTGCAAATGTTTCTCCTCTTTGCATCTCTTCTAATGAGTGACAACATGGGAGCCTCTAAATGACCTGCAAACAGATTGTTCAACATCATGGTTTAGGGGAAGGATACAAACACCTATCTGTAATTTCAGCTGTCAGTTTCCACTGTGAGGAACATAGTGAGGAAATGGAAGACCACAGGCTCAGTACTAGTTAAGGCCCAAAGCGGCAGGCCAAGAAAAATCTCATAAGTTGAAGCGAAGGATAACAGTCATAGTCAACCCACAGACCTGCTTCAAAGACCTACAACATGTTCGAGCTGCAGACAGTGTCTCTGTGCATCGTTCAACTATACAGCACACTTTGCACAAAGAGATGCTTGTATGATGCAGAGGAAGCCTTTTCTACATACATGCCACAAACAGAGTTGCTTGAGGTATGCTAAAGCACATCTGTACAAGCCAGCTTCATTTTGGAATAAGGTGCTGTGGACTGATGAAACTAAAACTGAGTTATTTGGACATAACAAGGGGCGGTATGTATGGCAGAAAAAGAACACAGCATTCCAAGAAAAACACTTGCTACTTACAGTAAAATTTGGAGGTGCTGTGGGGCTGTGTGACCAGTGCAGGTACTGGGAATCTTGTTAAAGTTGAGGGTCACATTGATTCTAGTCAATATCAGCAGATTCTTGAGAGCAGTGTTCATGAATCGGTGACAAAGTTGAAGTTGCGCCGGGGCTGGAACTTTCAACAAGACAATGACCCTAAACACTACTCAAAATCTACTAAGGCATTCATGCAGAAGAACAAGTACAACATTCTGGAATGGCCATCTCAGTCCCCAGACCTGAATATTATTGAAAATCTGTGGTGTGATTTTAAGTGGGCTGTCCATGCTCAGAAACCAACAAACCTGAGATGTGTTGTAAAGAAGAATGGCCCAAAATACCTTCAACCAGAATCCAGACTCTTATTGGAAGTTATAGGAAGCGTTTAGAGGCTGTTATTTCTGCAGAAGGAGGATCTACTAGATATTAAGGTTTTTGTTTGGTTTTTTTTTCCCTGTTGGGGTGCCCAAATTTATGCACCTGTCTAATTTTGTTAAAAGAATTATTGCACACTTTCTGTAAATCCTATATAAACTTGTCAAATATCAGTGTGTTTGTCTGCTGTGATATATTTAACTAAAATTGCTGATCCAAACAACCAATGATTTATAAAGGAAAATCATGGAAATATATTTACACATACAAACACATTCACACCTAGTCAATTTAAAGGGCATATTGCACTCCAATCAACAGTCTCTTAAAAAATTATATACTAGATTTTGAATCATTACTTCCAGCTCTTTAACTTGTGCGAGTCCTGATGTAGCTGATTAAAAAAAAAAAAAAAAAAAAAAATAGCCATAGAGCATCTGAAAAATGCACACAGATTCTGAGCTATTTTTAGCCATAAAAGTGACATAACCTCAGGTGCTGAGTATTGGCTTCATGAAGGTCACTCCACCTGTGTTCACTTCATGATTTACACCAATACATGGCTTTCAAATCAAATTCTTGTATTTTGTGATCAACATATGGCCGTCTCCGCCTTTTTGTAACCTCTGATGTATTGAGACAAAAAAAACAGCAACATCACATATGTCTCAGGAATACTGAATTATCGAGATTACATACCGTGAAAGTGGTCTCTCTGATTTCCTTCCTGCTGTGTTCACATACAGAGCCATGTAAAATTACTGTTCCACTGTTAAAGGCCATAGTTCATAGGTGTCAAACTGATTCCAGAAAGGGCCAAGAGGGTGCAGGTTTTCTTTGTAACCACCAACTCCAGCAGGTGATTTCACTGAACATCACTTTGAGCAGATGGGAAGAGTTCATCAGTGAAATCACCTGCTGGAGTTGGTGGTTACAAAGAAAACCTGCACCCTCTTGGCACTTTCTGGAATCACTTTGACACCTATGACATAGTTCATGAACTTGTCATCAATTTTGACATCCTCTGTACCGCTTAAGGGAACTAAATGACACTTAAAATCCAGCCTCAGTGTACCATGGCTTACCCAAAATTGTATGATAGCCATCCCAGGGTGTTGGCTATAGCCAGGTAGAGGTCAATGAAAGGTTACACAGAGGTCAAAATTTAAAAATGGTCCAACCATGTTGAAACGTTTATCATGACTCCAAAAAGGTATAGTTTAGACTAACTATGACTGACTGTTATGGAGTAAAAACAACTTAAAAATTGTGACAAAGGTCCGTTTCACTTTGTACAGGGGTCAAAAGTTAAAGTTGCTCCAATTTAAGTAGAATATTATAGAATATTATTAATATAAAAAATGGTATTTGCAAAGCATGCTCATATTATGACAATAAAACTGTAATGCAACAGATTTTTATGAAGTAAGGTCCATTTATCGTGATCATGAGTCCAAAGTGTTTTCTGTGGTTAAAAACATTTTTATTTTAAATCATCAAATACTTGAGTATCTGCACCATATTGAAACAGTTTAAAATAAATATTATACCACTTTTGTAAAATATGAATTCAATCTTTTTTTTTATTTTCAACAAAATTACGGTTTTATTTGGTTATTATAATTTCTGGAAATGAATTTATCTTTAAATTTTAAGAGTTTGTTAAAAGACAAATGTACATTTATCTGTGGGGTGCTCTGGGGGCTTTTAAGTTGAAAGTCTCTGTATTTTTCTAAGCCAGGCTGTGATGTCATTGGAGCACCTTTTCAGGCAGATTATTTTTCCTTTATGTCCAAAGTCCTCTTTTTAGTTGGGCACAAAAGCTTCAATCTGCTGATGGTGAGTGGTTTGTGTTGCTGTATATTACAAAATACGAGGTCTGTTAGAAAAGTATCCGACCTTATTATTTTTTTCAAAAACCATATGGATTTCAATCACGTGTGATTACATCAGACATGCTTGAACCCTCGTGGGCATGCAAGAGTTTTTTCACGCCTGTCGGTTACGTCATTCGCCTGTGGGCAGTCTTTGAGTGAGGAGTGGCCCACCCTCTCGTCGATTTTTTTTTTTTTTTTTTTTTTTTTTCTTTTTTTTTTTTCATTGTTTAGGAATGGCTCAGAGACTGCTGCTTTGTTTGATAAAATTTTTTTTTCAAAAACTGTAAGGCACAACTGAGTGGACACCATTCGATAAATTCAGCTGGTTTTCGGTAAAAATTTTAACGGCTGAGAAATTTTAGTCTGTGTCGCTTTAAGGACGGCCCATGGCGCCTGACGACGATCTGCGCTCCGAGGCGGCGGCGTCTCGCTGTTTCAAGCTGAAAACTTCCACATTTCAGGCTCTGTTCACCCAGGTCATCGTCAGAGAACAGAGAAGTTTCAGAAGAAGTCGGCATGAGGAGTTTATGCGGACATTCCACTGTTAAAGGAGATTTTGTAATGAGAGAACGTGCGGGCAGATTCGCATGTCGGGCCACACCCGACCGCGGGGGGGGTCGCGACAGGAAAAACACCTCCGTTGGAAACCTTAACGGACAAGTTGGAACATGCCCAGCTGTTAATTTCTCAGATACTCACTTGTTGAAAGCCATCAAAAGCCGCCTGAATTTTACAAATGGTTTTCAACACGGAGGTGTTTTTCCTGTCGCGGTGCAGACGGATTTGCGGCGGCGTCACGGAACCGACTCGGCGAATTTGCCCGCACGTTCTTTCATCACAAAATCTCCTTTAACAGTGGAATGTCCGCATAAACTCCTCATGCCGACTTCTTCTGAAACTTCTCTGTTCTCTGACGACGTCCTGGGTGAACAGAGCCTTAAATTAGGAAGTTTTCAGCTCGAAACAGCCAGACGGACGCCACCTCCGACCGCGCCGCGCCGATCCGCTTTTTGAGCTGTCCTTATAGCGAAAGAAACTCCACAACCTCTCATCAGCTGTTAAACTTTTCACCGAAAACCAGCAGAATTTCTTGAATAGTGTCCACTCGGATATCCCTCACAGGTCCTGAAAAAATTTTGATAAAGCAACGCGCGCCGTCTCCAGCAGCGTCTCAGACAAAGGATTTCAGCCGAGAGGGCTGGACCAGTGCTCACTCAAAGCCTGCCCACAGGCGAATGACGTCACCGACACTCGTGAAAAAACTCACGCATGCGCACGAGGGTTCAAGCATGTCTGGTGTAATCGCACGTGATTCAAATCCATATAGTTTTTATAAAGCTGTCGGTTTCTTTTCTAATAGACCTCGTAGTTGTTAGTTTTTCAGAGAAACACATTCCATGAGGAGGGCTTTATTAGCCCCAACAAATGCTGGGATGAGGAGCTGGTATAAAGAATCACTCTGTTGCTGTTTGAAGATGCTATGCAAACATTGTGGACTCAGTCCACAGGTCTGTCGAGCCATAGAAAGCAAATGTGCCAAGTTTTTATTATTATTCTGAGCCACAGATATCGTACAAACTCATGTTACTTATTGAATAACATGATTTTATAGGGCGCTATGATTTATTATCGGCCCTCCATCTATGGTTCATGGCCCGAGGCTTTGGGGCTGGAATAGAATCTAAACATTTTCATTTCAATTTATTGGTTTATTTGACAGGGACAGTGTATATTAATGAACGTACAATTGTTTATAGACTGTGTGTGTGTGTGTATCTATATCTCTATATCTATCTCTATATCTCTGTCACACAATTTAACGTAAATGCGCCGGATTTAGCACAGTGCTAATTTCCGTCTGTAGTCCCCAGACATAAAACATAAAACAGAGTATTTAACAAGCATAAAAAACACATTGATAATTTGCAATATAATAGTGTCATATTTTAATGTAACCCAGAGCCATCTAAAAGAGGAGTTATCTGTTGCGGTCAAGGTGGGGGTTAAGGTGATGTTGTCTCAATATAAGGTGCTGAGGTAGAATTCAGTTGTAGGTGTGTACAGGTGCAGTCAGTTTTGCTAAATTAAACTGCTTTGTCGCAATGGTAAGGTGCTAGATACAACTACAGTATCTCTTTAAAGTGCTGGTGTGCATAAGCTTACCTATGTGTTGTTGTGTGCATGTATGTGAAAGTATATTGTTTCTGCATGTCTTTGACTAGTAAGGATTGCAGGATTGGTTATCTTTCAGTCATGTTTTAAGCTGTGTCTTGAATGAAGCAAAAAAAAAAACTGCCCATAATAGAGTACATTTTGAGCAAAGGCAGTTTTTCTAAATTTTCTGTCGCAATCACTCCTTGCAGAGATCTGGTGTTCGTTTCATTGTTGCTTTTCCTTTTAATATAGTTCCTCAGAGGAAGTGGGGCCAGATTGTGTAGGAACCTGTACACAACACATTTTAAACAGCATGAAATTCTCAAAACTAAGAGTTTATATTTTTCTAAGATTGGACAGTGATGAGAAATCTGTGTTTTGTTTTTTGTTTGTTGTTGTGTTTTCCAATATTTTTACGGTTTTTTTGTACAATTGTTTGATTGGTGTCAGTTCGGTTGTTCCTGCAAAGGACCATGTTGTGATGCAATGTGACAAGATCATGCAGTGTAAGAAAGATTTGGCTGCATCTGTTGTAATAAACTGTCTTATTTGTTTGAAATTAGATTGAACTTTACAGTGTTAAGGTGCATGTACACATAAGCAAGATGCATTACGAATGTCATTTTTCTGTCATTCATGACACATTCCTGACATTCTTAACGTGACTTAACGCATCTGAATAGGTTTCTAGTGCGTGTTGGTGCTTGATATTCTTGATATTCATGGAACATGTTTTTGCCTGTCAAAAAAATCTTCCATGAATGTCACACACCACCCTCATTTTGTCTCACGTCATGGAGGTCGCAACTGAGTGTGTTGATCCGTCTTGAGAAGTAGTGATCCTTAATAGAACGTAACAGCGTTCGTAGTGGTTCCTGTGATGGTTCTTGGAGCCCAAACTGTCACGCGTTATTACGAAATGACACGGAAACTGTCAAGTTTTGACACCATTTGTAACGCGGCGTCACATTTCACTGCGCGCCACGACAAATCACTTTTTTGTCACATGCACGCAATTAAACTCGGCTCCACAGCGTTCAGTTTGATGCAGTATGCCAACGAGGAACAGTGACACAGTCAGCCAAGTGTTGTTCCACAGTTCCTGCTGAAGCTCCTCAGGGCGCTCCTGCAGGTGTTCCACCTGCTGTTGTAACCGATGAGCGGGAGAACGAGTCTGAACCAGAGGATACTCACGTGCAGCCAGACATCTTTGCACCTCCTCCAGTCCGGCGGAGGAAGAAACGTGCGCACAATTAAACCCTGCTGCACCACATTCAGTTTGATTGCTGACACCAAGTTGGCTAAAAGTCTCATTTCAGTGCTCTTCAGCACGTTCCTGCTGCATGTGCCTGATGTTTGGGAAAACACAAGAGACGAGAGCCGCGTGAAGCCACACATCTGGCTCTGTCCGTCTCCTCCTCTCTGCACCACTCCATGGAACAGAGCCCAACTACGCATGCAGTCACAAAGTTCTTCTGAAAAACTGGAGCGATCTGAATTCAGTTGGATGAATACGGGTGTGTGTGTGGAGACAGTTCACGTCATTCACAATGTGACAGAACTTAACGATGCGCTGTTACGCACAACAGCGCACAACAACGTGGAACATTATTCTTGACCGTGCGTAATGGTTCCTAATAATTCTCCAACAACACGTGCCATTAATCGTAATGGGTGGTAACAGGTTGCAACAGTTCCTGAGGACACCTCTGCCCCGAATCATCATATTCGTGATCAGCGGCCAAGAATGTATACTTCGTGGTATTCATGAATTGTCGTCGTTGTGTAAACGCAGCATTAGTTAACTTTTTTACTTTTTTTTTTTTTTTTTTTGAAGATTTGGGTCTAATACCACTCAAGATATTTGAATATTTTATCACATACTACATAAGCATTAAGCGCAGATGAACCATATCCACCATCACTCATCAAAGGACATCTCTCAGTGAGCTTTTCCTCCATATTTGAGTGCTTGACAGAACCAGTTAGATTTTTGTTTCAGTATATGTTTCATGGTAACGTTCCTGTGTTGCTCGTTATCTTGCTAATATCTCTCTAAGATGTCTTTTAAATCATGTCATAGGTACTATTTGATTACAAAAACAGGGTTTTAAAGTTTATTTCTCACTAACTTTACAAAATAAGTGGAAAAAAATGTCAAACATATTAGATTTATACAGAGACAGCTGTCTCTAAGCATATTCTGCTGTCTTGGATTATGTTTTTTGAAACAACATACAGTAGTGTTATGTGACTAAAAAGATTAATCCAGGTTTTGAGTATATTTCTTATTGTTACATGGGAAACAAGGTACCAGTAGATTCTCACAAATCCAACAAGACCAAGCATTCATAATATACACACTCTTAAGGCTATGAATTTGGGCTATTAGTAAAAAAAAAAAAAAAAAGTAGAAAAGGGGTGTTCACAATAATAGTAGTGTGGCATTCAGTGAGTTCGTCAGTTTTGTGGAACAAACGGGTGTGAATCAGGTGTCCCCTATTTAAGGATGAAGCCAGCACCTGTTGAACATGCTTTTCTCTTTGAAAGCCTGAGGAAAATGGGATGTTCAAGACATTGTTCAGAAGAACAGCATAGTTTGATTAAAAAGTTGGAGAGGGGAGAACTTGTATGCAGGTGCAAAAAATTATAAAAAAGTATATAAATAAAGTATATAAATAAAGTAAATAAAAGTCAAATTTTTTTTGTCTGAAAAAATCAGAGATTTTATTTTTAAGCCAAATCGCTCAGGCCTACGTGATCGTCACTGAGTTTTTAAAATGTCTATCGCAAAGCATTCTTTTTTCTTTCTTTTTCTTTTTACGACATTGTGCAGGTTTTGTAAGTCCGCGCACACTGATCTGTATAAGGCCTTGCTCTCAATGCCTCCGATGCGCTTGCTGAGTCTGTGGCCTTGGTAAGCGCCGCAGCGGGTCACTCACACCGCCCCCCTGTCTGCGGTGCAGAGCTGCGACCAACTCCGGCAACAGGTCCAGAGACTGCTCGAACATCTCTTCACGAGCGGGCATGGAAACACTTCCTGTTTTGATGCAGCGCGCTCTGGCAGCCCGCAAGGATAGACGTCTTGTGGAAAATCCGCACCGCCGCAGGGTCTCAGTAACCGCAGCCATAGAGCTCCGTGGGAACTGAGAGAGTTTTGTATCTTTTTAATCACTGGATTCTCTGTGGGGCCCACATCCGTAACCCACAATGGTAGCAGTGTGAGCGAGGGGTAACTGATACAAATCTGTGTCCTCGGATTCAAGGAAGTCCATGAAGAAAAATGCCACTCAGAGTGGCTGTTGCAACAGTTGTCGTAAAGCGGGACTGGTTTGTTGCTACGGCAATGCTGTATGGCAGCTCCAGTCTAAATGTAGCATGTGGACATTGCATACTTTAAGCACCATCAAGTTTTTAAAAGAAGTTTGCAGCATGTCTAGGGTTGGGTATCGAGAACCGATTCTTTGAGTATCGTTAAGAAATTATTCGATCCACTAATATCAATAGCCTTTTTGCTTAACGAGTCCCTTATCGGTCCTTCAGAGCAGCCGTTGTTTTTGAGGGTGTTTGTCGGGAAAATTATTATTTCTCTACATGGATTACAGACCCTGCAGTGGCTCTGTAATCAACCGTTTCTGCAGCGCGACACCACTTTGAAGCGTGAACCAATGAAACAATGCTTCCATCCACTGGCTCATGGTTCTTTGATTCGCTGCTCTTCAGAAACGGCAAATCCGCTTCTTAACCCCTCTCAAAGCCTTTAAAATATCATGATTCACTTTTTGAGTGGATTAAAGTCACTAACTGGGACTCTTGTCTTGTTGCAGTCAAGAAACGAGAATTGTCCTCCGTTCCGTTGGCACAGCTCCAAACGCTGCACGTCTCTCTGCTGAGACAGAGTCCGGTTGGAATTAATAACTTCAAAACGAATTGCCACTTTCAATAAAATGAGACCACTTACAAACATTGTAATACAGACAAGAAACTACAATCGTCTAAAAGGTGTTCCCCCCCCAAAATTAGACGTGCTGCATCCTTTATAAATTACATCCTGACATTCAGCGCAGCCAGCTGCAAGAGCTCAGCTCAGATGTATGGAAAGACATTCATGCCAATAATGTCTGAAAGGAAATGCTTTTGACAATAACTACAGATTTTGTTCATTTCTATTTGTGTCCAGAGATCAAGAATCCACCATGTAGAGTTTATGTCCAAAGTTTAAGGATCCAGTGACCAATTTCATATTTATTTACTTTAAGACTCAATAAAATGTTGTTCAATTTCAACTTAATCGGCTTATAAAGCGCCAAATCACAACAAAAGCCGTCTCAAGGCGCCTCACATAGAACAGTTCAACATAAAAAAAATTAAAATAAAAAAATTCAAATACATAATTAAAAACAGAAGTAAAAGAATACAACAGATAAAAAATAAAAACTATTCATAAGAAAAGCCCCTTTCACACGGGCTGCTCCCAGTTGCGTCGTGTGTCGTCATGATGATGCCGCGTGGAAGCAACTTAGTGCTGAGACGATGCAGCTCGGTGCCACAACAGCGCCAGGGGTGCAAAGGACAAAGCAAATAGGACGCCAAAAATTAAACATGTTTAATTTTTGTTTGCGTCCTCTGCTTGACGCATAAAGGAGGTGGTTTCAGTGCAAGTCGGAGCAACAGGACGGTACTCGGCGTGACTGGAAGCCACACGGTCACAAGACAACGTTACCCGATGCCAATTTATGATTCCTGCTGTTACATTTTTTAGCAGTATAAATCACGCAGGATTGTTTTTATACTGTGTACACAATGCAGTAAAAACTACACGCTCAAAGAGAGAATGTTGATTGCTGCTCCTCACTCTTCTCTCACAAAAGTGTTTAAATAAAATCCATAAGTCCCGCTGACAGACTGATTGCCAGAGACGGGACATGTCCACATCAAGTATAACTCCAGACATCTCCACATTTGCTCACGGACGCACATGTGAACAGTTAAAGGAAAAAAAAAACTCTCTGGCTGCAGGCAGTTAGTTCCTTGTTCTTCTCTCAAATTCTCTCATCACTGCTTAAAAAAAAAAAAAAGACATAAGTCCTTCTCACAGACTAATTACCAGAGACAGGACATGTCAAAATCAAGTTGAACTCCAGACATCTCCACATTTGCTCACCGACGGTTCGGTCGCACGCGTACAGCTGCAGCCAAACTGTGCACTTTGATTCCTCTCTGCAGAGAACCTGCAGGCTGCATTCTCACCTCTTCTCTGTCCCCTGCTCCGCACACCTGACGCAGCTATTCCTGCGTTGTCATGACGCAACTGGAAGTGGGCCCGGTGTGACAGGGGCTAAAGAGAATAAAAATAGGCTTTAAGTCTTGACTTAAAAATGTCCATGGACTCTGACTGCCTCATGGTTGCAGGAAGACTGTTCCACAGAGCGGGTGCACAATAAGAAGCTCTTTGACCCTTTTGAGCCTACTTTTAGTACACAAAAAATTCACAAGCAGTATCAATAAGGAATCGGATCGATAAGCGGAATCGATCATTTCAATTTAATTAGCTTATAATGCGCCAAATCACAGCAAAAGCAGTCTCAAGGCACCTTACATGAAACAATTCAACATAAAATTTAAATAAATAATTAAAAATTAATTTTAAAAAATCAAATACATAATTAAAAACAGAAGTAAACGAATAAAACGGATAAAAAAAACTATTCATAAGAGAATAAAAACTTACTTATTTTACTTATTTTTAATTAATGTAGACTTTCTTTCATTTGGAAAAAAGACATTGTGGCTTTGAATGGATTTACAGGAATTGACACAAGGATATAAGCGACTTTTTTACTATAAGGTATGTTATTGATATTTTACCATGATTTTCGAAATAATAATTTGGTTCTGGGGCCCCGCGGGCCCTAAACCCCGGCTCCTTGGGAGCTGCATCCCCCAGACCTCCTGCAAATTTTCCTCTGATTTCACAATTTTCATTTCAGTCCTTATTTTAAAAAGAATAGTAATTCTGTTCCTTGACAGACCAAATTAATATACGGATAATGACATTATTGTCCTGTATTTGATGAACCATTATAGCGTCGATGTAAATTAATGGTGGTAACCTCCATAAAACTTTTGAAAAGTGATCATTTGAGGCACGTCCATCTGGGATGAGACCTTGGGGAAGACCCAGGACTAGGTGGAGAGATTATATCTCCACACTGGCCTGAGAACACCTCGGGACCCCCCAGTCAGAGGTGCCAGTGTTGCCCGAGAAAGGGAAATCTGGGGTCCCCTGCTACAGCTGATGCCCCAGTGACCTGATCCTAGATAAGCAGTTGAAGATAAGTAATTTTAGATGCAAACACTGTTTGATGACAAACTGATACAAAAGCATAATTCATGCTTCCATTGATAAACAGGGTAAGCACTTTTTAACCACTCTGTAAGTCTGATGTGGAAATTCGGCAAACATCCCCATTATATATTAAAAGTAGGGCTGCAGCTATCGATTATTTTAGTATTTTAGTATCGATTTATCCTGGCGATTAATCAAGTAATCGGATAAAAAGTACTTTTGCGTTTTTAAACATCGATAGTCCAGGGCTCTCCTTAAGCAATGGCACAATGTCACTGCGCCAAAGTGTAGCCATTTTGCTGAAATGGCGATGGGATGTGGCTTTCAGTTTTGTTTTCTCCAACTTGTAAAATGTAACCATTTTTAAGTTCTCCCCCCCCCCCTTCTCTGCAATTCAGCAGATGCATTTCAGCTGGAGGTTGAACATGCAGCCTCGCAGTCAGTTTTTTTTATTATTATTTTATTTAGTCACCGTGTTTGTGAAGTGTTGTGTGTTGTCCAAAAAAGCAAAAAATTAAAAAGTCAAACAGTGTGAGTCTGAGGGAAACACAGAAGAAAGAGTGCACTTCTGCTGTTTGTCAATGTAGTCGGGGCCAGAGCTGTGACTCGCCCGGTCTGAGAGCCCCTCACACCATGCAGAGAGCAGCCGGCCACCGTCCCTCCCCACGTAGAACAGACCGTGTGTTTTTTAAAAAGAGACAAACACACTGCTTCACTTTAAATGCACAGTAAGTCTATTTCAGATGATCGCGTGGACCATCTATCTCTTAAAAGGCTTTATTTCACTCTGTGTCACGCTGGAAAGCTGTAGCTATCGTTGCTAATTTCATTAGCTGTTATGTTCCAGTCTTCTGTTTTTTTTTTTTTGTTTTTTTTTTGTTTTCTCCTGTGGACGTTGCAGCGCCACACACAGGCCTGGCATATGTACTACAACGTTAAACGAAGCTTTGAGGCACAGAATTTGCCTCGGAACATTTTTTGTAATCGAATTATTCGAGTTACTCGACTAATCGTTTCAGCTCTAATTAAAAGTATTTTCAACCACAGGATATTCGGGTGGGGGGAGTAAGTATTTGAAAACTGTCTTATATTTGAGGAAATAAAAGCCCATGAAAGATTGCGCATCAGACTTACAGGGTTGTTAAATAGTGGCGACCGATAACCAGAGAAGCCTGAAAGCCTTCTTTTACCAGCCAGCCTCTTATTGACGACAAATGATCACATGGAAATTTTCAACCAGTCAGTGAATGTGAGGTATTGCATCTTTGTTCTCAAACAGTACCTGTGTTGGATGGATGAGGAGGCAAAATAAATTTCAATTTATGTTTTACTCTTGATATTGTTGGACATACGACATGTACATAGAGAAAATGAATTCATTGCACTGAAAATCAACATTGTTGATTGTCTGTTACCAGGAATGAGGAAGCATTTCTCTAATTGTGGTATACAGTCATCATGTAATGTTGCATTGTAATATTTGTGTCTTAGGTAGGGATGCGCCTATCCACAATTTTTCACTTCTGATTCGATCCCAATACCTGAATTTTGATATCTGCAGATACCAATACCTTTCTGATTCAATACCAGAGCTTTTTTGCTTTATCATGATTACTATTATTATTATTACTATTATCATTATTGTTTTTTTGTGAGGATTTTCCTAAAAAGGAGACCTGAAAACTGAGCTACAATTTGCCAGAAGGTATATCTAAGATAAAGGTATAGATTTGATATTTTGGTGAAAGAATTAAGTACTTTTATTTTTTATAGACTTTGAGCCTTATTTTTACAGACTTAAAGAGAAAAGACAGCACACTCTCCCTCTGCCTGCCTCTCTCCCTCTCTGTTTGTCTCTCTCGTTCTCTTTCGCTCGACTCCCTCCATCTCTTTTTCTTCCTCTCAAACAGCAGTTTTCGTGCTGCGCAAACTTCAAACTTTTTGGAAACACGAAGCCTTTCAACTGTAAAATAAATGTATCATTATCAGTGCTCATGTGGATTTTAATAGAGACTTTTTCCCTTTCAGTGAACAGAATCTCTGTTTACTGTCCTCCTTGGCTGCACGCTGAGCTGGCGTTTTACAGCCTCAGGACAGTGAAGCGGCTAACTTTTTAGCACGCATTCCTGCTTGGCAGAGAGCAAACAGCAGTTGAGAGGATTCAACAGTGGCTCTTGTCTGGTATCAGAAAATGTTGCGGGTTGGATCGGTATTCAGAAGCTCCCATGACCAGTAAAAAATCAAGGACCGAGACGTTGCCCGGTATGGCGGAGCTGGGGCCCCACCCTGGAGCCAGGCCTGGGGTTGGGGCTCGCGCACGAGCGCCTGGTGGTCGGGCCTTAGCCCATGGGGCCCGGCCGGGCTCAGCCCAAAAGAGGGACGTGGACCCACCCTCCTGTGGGTTCACCACCCGCAGAGGGGGCCATGGGGGTCGGGGGCAGAGAGGACTGGGTTGCGGTTGAGGGCGGATGGCCCGGCGGCCTGGTCCGCGCTCACAGTCCCTGGCTGTTGGGACGTGGAATGTCACCTCAATGGGGGGGGAAGGAGCCTGAGCTTGTGCGGGAGGTTGAGAGATACCAACTAGAGATAGTCAGGCTCACCTCCACGCACAGCTTGGGCTCTGGTACCCAACTCCTTGAGAGGGGCTGGACGCTCCACTTTTCTGGCGTTGCCCACGGGGAGAGGCGGAGAGCTGGGGTCGCATTGCTTATTGCTCCCCAGCTCAGTCGCCATGTGTTGGAGTTAACTCCGGTGAACGAGAGGGTCGCGTCCCTACGCCATCGGGTCGGGGACAGGTCTCGCTGTTGTCTCGGCCTATGGGCTGAGCGGCGGTGCTGAGTACCCGACCTTCTTGGAGTCCCTGGGAGGGGTACTAGATAGCGCTCCGACTGGGGACTCATTGTTCTCCTGGGGGATTTCAACGCCCACGTGGCGGCGACAGTGAGACCTGGAGGGGGGTGATCGGGAAGAATGGCCTCCCCGATCTGAACCTGAGTGTTCAGTTGTTGGACTTATGTGCTAGTCACAGTTTGTCCATCACGAACACCATGTTCGATCACAAGGGTGTCCATAAGTGCACGTGGCACCAGGACACCCTGAGCCGGAGGTCGATGATCGACTTTGTAGTCGTATCATCTGACCTTTGGCCACGTGTCTCGGACACTCGAGTGAAGAGAGGGGCTGAGCTGTTGACCGATCACCACCTGGTGGTGAGTTGGATCCACTGGGAGGGGAGGAAGCCGGTCAGAACTGGCAGGCCCAAACGTATCATGAGGGTCTGCTGGGAACGACTGGCGGAACCCTCTGTCAGTGAGGTCTTCAGCTCCCACCTCCAGGAGAGCGTCTCCCAGATTCCGGGGGAGGTTGGAGACATGGAGTCTGAGTGGACCATGTTCTCCACCTCCATTGTCGATGCGGCCGCTCGTAGCTGTGGTCACAAGGTCTCTGGTGCCTGTCACGGCAGCAATCCCCGAACCCGGTGGTTGACGCCGGAAGTAAGGGATGCTGTCAAGCTGAAGAAGGAGTCCTACTCGTCTTGGTTGGTAGGTGGGACCCCGGAGGCAGCTGACAGGTACCGGCAGGCCAAGCGTGCCGCAGCCCGTGCAGTCGCAGAGGCAAAAACTCGGGTCTGGGAGGAGTTCAGGGAGGCCATGGAGGAGGACTATGGGTCGGCCTCAAAGAAATTCTGGCAAACCGTCCGACGCCTCAGGAGGCGGAAGCAGCTCTCCACCAGCACTGTCTACGGTGCGGGTGGGGAGCTGTTGACCCTGACTGGAGATGTTGTTGGGCGGTGGAAGGAATACTTCGAGGATCTCCTCAATCCCATCGTCACGTCTTCTGAAGAGGAAGCAGAGACTGGGGACTCAGAGGCAGACTCATCCATTACCCAGGCCAAAGTCACCGAGGTGGTTAGAAAGCTCCTCGGTTGCAAGGCTCCTGGGGTGGATGAAATCCATCCTGAGTACCTTAAATCTCTGGATGTTGTGGGACTGTCTTGGCTGACACTCCTCTGCAACATTGTGTGGCGGTTGGGGACAGTGCCTCTGGATTGGCAGACCGGGGTGGTGGTCCCTCTGTTTAAGAAGGGGGACCGGAGGGTGTGTTCCAACTACAGGGGGATCACACTCCTCAGCCTCCCCGGTAAGGTCTATTCCAAAGTACTGGAGAGGAGAATTCGATCGATAGTCGAACCTCGGATTCAGGAGGAGCAGTGTGGTTTTCGTCCTGATCGCAGCACACTGGACCAGCTCTACATGCTCCGTCGGGTGCTCGAGGGTTCATGGGAGTTCGCCCAACCAGTCCACATATGTTTTGTGGATCTGGAGAAGGCATTTGACCGTGTCCCTCGGGGCACCCTGTGGGGGGTGCTCCGGGAGTACGGGGGCCTGGGTCCTTTGCTAAGGGCTATCCAGTCCCTGTTCGACCGCAGCAGGAGCTTGGTTCGCATTACCGGTAGTAAGTCAAACCTGTTTCCAGTGCATGTTGGCCTCCGCCAGGGCTGCCCTTTGTCACCGGTTCTGTTCATTATCTTTATGGACAGAATTTCTGGGCACAGCCAGGGTGTAGAGGGGGTCTGGTTTGGGAACCACAGAATCTCGTCTCTGCTGTTTGAGGACGATGTGGTTCTGTTGGTTTTGTCAAATCAGGACCTTCAGCATGCACTGGGGCGATTTGCAGCCGAGTGTGAAGCGTCGGGGATGAAAATCAGCACCTCCAAATCTGAGGTCATGGTTCTCGACCGGAAAAAGGTGCTTTGCCCTCTTCAGGTCGGTGGAGTGTCCTTGCCTCAAGTGGAGGAGTTTAAGTATCTCGGGGTCTTGTTCACGAGTGAGGGACGGATGGAGAGTGAGATCGACAGACGGATCGGTGCAGCATCTGCAGTGATGCGGTCGCTGTATCGGACAGTCGTGGTGAAGAGAGCTGAGTAGGGGGGCAAAGCTCTCGATTTATCAATCGATCTATGTTCTGATCCTCACCGAAAGAACGAGATCGTGAGTACAAGCGGCCGAGATGAGTTTCCTCCGCAGGGTGGCTGGGCGCTCCCTTAGAGAGGGTGAGGAACTCTGTCACTCGGGAGGAGCCGCTGCTCCTGCACGTGGAAAGGAGCCAGTTGAGGTGGCTCAGGCATCTTTTCCGGATGCCCCCTGGACGCCTCGCTGGAGGGGTGTTCCGGGCATGTCCCATCGGGAGGAGGCCCCGGGGAAGACCCAGGACATACTGGAGGGACTACGTCTCTCGGCTGGCTTGGGAACGCCTTGGGGTTCCCCCGGAGGAGCTGGGGGAGGTGTGTGTGGATCGGGAGGTCTGGGCAGCTTTGCTTGAGCTCCTGCCCCCGCGACCCGACTCCGAATAAAGCAGAAGAAAACGGATGGATGGATGGATCGTTTTTTTCCGATATGTGAATTGCTTCTGTATCAAAACCAGATTCCGATCCAGGATCAGATCGGTCCCATTCCTAGTCTTAGGCAGTCTAACACCAGCACTTAGCTTAATGTTCATAGGCTAATAGCAGAACTAACAGGCCTAAGCTAACAACAACAATCGCACTTAACAATGAATGATATAGAAGAGTTGCTCAAGTGTTAAGAATGATGAATGCTTGGAAATAAATAACCTGAAGACAGTGGTGGCTCCAGACAAAAAGCCAGCAGAAGGTACAGCAGCAGCTTTGAGAGAAAAATAAAGCCTAAAAAATAAACAATTACATCCATTATTAAATTAGTTGCCGACAATTTCAATAGTCGACGTAATCATGACTAGTCGACGTAATCATGGCAGCCCTAATTCCAGCTGTGTGCTAAAATGTTTTCTATGCTTTGTAGTTCCATAGTTCCAATTTTCTTTTTTTTTTTTTTCTTTTTTTTTTTTGGCTGGTGTATGCACTCTGTGTGCTGTATTTTATAGCCTGAAACCACTGCATTGATTCACTGAGTGATTCCAATGGTTTGCTTATTTATTTACCCCTTACAACCAATAATTCCCAACTTTGTGTTGACCAACCAACAAACACCTGCCTTTTGTATAGTTATCTTCAACAGAAAAACATCTATGCATGATGAATGCAGAAGTTAAAGTGCTAGATTGTCATTTTGAATAAAGAAACCACATTTTACAGCCAATAGAATAGCCTAAGTTTCAGTCATTTGTCATTTTATGTTTGTGCTAAAATTATAAAACTTATGCTGTGTCCTAATAGTGTTAAGATATTTATTGTACATATTGATTGTTTTATGTTTCATCTTGTTTCACATTCTGTATTATATTAGAGTAATTCTGTCAGGGTTCTCCTGTGGATCCTTAGTGTTAAAAGGCATTGAATTTGTTAATCTAAAAATAAGGCCTAAATTGGTTAACAGAAAGTAGTTTTATTACCCAGCATCAAATATGGCCATCTGGTATTGCAAAGGCTTTTCGTCTGTCTGTGCTCAGTATAAGTCCAGTCCTATTACTGCCAGACTCTTGAAATTCATAAGGAACATTCTTGGGATGAAGACCTTAGACAAGTTCAAAAATGGTTAACCTTGATGTTTTTTAAAAAGTTAAAAAATTACATTCTGTTTCAATCTGATCCATTTTGTTATTGTGGGGCATGGTGACAGCCAATCGGGGTAGAGCTGCACCATGACATCATTCACTGGTCTCTTCATAAAGTAAGTCCCTTCAGCTGCTCCCTTGTTTGCACTCGGGGTCGCCACAGCAAATCCAAGGTGGATCTTCATGTTGAATTGGCACAAGTTTTACGCCGGATGCCCTTCCTGACGCAATTCCACATTACATGGAGAAATGTGGCAGGGGTGGGATTTGAACCCGGAACCTTCTGAACTGAAACCAAGCGCATTAACCACTTGGCCCCCACCCCTGCCACTTTGTTTTGTGTGTTTATATACGTTTGTCATATACAAGTATTATGTAAAAGCTAGCGAGTAATAGCCTAAACACTTTTAAAACCGAAAATGCTGTTTTTGGAACCTGATAACACCTCTGAACTAATTTACAAGACATTTCGCTGAGGTTAGCATAGTGATGTCAATTTCTGGTGTAGCTACTTGCTAACAGCTTCATTTCTGGTATACAACCCCTGGCAAAAATTATGGAATCACCGGCCTCGGAGGATGTTCATTCAGTTGTTTAATTTTGTAGAAAAAAAAGCAGATCACAGACATGGCACAAAACTAAAGTAATTTCAAATGGCAACTTTCTGGCTTTAAGAAACACTATAAGAAATCAAGAAAAAAAATTGTGGCAGTCAGTAACAGTTACTATTGTAGACCAAGCAGAGGGATAAAAATATGGACTCACTCAATTCTGAGGAATAAATTATGGAATCACCCTGTAAATTTTCATCCCCAAAACTAACACCTGCATCAAATCAGATCTGCTCGTTAGTCTGCATCTAAAAAGAAGTGATCACACCTTGGAGAGCTGTTACACCAAATGGACTGACATGAATCATGGCTCCAACACGAGAGATGTCAATAGAAACAAAGGAGAGGATTATCAAACGCTTAAGAGGGTAAATCATCACACAATGTTGCAAAAGATGTTGGTTGTTCACAGTCAGCTGTGTCTAAACTCTGGACCAAATACAAACATGGGAAGGTTGTTAAAGGCAAACATACTGGTAGACCAAGGAAGACATCAAGACAGAAAACTTAAAGCAATATGTCTCAAAAATTGAAAATGCACAACAAAACAAATGAGGAACGAATGTGAGGAAACTGGAGTCGGTCTGTGACCGAACTGTAAGAAACCGCCTAAAGGAAATGGGATTTACATACAGAAAAGCTAAACGAAAGCCATCATTAACACCTAAACAGAAAAAAAACAAGGTTACAATGGGCTAAGGAAAAGCAATCATGGACTGTGGATGACTGGATGAAAGTCATATTCAGTGATGAATCTCAAATCTGCATTGGGCAAGGTGATGATGCTGGAACGTTTGTTTGGTGCCGTTCCAATGAGATTTATAAAGATGACTGCCTGAAGAGAACATGTAAATTTCCACAGTCATTGATGATATGGGGCTGCATGTCAGGTAAAGGCACTGGGGAGATGGCTGTCATTACATCATCAATAAATGCACAAGTCTGCGTTGATATTTTGGATACTTTTCTTATCCCATCAATTGAAAGGATGTTTGGGGATGATATCATTTTTCAAGATGATAATGCATCTTGCCATAGAACAAAAACTGTGAAAACATTCCTTGCAAAAAGACACATAGGATCAATGTCATGGCCTGCAAATAGTCCAGATCTTAATCCAATTGAAAATCTTTGGAAGTTGAAGAAAATGGTCCATGACAAGGCTCCAACCTGCAAAGCTGATCTGGCAACAGCAATCAGAGAAAGTTGGAGCCAGATTGATGAAGAGTATTGTTTGTCACTCATTAAGTCCATGCCTCAGAGACTGCAAGCTGTTATAAAAACCAGAGGTGGTACAACAAATTAGTAGTGATGTGTTGGAGCGTTCTTTTGTTTTTCATGATTCCATAATTTTTTCCTCAGAATTGGATGATTCCATATTTTTTTCCCTAGGCTTGGTCTAAAAAAGTAACCGTTACTGACTGCCACAATTTTTTTTTCCTGATTTCTTATAGTGTTTCTTAAAGCCAGAAAGTTGCCATTTGAAATGACTTTAGTTTTGTGTCATGTCTGTGATCTGCTTTTTTTCTACAAAATTAAACAACTAAATGAACATCCTCCGAGGCCGGTGATTCCATAATTTTTGCCAGGGGTTGTATTATGTAAATCTAGCCAGAAATAAACACCTCTAAAACTGAAAATGCTGTTTTTGTAAACTGATAACACATCTGTGTTCAGTGGAAGTAAAGGCAGCTCTGTGGTGTGGGGGTGTGTGTGTGTGTGGGGGGGGGGGGGGTATGTTTTTTTTTTTTTTACTTAGTGTTTTTTTTTTTACATAGTTTTAGGCTCACTGCCTAAAACTATGAATTGAGAGAAAAACAAAGACTTAAATAAAATAAACCACTGGTCGACTACTAAATTAGTTGTCGACGGTTTCAATAATTGACGTTGTCGTGACTAGTCGACTAGTTGTGGCAGCCCTACTACGAACGCACACTCCATACAGTGGACTCCCGCACACATTAATATCATGTTTTCCGATTGTCCACTGCATGGAGAGTGGCGGGAAAAACCAAAGACGCTTTCTTGCGAGGTGCGAGACAAGACGTGATGTAAATGAGAAAACAAAAAGGCAGCGGACAGGTATTTTGGTTCCGAGCGATGAAAATAAAGAATCTGAACGTTTTAAACCAAAAAAATGCCGCTTGTCCAGTCGGACAATGATTTAGAGCATATTGCTTGTCCGATTACATTTTACACTTGTCCCGGACAATCGGACTTGTCCCGGACAATCGGACAAGCGTTGATGTCGATGCCTGTAGACTCCAGTTGACAAATGCTTCCTTTATCTTACAACATTCTGTGTATGCCTTTTCTGTCCAGGTGGACAGAATGTTCCAGCTCCCTGTCAATAATCTGGGCATTCTGCGGAAAGCTCGGAAAAATGTCAAGAAGGTCCTGGGAGACATCGGCTTGGAGTTCTGTAGAGATCACCTGGAGGTGAGTATCTCAGATCTTGGTGTTTTTGTAACAATGATCACTTGCTGCAGGACTAAATCTCTGCCAAGTGTCGCAATAAGATGAGTAAAATGTTGGTGCATTAGTAGTCTTCTGTAAACCAATGAATTTATTTTTATTTCTTAATGACTAAAGTCATGTTTCTGGTGGTATAAGTGATTTGGCTTTATAATAACAGCTGAGTGGATCCTTGTCATTTGATTGGTGGCTTGTATGTCACGCGACAAGGATTATTCCTGCCATTCGCCGTTGTTTCATTTACCATGCAATTTTGGTGCTTCATGAAATTTGCTATTGCATGCCCCGACAACTGTGTGTGTGCTCACACTACCGGGGACGGTGTTGAGCTAAAAATAAAAAAGCGGAGTTTGTACAAAAAAAATCCACTACACTGTTAGCTGTCTGGAGGCATGAAGAGCTGTTAAGGCCCAGTCACACGGCATACAACGATTCCTGAATGAATGGGAAAAAAAGCAAAAAATAAATAAATCATAAATAGTCTAGAAAAGGTTGACAAATGAAATTTTGACTTTTCCTATCACCAAATAGCCTGCAAATCAAGAGCACAAAATGGATGAAAGAGGAACAAAACGAAACCGAAGCTAATGCTGATCTCCACGCTTTAAACAGAATGCACCTGGAGCCACTGCTGGAGCAGTGTGTGTCTGCATCTCTGCTCTCCAGGACTCGGCGCTGGGAAGGAGCTCAGCTGCAAACAGAAGCGCTTTATCCAACCCACTGTGGAGATCTCTGCACACGTCTGTGGCTCCACCTGTTCTGGTTCCTCATCCAGAACAAAAGAGGGATTATCTCCTTCATCGTCAGACTCTTTGCTGTTTGGTTCATACTCTGGTGACACGCTGCGCCCTCCGTCTTGCTCCAATTTAAAAAAAAAAAAAAAAAAAAAAAAAAAAAAAAAAAAAAAAAACACACACACTAAATACGCCACCAAAATTATACACACTGCAAACACGCCAAATATTTCTCAAATACCAAAACTCTAATCACTATTTGTAGACCTGGTGTTTCTGATCACCGGCACTACAGCTGTGTCAGCCACACCCACGTGGATTCGATTACCGGTTCTCATCGCGCACGCACAGGTGAAGTGTTCGTGGATCAGACACACAAACACAGCCACACGCTTCACCTTCTCTCCAGCTGATTCAGTCTGGATTAATGCATTCAGTGTTTGAATGTGTTGTAGCACGCACACAGGACTGCCTCGTACATAATTTAGCAACTCAAAACGTTCAAAAAAGAATGAAGCCATTTGCAATCACACTGGGTTTTCTGTTTTTATACCTCTGTGGATCAAAGCTGTTCACACACGAATGCCCGCTGCTGCTGGAACTTTTTCCACACCTGATGGCTCAAAGTCACACTTCTGTAAGCTGCTGCCTGGTTTGCACAAACCAAGGCACAGTCTGAGAGATCAGAGCAGACGAAACAGAATATTATTTCGTTGTTGGCTGTCAGCTCCATGGAAACAAAGCTGATTGCGCTGCTGCAAAGCCCTCCTGCTACAAATAAATACACAGTGATCAAGGATCGCTTCCTCAAAACTTTTTAACTGTCAGACGCTGAAATGGGCAGCAGGCTCTTTAGAGCTCAAGGACGGAATGCTGCAGCTCCGGCCGGACCTTTTGTGCAGCAACTCTCTCCTCGTGTGGGCAACGCTGGCCAACACAATGATCATGGGTTGCCATATGCTGGCAGAGAGGCTGACAAATTCTTCCTGGCTGGCCAGTACCATGGCATGACCAGTAGCCCCCGCCACATCACATGCAGTGGCAGAAGCCCCACGCAGCTCTGCCACGGAGGAGTTGCATCTCTCCTTCACTAAAGCGCTCACAAACCGGCTTTTGTATTGTGTGAAAACATTCAGCTGGTTGAACAAAGTCAAACTAAATGCTAACGTTACAAAAACTAAGCAAATGATGAAAACCGCCAAGAACTACAAAACGAAATATGGACGAATTAGGTTTTCAGTGACATTCATTCAAATTTTTCATCAGTTTAAAAATCCTGACAAGCACCAGCTGCAGGAACGAAGCTGTGCAACGGTTAAATGATGCCAACGAAAGTCCAGATTAAGATTAAGTGCTGTGTGACTGGACCATCAGGATTACAAGCTGGACAAATTTCTGATATTTTTCGCTGGACTGAGGAACTACAGTCTTTGTGAAGCACATACAGTTGGTGCATGGCATCACAGATGAACTGTTTTGCCAAGTTGACTGAGAACAATTTTAGACTCCAATTAAAGTTCATGTTGGGCTTTTGACATAAAAACACCAGTGGAACGCCATATGTAAGTTCCTTTTCTGTTGTTTAGAAATTAATAAAATATCAAATGACAAGGATCTATTTTAGCCATTATATAAAACAAATGTTTTTTCATTCTTTCAATGGTGCAAATATTTAATTTGGTGAAAGATGGAATGTTCCGTTCAACGAGGCGAAGCCAAGTTGAACAGAACATTCCATCTTTCACCTCATGAAATATTCATACCATTGAACTCATAAACATTCTTTATTTGTGTAATATGTTGCCTTCATGCATATTGTAATTTATTGACAAGTTGTGCACAGTTTTGTTTGGTTATGAAAGACAACTGTGTGAGGATTCAGCAGTAAGCTTCTTGGCATTCTTTTATGAATGCATAAAATCCACCCAAAACGTTTAAACCGGTTGCAGAGTTACTGAGAGAATCCAACACCAAAAAAAATCTAATTGATCCTTAAATAGACTGCTGAAATAAGTGAGCTTCCAATATTGTGCTTCACTAATTAGGAGTCCAAGCCCAGCGGGGCTGGGAACAACTGTTGCAAAGCAATTATGTTCCTAGTTCCAGCATGGCTGGGAACCCTATTGTTTTTGTATTTGTATTTATTGATTTATTTTTCCCCACTAAATGCAATAATGCAGCCTAGACCATACAAGCTGTGGAGGTGATGTTTTCTGAACTGATACAAAGCTCTCCACATAAATCAGACACACAAAAAAAGTGTAACAAATCTGCCTGCAGGGGGCGCTATAGCAGCATGTTTTTTTGTGTGTGGGGGGGGGGGGGGGGGGGCTACACATCACAGATTAAAGTGCCTTATATGGATGCATTCACTGACTTGAGCTAAATCTGCTGAGATAGGCCATGTCCATTTGCGGCAAGATAGTTTTCACAAATGGGCAAAATATGCGAAAGTGACTTTTTCAGACCTACCCAAGCCATTGCTCTGATCAATGACAAACTTTGCACACAGAGTCTAATGGACATCGGACGCTTAAGTTATTAAAATGAGCTTGACGGGCCTTTTAATCTACCTGATGGGAAAAACAGGATGAACTTCCTGTTAGAAATACGTGACAGAGGAAGTTGGGCTTTCCTTTGTAAACTCCGATCTACACAAAACTCATGTGGCTGATGCAGAATAATACAGAGAGGGAGTCTGAATAAAATAGTTTTGATTGGACACTAGGGGGCGCCATCAGTTTCTGCAGTTTATATCTCAAAATTTCCTAATTGGAATTGTCCTGAATATAACATGAATAATCTTGGCACAGGTCTGACTTGAAATACAGAAGTACATCATGATTTTTGAAAGGGGCATGGCTAATGGCTTTTTAATTAGAAAAGTGGGTCTGGTTCACACAATTCAACCCATCAAGCTCAGTTTTTTAGGGATGATACAGAGCAGCACAAGGTAGGGCCGCAGCAAAATTGACATTTTTGTTCCTCCTGGTGACGATGCAATGAAGAAAAAATTTTTTCTTGATGTTTTTGACCAGAACTCCAAAAATGGTTCATTTGCACAATCAAAATTCATACATCCACAGATTCTGTGGAGGTGGACAAATACTCTGACATGGGCCACACCAACATCTGTTTTTCTGTTTTCATGCAGTATTGTAAAATATGTAAAACCTTTAAAGTCTATCTCATCCCAAGCCCTCACCTTGATTGACACCAGTCTTTGCAAGTGGAATCTTTGGACCAGTAGGAGCTAAAGTTATTAAAATGAGTTTGGTAGGTCAAAAGCTGCCAACTTTACAAAGGAGAACCTACTACAGGGAGCAGTCAAAACAGAAAATTTTGCATATTCTCTCAATTTTACTTCAGATAAACATGAAACGTTTGTTCAATGATACATAGGAATGAGCAAAGGGAGTCTCCAGAATGTGGTAGACATAGGTCATGAGTGGGTGCCACAAATGGAAAAATGGCAAAAAATTTACTTAAAGCACATGCACCAAATTGCATTAAGTACACTTTGTTCTAATTGTGGATCACATCTGAGTTGAATCCAACAGTGTGGTGATGAGTGCATAAAGTGACCTGCATCATTATGCAAATGACACTTGAATGACACTCCTCTTCATGCCAAGAATGTCTGAAAGGAAAAGCTTTTGACAAAACTACAAATTTTGTTTATTTCTATTTAGGAGGTCTGTTAGAAAAGGACCTCTTTATTTTTTGCAAAAACTATATGGATTTGAATCATGTGCGCTTGCATCAGCCAAGCTTGAACCTTCGTGTGCATGCGTGAGTTTTTTTCACGCCTGTCGGTTGCGTCATTCGCCTGTGGGCAGGCTTTGAGTGAGCCCTGGTCCACCCCTCTCGTCGGATTTTCATTGTCAGGAAAATGTCTGAACGGCTGGAGCAGCGCTGCATCAAATTTTTCAAGAAACTGTGTGAGACAGCCAGGTGGAAACCATTCGGAAAATTCAGATGGCTTTCGGTGAAGATCTTATGGGCATCACACAGATTAAGGAGCATTACAACCGGATTAAAGACGGCCCACAGCGGCTGAGGGCGCACCGCGCTTCGAGCGGCCATCAACAGGCTGAAATGACCAGATCATTTCCAAAGTAAAGGCTGTGTTGATCCGGGACGTCGTGTGACTACCAGAGAAATGGCAGAAAAGGTGGCCATCAGCACTTTTTCGTCAGATTCCACTGTTACAGGAGATTTTGTAATGAAAGACGTGCAGCGGAATTCGCGCGTCGGGACGAAGCCACAATGGCGTTAGGTCTTCCACCATTCAGAAGATTCAGACCGCTTTTAGTGGCTTTTTAGTCGCGTGAGTATCCGAGAAATTGTGGAGAGCTGGGCATGTCACAACATGTCCTGTGAGACTTCCAACACGGACTTGCTTTTGTTCTCCGCCATTGCAGCATCGTCCCGGCTCAAAAAGGGCCGAAACTCACAGTGTAAGCCCAGTTTTAGGGCTTCAGAACACAAGGTCCAATAGGACCCCGAGTGAAAGGGCCCCTTCACACATTTTACGAATGTGGGCTTTGCTGGGAGTTGTCCTGTTCTTATAAAAGAGGTGGTGTTCGAGTGTACTGGTGGAGGGAGAGCATTGTTGGTAGTTGCCAACAGCGCCGCTATCTTAATTTCTGGGGAGAACCCTGTGAACATTGGGTTTTATTTTGATACATTACCTACCTGGTCCAGGAATGTCACTCCTACTTGTTTACAGTTGCTGGTTGTGTATTTTTAGTTGTTTTTGTTTTTTTTAAACTCCTGTTTGTTTTTTATAGTTCCTTGGTGCAGTACTCCTTCCAGACGCTAAGCGGATTGAAATCACACTAATGGCTTATTTGGACAGTGTGTTTTTGCCTGCCATAGCTGTTCATTTAATTTGATCTCAAACTGTGTAACTTATTTCAAAAAGTTGACTATCTTTGTTTTCTCATTTGTGTTCATAGAAGTATTGAACTATTTAATCATTTCTTGTGCCTGCTCTTGTTCAATGTGGGACTCACTTTTCCTGCTTTTCGTTTAACTTTTTTCTTCTGAGTTAAGCTTGGGTTATTCCCAGAGTTGCTGTCACTAATTCATATGTGGTAAGAACTGTTTTTTTGCACTGCTGTATCTCTTTTGGAGAATTTTTAGCTGTGTATTTGTTTCTGTGTGTGTCAGGGGAGGGCTAGTTGTAAGTAGTATGTCTTAATTGAGAGAGTGGTGACGTGACAAGTCGGGGGGGCTGGACACGTGACTCATGGTGCCATCTTGGTTCCAAAATAGCGTTCGCTGTTAATCTGACTGCGTGTAAATCCAGCCATTTTATTTATTTATTTGCTGAAAATGCCGGGTTGCTGTGCATTTGGATGCACAAATAGACACAACAAGGGCTTCAAGGTGTAAAGTTCAGCGCTCTGACACTTACTGCTTTGAGTGAAGTGAAACTGGAGTAATTTCTCTGATTAAAAGTCCGACCGTCAACTGTTACCGTAATTTCTGGACTATTAGTCACTACTTTTTTCACACGCTTTGAACGCTGCAGCTTTTCCAAGCACGCGGCTAATTTATGGATTTTTACAGGCTTTCTCATAAGTCAAAATGTCAATTAGTTTCCTGAAAGCTGCGCTCCTCATGCAGTGTAAATCTACACACAGTGTAAATATAAGGTCTTACCTGTTCGTTTTACTGAAAAAAGTCCCTTTCTGGCACATTGCACCACAGTTGCGCCGTCAGATCAGTTAGCAGAGGGACGCCTTCTCGTCCTTCCCTTCCACAACGGTTCTCTGTCTTGGAGCAGCAAGTCGAAAAAGTCACCGCGCCTCATTAATGTCTCATTCACCACAGACTAAATTTGATCCTGGCTGCACGCAATGAAATCTCAAAAAGTTAAAATTACTCAGTTGTCCATGTGGAGCAGAGACACCGTGCGCGTCAATATTTACATGTAACACTTCAGGGGAAAAAAACATTTATGGTACGTATTTGCGGTAATTAAAAGTTTAAAAAAAATCTTTCTAACATCTTTGTGTAAATATCTCATGTTACAATGTGGAGACCTGCGGCTTATTTATGTACAAATGCAAAAGTCGTCCGAAAAGGGGACTCTTGAAATTGCGCTTATTTATTTATTATTAATTATTATTATTTATTTCATTTCATTTATTTAGCACACTATATATATATATATATATATATATATATATATATATATATATATATATATATATATATATATATATATATATATATATATATATATACACAAAGTAAGAATAAAAAAGAAAAAACACAGTATGAGGATACTGTGCAAGGGGAGAGGTTGAAGCCAAAGAGGCTTATCAAAGACCCTCTCCCAATAAAAACAAAACAATAAACAAAAGGATTATATCAATTCATAAAATGTAAAACGTGTAAATCAACCAAAACCAAGTAATATATTGACATTATAAATACTCATACAGGAGCTTTGATTTTAATTGACTTTTGTATCTATTTAAGGTGATGGATGGATTTAAAAGATGTACTGTATTGTTCCAAGATTTAACACCATGATATCTGATGTGACGCTGATAACGAGTTCTATGCAAAAATAAATGCATATATGAAGTCTGCCTTGTCGGATAATTATGAATTTGATGGTTATGCACAAAATAATATTTAATAAAAGGCCAACTAATATCATGAAGCGCTCTGAAGACAAATATACAGGTCAGGCAAATATTTGTGATAGATATTTAAGAACTGCAATTTGGAAAAGCAAAGGTGCACTTGGAGCACAAGGTTTCAAAAAGGAAGCTATACGAACAAATTTTTTCTGCAAAAGAAAAATTTTGTTTATATAAGATGCAAAGGCACTTCCCAATACAACATTGCAATAAACCAGATAAGGATAAACTAAACTATAATATAATGTTAAGACATTTGTAATGTACATAATCTTATTTTGCATATGATTCCAATTGAGTTATTTTTTTTTTCCCAAACATTCGATATGTTCTTTCTAACACAATTTGGAAACACAAAACACAATTATAATTTTCAAGCCCCAATTTTGCCCTTTTCCATGTTCAAAAACCCACCAAACTTTGCAAAGTCATTCAGCCAGATCTGAAATTCAACATTTTGGGGGTCACACTCATGCTCACAGCAAAATGGCGCCCCCTACAAATTTTCAAAAACCCTCCCCATTGTTTGTTTTTTTTGTCGTAGTCTTGTGAAATTTGGTACACGTATCTACCATGCTGGGACGCACAAAAAAGTCTATTAAACATTGTGGTGAAATGTCAACAGGAGGTCGGCCATTTTTATTTTAACTTTATATTTTGAGGTAATTTTTGCCATTTTTGGCCATTTCCACAACGTGCATTTAAACAAACTCCTCCTAGGGATTTCATCTATTCATCTTCAAATTTGGTACACATCGTCATGGCCCCATGCTGATTAAAACGTAATAAAAGAATTTCTGTAGGTCAGAAGGTGTGGCTGCTAGGCTTCTTCAAACTTTGGTGAGCGTTTCAGAGCATGCTATTTCACTTAGAACAGCTGTCATGCCAACATACTTCATTGTAGATCCTTCAAACGTGCTGGACATGAGGGCTCCACCCTGACTCATACCTAACTCATAGCCCCCCCGGTGGTAACAGGAAATGTCCTGTTTATACTTTAACAGGTACTGATGTCACATAGTTAACCCCATCAACTTTATTCCACTTCTAAAACATGCAGAACAAATTGGTCAACATACATGATCAATGTGAAACAATCCAATGCACTTCAAATTTCTTCAGATCATCCAGAGACTATACTGATCAACTGATCATTTTCGTTCTGTTTCAACGTACAGCCACCTGCTTGCAACTCGGTCTCTCGCACAATCCCATAATCGCTGCTCAGCCGTACTGCAAACCTGCCGCTGTGGCACAGGGTCACAGTAGCAAGGGGACGTGGTGGCCCGGGGAGGCGGGGACGCAAGGGCCCTTCCATGACTGCTTGTAGTCCTCGTTTTTTTTTTTTTTTTTTTTTTTTTTTTTCCCCACACCCTGCTCAGACTCGGACTATATACCTGTGCCTGGACGGGCACTTGTTATTTCAGACAGAAAAGGCTGTGATTTGACATTTTTCTGATTTCACTTTCATATTTTAATAATTTTTGCAGTGCGCACACTGATTACAGATGGATCAGAAAAGGCCGCACATTTACAGCACAAAGTCAGTAAAAGAGAAAATTGTGTAGCTTACCTTTGATTTGGAGGTGATGACTGTAGAAAGAAAAGCTTGTTGAGGGTCAAATTAGTTCATAATAAAGAATAATCCAGGGACAGAACTTTAAAACTGCCACACACGTCATTGCATGACACGGAATTATAGCTGTGCAGCTGCATAAATCAGGTTTTAATTTAATTAAATAAGTCATAAATTGTCAATTTGTTAGCTTAACTATTTTTATATTTATTTTTATAGCACCTGTACCTGGATGTGTTGCTGTATGTGGTAAATGATTTCAAAAAATGTTGAAAACATTAATGGTTCATTCAGTAGTTCAGCGCATTTGGAACCAAAATGGCACCATGTTCTGCGTTGACGCCACTCTGTCAATTAAGGCACTCTAGGTGTGAGTGTTTGATTTTGCCCGGGCTTTATTTAGATGTATTTGGTACTTTGCTTATTTTTGTCCCCTGCATAAATGTGTGCAGCTAATTTAATTCCCAGCCTTCTTGGTTCAGGCACATCTATTCATTTTATTAGTTGGAATATTCATGGTATGGGTAATCCTACCAAAAGGTCAGATGTTTTTACCCATCTGAAATGTCTTAATTCTGACATTGCATTTTTACAGCAGACTCTCTTTAGGCTTAAAGATCACCATAAGCTTTGTTTTCCATGGGTAGATCAGGTCTATCATTCTAATTTAAATTCTAAAGCCAGGGGTATTGCTATTTTAATAAGCAAGGAAAAAAAAAATCACTTTCTTGATTCTGATATTTTTGCAGATAAAAATGGTAAATGCCTTATAGTTGTGGTTACACTAATGCAAGTGAAGGTGTTGTTGGTGAATGTCTGTGCACCTAATTTTGATGATGTAGATTTCTCTACTGGATAACTGACTAGCATACCTCATTTAAATACCCATTTGTTCATTTTTGGAGGTGATTTGAATTGTGAGTTTGACCTAGTGCTCGAGCGCTCACATCCACAAATTATGTCTCAATCCACTGTCCAAATCTTTCTCAGATTTTATGACCTTGAATGGTATGGTTGATCTCTGGAGACTTCGCAATCCCTCATTCAAAATTTTTTTTTCCTCATGTACATTAGTCATACTCCAGAATAGATTACTACTTCCTAGATATTGAGATATCAGTAAATCATCAATCTTCTCTTCACCTTTGGAGATTCAGTTTTTTAACCAAACTGACTCAATATCATACTCATTACTCTGGGAGTCATTGCAGGCTTTCTTCAGAGGTCAGATTATTTCATATTCCTCATATGTAAATAAAGAAAAATGTAATATCAGGTTTACTGAACTTTTTTTACTGAACTTTACTTGATATCCTTGATCAGCAATTTGCTGCCAATCCCTCCCCTGATTTATTTAAGAGGCATCTTAATCTTCAGGCTGAGTTTGGCCTGATCTGCACTAAAAATGCTCAGTTTGTGGTTACAAATTCATCCTTACTAGGAACATAATCGATTACACGCTCATCAGCTAAAGCATCTACCTCGGGTATAATGCCTCAAATTAAGAAAGATTTCAACACTGTGGTTACAGACCCTGTGGTAATTTACAGTGCCTTTTAAATAATCTTATTCCTTCTTGTATAAGTCTAAATTTCCTACAAATGCTCCATTAATGAACCAGCTGACCGTGTGTCTTGAATAAGATGGGATGAAACTGTTTTAAGCCAACTGTTTTTTAAGTCATGACTCCCGGGCCACACTAAATGTTTGACTAATTTTCACGTCATACTGACGTCTGCCGCTTCTGGCTGTTCTCATTAGGTGTCACTGTAGTAGCTGATTGTCTTACTGACGTCTACTGATCAAATCAATTTTAGCACAGAAGAGTACATGATGGGTACATGGGAAATGTTTAGTATTATTAGAAATAACTCCAGACAGCGTAACTTCAGTATTTCATAGACAATGATGAGATTATTAATAACTCAGATGTGTGGTTAATATATTATGATTTTTTTTTTTTTTTTGGTATGTGTTGGACCAAAGGTAGCTGAAGAAATTCCTAACTCGGAGACATTTAATGATCTTATGGAAAGAAATCCAAACATTGTTTCTTTGACCAGTAGTTGAAATGGAAAATTTAGATATTGTAATGAATCCAAAATAAAACATCCAAGGATTGTAAAAATATAGATATGAAAAGTGTGTGTGTAGTGAGGAAAATAAGTATTTGAACACCCTTCAATTTTGCAAATTCTCCCACTTAGAAATCATGGAGGGGTCTGAAATTTCCATCTTAGGTGCATGTCCACTGTGAGAGACATAATCTAAAAAAAGAAAAATAATAAATCTGGAAATCACAATGTATAATTTTTAATAATTTATTTGTATGTTACTGCTGCAAATAAGTATTTGAGCACCTCCCAACCAGCAAGAATTCTGGCTCACACAGACCTGTTAATTTTTTTTTTAAGAAGCCCTCTTATTCTGCACTCTTTACCTGTATTAACTGCACCTGTTTGAACTTGTTACCTGTATAAAAAGACACCTGTTCACACACTCAATCAATCACACTCCAACCTGTCCACCATAGCCAAGACCAAAGAGCTGTCTAAGGACACCAGGGACAAAACTGTAGACCTGCACAAGGCTGGGATGGACTACAGGACAGCAGGCAAGCAGCTTGGTAGAAGACGACAACTATTATGATTATTTATTAGAAAGTGGAAGAAACACAAGATGACTGTCAATCTCCCTCGGTCTGGGATTCCATGCAAGATCTCACTTTGTGGGGTAAGGATGATTCTGAGAAAGCTCAGAACTACACAGGAGGACCTGGTCAATGACCTGAAGAGAGCTGGGACCACAGTCACAAAGATTACATTAGTAACACATGATGCTGTCATGGTTTAAAATCCTGCAGGGCAGCAAGGTCCCCCTGCTCAAGCCAGCACATGTCCAGGCCCATTTGAGGTTCACTAGTGACCATCTGGATGATCCAGAGGAGGCATGGGAGAAGGTCATGTGGTCAGATGAGACCAGAATAGAGCTTTTTGGAATCAACTCCACTTACCATGTTTAGAGGATGAGAACAACCCGAAGAAAACCATCCCAACCGTGACCCCAAACACACAGCCAGGGCAACTAAGGAGGGGCTCTGTAAGAAGCATTTCAAGGTCCTGGAGTGGCCTGGCCAGTCTCCAGACCTGAACTCAATAGAAAATCTTTGGAGGGAGCTGAAACTCCAAACCTGAAAGATTTGGAGAAGATCTGTATGGATGAGTGGACCAAAATCCCTGCTGCAGTGTGTGCAAACCCTTTAAAAAACTACAGGAAACGTTTGACCTCTGTAATTGCAAGCAAAGGCTACTGTACCAAATATTAGCATTGATTTTCACAGGTGTTCAAATACTTATTTGCAGCAGTAACATACAAATAAATTATTTTAAAAAAAAATCATACATTGTGATTTCCGGATTTTTTTTTTTTTTTTTTTTTTTTTTTTTGGATCGTCTCTCACAGTGGACATGCACCTAAGATGAAAATTTCAGACTCCTCCATGATTTCTAAGTGGGAGAACTTGCAAAATCACAGGGTGTTCAAATACTTATTTTCCTCACTGTGTGTATATATATATATATATATATATATATATATATATATATATATATATATATATATATATATATATATATATATATATATAAAATGTATTTCTAAACAGTTAACCCACCTTTTTATCTTTCATTTCAAATGTCATTTTCAAATTTCATTTTCCTAATAGCACAAAAAGAGCCAAAGTTATTCTGCTGTCCAAAACTGGAGATGTACACCACTTTACAAATTACTATCTCTCTGCTCCCACAATTCTCAAATTTTAGACAAACTTTTCAATAACAGACCTGAGAATTTCATTGATAAGCACAATTTACTTTCTGTCAGTCTATTTGGATTCAGAAGTGGCCAGTCAGCATCGCAAGCCTTAACAGAATTCATTGAAGAAATCACACATTCCATAGACAAAAATAAATATTCTGTTGTGATATTTTATTTTATTTTTTTAAGACTTTACACAATAAATCATGGAACAGGAGACAATTTGTGAAGATGGGCAAGCCATATAAATCAACTTGTTTGAACATTGTTCATTGCATCCCTCAGGGAACAGTGTTAGGCCTAAAACTTTTCATCATCTACATCGGTGACCTATGTAAAGGGTCGCTAATACTAAAATTCACTTTATTTGCGGATGATAAAAATATTTTGAGTTCTGGTGAGAACTTTTACTTCAGAGTCACTTCAGAATTTGGCAAAAGTAAATTATGCTTTGACATGAATACGTTATCACTAAATTTGAACAAAACTATATTAATGGTGTTTGGAAGCAGTGGACTTGATAATCAGGTGTTTTTGCTCTCATTTGGAGTTGCAACAACTGAAACATTTATGTCTACCGCATACAAAATTTTTTTATGGAAGCCGGGTCAACTTTGTACCATCGGTAGTGTGTCAGTACATTGGTTTCTTTCATGTTTTGCTCAGGTGTGTGTGTGTGTGTGTGTCATAGGCTATTCGGCACTGGTCACATTAGAGAATAAGATTTTTACAGGTGTAATCTTACAACATGTATGATGGCAATTGGAGTTTTTCATTTCCAAAGCTGTTTGTGCATATTAGTGGGCCATGGCAGGTATCACAAAACTCAATAAGAAAACTCAAAGTGGTTGTGGGTATTATTGATACTTGTGTATTAATTTTAACCATCTTGTTGTTCTCCATTAGGACTTTAAAGACTTCACTCCTCCGGAAGTTTATATAAAGCACACTACCTGGGAAGATGTGTGCATGTGGGAGCCATCACACACCAAAGTCCAGGTACATGGTGCCCAGAGATATTTTTGTTCCACTCTGTCATGTTGTTTAGCCATAATTTTTGCATTCATTTTTACACACGTTTTTGCAAACATAAGTTTAAATGCACTGCACCTAAACACAAGGATGCACTTTTTTGTACAACCAGTTTCCACATTTAAGCAAGATTACAAATTAATTACTCCCACTGAAAATCTAACTTTTGATAAGCCTTTGTATGTTTTGCAACCAGTCTTATACCCATGCCCCCAAACAAAACATTTGTGGGGTGTATGCATTACCCTGTCTGTCTGCACATAATTCTTTTAAACACAACTCCTCCAAAACTGGCTTGATTGTCTTGAAATGTAACGCAGTGGTAGCACACAATATGAAGCTGTGCATGAAGGAAGATTACTATTATAGTACATCATTAAGGGCCTCTTCACACATAATACAAATAAGTACGAATCAGGGCAAATCACGGCGGAACAGCTCGTATGAGCGATCCACGAAAACATCGAGCCGACAGGCAGGCATGAATGATGCCGCTGCGACGGTTTCATGCATGCGGGAACACAGTGCAAGCAGGTGCATCATGTGTAACCACATCAGGCAGCTGCTGTGGGGGAAAAAAACAAAATACATGCCACCCATGGGATTCGAACCTGCAATTTCCAAAAGCTCTGATTGCCAGCCAGAAACGTTAACACTGCACTGGCTCACTGCAGCCCATGGCAACAGCGATATGTTTTATGTATGTCCACGTGAGGATAGCAAGCAGACACACATGCATCACAGTGGGCAGTTGTTAGTTTCATGTCCGTCCACACACGGTACGTCCAGAACCACAGATCTCCACAGCTGCTCCTATCGGCAGACACACCTGTCAGTTCAGCGCTCACAGCAATGTGTCACTGTGTCTGTTTGCAAAGCCACACTCGTGGGGGCACTTAGACAAATTTCACATCCAGCTTGAAAGTGATCATCTGCTGGCTGTTGTCGTGCTAATAGCATGAATAGCCACACATTTTCTAAGTGCCAAGCAAGCGGTGTTAGATGTTCGTGTGTTGTCAGCTGGAATTTGGCCGACACCTGCCGCGAGAGGGTTTGATGGACTCTCACAGTGCACACTCTGTCCTTCAGCGGCTGGTGTGCGCACATAGTTGTAGCAACAGGTGTATGAGGGGTTGGAGGCAGCTACGATTTTACACATATTGCATACGATTCCTGCTTCATGCATACTTCATGCACAGTTTGACCGCATTCGTGCTATGTGTGAAGTGGCCCTAAGTAAAGATGATCAGACTTCTTGTTTAATTGTTGCATCATATCAATCAATCCAATTTTCTGAAGAGAAAATAGTGAGAGAGTGAGAGGTATTTAGTCATTTATGTGTATAAACAGACCTGTTGGACTTTTCCCATACAAACAACTAGCATGATAGACCAGGTCAGTGATTTTGTGAGTTTGCTTACAGATCTCTAGTATCTCCACTTTGTACTTTATGGAATTAAAATGCACAAAACTGCCATATATTTCTAAGAATGTAAAATATGTGCAGTAGGAGAAAATTTATTTATTTTTACTAAAACTAAGATGTATGTAAACTTATGTCTGCAACTATAATGTGCTCTTTGCAGCTGTTATTGCCCTGTACCTCTACTTTAACTGTTTGCATGTCTATCAGTGTTGATTTAGTAAACTGAACATTTTTCACTCCTCCCAAGAACATTGGATATTATTCTTAATTGAAGGATATATGAAATCTAAACTGGTTTTTGTTGTCTCACAAATTAAGATTTCAAAGGCTTACACATTTCCCACCTGTGTCTCCAGGACTACAGATCAAAGCCTTTCTGCTGCTCTGGGTGTGTATTCTCATCCAAGTACTTCTCAGCTTACAAGAGCCACTTCCGTAATGTCCACAGTGAGGACTTCGAGAACCACATTCTGCTCAACTGCCCTTATTGCACTTACAATGGCAACAAAAAAACTTTGGAAACGCACATCAAACTTTTCCACATGCCTACCAGCACTGTCCGGCAGGGCCACAGTGGCATGTTGGCGGGAGCCAGTGGAATTGTGATGAAAGATGGGATATTGAAAAGAACTGGGGACAGTTTGGAGCAGGCGGTGTACTACTGCAAAAAATGCACCTACAGAGACCCTTTGTACAATGTAGTGCGAAAGCACATCTACAGGGAACACTTCCAGCAAGTAGCACAGCCCTATATTGTGAAACCAGGAGACAAGGCAAGTACTCAGAATGGTGGACTAGCAGGGCAAGGCATTGTGAATACAGAGGGTGGTAACACCAACAGTGGCATTAGTAACCAGATTCACTGCAAGAAGTGTCTCTTTGTCCCAAGAACCTATGAAGCACTTGTTCAACATGTAATTGAGGATCACGAAAGGATTGGCTACCAGGTTACTGCTATGATTGGACATACCAGTGTAGTTGTCCCCCGTCCCAAACCTGTCATCATGATACCCCCCAAAACCCAAGGAGACAAGACCATTATTGGGATGGGACCCAAAGGTGCTGTGATGGCTACAACAAGGTCTCCTGCCATGCAGCAGCTGGGGCGTGTCATCCCATCAAAGACAGGCTTCAACTCCCAAAGTCTTCTGTCTGGTATAAAACATGATGCAATGGGCTTGAAGCCTGGTACTATCCAGCCCTTCTCCCTCAACAGTCAGCAGATAAGGGTTACTTTACCAGGGAATGCCCAGATTTCAGTGCCACAGCACTCACACACAGCAAAGCAGCTTCTTTCAAGTGGCAGTCTTCGGAGCCCAGTTATGATGAATTCTTCATCTTCGGTCAAATCCAACCCTCTGGGCTCTCGTGTCCAGGCAGCAGCTACTACTGTAGCCTCTGTCACAGCTAAGAAAGGTGGCTCTTCAGTCCTTGGCACATCCTACACCCAAAAGTGGAAAATCTGTACAATCTGCAATGAGCTCTTTCCAGAGAATGTGTACAGTTCTCACTTTGAAAAGGAGCACAAGGCAGAGAAGGTTCCTGCTGTGGCAAACTACATTATGAAGATACACAACTTCACAAGCAAGTGTCTCTACTGCAACAGATATCTCCCCAGTGACACACTGCTTAATCACATGCTGATCCATGGCCTGTCTTGCCCACACTGCCGTGCTACTTTCAATGACGTTGAGAAGATGGTGGCGCACATGAGGCTCTCCCATCCAGATGAGCGCGTTGGCCCACGCACCGACTCTCCTTTGACATTTGACCTCACTCTGCAGCAGGGCAATCCTAAGAATGTTCAGTTGATTGTCACTACTTACAACATGAGAGATGCCCCAGAGGAGTCTGTGGCATTTCATGCCCAAAACAACAGCTCCCTGTCATCAGCCATGTCTGCCTCATTATTATCAAGTAAAAGGTTGGTGCCTCAACACCAACCCAAACTGCTTTCAGGTGCTGCTGATAATGTTCTTGCCAAGAGTGTCCAGCAGGCATCTGTGCCCTATAAGAGGGATGTGGGCAAGACATTGTGTCCTCTGTGTTTCTCCATCCTCAAGGGCCCAATCTCAGATTCACTGGCCCACCATCTAAAAGATCGCCACCAGGTGATACAAACGGTCCATCCTGTAGAAAAGAAATTAACCTACAAGTGTATTCACTGTTTGGGGGTTTATACTAGCAACATGACTGCCTCAACCATTACTCTACATCTGGTGCACTGCCGTGGTGTTGGGAAGTCCCAGAATGGGCAGGACAGCCGAACAGCTCACTCTTCTCGGGTCAGCCAGCCCCAAAGTGGGACGCTAAAACGGGCCAGTTTTGATAATGCTCACAGTAATTTGCCAAAAAGGAGGAGGCTGGGCCCTCCAGGAGAAAGAGCTCATCCACGGGATTATAACAGTTCATCCACATTTGCTGAAAATATTGATGAACCTGTAGTCCTTGCTCTCGATCCCAAAGGTCATGAAAATGAGTCATACGAGTCTAGAAAGACATTTCTAACACAGTATTTCAATCGTAAGCCATATCCCACTCAACGAGAGGTGGAGAAGCTGGCAGCTAGTCTGTGGCTGTGGAAGTCTGATATCTCCAGCCATTTTGTGAACACACAGAGGAGTTGTGTAGAAGATTGCAAAACACAGGCAGCCAATGTGTTGCTTGGGTTCAATATGGAAGAAGTTAGCAAAGTAGATCACGAGCTAGCGTTTATCCAAGACCGTATGTTCGAGGTTAGACATGGCAAAAGTCGGACATCTAAGACACGTATGGGTGTGTCAGAGCAGTCTCGCCAGAGAGGCAGGGAGCCTATAGCTGCCAATGGCTGCACAGTTCCACGAAAGAAGTCAACCAGTGCAGTAGACTGTATTCAGTCAAACCCTTTTATTACAGAACTCAGCAGAGACCAAATCATGACAATCAATAGCACCTTCCCACAGCAAATGCCTCTGGACCTGTCTGAGCCCATTGCTGTTGACTCTGACAGTGAGGATGCAAAGGAGAAGGATAACAGGGAGCAAGATGAAGAGATTCATCTCCATGGTAATGAGCAGATTACTGGAGCAAATATGAGGCTGGAGCCGAGGACTGAGGCTGTGACTGTTTCAGATCTTGATGATATTTCAGATGAAGATGAGGACGATGATGATGAGGACGATGACGATGAGGATGATGATGGCGAGGAACATGTAGAGAACGGCTTTGGGCTGACTGAGGGTTCAAGAAGACGGGCAGTTAAAGGAAGAAATGCTCTCCCCATCATTATTCCGAGATTTATACCATCTTCTGCACGGAGCGGCAGAGATGGGGCCCAGCTGGGCAAACAGCAGGTCTGACTCATTGTATCCAACAGACAAAGTGAAACTTATGGTTTGATTCATGCCAACATGTCTGCCTCACGTGAACTGAAGGGTACTGTGCAGTTGCATTGGACATCTGATCACTGATGTGAGAACTCTTTCGGGTGGGGGGGGACTTATTGCAAGCCATTCAATGACATTTAAAGGTGCAGCTAGAAATGATGTACAGATTTGTGTACAAAGTTGTAATGGTTCTTCTCTGAGAAGGCGAATGAAGTTTCACCAAAACAGTAGGAAGTGTCTTGTGTTCTGTATACTTTGCTTCATTCAGTCAATGAGTTACATGTTGATTTAGCCGCTGAACGTCTACAGGTATGTATGGCTTAAACTTGAGTTATTGTAACCATCTAAGATGGCCATTTAATCCATCAATTTTTATGTCACAGTGATCTACTTTGTGTATATTTGTACAGTCTTTTAGACATGTTTGGACACAAGTTGCTGTACATGTACCTTTTAAATATTTGCTATTACCTGTTCGTGAGGTAGCCTCATATGTTCTACAATCAGGGGCCACCAGCCCTGCTCCTGAAGACCACCTGCTCTGTATGTTTCTCAACTCTCACAGCTCTACCCACTGTTAAGTCGGGTGTGACCAGCCAATGAAGAACCAAAAAACACCAGAGATGATGAATCTGCTGTGTTTGGAGCAGTTGCACAGGGCGGGTGATCTGCAGGAGCAGGTTTGGTGACACCTGTTCTACATTGTTATGCTCAATGATAGGTGTTGCTTTGGTGACTGGTATTTTCATGTTTATTTTTTAAGAAAAACCTAGTTTTTTGCTAAATAATATATATAATAAAATTATTGTTTTTTTTGACATTAAACTGATTATCCAGTGGCTAAGCATTTTGAAATACTGCAGACTCTGGAGGCGCACAATTTCATCCAAGATCCACGAGAGACAATGGTATGATCTCTTATCCCAAGCACCTTGTCCTTCTCAGATGAGTTGCTGCACAATGGAGCATCACAAAAACTACCTGTATGAACCACTTTCCTTCTTTTCAGACCAGTTAATTTGGGTGAATCACTCAAACAAAAGGCAGCTTCTGTGTCCACCATTGCTCTCGTCTTTACTGGAAATTGTCACGTGCCGATTTTCGCACCAAAATTTGTAGTGCATTGTGGTAAACCTACGGTGCGTTAATGAAAATGCAAAGCTACTGGATGCTTAATTTCTAGTTCTAAAGTTTTGTTTTGTTTTTTAAAGAAGAGTACATCTTTGTTTTTTGGGGGGTTTTTTGTTTGTTTTTTAAGTATGAAGATTTCAGACCCCCTCCCCCCCAGCTCTTTGCTAATAAGCTTCGAGTGTCCTGTACTTGCTTCCTCTTTTCACATATTTAACTTAACCTGAATTTGCCCAACAAGACTGGACATCACCCACACTGACCACCAGAAAACTGAAGAAAAACTATTTTTTTTAACTTGTCCTTTATTTTGCTTTTTCTCTCTCCCACTTCAGCATTTATGAACAATAAAGTGCTGTATTGTGCTTCTTACTCAAGTTAATTATTTTATTTTCTTTATTCAAATGAATTGTTCAGTGGTTACATGGACTGGGTGTTGGGTAGACTTGCAGAAACATGGCTCATTTGTCAGAGGGGAAAGGTGGACTGACCTTGATTTGTGGATACCCTGATTGCAGTGCTTAAAAATCTGAGTAGAGGAGTCAGTGTGTCTGTCTACATTTTTGATTATCCCATGGGTCAAAGTTCTCCGTCACCACGACGGATTTCCGTCATTTGGAAAATTTAATCACACATACGCGTGCTCACATGGTGTCATGCGTGTTTTGAGGCCGAAATATGATACTCTCACTGTCAAAGCAACGTCCCATTCTGCGCTAATCTACGCAGCAGCACTATCGGCATGGATGGCGCTGCACCGCAGAGGAAGGGACTGTGTGAATTTTCACTCCGCTCTGTTTACTGCTTGCTATAATCCACGGCCCTTCTCCTCCCTGTTTTCATGGGAACATTGGCAGGCAGACCTTCCCCAAGTAGAGCGGGGTGTGGCTTTGCTTTGAACCAATGAAGCAGTGCTTTGTTGGTTCTTTGTTTTATTTCGCTTTATCTTAATTTTTCCCGGCTAAAACCCTAAAGCGCGTATGTCTGAGTAATATTTACCTTTTTTCTGTTAAACCGACCTGTTATGGTCTTCTGGAACAGTTGATAGGTGTATTTTATAACTTAAAACAGGACAGACGCTAACGCGTTAGCATATTTATGGCGTTTTCAATGTTAAAGTTAGCATTAAGCTATTCGCATCTCAGCACGTTTGTGTACATTGGTTTTCTGTGTAATTAATGGCTCAGCATTTGTCATAAGCGTCAAATGTATTACAAATTGTAATATTTTTGTAATTTTATTTGTCTTAACAATAGCAACAACAATAGTAACTATTAATGCTACAATACAGTTTTAGAGAAACAGACAAAAAGAACCTGATAAAACAAAACGACAGAAAAGATAAAACCAACTAACAATGAATAAAATAAATAAATGTTTCCTGTGAACACCTAGTTACTCTTACACCTCCACTTAATCCCTGTTTTATTTAAGCTTAATGACAATTTGTTTCGGTCATACCACATCTAAGCTGTGGTTTTAGACAAGAAAAAATAAAATGCACTAAACAGCACATTTGTGTGTTTTCATGAAAATATCTTATTAAAGATCACATGTTACACTTTAATCAGGCCTTTAAAATACTTTAGTGGACTCATGCTGTAGTATGTTTTCAGTGGTTGAGATGGTGTCTGTAGGCATCTAAAAATGCTCGTAATCGGGTGAAACCTGATGGAAATCTTTGTGGTGTGGCGGTGATGTATGTGCAAAATAAAAAACACTACTCCAGGTATGTTTTTGACGAGAATATAACAACTTTGTTATAAGGTCAAACGATGTTGCGTGATAAAGGCCTTTTAACAATAACTCAAAGAAATAATGGCAAAACTCATGTAAGTAAAAACAACAAAAAAAGACTAATCAAAAAATTAATCGCCAAATTAATTGATTACTAAAATAATCATTAGTTGCAGCTCTAGTTTGTCTTACGAGTGAGAGCATTTTACTGATTAAATGTGAATAAGCCAGTTTTGAGTTTCTCAGTGCTCATGCATTTTCAAAACAGGTGACAGTGTTACTTTGTGCACCGCAGAACAACGTCAATTGCTTTAGGCCCTAATTTTGTATTTTATTGACTGTACAGCCAGCGACACAGCACCCTTTTTGGCGCATTTACCGGATTAGAACCAATCAAAATACTGCAGAAGACAAAGAATTTTTACTTGACAGTTTAAAGTGAGTTCTCTTTGTTTCAGAAGGCTTCATAGCATTACAATTCACTAGAATATACAAAATTTGACTTGCTCTTTTAAAAAATTTCTGGGGGTGATTCCCCAAACCCCCCATAATCAATACTGTGTTTTTACTTCAGTTTGAAATAAGTTTTCTTTGTTTCAGAGGGCTTCATACCCATTAAAATTCACAATACACAAAATTTGAGCACCCCCCAGAATCAAGACTACACGCCCCCCCCCCCACCACCCTTTTATGTACCTTTTATTTTCAGGTTTTGCATTCTTTTTATGCTTCATCTCTCTCCTTAGAGGCTATTTAGAATAGATTTGTATACTGTGTAATGTTTATTGTATTTATTGAGGGAGAAAAAGTGTGTGTGCCCCCACTATGCCACATTTTAGGGAATTGCTGGCATTGATTTTTGCCATCGAATGAAAATTTATTGCTTTAACCCATGGATCATCTTGGATCAAGACGAATATCTTTTCAGTGACTTACTGTATTTGATCATCAGAAGTGTATCTGTATACAGTGAAAGTGTTGAACTCATAGATACAGTAGATTTACTTAGCAGTGACATGTCACGTCTCTGAGTCCTCAGCCTTTGAGACCGAGGGACACCAGAGAAGAGCTTATACAACCCCTGGCAAAAAATTATGGAATCACCGGCTTCGGAGGATGTTCATTGAGTTGTTTAATTTTGTAGAAAAAAAGCGGATCACAGACATGACACAAAACTAAAGTCATTTCAAATGGCAACTTTCTGGCTGTAAGAAACACTATAAGAAATCAGGAAAAAAATTGTGGCAGTCAGTAACGGTTACTTTTTTAGACCAAGCAGAGGGAAAAAAATATGGAATCACTCAATTCTGAGGAAAAAATTATGGAATCATGAAAAACAAAAGAACGCTCCAACACATCACTAGTCTTTTGTTGCACCACCTCTGGCTTTTATAACAGCTTGCAGTCTCTGACGCATGGACTTGAGTGACAAACAGTACTCTTCATCAATCTGGCTCCAACTTTCTCTGATTGCTGTTGCCAGATCAGCTTTGCAGGTTGGAGCCTTGTCATGGACCATTTTCTTCAACTTCCACCAACGATTTTCAATTGGATTAAGATCCGGACTATTTGCAGGCCATGACATTGACCCTATGTGTCTTTTTGCAAGGAATGTTTTCACAGTTTTTGCTCTATGGCAAGATGCATTATCATTTTGAAAAATGATTTCATCATCCCCAAACATCCTTTCAATTGATGGGATAACAAAAGTGTCCAAAATATCAACGTAAACTTGTGCATTTATTGATGATGTAATGACAGCCATCTCCCCAGTGCCTTTACCTGACATGCAGCTCCATATCATCAATGACTGTGGAAATTTACATGTTCTCTTCAGGCAGATTCATCACTGAATATGACTTTCATCCAGTCATCCACAGTCCACGATTGCTTTTCCTTAGCCCATTGTAACCTTTTTTTTCTGTTTAGGTGTTAATGATGGCTTTCGTTTAGCTTTTCTGTATGTAAATCCCATTTCCTTTAGGCGGTTTCTTACAGTTCGGTCACAGATGTTGACTCCAGTTTCCTCCCATTCATTCCTCATTTGTTTTGTTCATTTTCGATTTTTGAGACATATTGCTTTAAGTTTCCTGCCTTGATGCTTTGATGTCTTCCTTGGTCTACCAGTATGTTTGCCTTTAACCTTCCCATGTTGTTTGTTTTTGGTCCAGAGTTTAGACACAGCTGACTGTGAACAACCAACATCTTTTGCAACATTGCGTGATGATTTACCCTCTTTTAAGAGTTTGATAATCCTCTCCTTTGTTTCAATTGACATCTCTCGTGTTGGAGCCATGATTCATGTCAGTCCACTTGGTGCAACAGCTCTCCAAGGTGTGATCACTCCTCTTTAGATGCAGATCTGATTTGATGCAGGTGTTAGTTTTGGGGATGAAAATTTACAGGGTGATTTCATAATTTATTCCTCAGAATTGAGTGAGTCCGTATTTTTTTCCCTCTGCTTGGTCTAAAAAAGTAACCATTACTGACTGCCACAATTATTTTTCCTGATTTCTTATAGTGTTTCTTAAAGCCAGAAAGTTGCCATCTGAAATTACTTTAGTTTTGTGTCATGTCTGTGATCTGCTTTTTTTTCTACAAAATTAAACAACTGAATGAACATCCTCTGAGGCCGGTGATTCCATAATTTTTGCCAGAGGTTGTAGAATCGCAAGGTCGCTGAACAGAGGTGTTTGGTGATGCCTGTATCTTTACAGGAGAACCAAGGCCTCAGTCTTCAGTGTCCTGGTGCTACATGTCTTAGTGTGTGGTAGTGAGACCAGTGACCTAAGATGAAGACTGGGTGTTTTTGGTACTAGCTCTTTGTGAAGGATCCTTGGGTACTACTGGGAATGACTGTCACAGAAATTGTTGCCTCGGGAGACTCAAATGGGGACCATCACTTGCGTTGTGAGGGAGTGTTGACCTCAACATTTTGACTATTTGGCATGTTTCTCGCTACATGATCTAGCATGCAAGTGCCTTTGCATTAAGGACCCCAGGGGCTAGAAAAGGCCAAGGGGATACCCAAGTTTCACTTGGCTACGGCAGATACATGATTCCTTTCGGTAGGTGAGAAAAGACCAGTTGTCAGCCTAGGTGGCTTTGTGGTGGATGGCACACGTAACCCAGAAGTTTGTTTAAAAAATAATACAAACAAATCTATGTCCTTCAGAAAGCAAAAGCAACAATATTCATATAAAGCTTCATTTTATCTTCTACCCACCAAAACAATGTATGAGTGTGGGATGTGGTCCAGAATAGTCTTAAAGGCCTTAGGCCCTTACTATCTTTGCACATGACTAATCCCGTGGGGCGTACAGTCACTATAACAGTGACCTGGTTTGCATATGACTGAGGTCATGGATAAGTGCAACGTCATATTTTGACTCGGACTATATTGAGCACAAAATTTTAACACAATCTACAACGGATTCTGAGGCATCTACTTAGTTTCACAAACCTGTCTGAGGTAATGAAGTCAGCCAGTACAAAATTTGCCTGTTGACATCTTATAATATGATTAAATGCACTGATAGTATGAATTTTGAGAAGATTGTTCAAATTGGTTATATTTTCCTCTTAATTTTTGTCTATATTGTAAAATGTGTTTAATAATGTCACCATCTCCATGGGAAGGGGTTGCTGTTCAAGCGCTCTATTTAACAAAGTAACTTAATCGAGTGAGTTGGGGACATTAAGCTGTGATGGAACAAACCTTACGCTAATATTTGTAGTCATTTCTTTTTTAAAGGTGAAATCAGTATTTGTTTCTTGCAGCATAATTAATTCCCTTCAACATGGTACTGTTAAATCAGCACTGTTATAGCTAGATACTTTAAAAAGTTATGTTGAATAAAACTGATGTTTACCCAGTTTAATTTGTTACACCAGTCTGTATATTGGGGGGATAATAAATGCAAGCACCTTTTGCAGGCACTGTAAAGCACCATAAATAATTTGAATATTTCTCTATTTTTAAATGTTGGAAACATTTTATTGCCATATGCAGTGAGGCAAATAAGTATTTGATTCACTGTCAAAGTTTTTCCACCTACAAAAAATGGAGAGGTCTGTAATTTTATCATAGGTACCCCAAACTGTGAGACAGAATCGGGGGGTAAAAAAAATCCGAAAATCACATTGATTTTTTTTAAATCATTAATTTGCATTTTGTTACATGAAATACCAGGTCTGTCAGAAAAGTATCAGCCCATCAGCAAGCGCCTGGTGGCCGGGCTTGCCACGGAGCCCAGTCGGGCTTGCCACGGAGCCCAGTCGGGCTTGCCACGGAGCCCAGTCGGGCTTGCCACGGAGCCCAGTCGGGCTTGCCACGGAGCCCAGTCGGGCTTGCCACGGAGCCCAGTCGGGCACAGTCCGAAAAAGCAGCGTGGACCTTCCATCTCCACCCTGTGGCCTCACCACCTACAGGGGGAACCGCTGGTGTCAGGTACGCTGTCCCATGGGTGACTGTGAAAGTCGAGGGCCTCAGCGGACCAGACCCAGGCGGCAGGGGCTGTCTCTGTGGGTGTGGAACGTCACCGTGCTGTGGGGGAAGGAACCAGAGCTTGTGCGGGAGGTGAAGTGACACCAGTTAGATCTGGTGGGCCTCAACTCCACGCATAGCCACGGCTCGGGAACCACTCTCCTTGATAGGGGTTAGACCTTATTCTTCTCTGGATTTGCCCAGGGTGTGAGGTGCTGAGCGGGTATGAGGATACGAGTCGCCAGCTGAGTGCTGCTTACATTGGAGTTTACCCCAGTAGATGAGAGGGTCGCCTCCCTGCGTCTTCGGTTGACTGGGGGTAAAACTGACTTTTGTTTGTGCATATGCACTAAACAGCAGTTTGGAGTATTCTGCCTTCTTGGAGTCCCTGAATGGAGTCCTGTATGGGGTTCCGGTGGGGAACTCCGTTGTTCTGCTGGGGGACTTCAACCCACATGTAGGCAATGATGGAGACACCTGGAGAGGTGTGATTGGGAGGAACAGCCTCCCTGATCTAAATCCAAATGGTCGTTTTTTTTATTTGACTTCTGTGCTAGTCATGGACTGTCCATAATGAACACCATGTTCGAACATAAGGATGCTCATAAGTGTATATGGTATCAGAGCACCCTAGGCTGAAGATCAATTATCGATTTTGTGATTGTATCATCTGATCTGAGGCCACATGTTCTGGACACTCGGGTGAAGAGAGGGGCAGAGCTGTCAACTGATCACCATCTGGTGGTGAGTTGAATCAGAGGTTGGGGGAGGACTTTGGACAGACCTGGTAAGCTCAAACGGATAGTGCGGATGAACTGGGAACGTCTGAAGGAGCCCACTGTATGGCAGATCTTCAACCCAAACCTTCGGCAGAGCTTTTCTAGCATCCCTGTGGGGGTTGGGGGCACTGAACCAGAATGGACAATGTTCAAAGCATCCATTGCTGAAGTGGGGAGTTGTGGCCTGAAGGTCTTAGGTGCCTCAAGAGGCGGCAACCCTTGCACACTCTGGTGGTCAGTGAAGCTATCTGACTGGAGTCCTTCCGGGACATGTTATCTGGGAGGACTCCAGAGGGAGCTGCAAGCCACTGACAGGCCCAAAGGGCAGCAGCCTCTGCTGTGGGGGAGGCAAAGCAGCAGGTGTGGGAGGGGTTCAGAGCAACCATGGGGAAGGACTTTCGGTCGGCCCCAAGGTGCTTCTGGTGGACAGTGAGGCACCTCAGGATGGGAAAACGGGGCACCACCCATGCTGTCTACAGTAAGGATGGGACTGTGTTGACTTCAACTGAGGATGTAATCCGCCACTGAAAGGAACATTTTGAGGAACTCCTGCATCAGACCAATGCGCCCTCTATAGTAGGGGCAGAGCTGGAAGTTGATGGAGGATTATCATCAATTTCCCTGGTGGAAGTCACTGAGGTAGTCAAACAACTCCGCAGTGACAAGGCCCCGGGACTTGATGAGATTTGTCCAGAAATGCTGAAGGCTCTTTCTGTGGAGGGACTGTCTTGGATGACACATCTCTTCAACATTGTGCGGAGGTCTGTTTGTTATCCGTGCCATGGATGCAGACCGTGCCCCCTCCCAATAAATAGCAGGTATTTGTTTTGTGCTACTGCCCATCTAATGTGAGAAGTGGGTGGAGCTTATGGCTTCCAGCAGTGAACAGCGGATACTGACAAAACGTTTACTAAAGTGTTCCCAAGCTCACGCATTGATATCCATGACAGATTATTTTGCTTTGTTTGGGTTTTTCTTTAAATAGTGATGTCTGAAGACTTGTGCAGTCAGTTTTGTGGTCAAAATGTTCTGGTAAGTGGTCACAATAGCTGTAATCAGAAATATGCAGTTTTACATGACTTGCAGAATAAGTGACATGAACATACAGTTGTGCTCAAAAGTTTACATACCCTGACAGAATTTTGGGGGGGTTTTGGCCATTTTTCAGAAAATATGAAAGATGACACAAACTTTTTCACTCATGGTTAGTTTTCGGGTGAAGCCATTTATTGTCAAACAACTGTTTACTCTTTTTAAATCATAGTAACAGTATAGCACTCTATGGTAACTCTGCATAGAATAGACGGTTCTCAAAAACTGACTGTGCAAGAAGAGTGAGGAAAGCCACCAAGACAAACCAGAAGAAATTATAGGCTGATATGGCTATGATTGGGGTAATTGTGCACAGTGCAAGCTTTGCATTTTGTATCCCCAGTTATACAGCTTCATGATGAAGTGGTACAGAGGAGGATTTTCAAAAAAAAGACCAAGTTATCCAAGAATATCCTTCTCCACTCTACTCCATGATGAAGCTAAGAGTGGTGATGTAAAATACAAAATTTGCACTGTGTACAACTTCTCCAATCAGTCACATAAGCCTATAACATCTTCTGTGTGTCTTGGTGGTTTTCCTCACTCTTCTCCTTCTTGCATAGTCACTCGATTTTTGAGAACTGTCTACTCCATACAGATTTACCATAGAGTGCCATACTGTTTGTATTTCTTCGTAACTGATGTAAATAAAGTCCAAGCCATATTCAATGGCAGCTTTAACATCGAAGAGCTGTAGCCTGAAGTGCACCTTCCAAAAAAAATGTAACTACACGTCGAGACAACGGATACCACAAGCTGTGACTGGTCTAACTACATCATTTCCAGAATCTCACTTGTGTGGGTTCACAATCAACAACTTTCAAGGGATCATCAGCCAGTCTTCATGGAAAACATTATGTCCCACACTATTCTAGCGATGAATTTCATTGCAGCACTGATCAACCACCGCCGTAGAACTTCAAAAACTTCACAACTCCGTAAAAGCGATTGTGTGGTCATGGAGTTTTGAAGCAGTAGAAGCATAAAAAGGCTTAAACGCACAATCACCAGATAATCCAGTTTCCGACTGCAGTTCACCCTCCTTTAACGTGGCTTGCTTCATCTGTCCACCACAGAAAAATAGACCTGTACAGAATGTAAGAATGAATCAGATGTGTAAACCTGCTTGAATAATAGTAGTGCTATGTCACTAAAAAGATTAATCCAGGTTTTGAGTATATTTCTTATTGTTACATGGGAAACAAGGTACCAGTAGATTCTCACAAATCCAACAAGACCAAGCATTCATGATATGCACACTCTTAAGGCTATGAAATTGGGCTATTAGTAAAAAAAAAAAGAAAATATACTCAAAACCTGGATTGTTTTTAGTCACATAGCACTACTATTATTCTGAACACTGTAGTTGGGGTTTTTTGTGATAATAGTGCTAAGCCAATATTTTGAATACCCTGCAGTTACCTAAACTGCACCTGAACAGATACTTTTTTTTTTATTATTGATAACACGGAGGTTGACTAAATTAAATACTGGCTTTTTAAATCAAGGAAAATCTGAACATCGAATTGAACAAAATATTAACATGTTAAAATATATATATAGATGGAAATGCACATCATATTTACACAACTTCACAAAATCTCACCCTGTTCCTGTAATTCTACACTAAATGCACTGTCATAAACATTTGAAAAGTGAACAGTCATGTGACCACTTACATTTTAACATTTGAGGCATCAATAATATTTTTGATCTGGTGGTCGGTGGTCGGTCCCTCCTGATAGTTGTCAGTCGGCTTTGAGTAGGATCTTGTACGGTGATCGGGAAGGGCGGATGGGGGTTACACACGCACACCACATTCACTCACGTGCACTACATGCCTTCTGTCCTGCAAGAATAAATTGCATATATGTGTATTAATGTTCATAAATGGTTCTGCCAGTGTGGCATTTAGCATTACTATATATGCAGACAGGGGAAGAAAAAAAGAAAACTGAAAAATGATTTGATCAACATGAGCTATGGGTGGGTGCGGTGGATTAGTGGTTAGTACTGTTGCCTCACAGCAAGAAGGTTGTATGGAATTTGCATGTTCTCCTGATGTTCAGATGGGTTCCAGCTTCCTCCCACTTCCAAAAACATGGGGGTTAGGTGAATTGGTGAGAGTGTGAATTTGTTTCTGTCTATATGTGCCAGCCCTTTGATAGACTGGAGGCCTGTCCAGGGTGTACCCCTTGTACATCGCTTCTTGCCTAATGACCGCCATTATATGCTCCAGCCCCACTCTGAGCCTTAACTGGAGTATGTGGGTTGATTATTTAGCTTGAGATAATAAGCCCTTTTTATACCCTGACAAGGTTTTGTGAGTTTCATTGATATGATGTGCAGTATTTCATGTTTTTTAAGAATTATTTTTTGCAATAAACTATAAAAGATTCCTAATATATACATTATTTGAGATGAATCTGGGCCCTGTGTGCCTGCATCTGTGTAACGCATTTGAATCTGTAAGGGTGGTGCACGGCTGCTGGAGTTGGTGGGTGACCTGGGATGGTACTACTCTGGGTCCCACTGCACTGAAAGGTATATTTGAAGATTATTAAACCCAGTCTTTGTACTGACTATGAGGAATGTCCTGCTGACAGCTGGGAAGACTATGAGCCCGAATCTTTTCAGGATCATGTAACGCCAACAGGCCAATTAAAATCTTGGGCAGTGTCTGGGGTGGTATTTCTTGAGCTTATCTACCTTTGTCTCCAGTAGCTACATATGTCCCTTGTCGACTTTGTAGGAGTACACTGTCTGCCTGCATCTGTGTCACACATCAGGGTCCCCAAGGATTGCTCTGGGTCCTACTGCACTGCAAGACGTATTTAAAGATGATCTAAAAATTAAGAAATACAAAGATTCATAGCATATACCACAGCACAGCGACTTCGTTCAGCTTAAATACTTGCTAAAAGATGACCCAAACTGCAAAACCTCTTCTGTGTCATTGTCACTTATTTTAAGCAAACAGTGGGTTTTTGGCTCAAGTGGGCTCAGTGCAGTCTAATTACAATGACAACTCAGCAGAACAAAGCTGTGACTTCTGCAATAATTGGGTGATTCTTTAACTACGGGCACTATTGGCCTTGTAAATGTAATTTCCACCACACCATTGCCTTACAATATAAAGCGCCTTGGGGCAACTGTTTGTTGTGATTTGGCGCTACATGTGCTCTGATGTCACTGTTTATCTCCATAGAAACTACCCAAACAATCTTTCATACAAACTGTTTAAAGGGACATTACAGTGTTGTGGTGGAAATTACGGCAATAGTGTGGGACAACTACATTTTGTTTAGAAAAATCACAACAGTTGTATGACATTGAATACCCCAATTATGTTTTGATTATTTTACTGATATTTTATTCAGAGATGTTTTAAAACATCACAAAAAATGTTTCTTTACCATTCATTTTTATCATTGAAGATCAAAAGTCTGGGTGTGGGACAAGCACAAAACAGCAATACTTGCATATAATGATGCTGAAAAAAGGTGAAAAAGTCATCATAGACTACTAGAACAAATTTCTTAACACACTTTCATGGTAAAGATAACTATAACAGTGTGAAATTTCCCCTTTTTTCTGTTTTTCATACAATATGATCAAAGGTCATAAGTGCCCGTAGTCTAAGAATCACCCAAATGTCGTCAAGCTGGGCCTGCTCATGCGTTGAAACACTTTTATTATGAAGCACCACTAGCAACGTGAGTTATGTGATGTTATCTCACATTTCTCCCAATAGCGCAGAAAAAAGGCCCGGGCATGGACAGAACACATTTCGACACATATCTGACCAGTATGACGGTGATTTAGGGCCACATTGAGTTTTTTAATTTTTTTTAGACTTTGAAAATAAAGCTGTAATATTACGATAATATTATTACGGTAATATGAAAATAAACTTGTAATTTTATGAGAATAAAGCACTTTAAGTTGTACTTCAGTATAGATTTTACGAAAAGGGAAATACTTCTCTTTTTTGGCCCATCTGCACCACTTTATCATTAGTATCAGAACAGCCAGTACATTCTGAGTGCCGGTCCCAAGCCTGGATAAATGAGGGTTGCGTCAGGAAGGGCATCCGGCGTAAAACAAGCCAACCCAACTATGCAGACTAAGAATCGAATTTCCATACCGGATCGGTCGAGACCTGGGTTAACAACGTCCGCCACTGGTGCTGTTGCCCAACAGGGTGCCAGTGGAAATTGGGCTACTGCTGGGCAAAGACGCCAAAGAAGAGGAGGAGAACGTTTCAACAAACAGCGGGAGAAGAAGAAGGTTGTGAGCTGGAGGAGAAAGATTTCTGGAGTGTGTTAGATGAGGTGGTGGAGAGTGTGCCCAACCATGAAAGAGTGGTAATAAGACAGGACTTCAATGGGCATGTCGGTGAAGGGAACAGAGGTGATGAGGAAGTAATGGGTAGATATGGTATCAAGGATAGGAATGGGGAAGGACAGATGGTCGTTGATTTTGCAAAAAGGATGGAAATGACTGGTGAATACCTACTTTAAGAAAAGGGAGGAGCACAGGGTAACGTATAAGAGTGGAGGAAGGTGCACACAGGTGGACTACATTCTTTATAGGAGAGGCAAGCTAAAAGAAATCAGAGACTAAGGTGGTGGCAGGAGAGAGTGTCGCTAGACAGCATAGGATGGTTGTTTGTAGGATGACTTTAGAGGTAAAGAAGAAGAAAAGAGTGAGAGCTCAACAAAGGATCAGATGGTGGAAGCTGAAGGAGGAAGACTGATGTGTGTTTTAGAAAGCAGGTGAGAGAAGCACTGGTTGGAGGGGAAGCAATTTTGGACAACTGGAAAAGTACTGCAGATGTGGTGAGTGAGACAGCTAGGACAGTACTGGGTATGACATCTGCACAGTGGAAGGAAGACAATGAGACTTGGTGGTGGAATGAAGAGGTCCAGGAAAGCATAAGGAGAAAGAGGTTGGTGAAAAAGTTTTGGGATAGTCAGAGAGATGAAGAAAGTAGACAGGAGTACAAGGAGATGCAGCGTAAGACGAAAAGAGAAGTGGCAAAAGCGAAGGAAAAGGCATATTGCGAGCTGTACAAGAAGCTGAATAGTAAGGAAGGAGAAAAGGACTTATACTGATTGGCCAGACAAAGGGATAGAGCTGGAAAGGATGTGCAGCAAGTTAGGGTGGTAAAAGATGCACATGGTAATGTGCTGACAAGTGAGTGTGTGCTGAGAAGGTGGAGGGAATATTTTGAAGAGCTGATGAATAAAGAAAATGAGCGAGAGAAAAGGCTGGATGATGTGGTAAGAGTAAATAAGGAAGTACAAGAGATTAGTAAGGAAGAAGTCCCTTACCAAAAAGTAGTACATACAAGTATGTTTCAAGTATACTTCCAGTTTACTTTTTATATACTTATCAGTACTGTTTTTTGGTAAGGGAGGGCTGCTATGAAGAGGATGAAAAGTGGAAAGGCAGTTGGTCCAGATGACATTCCAGTGGAGGCATGGAACTGTCTAGGAGAGATGGCAGTAGAGTTTCTAACCAGATTGTTTAATAAAATCTTGGAAAGTGAGAGGATGCCTGAGGAGTGGAGACGAAGTGTGCTGGTTCCTATTTTCAAGAACAAGGGTGATGTGCAGAGCTGCAGTAACTACAGAGGCATAAAGTTGATCAGCCACAGCATGAAGTTATGGGAAAGAGTAGTAGAAGCTAGGCTTAGAAAACAGGTGAAGATCTGTGAGCAGCAATATGGTTTCATGCCGAGAAAGAGCACTACAGATGCAATGTTTGCTCTGAGAATACTGTTGGAGAAGTACAGAGAAGGCCAGAAAGAATTACATTGTGTGTTTGTGGAAAAAGCTTATGATAGGGTGCCAAGAGAAGTGCTGTGGTATGAGGAAGTCTGGAGTGGCAGAGAAGTATGTTAGGGTAGTGCAGGACATGTACAAGAATAGTGTGACAGCGGTGAGATGCGCAGTCAGAATGACAGACTCATTCAAGGTGGAGGTGGGATTACACTAAGGATCAGCTCTGAGCCCTTTCTTGTTTGCAATGGTGATGGACAGGTTGACAGATGAGATCAGACAGGAGTCCCCATGGACTATGATGTTTGCAGATGACATTGTGATCTGTAGTGAGAGTAGAGAGCAAGTAGAGTTTAGTCTGGAGAGGTGGAGATATGCTTTGGAGAGAAGGGGAATGAAAGTCAGTAGAAGCAAGACTGAGTACATGTGTGTGAAGGGGAGGGAGCCCAATGGAATAGTGCAGTTACAAGGAATAGAAGTGGTGAAAGTAGATGAGTTTAAATATTTGTGGTCAACTGTTCAAAGTAATGGAGAGTATGGTAGAGAGGTGAAGAAGAGAGTGCAGGTAGGGTGGAGTGGGTGGAAAAAGGTGGCAGGAGTGATTTGTGACCGAAGAATATCAAGATTAGGAATGAACATATCAGAGGGACAGCTCAGGTGGGACGCTTTGGAGACAAAGTCAGAGAGGCAAGATTGAGATGGTTTGGACATGTGCAGAGGAGGGACCCAGGGTATATAGGGAGAAGGATGCTGAGGATGGAGCCACCAGGCAGGAGGAGAAGAGGGAGGCCAAAGAGGAGGTTTATGGATGTGCTGAGGGAGGACATGCAGGTGGTTGGTGTGACAGAGGAAGATACAGAGGACAGGGTGAGATGGAAATGATTGATCTGCTGTGGCGACCCCTAACGGGAACAGCCGAAAGACAAAGAAGAAGAAGAATGCATGTATTATGATAGCCATCCCAGGGTGGCAACAATAGCCAGGTAGGGGTCAACATTTAAAAATGCTCCAATCATACTGAAAGGGGTACCACAATATTTGTCTGGCCATGAAGATTCCAAAAAGGTATAGTTTGGACTCTTCATAACTCAGTAACATTCAGTTATAGGGTAAAAACAGTGAACAAAATTTACAGAGAACAGAAAATTTAAATTAAAACAAAATTTTAAATTGCTCCAATTTTAGTAGAAAATAAAAATGCAAATTATTGGTTGAGTTAATAGGGTTCTAAAAAAGATAACTCAGTATGTGCCATCTGTCATGCTTAATTATCATGTTACGTGTCATAAAATTTAATGGATGTTGACCTTGTTTCACCATAACGTTGGAGAACAAACATTCAACACAGTCAAAACTATTCCATTAATAATTAATTAAAATCATGTGGTTTAGATACTGGTGAGGAAATGTTTAGTGACTTTGCAGATGATGCCAAGATCTTTGTGGAATCAATGGATACTCTGATTGCAGCACTTGAGAAGCTGAGTGAGGAATCAGAATTTCTGCGTTTGAGTTTTTCCTGGACTAAGACTAAGATTCCATCTGGTAATGTCTTCCTGGACTCGGCTATCAAAAGTGTATCTGTATGTGGTGAAAGTGTTGACCTTATAGAGACATTCATTCACTTTGGCAGTGATGTTCCTGTCTCTGGGTCGTAGGCCTTTGACAATGAGAGACCTGGGACTAGTTCATGGAGTCATGAGGTCACTGGACAGAGGTGTTTGTCCATGCCGATGTCTTCATGAGAACAAAAGTCCAAGCCTTTAGGGTCCCGGTGCTTCCTGTTTTACTGTATGGATCTGAGACTTGGACAGTGACCGAAGGAGATGGTTGGCTATTTCTAAGGCCGTGGGACTTAAAGCCTGTCCATTTAATTTGTTTATCTCCAAATACTCAAAAGTGTTAGCAATCAATGTTCGGTTTAACTCAGCCGTCGTGGAACATACAGCGTCTGTGTTTGGCCTCTTTCACTTCTGTGCAGTTTCCAGCTCAGGTGAGCTTCTTTCTATCCTGGTGCACAATGAGAGGATTTGAAAGAATACGAACCAGATTATGTGATGTATTGTGAGACAGCCACAGTTATACAAGACCATGTGTGTCCCCACAGCCCATGTGCGTGCTCTCACTGTGGGTGAACCTGTTGGTGATAAAGCCTCCAACAGAACTGGAACGCTACCTCATTAACCCACTGCTGAGGTTCACCACTGGATGAAACCTTCAGATGAGTCTGACCTCAGTGGGCCGTGTGTGGTAATTTGTTAGAATGAAATGGAGTGGGATCAGATGTGTTTGTTTAAAGTTTTATTTTTTAAACTCTTTATTACAGTCCCATCTTTTGCTACCCTGGGACGAGCAATCCAAAATGCCGGCAAGAAATGACCCCTGTGTGGGGGAGACAGGGATGGAGACTCTCCCTGCCCGGCTGATCGGTGTTGCTATGCTGTTGTATGGCGCAAGAGAGGGAGGCAAGGAAGGATGGAGGGAGGGGAGGGAAGGTGTGGGGAGAGGGGGAGTAGAGGAGAGAGAAGCCTTGCCTAATGTGGGGGAGGCGGAGGCCTCATCTGCAGTGCTGTGTGCAGAAGGAGCATTGAACAACCTTTCAAAGGGGGAAGGGAAGGAGAAGGGAGGGGAGGAAACTGAGAGGGAGAGGGGGAGATGAAAGGAAAGGGTGGGGGAAAGGAGCTGGGGGGAGGGGAAGTGAGGGAACAAGGGGTTGGAGAGGAGACATGGCGAGGAACATGGGGTGAGACGGAGCAGAAGAAGAGCTCAGAGAAGAGAGGAAAGGGAAGAGGGAGGTGAGGGTAGGAGCTGGTTTAGGCTGATCAAGGAGGGGTGGTGGGGAGAGGAGAGGGAGGCAAAGAGGAGAGGAAGGTGAGGGAGAGGAGGAGTGGAGCATAGGGGAGGGGAGGCAACGAGAGAGAGCGTGAGGGAGAGGAGTATTGCAATGGTGGCGGTGCAGCAGCAAGTGGCGCCCCCTGTAGCTGGATGTAAGAGGCCTCTGTGATCAGACACAAAGGGAGCAGCAGCACAACTCAAACGTCGCAAATTAAAGAAACGCTAATTGGCTGAAGCCATTTCACATTTGCCCCACCTGACCCGTCACCTCTGTGGGAGGCGGCTCAGGTGGGGCAAATAAATCCAGAAAACCACAAAAACAATACCAACTGCTCACAGAACCAGAACCAGGAGCAGGAGGAAGGCAAGAAGGAAGTGAGCAGAGGAGGAGTGACTGAGTGGACGAGGGAGAGGAAGCGATGGGGAGCTGAGGGAGAAGATGTGCAAATGAAGGGAGAGAGGGAGAAGACATGAGAGCGATGGAGCAGTGGCTGAGGTCAAGTCTCTGATGATGACGCCCCCTATAGGAAGCTGGCAGGAGCTTGAGCGGTTTTTATGGCACAAAAAGGGCAAAGATACGTAATAATATTTAGATTTCTGGTCGTGTGTGCAGCAGCATGTGGACAGTTCAGAACTGGGCCGTGCAGTTCTCATGCTCTGAATATTACATGTAGCTAGAGGTCATCTAGATCAGGGTGCCACACAAACTGGGACAATAACAACATCACTAGGGATACGGAGAGCGAGAGGGAGAAAGGAAGGACAGAGAGCAGCAGAAAGAGGGAGGAGGTGGGGCAGACTAAAGAAAGGCCTTGCAGACTGCACGGGAGACAAGGGCCTCTTCTGCAGTGCTGGGTGACGGAGCGGAGGGGCTGGTGTGGGCGGGTGGTGGTGGGGGGGGCACAGACACAGCAAAGACAGAGGAGAAAAGACTGCAGGCTTTGCCCATGTGTAGTGCCTCCTGCAGTTTGCAACGTCTTGTTGTACCTGCGCGTGGTGCATGCTGTTCAGACGTGAGTTTGAATCATTCAGGTGTTGGACTGAGAAAAATTAAATGTGAAAGTAAACACAGAGCAAAACTGCAAATCCAGACTGTGGCCAGTTAAAGAGGCGGTATGATGGTGGGAAAAGAAACAGGAGGCTGGGCTCTCAAGGCAGTGAGGAGCAAACTCAACACGTAGCTGTGGAGAGGGTCACCAAAGACGTGTGCAGGTTGGAATGGTCATCCTAAAAAAAAAATACATACCAGGATCTTAAAAAAAAACAAACAAAAAAAACACCTTTCTGTGCCTGCTGGTCAAATGGAAAAGCAGCACCACCTCTTTCAGAAGTTACGTCAGACCTTGTGGGCCTGTTGTACTGAGCACAGACTGACTCACTGGGTGTGTCCAAAAGATTAAACACAAGTCAAAGTATAAGCTCCTACATTTTCAACATGCAGACTCAGTTGTGGAATTTTTGGAATATTTAACAGGGCAGATAAAACTGATTTTGCACAATATGACACTTTAAAATCATTCCTTCAACAAAGTCCTGAATTGGTCATGGATAACATGTTGTGTGGGCCGCGGAAGAGGGGGTACTGCTGGCCCACAACCAAAGGGTGCCCTGCCTGAAGTGCGGGCTTCAGGCACGAGAGGGCGCTGCCGCCTCACAGGAACAGCCAGGGGTGACAGCTGTCACTCATCAACTATGACAGCTGTCACCAATCACCAGGTCATCAACCACCCTACAAAAGCCGGACGACATCTTCACCGCGTCGCTGAGATATCGTCTACCTCTAAGGTAATACCTCAGCCATGATTGTGCCGTGCGCACATTACTTTTCTATTCTGTGATATTGTTTCAGGAGACTACTCACTGTTGTCGTCTGGCAGAGTACGGAGTGGTGACAAAGTGAAGGGCATTCACTTGTCACACCGAACTGCAGAGACAACTGGAGTTGAACTGTGTTGGAGGTGGAGGTGTTGTTCCCACCTGGAAAGAAACACTTGCTGACTATTTACTGGGTGTGTTTTCACACACTCATTACCTCTGTTCTTCTGCTTCCTGCCAGCAGTACCAGATCCGACAGTCGGAGACGGTGACCACCTGGGGACTCAGGAATTGACGGCTCCAGTATCCTTCGGTTTCGGTGGCAGCGGAAATCGTGTGGGATCCGGTTCTACTCGGGACGGACGTCTCCTATCCTCAAGCCTACCCACACATCACCTTGTATATTTTGATTGTGATCCAAATTCTATGTTTGTCTGTATTCTCGTTGTGCACATTTCACAACAGTAAAGTGTTGTATTTTTGGCTCATCTATTGTCCGTTCATTTACGCCCCCTGTTGTGGGTCCATGTCACTACACTTTCCCAACATAACATACATCAAAATATTAAGTCTGGCACTCTATTTGTCTCAAAGATTGTGTTATCTGTTATAATGACACGTGAAGGTGTTTTGCTGTGACATATGAGACTACATGGTTTTGTTCTGGGCCCACTGTTATTTTTGGTTTTGTTTTGTGTATATTTAACGTCTTGAACTTAAAACTGGCCCAAAGTGATATTTTTTATATAGCAGTGGAAGCCCTCTCAGTAGGAATACATTATAATGCTTTAAAACGAACAATTTTAGCTGATTAACTCTGTTATTTATTAAATGTTATTGAATATTTGATAGCCATGTACATATGTGTCGTCTAATATTTTGCATCATTTAGTTTTATGGCATCATACAATAATAATGGCAGTTACCAATTATTTGCATTATACTGAATATGACAGTGTTTATTTGTTTCTATTTGTATGTGTCAAAGTAAATTTTCAGTTTGTATTAAGGTAATTACAAATATTTGTAGCAGTTAGAATCATATCAGCCTACTGCATTAGAACTGCCATTAAAATACTCACTGTAATACATAAAATAATTCAGTTTGACTGTAGAAAGTGAACAACACTGCTTATAAGTACTATCACTCTGGACTGTATATAAGCTCAGCGAGGGAGGTGTTTCTTCCTTTCCAGTGATTCAGGGGATGGTCGACAGCCAGGAATGCCGGCACATGATAAAAAATAACAAACGTTCCAAAAATTGTTGATTTGTCATTTTTCCAAGAATATTACATGATAAAAATGTCAAGACCAAATGTACATAAAGTAATATGTCCTTAGGAGAAGAGGAGCAGAGACCATTTTTATGGTAACAAGGCAGTTATGGCGCCCCTTGGTGGTGGAAAAGTTGCTTTTCACATCATGAGGTCAAAACCAACTTTGTGGCTTGGTGTTAATAAAGGACCTATCAGCGCCAGTGAGACAAAAGAGGGGGCAATTGACTTCAGAAGGAAGGCTCCTCAAATTGTGCCTGTGAACATCCAGGGCTTGGACAGAGAGATTGTGGAGAAGTACAAATACCAGGGTGTTCACCTTAACAACAAACTGGAGTGGGGACGCAACACAGACGTCCTGTACAAGAAGGGCCAAAATTGTCTTTACCTGCTGAGAAGACTGAGTTCCTTTTCTGTGTGCAGGACACTGCTGAAAACCATTTATGACTCTGTGGTGACATCAGCCATACTTTACGCTGTGGTCTGCTAGAGCTGTGGAAGTTCTGAGAGGGACAGGAAGAGACTCGACAGACTCATCAAAAGGGCTGGCTCTGTCTTGGAATGCACTCTGGACCCCAAAGAGGTGGTCGGTAAGAGGAGGATGTTAACTAAACTGACCTCAATTATGGACAACCCCTCTCACACCCTACAAAAGACTGTGAGAGCTCCTTCAGTAATAGACTGCTGCGCCCTCAGTGCAAAACAGAACAGGTCATTTATTCCAACTGCAGTCAGATTGCATAATACCTGAAATGTTTTTAGAACCATAACCACCTACTGATTTTGCACTATTAACTACAACCCCAATTCCAGTGAAGTTGGGACATTGTGTAAAATGTAAATAAAAACAGAATACAATGATTTGAAAATTCTTTTCAACCTATATTCAATTGAATACATCACAAAGACAACATATTTAATGTTCAAACATAGACTTTGTTGTTTTTGTGCAAAAGGTTGCTCATTTTGAAATAGATGCCTGCAACACATTTCCAAAAAGTAGAGATGGGGCAACAAAAGACTGGGAAAGTTAATGAATGCTCAAAGAATACCTAATTGGAAACAGGGAGTGTCATGATTGGGTATAAAAGGAGCATCCCCAAAAGGCTCCGACATTCACAAGCAAAGATGGGACGAGGATCACCACTTTGTGAACAGATGCTTGAAAAAAATAGTTTTAAGTTTAAGAACAATGTTTCTTAATGTTCAATTGCAAGGAATTTAGGGATTCCATCATCTACAGTCCATAATATAATCAGAAGAGTGAGAGAATCTGGAGAACTTCCAACACGTAAGCGACAAGGCCAAAAACCAACATTGAATGCCCGTGACCTTTGATCCCTCGGGCAGCACTGCATTAAAAACTGACATCATTGTTTAAAGGATCTTACCGCGTGGGCTCAGGAACACTTCAGAAAACCATTGTCAGTGAACACAGTTCGTCGCTACATCTACAAGTGCAAGTTAAAACTCTACCATGCAATGCAAAAGTCATACATCAACAACATCCAGAAACGCCACCGCCTTCTCTGTGCCTGAGCTCATTTGAAATGGACAGACGCAAAGTGGAAAAGTGTGCTGTGCTCTGATGAGTCCACATTTCAAATTGTTTTTGTAAATCATGGACGTCGTGTCCTCTGGACAAAAGAGGAAAAAGACCATCCAGATTGTTACCAGCACAAAGTTTAAAGCCAGCATCTGTGATAGTATGGGGGTGTGTTAGTGCCCATGGCATGGGCAACTTACACATCTGTGATGGCACCATCAATGCTGAAAGGTACATCCAGGTTTTGGAGCAACACATGCTGCCATCCAAGCAACGTCTTTTTCAGGGACGTCCCTGCTTATTTCAGCAAGACAATGTCAAGCCACATTCTGCACATGTTACAACAGCGTGGCTTTGTTGTAAAAGAGTGCAGGTACTAGTCTGGCCTGCCTGCAGTCCAGACCTGTCGCCCATTGAAAATGTGTCGCGCATTATGAAGTGCAAAATACAACAATGGAGACCCCAGACTGTTGAAAAACTGAAGTCGTGCATCAAGCAAGAATGGGAAAGAATTCCACCTACAAAGCTTCAACAATTAGTGTCCTCAGTTCCCAAACACTTATTGAGTGTTGGCGATGTAACACAGTGGTAAACATACCACTGTCCCAGCTTTTTTGAAACATGTTGCAGGCGTCAATTTCAAAATGAGCAAATATTTGCACAAAAACAATAAAGTTTATCAGTTTGAACATTAAATATCTTGTCTTTGTGGTGTATTCAATTGAATATAGGTTGAAGAGGATTAGCAAATCATTATATTCTGCTTTTATTTGCATTTTACACAACGTCCCAACTTCACTGGAATTGGGGTTGTACCTCTTCCTCCACCTTTTGTGCTTTATTACATGCACAACTGTGCAATTTATCCTGTACAATGATTTTACCATAACTATACATACTTACAGTGAGGAAAATAAGTATTTGAACACCCTGTGGTTTTGCAAGTTCTCCCACTTAGAAATCATGGAGGGGTCTGAAATTTTCATCTTAGGTGCATGTCCACTGTGAGAGACATAATCTAAAAAAAATTCTGGAAATCACAATGTATGATTTTTTAATAATTTATTTGTATCTTACTGCTGCAAATAAGTTATTTGATCCCCTACCAACCAGCAAGAATTCTGGCTCACACAGACCTTTTAATTTTTCTTTAAGAAGCCCTCTTATTCTGCACTCTTTACCTGTATTAATTGCACCTGTTTGAACTTGTTTGACCTGGTCAATTACCTGAAGAGAGCTGGGACCACAGTCACAAAGATTACATTAGTAACACATGATGCTGTCATGGTTTAAAATCCTGCAGGGCAGCAAGGTCCCCCTGCTCAAGCCAGCGCATGTCCAGGCCCATTTGAAGTTCACCAGTGACCATCTGGATGATCCAGAGGAGGCATGGAAGAAGGTCATGTGGTCAGATGAGACCAGAATAGAGCTTTTTGGAATCAGCTCCACTTACCATGTTTAGAGGATGAGAACAACCCCAAGAAAACCATCCCAACCGTGAAGCATGGGGGTGGAAACATCATACTCTGGGGGTGCTCTTCTGCAAAGGGGACAGGACGACTGCACCGTATTGAAGGGAGGATGGATGGGGTCATGTATTGCGAGATTTTGGAAAACAACCTCCTTCCCTCAGTAAGAGCATTGAAGATGGGTCGTGACTGGGTCTTCCATCATGACAATGACCTCAAACACACAGCCAGGGTAACTAAGGAGGGGCTCCGTAAGAAGCATTTCAAGGTCCTGGAGTGGCCTGGCCAGTCTCCAGACCTGAACTCAATAGAAAATCTTTGGAGGGAGCTGAAACTCCAAACCTGAAAGATTTGGAGAAGATCTGTATGGAGGAGTGGACCAAAATCCCTGCTGCAGTGTGTGCAAACCTGGTAAAAAACTACAGGAAACGTTTGACCTCTGGTGGAAATGCACCTAAGATGAAAATTTCAGACCCCTCCACGATTTCTAAGTGGGAGAACTTCGCAGGGTGTTCAAATACTTATTTTCCTCACTGTATACTCACTTATGTTCTATTTTTCACATAATCTATGTATTCACATTAGTATTTATGCACCCACCAGCAATCATTGCAATTACTTTAGTCACCTTTCTCCAGTGTAAATATTTTTCTTTTTCTTTACAACTGTACAAATTTTACTGCTGCAACAAATGATTTTTCCCCGCTGTGGGATCAATAAAGTATATCTTATCTTAAATTATACATATCGTAGAGGTGTGTGTGTGTGTGTGTGTGTGTGTGTGTGTGTGTGTGTGTGTGTGTGTGTGTGTGTGTGTGTGTGTGTGTGTGTGTGTGTGTGTGTGTGTGTGTGTGTGTGTGTGTGTGTGTGTGTGTGTGTGTTGGGGAATGATCTTTTTTGCTTTAGAAAATGTACTTGACATTAAAAACACAAACAAGCAGGGACATTCAGAGCATGCAGCACATCGGCCTGACATGTTTGATAGATTCGTGCAAATTTATGCTTTGTGATTCATTCATTCATTTTTATGCATGCTTATTCCAAGTAAGGGTCATGGGGGAGCTCGAGCCTTTCCCAATGGTCGGGGTACACCTTGGACTGGGGCCACATATAGACAAACAAACACATCCACATGCTCATTCACACTTACGGTCAGTTTATAGTTTCCAGTTCACTGAACCTGCATCTCTTTTGGAAGTGGGAGGAAGACGGAGTGTTGTGTGGGCCGCCAGAAGAGGAGGTACTGCTGGCCCACCACCAAAGGGCGCCCTGCCTGAAGTGCGGGCTTCAGGCACGAGAGGGCACTGCCGCCACGGACACAGCCGGGAGTGACAGCTGTCACTCATTAATTCCTGACAGCTGTCACACATTCTACATCATCGCACTCCATAAAACCCAGACGTCATCTCCACCTCATCGCCGAGATATCGTACTTCATTAGAGGTAATATCCTCAGCCTTTTTGTGGTATTTTGTAAATCAGTTTATTGTGAGTGTTTGCAGGAGTACCGGTCCTTTTTGTGGAGGCTGTGCAAGACGGCACTCTTTTTCCTCTGAGGGATCGCTGCAACGTATTGAGTGAGAGGTGGAGGTGGCATTCCCACCGTTGTTGTTACTGGGTGTACACACACCCACACTTGACTGTCTTTGTTCTCGCCAGCAGTACCAGATCCGACAGTCGGGGACAGTGATCACCTGGGAATTCGGGACTTGGCGGCTCCAGTATTCACCAGGTTCTGTGGCAGCGGAAATCGTGTGGTTCCGGCTCTTCTCTGGACAGACGTCTTCTATCCTCGAGCCTGCCCACACGTCACCTTTGTGGATTGACTGTAATTATATTCTGAGATTGTCTGTATGTCCGTTGTGCACATTTCACAACATTAAATTGTTACTTTTTGGCTCATCTATTGGCCGTTCATTTGCGCCCTCTGTTGTGGGTCCGTGTCACTACACTTTCACAACAGGATATCTCGGCCTACATCATGGACTCCGAGGGGCGTCACCCGGCTGTTGAACGACCAATGGGAGAGCAGGGAGCGCAGGCGTCTGCAGGAGGCGTGATTGGTGAGCTGCAGCACATTCTCACCGCCTTCACGGCTCGGTTGGATCAAATGACCGAGCAAAACATCCTCCTGAACCGCAGGGTGGAGGCTCTCTCCGCACAGATGGCGGCGAGCGCTCAGGGCGCTGCTGCAGCTCCTCCTCCTGCCGACCCTGTGCAGGATATGAACGTTCCAGTGGTGGTTCAACAACCCCTCCCACCATCCCCTGAAGCATACATAAGCCCTCCTGAGCCGTACGGAGGTTGTGTGGAGACGTGCGCGGACTTTCTCATGCAGTGTTCGCTCGTCTTCGCACAACGTCCCGTCATGTCAGCTAGTAAAATAGCTTATGTGATTGCTCTGCTTCGGGGTAAGGCACGCGCCTGGGCTACGGCGCTCTGGGAACAGAACTCACGGTTGTTATCAGCATACACTGGGTTTGTGGGGGAGTTCAGAACTGTGTTTGATCACCCTAACAGAGGAGAGACCGCTTCAACCGTGCTGCTGTCAATGAGACAGGGACGCGAGAGCGCAGCCGCTTATGCAGTCAACTTCCGCATCGCGGCTGCGAGGTCCGGCTGGAATAACGTTGCGCTCCGCGCCGCCTTCATAAACGGACTGTCGTTGGTCCTGAAGGAGCAGCTGGTAGCTAAGGAGGAACCGCGGGATTTAGATGGGCTTATCGATCTCGTTATATGGTTAGACAATCGGTTGGAGGAACGCCGTCGGGAGCGAGGCGAAGGACGTGACCGGATACGCGCCGCCCCTCTCCCTTCCGGGTTCGAAAAGGGGCCGCCCTCCCCACGCTCCACAGCCGCAGCGCTCTGTGGGGCAACAGCTCCCCCTGCTGATGTTGTTAGGGAAACGCACAGGGCCAAAATGAGGAGGCTGATCCGCGGGGAGTGTTTTCTCTGCAGCTCAAAGGAGCACACACAGAAAAACTGCCTCAAACGGCCGCAACATCAACCGCCCTCAGAGACTGGGCTAAGGGTGGGTCAAAAGATTCACGTGAGACACACACAGATTGCCACACGACTCCCAGTTACAATCCTGAGCGGGGATTTAACCCTTCAAGCCCCAGCACTGGTGGACACGGGGTCAGAAGGGAATCTGCTAGACAGCAGATGGGCAAGGGAGGTAGGGCTCCCTCTGGTGGCGCTTCCTTCGCCAGTGCAGGTGCGGGCACTAGATGGCACCCTCCTCCCTTTAATCACACACAAGACACAACCAGTAACTCTGGTGGTGTCTGGAAACCATCGGGAGGAGATTGAGTTTTTTGTAACTCCTTCTACCTCCGACGTGATTTTGGGCTTCCCATGGATGTTGAAGCACAATCCCCGGATTGATTGGCCGTCTGGGGTGGTGGTTCAGTGGAGCGAAACCTGCCATCGGGTGTGTTTAGGATCCTCGGTTCCTCCCGGTTTACAGGCTAAGGAGGAGGTCAAAGTCCCTCCCAATCTGACGGCAGTGCCGGTTGAGTACCACGATCTTGCTGACGTCTTCAGCAAGGATCTGGCACTCACCCTTCCCCCGCACTGTCCGTACGATTGTGCCATTGATTTGGTTCCAGGCGCTGAGTTCCCGTCCAGCAGGCTGTACAACCTCTCACGACCTGAGCGCAAATCAATGGAGACCTACATCCGGGACTCATTAGCTGCCGGGCTGATCCGGAACTCCACCTCCCCGATGGGAGCAGGTTTCTTTTTTGTGGGCAAGAAAGATGGCGGACTCCGTCCATGCATTGATTACAGGGGGCTGAATGAGATTACGGTTCGCAACCGATACCCGTTGCCATTGTTGGATTCCGTGTTCACCCCCCTGCATGGAGCCAAAATCTTTACTAAGCTGGATCTTAGAAATGCGTATCACCTGGTTCGGATCCGGAAGGGAGACGAATGGAAGACGGCATTTAACACCCCGTTAGGTCACTTTGAGTACCTGGTCATGCCGTTTGGCCTCACCAACGCCCCCGCGACATTCCAAGCCTTGGTTAACGACGTCTTGCGGGACTTCCTGCACCGATTCGTCTTCGTATATCTGGACGATATTCTCATCTTTTCTCCGGATCCTGAGACCCATGTCCAGCATGTACATCAGGTCCTGCAGCGGTTATTAGAGAACCGACTGTTTGTGAAGGGCGAGAAGTGCGAGTTTCACCGCACGTCTTTGTCCTTCCTGGGGTTTATCATCTCCTCTAACTCCGTCGCCCCTGATCCGGCCAAGGTTGCGGCGGTGAGAGATTGGCCCCAACCAACAAGCCGTAGGAAGCTGCAACAGTTCCTCGGCTTCGCTAATTTCTATAGGAGGTTCATTAAGGGCTACAGTCAGGTAGTTAGCCCCCTGACAGCCCTGACCTCTCCAAAAGTCCCCTTCACCTGGTCGGATCGGTGCGAAGCCGCGTTCAAGGAGTTGAAACGATGGTTCTCTACTGCACCAGTTTTGGTGCAGCCCGACCCTAGCCGCCAGTTCGTGGTTGAAGTGGACGCCTCTGACTCAGGGATAGGAGCTGTGCTATCCCAGAGCAGAGAGATCGATAAGGTTCTTCACCCGTGTGCCTACTTTTCTCGCAGGTTGACCCCAGCTGAACGGAACTATGACGTCGGCAATCGAGAACTCCTTGCAGTGAAAGAGGCTCTTGAGGAGTGGAGACACCTGTTGGAGGGAGCATCTGTGCCATTCACGGTTTTCACTGACCATCGGAACCTGGAGTATATCAGGACCGCCAAGCGGCTGAACCCCAGGCAAGCCCGCTGGTCACTGTTCTTCGGACGTTTTGACTTCCGGATCACCTATCACCCCGGGACCAAGAACCAGAGGTCGGATGCCTTGTCCCGGGTACACGAAGACGAAGTCAAAACGGTGCTGTCGGATCCACCGGTGCCCATCATTCCGGAGTCCACTATCGTGGCCACCCTCACCTGGGACGTGGAGAAGACCGTCCGGAAGGCCCTGGCATGGAGCCCGGACCCCGGAACCGGTCCGAAGAACCGTCTATACGTCCCACCAGAGGCCAGAGCTGCAGTCTTGGACTTCTGTCATGGTTCCAAGCTCTCCTGTCATCCAGGGGTGCGACGGACCGTGGTAGTTGTCCGGCAGCGCTTCTGGTGGGCGTCTATGGAGGCCGACGTCCGGGAGTACATCCAGGCCTGCACCACCTGTGCCAGGGGCAAGGCTGACCACAAGAGGTCCCAAGGGCTTCTCCAGCCACTTCCTGTGCCTCATCGCCCCTGGTCCCATATCGGCCTGGATTTCGTCACGGGCCTCCCGCCGTCCCAGGGCAACACCACCATCTTCACGATAGTGGACTGATTCTCCAAGGCGGCCCACTTCGTGGCCCTCCCGAAGCTCCCAACAGCCCAGGAGACAGCAGACCTCCTGGTCCACCACGTCGTCCGTCTGCATGGGATACCCACCAACATCGTCTCTGATCGTGGTCCCCAGTTCTCCTCACACATCTGGAGGAGCTTCTGCGGGGAACTGGGGGCCACTGTGAGCCTCTCGTCCGGGTATCAACCGCAGACCAATGGACAGGCAGAACGGGCCAATCAGGAGTTGGAGCAAGCCCTGCGCTGCGTAACATCCGCACACCCGACGGCCTGGAGTGAACATCTGGCCTGGATCGAGTATGCGCATAACAGCCAGGTGTCCTCTGCCACCGGCCTCTCCCCATTTGAGGTGTGTTTGGGGTATCAGCCCCCATTGTTTCCCGTGGTGGAGGGAGAGGTTGGTGTGCCCTCGGTCCAGGCCCACCTGCGGAAGTGCCGTCGGGTGTGGCGCTCCGCCCGTTCTGCCTTGTTGAAGGGTCGGACGAGGGCGAAGACCCATGCGGACCGCCGGCGATCCCCGGCCCCTGCTTACCAACCCGGGCAGGAGGTGTGGCTGTCCACGAAGGACATCCCCCTCCAAGTGGACTCCCCCAAGTTGAAGGACCGTTACATTGGACCTTTCAGGATCCTCAAAATCCTCAGTCCTGCCGCAGTGAAGCTCCAACTCCCAGCTTCACTGCGGATCCACCCGGTTTTTCATGTGTCCAGACTCAAGCCTCACCGCACCTCACCCCTCTGTGCTCCCGGTCCGGCGCCGCCTCCTGCCCGGATCATTGACGGGGAGCCGGCTTGGACAGTGCGCCGGCTCCTGGACGTCCATCGAATGGGCCGGGGGTTCCAGTATTTGGTGGACTGGGAGGGGTATGGACCCGAAGAACGCTCCTGGGTGAAGAGGAGCTTCATCCTGGACCCGGCCCTCCTGGCCGATTTCTACCGCAGACACCAGGACAAGCCTGGTCGGGCACCAGGAGGCGCCCGTTGAGGGGGGGGGGTCCTGTTGTGTGGGCCGCCAGAAGAGGAGGTACTGCTGGCCCACCACCAAAGGGCGCCCTGCCTGAAGTGCGGGCTTCAGGCACGAGAGGGCGCTGCCGCCACGGACACAGCCGGGAGTGACAGCTGTCACTCATTAATTCCTGACAGCTGTCACACATTCTACATCATCGCACTCCATAAAACCCAGACGTCATCTCCACCTCATCGCCGAGATATCGTACTTCATTAGAGGTAATATCCTCAGCCTTTTTGTGGTATTTTGTAAATCAGTTTATTGTGAGTGTTTGCAGGAGTACCGGTCCTTTTTGTGGAGGCTGTGCAAGACGGCACTCTTTTTCCTCTGAGGGATCGCTGCAACGTATTGAGTGAGAGGTGGAGGTGGCATTCCCACCGTTGTTGTTACTGAGTGTACACACACCCACACTTGACTGTCTTTGTTCTCGCCAGCAGTACCAGATCCGACAGTCGGGGACGGTGATCACCTGGGAATTTGGGACTTGGCGGCTCCAGTATTCACCAGGTTCTGTGGCAGCGGAAATCGTGTGGTTCCGGCTCTTCTCTGGACAGACGTCTTCTATCCTCGAGCCTGCCCACATGTCACCTTTGTGGATTGACTGTAATTATATTCTGAGATTGTCTGTATGTCCGTTGTGCACATTTCACAACATTAAATTGTTACTTTTTGGCTCATCTATTGGCCGTTCATTTGCGCCCCCTGTTGTGGGTCCGTGTTACTACACTTTCACAACACGGAGCCCCCAAAGGGAATCTAGACAAACATGGGGAGCTCATGCAAACTACATACAGACAGGACCATGCTGGATTTGGATCTGGGACATTCTCACTATGAGGCAACAGTACTAAGCACTAAGCCACTGTGCTGCTCTATCGCCAACTAGTTCCACAAAATAGCCATTGTACCAAAATTTTGACCTTGGCCTGTGATCTTGACTTTGATCCAATTTTTCTCAAAATCGCTTTGTCCTTGGCTGACTCTTGAGCATTCGATCAAGTTTGGTCCAACTTGGATCCCATACGAATAGACAGACACACGGGACCAGGAAACAAACAGACCTTGGTGTGCTGCCACTGCGTGTGGATGTAACAACAAAAGAACACCATGAATCGCTGATGACCATAGAAAGAGTAGAATGCAGAATCCTTCACCAGGCCAAAACGCAGAGACACAGACACAAAGTGCTCCCCAGGAACCTGTATATAAAGCACAAAGTTTGACACAGACAAATAAGACGCATGCTGGGCACCTGTACAAACACCTTTGCAGCTTTAAAATGCACTTGGTGTTATATTTTGAATAATAGGAAACCAATCCCATGGAAGCCGACAGCCTAGGTCAGCTGGTGCAGTCGGCTTTCACTGGTCTGAATAGATCACTGGTGACTCCATTTGTCCTCTCTCTCACACACACACACATACATATAATCTTTTGTTCTTATGTTTCTTAATTCACTAATCTGGCATGAGGCAGTGACCACAGTTCACCCACCGGTGTGTGAATGCCACATGTCACAGTTGTTCACCCATCATCACTTTATTGTAAGACCATCATAAGCCTAAGAGAAGTTTTCTTTTAGTATTAATTTATTGTAGTCACAGATTTTGCATTACCATTTGCTTACTTTTACAAAATTCCGTCACTGTAGTTAGTTTAGACGCTCACACGCTGCATGATGATGATACGGTGCAGTAGTGCTGTATCAGTGTAATGCAGGGGCATATTGGAGAATAACCACAGAACACTGTATACACGTGATGGTGTGCGTGTCTGTCTACTCCATGCACTGCAGTGGAGCAGGAGGACATGAGCTGTGCAGTGGGCTGTGGTCTCATCTGTTGTCCAGAGTGAGAGAGAGAAAAATTACAACATGAGCTCATGTTTTACAGTATAGATCACAGGAAAAGTTACACAATATGTAATTTGTTCACACTATCTGATTAATTAGTTCCCACATGTGATGAGTTCGTAAACTATGCCAATCCAACTGCACAAAGAACACGTTGTTATTGCTTGTTTTTCAGGATAATAACAAATACAGAAATACATTTTACTGGCTAACAGAACAGATTTTGTTTGCTCAAAGAGATATACTCGTATGAATACAGCAGTTGGAATTAATACAGTGGCAAAATTATTTCAACACGGAATGTTATACTCACAAAGTGTTCGTACATAGTAAAATCACTAGTGTTAAATTAACACTGACAGTGAACATATGGTCCCACTGGGCTTTGTGGAGACCTACATGTCAAAATGCTGTACACCTTGGAATCTTTGTGCATTCAAGGTTCATGTTTGTTTGTTTGTTGCTCCTAGTTTACACCCCCCTGTGTGCTTCTTTGCTTATAATAACATCTATGTAACACCGTACAATGCACTTTATGATTTAATATGCAAAATATGGCACCAAGACAATGTTCCAACAGCAGATACTGGTGCAATATGTTCTGCGTTTATGACTATGACTCTGAAATAATGTACATTTGTATTGTGTGAATAGTACCAGGACTGTAGTCCAGGAGTTGTGGGGTTGAACCTGGTTTTGTCAATTAAACCGTTATTTTTTCCCCCGGCTGTATCTTGTAGACTTGCGATATCTCCGGTAATATCCCTTGCGCAATTTCATATACAGTATCTGTATTATCATAGCCAAGTGGCCTTTGTGTGCGTGTGTGCGTGTATGCGTGCATGCGAGCGCAATGTATGGCTCGATCACAGAGAAACTGGGGAGAGCAGACAACCGCCGAACCTCTCACACACTGCTTCTGTTCTGTGCACCTCAACAAGCAGGGGCGCCTGCTGCAGCTGCAGGGGCAGTCTACACCCTGGACAGGACAACAATCTGTCACAGGTCCACATCCAATATAGATAACAAACACATTCAAACCCACACACACACCTATGGACAATTTAAAGTCTCCATTTCCCCTAACCTGCGTGTCATGTGGGAGGAAGCTGGAGCACCCAGAGGGAACCCACGCAAACATGGGGAGAACATGCAAACTCCACACAGAAAGGCCACAGGTGGGAATTGATCCCATAACTCAATACATACAATTATAAAGAAATAATAAACTTAAATAACTACTAAAAAATGATCACCAAGCTACAGGTTACACCCACTACCCCCCAACCTGTCACGTGCAGCTATCAAGGTTGCTAGTTGACAGGGTAGTCAAGTCAAGTCTGGGAGCATGTGCTGGTATCACGATTTGCCGCATCCATGACATCGTGGAACCAAAGGCAGACAGCCAGTCCATCTCCTCAGCTCTAAATTCACCATCTGTCTGCCACAGCTCAGTGAAGCGTGGGGTAGGGGCAGGATAAATTAATGAAGTAATAGCAAAATGTTCTATCAGCAAGACTGTCTCATTTCAGAATGGTTGGTTTGGCCTACATGGTCTTGGAAGGCCAGATTTTCATAGAATGCAACCTTCAAAGGTTGCAGCCACTGAATTGAGACACAGCCTCAGTTTTATCCCCTTTGTCATTTACAAGACAGAAGCTCTGCTACAAAATGCAATTGTATTAGCAATTCTGGGTGAGGACAGCACCTATGTTTCCTGGAGTTTCCAGATGAGGGTCCTGTGAGAAACCTGGATGCCATTAAGGTCTCAATAAGTTGCAAACAGTTCTATGAATTCCATATTCATGACCGGTCACTCAACATTTTGATAAATAACTCAAAGTGGCAATCCTAATCAGTGTTTTGTGAATCCCGAGTCCCAGATGCAAACCTTCGTCTGCAGTCAAGATGGTATAGAGCATCTGCTGTATGCAGCTCACCAAACGCTCCATCAACAAGTTGATGTAAGATGTATCGTTTTGCTTTGCAGATGTTTCTAAGATGAATCTTTGCGTCACTTTCTCTCAGGGAAGGTATGCAGCTCTTCACCTGGAAGGGTGCTTCTCAGCCCTCTCAGTCCTGACAATGAACACCAAGTGATTTTCTGAGGGATAGTTAAATCATGTTCCCTGATACTGTGACGCCTGTGGCGTTCAGTTAAGGTGGAAGAAGAAGGATGAAACACAGCTTTTGTGGCATTTCAAAGCTAATTTTCTTGTTCTTGTTTAATGCTTCATGGAGGTCAAAGTTTTTTTCCTCAATCCTCTACATATGTCTCACTCTCGCTACACCGGATGACGTTTGTTATTCGGACACGTCCTGTACAAATCAAAGTTTCATTGAATGGTAGCTAAATTTCCAGCAGAATTAGTCTTCCTCTAGATCAGGTCTCAGTGACTGTGAAACCTGTAAGAAACTGAAGAGACTCATTTTAATATCCTACAATAAATACTGTGTCAACTTGACAAAGAGTTCTTATCACATACTTGATGTCAAAATATCATGTCTTATTTTATTGTAATATTGTCGTACGTGATGATGTCGGCAGTGTCATGAAACTGTCAACCAGAAAGGGATCTGACTGGTCATAACATTGAAACAATTTTCCATTTTCCAAAACGCTGAGAGCATCAGAGATGCTGTTATTGAAAAAAAGCTACAAGACAATTACTGACATTCTTGAAATTGCTGTTTCAGCAGTTCATAAGTTTATAGTCATGAAACTGTTGAGGTGTTTCCAGGATGCAGAAAGTAGAGAAGTGTCAAGGGTCATGATGACATCACTTAAACCATGTAATGACAAATGACTACCTGATTGATACAAACGTTATGTCACCTTTCCAGCCCTGTTAGCAGCTGAGACATTCTGGAAAGTGTGTTTTGTTTTGTTTTTGATTTTATTTATTTTTTTTTAGATCATATTGTTGATGTTGACCTTGAAGTGACCTTTTACTGCTGGTGCGCAGGGTAAAGAAACGTCTATATTATTTCCTAAAAATAGCAAATGTGTAAACTTAAGTATGAAATGGCTTCACAAATTTTCTCAGTCGTCATTTTTTAAAGAATGTTCTGCGGTATTCTTTAGTTGCCACATGATGGCAGCAACTAGTGTTGTTGCATTGGCAGCTTGCTTGGGTCCTCAACACATACAGTGTATTTGACTCCTGACATATTTCTTCTGTTTTTGCTTTTTTGTCATACTTACGTTTCAGATCTTCAAACAAATTTTAATATCAGAGAAAGATAACCTGAGTAAATACAAACTGCATTTTTTTAATGATGATTTCATTTATTAAAAGAAAAAAAAAAACCAACCTGGCCCTATGTTAAAAAGTAATTGCCCCCTAAACCTGATTACTGGTTGTGCCAGAAATTTTGGCTGATTCTTTTTTTTTTTTTTTTTTTTTTTTAACATTACATTACATTACAGTTACATACATTACAGCATGAGAGTAGAGTAGGGTGCCACTCAATATTATGGCCAAAAACAAACAAACAAAAAAAAAAAAATCAACTTTTTCCAGGTCCCACCCCCTAATTTTTTATGAAACATATTAACTGCTACAAGTTTCATTCGCATTTGTGATAAAAGTGTACCTCAAGGCTTGGTTCACATGCGTGTGTGCATCATCTGCTCCACAAAATGTTCTGCAGCTACTACGTGAGCTGGACAGCTACAAGAGGTCAAATGAAGCTGTTGCTGAAGCTGTAGTGAAGTCATTCTCTGAAGTCATTCATTTTTATGTGTTAATCTGATTTTGTTCAAAAAGCACTTATTAAGTTCTGAAGTAACTCCTGGCAGCTGCTAGTCTTCATTTGAAGTATTTCTCCAATATTCTTATGTTTATGTTAAAACAGCTGTTATTTATCATATCCAAATATTTCCAAAAATTACAAAACTTTGATGCTGTTGAGCTGCCAGTAAATATTGTTATAATACATACAAAATTTGTCATCTTTTTTTCTTTTCACATTATGAACAAATCTGTGGAGTGGAACAACAAAAATTAGAAACTTTGTTTTGAGCGACACCCTACAGTAGTGGACCCAGCTAAGACATGTGTGCACATCACTTAGCAGAGGATAACTTCAAGACAAATATGACCCCAGTGAGCAACTTGGGATATGTGCCAAAATCTCTAGCCAGAAAATGACCACGCCCTTTTTTCGTCCCGAGTATTACTTCAAATGCAGCAGTATTTTCTAAACTGTTGCAGGTATACATTTTCCAAGGTATTCAAAATGTTCAGAATGACCAGTACATGTTTGGGAGGGTCATAGAACAGTGTAAAATTTCTAATCTCTATGCTGGGTCCTATAGAGTATGAATGGCCTCTTTAAGGTCCCACAGTATCCCAATCAGATTTAAGACCGGACTTTGACTGGGGGGGGACTCCATAGCCGTTAAATGGCTGTGGGGAGTGTTGCTGTCCGTCACCGGCAATCAATGTACGGTTACAGAAAGCAATGCTTTCCGCAAACCTTTAACCCCAACGCTATAAAACACCAGGCTTTTGTGTGTAAGCGCACTTTGTAAATGAGGCCCCTGGTGCAGACGTGTCTTTTCAAAAAGAGTTCTGCCGGTGTTTTTTCAGTTGTCATATGTGGCATATTTCGCTAACCAAACAAGAACTTTGCAATACATTGTTGCGAAGACATACCACCAAGTTCTCTACTTTGGGTTAAGGACCTTTTAAAGTTTTGCACCAGTCTCTCTGCCAAACCATTTGAGGCTGGGTGGAAGGATGGAGTTTTGGTACACTTAACAGCATTCAGTTTCAGAAATGTCTCAAATTCACTTGCAATGAACTGAGGTCCATTGTCAGTTACAAACACTTTAAACAACCCATAGCCAAAAAAAAAATTTCTCAAGACTTCAATTATTTTGCATGTGGCAGTCGTTTGCATATGAGTAATTTCAGGCCATCTGGCATACACATCCATCACCACTAGGAACATTTGCATCTTAGACTCTGTAAAATCAAGGTGTATTCTCTCCCATGGACCTGAAGCCCTTTTCCAAATGTGTACTGATGTTTATCTGGAACACTACACTGATGTTTGTAGATATCACACTGATTTACCTAGTTTTCATTGTCTTCATCCAATGAAGACCACCACAGTAAGCTCCTAGCCAAGGACTTCATATTAACCATGCCACAGTGGCTGTCATCTAGCTCTGAAAGCAACCTGTTTTTCAGACTCTCTGGAATGACTACTCTGAATCCCCAAAGTAAACAATCATCTTCCACAGTCAGATGAAATTTTCATTTCACATACATCTGAAAAGTCTCATCAGACACGTTTTGGCCAACCTGACAAAACATACTGTTTCACCTTCACCAGTGTGGGAACTCTGTCAGTTTCACGTGCAGTCTGTTGAGCTGTGATAGGCAGACTGTCTAGGTAAGAAACTTGAAACACTAGATTTGACCTTGGAAAATTTTAATCTGCCACTGGCAGCCTGGATAATGTACAGTAGTGTTCAGAATAATAGTAGTGCTATGTGACTAAAAAGATTAATCCAGGTTTTGAGTATATTTCTTACTGTTACATGGGAAACAAGGTACCAGTAGATTCAGTAGATTCTCACAAATCCAACAAGACCAAGCATTCATGATATGCACACTCTTAAGGCTATGAAATTGGGCTATTTGTAAAAAAAAAAAAAAAGTAGAAAAGGGGGTGTTCACAATAATAGTAGTGTGGCATTCAGTCAGTGAGTTTGTCAATTTTGTGGAACAAACATGTGAATCAGGTGTCCCCTATTTAAGGATGAAGCCAGCACCTGTTGAACATGATTTTCTCTTTGAAAGCCTGAGAAAAATGGGACGTTCAAGACATTGTTCAGAAGAACAGCGTAGTTTGATTAAAAAGTTGATTGGAGAGGGGAAAACGTATACGCAGGTGCAAAAAAATTATAGGCTGTTCATCTACAATGATCTCCAATGCTTTAAAATGGACAAAAAAAAACAGACGCGTGGAAGAAAACGGTTAACAACCATCAAAATGGATAGAAGAATAACCAGAATGGCAAAGGCTGACGCATTGATCAGCTCCAGGATGATCAAAGACAGTCTGGAGTTACCTGTAAGTGCTGTGACAGTTAGAAGACCCCTGTGTGAAGCAAATTTATTTAAAAGAATCCCCCGCAAAGTCCCTCTGTTAAATAAAAGACATGTGTAGAAGAGGTTACAATTTGCCAAAGAACACATCAACTGGCCTAAAGAGAAATGGAGGAATATTTTGTGGACTGATGAGAGTAAAATTGTTCTTTTTGGGTCCAAGGGCCACAGATAGTCTGTGAGACGACCCCCAAACTCTGAATTCAAGCCACAGTTCACAGTGAAGACAGTGAAGCATGGTGGTGCAAGCATCATGATATGGGCATGTTTCTCCTACTATAGTGTTGGGCCTATATATCGCATACCAGGTATCAATTTCAATTTTTCAATTTTCAATTTATTTTCATTTATATAGCGCCAAATCACAACAGAGTTGCCTCAAAGTGCTTCACACAGGTAAGGTCTAACCTTACCAACCCCCAGAGCAACAGTGGTAAGGAAAAACTCCCTCTGAGGAAGAAACCTCAAGCAGACCAGACTCAAAGGGGTGACCCTCTGCTTGGGCCATGCTACAAACATAGATTACAGAACAATTCACAGAACAATTCACAGACGAATATACAAGAAATGCTATTGGCTCACAGGACAGGAGGATCGCCAACACGAATAAAACTCCCATCTCTGGATGGAGCTGCACCTTAAACAGAGAGAAAAACAGAATCGGGCATCAGAAAGACAAAAATACTGTATAATTTGCCAGCATTAAACAAAAAGAAAAACAGAGAAATACTAAGGTGATCGGCGGCCACTAGCCCTAAACTTTACTAGAAGACCCAGAATTTAGGTAAAGTTGAGGCTGCAGCCCGCTCCAATTACTAATACATGAATTAAAAGAGTAAAAACAAAACTGTACCAGTATGCTAGCCATATGAAAGGGAAAATAAGTGCGTCTTAAGTCTGGACTTGAAAATCTCCACAGAATCTGACTGTTTTATTGATGCAGTGAGATCATTCCACAGAACAGGGGCACGATAAGAGAAAGCTCTGTGACCCGCAGACTTCTTATTCACCTTAGGGACACAAAGTACTCCTGCACCCTGAGAACGTAAAGCCCGGGCCGGTACGTAAGGTTTAATTAGGTCAGCTAGGTAGGGAGGTGCCAGTCCATGAATAATTTTATAGGTTAGTAGCAGAACCTTAAAATCTGATCTCACTGGGACAGGAAGCCAGTGAAGGGATGCCAAAATGGGTGTAATGTGGTTGTACTTTCTGCTTCGTGTCAAAAGTCTGGCTGCAGCATTTTGAACTAATTGGAGACCCCTAATGCTAGACTGTGGTAAACCAGAAAATAGAACATTGCAGTAGTCCAAGCTAGAAGAGATAAATGCATGGATCAGGGTCTCAGCATCAGCCATAGACAGGATGGGACAAATCTTCGCTATATTTCGCAGGTGAAAGAAAGCAGTCCTAGTAATATTTCTAATGTGGAGGCCAAAGGACAACAAAGGATCAAAAATTACCCCAAGGTTCCTAACTTTGTCAGTGTGATGTATGACACACAAGCCGAGGCTGAGCGTTAACTGGTCAAATTGATGCCGATGTCTCACTGGACCAAGAACCATCATTTCAGTCTTATCAGAGTTTAAAAGTAGGAAGTTTCTAGACATCCAACTTCTCACTGCTGCAAGGCAATCTTCTAAGGATTTTATGTGAAAGAGATTACCAGCAGTTATCAGCATGTATAACTGAGTATCATCTGCATAGCAGTGAAAGGTAATCCCAAAACGCCGCAATATGTGCCCAAGGGGTGCTATATAAAGGGTGAAAAGCAGGGGGCCTAAGACAGACCCCTGTGGAACCCCAAATTTCATGTCACTAAGGTTAGAGGCAGTGTTACTGTACAAAACACAGTGACAACAACTGGTCAAGTATGATGTCAGCCATGCAAGGGCACTCCCAGGAATCCCAAAATGATTTTCCAGCCTATCAAGTAGAATATGATGATCCACTATATCAAATGCAGCACTGAGATCTAACAGTAACAGAACCGTAATGGTGTCCGAATCCATTGTAAGCAGAAGATCATTCACCACTTTAGTGAGAGCCGTCTCTGTGGAATGATATTTTCTAAAAGCAGACTGCAGTGGCTCAAAGAGATTATTCTCAGTAAGATAGTCTACGAGCTGCCGTGACACCACTTTTTCCAAAGTTTTAGAGAAAAATTATAGATTTGATATCGGCTGATAGTTTTTCAATACACTAGGGTCAAGATTAGGTTTCTTAAGTAATGGTTTAATCACTGCAGATTTGAAACATTTAGGAACAGATCCAGAAGTTAAAGAAAGATTCATAATTTCCAGCACAGTCGGCCCAAGAGTGGGTATCATGGATCAGTTTGGATATGTCAAAATAGTTGAAGAGGTCATGTTGCCTTATGCTGAAGAGGACATGCCCTTGAAATGGGTGTTTCAACAAGACAATGACCCCAAGCACATGAGTAAACCAGCAAAATCTTGGTTCCAAACCAACAAAATTAATGTTTTGGAGTGGCCTGCCCAATCCCCGGACCTAAATCCAATTGAGAACTTGTGGGGTGACATCAAAAAAGCTGTTTCTGAAGCAAAACCAAGAAATGTGAATGAATTGTGGAATGTTGTTAAATAATCTTGGAGTGGAATAATAGCTGAAAGGTGCCACAAGTTGGTTGACTCCATGCCTCGCAGATGTGAAGAAATCATGAAAAACTGTGATTATACAAGTAAATACTAGTTTAGTGAGTCACAGGATTGCTAAAAAAGCAGTTTGAACATAATAGTTTTGAGTGTGTAGCGTCAACAGCAGATGCTACTATTATTGTGAACACCCCCTTTTCTACTTTTTTTTACTAATAGCCCAATTTCATAGCCTTAAGAGTGTGCATATCATGAATGCTTGGTCTTGTTGGATTTGTGAGAATCTACTGAATCTACTGGTACCTTGTTTCCCATGTAACAATAAGAAATATACTCAAAACCTGGATGAATCTTTTTAGTCACATAGCACTGCTATTATTCTGAACACTACTGTATCTGCATTTTCATGTTATTCTGATGGTTTGTACCTGAATTCGTATGAGTATGCTGCTAAAATCAAGGACCATCTCTGCATCCTAGCTGCTGTTAATGGCAGTACTCCTGTTTTTGGAACTAAGATTTATAGTAATTGTTTGTGATCAGAGTGAACTTGCGCCCAAACAAGTACTCGTTAAACTTCATTACTCCAAAAACTAGGCCTAATGCTTCTTTTTCAGTTTTTGAGTATTTCTTCTCTGCTTTTGTGAACGAGAAAAAGCATTTGGTATCCCACTTCCATCTGGCATTTGAGAGAGATCACTGGACCAACACCTACTGGTGAAGCATCACATGCCAGTATGTATGCCATTGTACTAAGACTTTTGTTTGAAATCGTCCGTTTCTTGGCTTTGACATGATTCAGTCCAGTCCCATTTGACATCTTTGCATAGCAACCCAGTCATTAGTACTATTAATGTAGAAATATTTGGTCTGAACTCACAGGGGGTTTTTGGTACAGGCGACGTGGGTCGCCGCCCAGGGTGGAATTTATTGGGGGGGGTAGCACCATGGGGAGGAGCACTTAAAAATAAAAAAATCATCACCACCGCAAAATGGTTTTCTTGTCAGTGTGTACTTTCCCAGTCTTTTGTTGCCACTGTCCCAACTTTTTTGAAATGTGTTGCAGGCATCCATTTCAAAATGAGCAAATATTTGCACAAAAACAAAAGTCTATCAGTTTGAACATTAAATATCTTGTCTTTGTGGTGCAATTGAATATAGGTTGAAGAGGATTTGCAAATCATTGTATTCTGTTTTTGTTTACATTTCACACAACGTCCCAACTTCATTGGAATTGGGGTTGTAGATTTTGTTTTGACCCACAGATGAACAATAAAATTTAGGGAGAAAAAAAGGCAAATACTACATTATCAAATTTCTGTCATACCTAAAACTTTTGCAGATTAGGTAATGCTAAGTATTTACACATTTAGCCTAATATTTACAAACATCAAGCTAAGTATTTACCTAAATGTTGAGACAAATATGCACCTTTATAAAAGAGCTAATCGTTCCTCCCCGAAAGACAGATTAATAAAGCATTTAATGACAGACATTAAGCATGTAAGATCATGTTTATTAAAATTTGCAATTCATGGATGTTTTGTTTTGGAGTAATGTTATAGCCTGTGGTCTTTCCATGTCAATTTCAATTGCAATTTCAGGGGCACTTCTAAAATATTAATAATAAAATAGCAAAAAATGGCTGGTTATGCAAAATTTGTGTTTTTTTTGGGGGGGGGGGGGTGCTCGGAGGGGGTCTTGCCCGGTGAGTAGACCTTACTACCTATATTACTTGGTATCGTGGCCTTTGCAATAGCCTCACACATTTGTGCATTGGATGAATTCCCTCTGCATCAATCATATGTCCTAAATAAGACACGCCATGTTGGAAAAAGGCCAATTTATCTTTCTTTACTCAAAGATTATGATTTTGCAGCCTTTTTAGAACTTCCTCCAAGTTTTGCGTGTGCTATTCTCTGTCCTGTCCAGAGAACATTATGTCATCCAAATAACATATTACTCCATCTTGATCCATCAATTTTTGGAAGATTGCAGGTGCATTGGCCACTCCAGAAGGAAGTCTGTTTACTTTATACAGGCCCTTATGAGTGTTGATTGTTAAGTACTGTTTTGAACTTTCAGCAATTTCCACTTATTGATATGCTTGTGCCAAATATAGCTTGGTGAATCTGCAACCTTCCACCAACTTTGTGAACATGTCTTGTGGTTTTGGAATGGGCTACTGATCTACCTCCAACCAAGGATTTATGAACACATTGTAGTCACCACATATCCTGACAGAGTTATCCACGTTTGGTATGTTTACAGTGGGTGCAGCCCACTCACCATAACTAACAGCTGTGATAACACCTTCTGTTTCCATTTTGAGTAACTGTGCTTCCACTGCATCTTTTAGTGCATAAGGCACAGGGCGGGGTTTACAAAATTTGGAACAGCTCCCGGTGTAACATGTAGTTTAGCTTTAATGCCTGTTACTATTCCCAAACTAGGTTGGAACACATCCAGTATCTCCCACAAAGCTCTTCTACACTGGTGCTACTCGGTTTACAAAGGCCAATCCAATTTTAATCTTTCAATCTAATAGTAGAGAAGCTTGAATCTTCAACTGGACTGGGTTGCTTGATGCGAGGATATTTCGCTTCAAATCGCAGAAGCTTCCCCAGCCAAAATTCTTGCTCTGGTAGTCTGACTTCTGTCTGACTCTTGTAGAGAAGAACAAACAGAAGCCACAAAAGCTGGAGTTTTAAACCTAACCAGACCCCTCCTACAGAGAGGCAGACTGCTATTGGGTAGTGACTAAACAATTACTTTAATTAGCACCTATTGTGCTCTTGTTATCATCCTCCTAATGACAGGGTAGCTGTCCCTCCTAACGATGGGACTGACACCTCTCCTGATGATGTGAATGACTCATTACCATGAACAATAGACTGAAACTGCTTTGACCTGAGTACCCTATTGTAAACAGGGGACAAAGTGTGTCTCAGACCCCCTCCCCGGTTAAGGCTGGGTTTCAACTGTTTCACATAGAATGCCTCCTTCACCCCTCTCTCAAACCATTTCTTCTCTCTGGCTAAGATTTTAACTTCCTTGTCCTCAAATGTGTGGTTAGTGTCTTTAAGGTGGAGATGAACTGCAGACTGAGGTCCACTGGCACCCTCTCTGCGGTGCTGGTATAGCCTTTTGTGTAACGGTTGCTTAGTCTGACCTATGTAGTGTTCGTTACAGTTCGTTGACATCTGATAGAATACACAACACTGGTCTGTTTGTAACTAGGGATCCTGTCCTTAGGGTGAACTAATTTCTGTCTCAAGGTGTTAACAGGTTTAAGGTAGACTGGGATTTTGTGCTGTCTGAGGATCCTCTGTAGTTTTTCCCCTACTCCTGCTAAATAAGGGAGAGACGCTCCTCTTCTTCTTGTCTCCGTCTCCTGTCTGTCTGGTCTCTTTGTTCTCTGGGACTTCTGCACTTTATCCAGGGACCATAGTGGGTACCCACATACTGTGAGGGCTTTCTGGACAAGTTGTTGTTCTTTAGCCCTTCCCTCTGTAGTTGTGGGTACTTGTAGGGCTCTGTGTTGAAGAGTCCTGATCACCCTGAGCTTGTGTTCAAGGGAGTGGTTTGAGCCAAAGAGCAGATAATGGTCAGTGTGAGTGGGTTTTCTGTAAACCCCTGTCTGGAGCTGTCTGTTCTCTCTAATCGTAACATCACAGTCCAAGAAGGCTAAATGGTTGTTTCTGGCATCCTCACGTGTGAACTTGATATTGGAGTCCACTGAGTTAATGTGCTCTGTAAAGTCCTCAACCTCCTGTTGCTTGATTTTAACCCGTGTGTCATCGACATATCTGAACCAGTGGTTGGGAGAGATGCCCGTGAAAGACGTCAAGGCTCTCTTCTCCACTCGCTCCATGTACAGATTGGCCACAGTGGGGGATACCGGAGACCCCATTGCACAACCATGTATCTGCCTGTAGTAATTCCCCCTAAACAGGAAATATGTGGTGTTAAGACAGATCTCCAAGAGTTGGCAAATGTGGTCTGGTGTGAGTTTGGCCCTTTCAAGTAGAGACACATCCTCCAGCAGTCTCTGCCTCACAGCTGAGATGGCCTCAGCGGTGGGGATGCAGGTGAACAACGATGTCACATCAAATGAAACCATAGTTTCATCTGCCTCCAGCTGAAGGTCCTTGATCTTGTTCACAAAGTCTTGTATGTTCTCCACATGGTGGTCTGAGTTACCCACTAGAGGAACCAAAATCCACTTGAGGTGCTTGGCCTAATTGTACGTGATGGAATCTGTGCGACATATACGAGGGCTGTCCGTAAAGTATAGGTCCTTTTTATTTTTTTCAAAAACTATATGGATTTCATTCATATGTTTTTACGTCAGACATGCTTGAACCCTCGTGCGCATGCGTGAGTTTTTCCACGCCTGTCGGTGACGTCATTCGCCTGTGAGCACTCCTTGTGGGAGGAGTCGTCCAGCCCCTCGTCGGAATTCCTTTGTCTGAGAAGTTGCTGAGAGACTGGCGCTTTGTTTGATCAAAATTTTTTCTAAACCTGTGAGACACATCGAAGTGGACATGGTTCGAAAAATTAAGCTGGTCTTCAGTGAAAATTTTAACAGCTGATGAGAGATTTTGAGGTGATTCTGTCGCTTTAAGGACTTTTCACAGTGCGAGACGTCGCGCAGCGCTCTCAGGCAGCGTCATCAGCCTGTTTCAAGCTTAAAACCTCCACATTTCAGGCTCTGTTGATCCAGGACGTCGTGAGAGAACAGAGAAGTTTCAGAAGAAGTCGGTTTCAGCATTTTATCCGGATATTCCACTGTTAAAGGAGATTTTTTTAATGAAAGACGTGCGGACGGGTCCGCGCGTCGGGACGCAGCCGCCGCGACGCTCCGTCACAGGAAAAACACCTCTGTTGGAAGCCTTGAGGACAAGTTGGAACATCTCCAGCTGATAAACAATTTCTCATATACTCACTCCACTGAAAGCCATCAAAAGCCAACTGGATTTTAACAAATGGTTATCAACACGGAGGTGTTTTTCCTGTGCCGCCGCGCCGCGTCGGCTGCGTCCTGACGCGCGGACCCGTCCGCACGTCTTTCATTAAAAAAATCTCCTTTAACAGTGGAATATCCGGATAAAATGCTGAAACCGACTTCTTCTGAAACGTCTCTGTTCTCTCACGACATCCTGGATCAATAGAGCCTGAAATGTGGAGGTTTTAAGCTTGAAACAGGCCGATGACGCTGCCTGAGAGCGCTGCACGACGTCTCGCACCGTGAAAAGTCCTTAAAGCGACAGAATCACCTCAAAATCTCTCATCAGCTGTTAAAATTTTCACTGAAAACCAGCTTAATTTTTTGAACCATGTCCACTTCGATGTGTCTCACAGGTTTAGAAAAAATTTTGATCAAACAAAGCGCCAGTCTCTCAGCAACTTCTCAGACAAAGGAATTCCGATGAGGGGCTGAATGACTCCTCCCACAAGGAGTGCTCACAGGCGAATGACGTCACCGACAGGCATGGAAAAACTCACGCATGCGCACGAGGGTTCAAGCATGTCTGACGTAAAAACATATGAATGAAATCCATATAGTTTTTGAAAAAAATAAAAAGGACCTATACTTTATGGACAGCCCTCGTAATAGGCCTGAGTGGCACGTCCTGTTTGTGGATTTTGGGCAGTCCATAGATGCATGGAGTGGTGTCCCCAGGGTACAGTCTTTAGTGTGCCTGCCTGTCGATGAGTCCCTCTTTCTCCAGGTTTTGGAGGTAGTTAATGATTTTCTTCTTATAGCCGCTTGTGGGGTCTCTCTTCAGACGCTCGTATGTATTGGAGTCACTGAGCAAATTGTTGATGTTGGCCTCGTAGTCCATGTGTTCAGGACCACCGTGCAACTGCCTTTATCCGCTGGCAGGATAAGGATGCTTTGGTCCTTCTGCAGTGCTGACAAAGCTTTCCGTTCTTCTCCTGTGATGTTGGACGGAGGAGGCTTAGCACTGTTCATCACTGCTGTGACTCTTAGTCGGAGGTCCCCAGCTTCTGACTCTGACAAATTGTTATGTTTAATGGCTGACTCTACTGCAGTGATGTAATCTACTGTCGGTATATGATTAGGGGTCACTGAGAAATTTAGTCCTTAGCGAACACATCCTTTTCTGTCTGTTCAACAACAGTTGAAACCCAGCCTTAACCGAGGAGGAGGTCTGAGACACGCTTTGTCCCCTGTTTACAATGGGGTACTCAGGTCAAAGCAGTTTAAGTCTTTTGTTCATGGTAATGAGTCATTCAGGTCATCAGGAGAGGTGTCAGTCCCATCGTTAGGAGGGACAGCTACCCTGTTATTAGGAGGGTGCTAACAAGAGCACAATAGGTGCTAATTAAAGCAATTGTTTGGTCACTAGCCAATAGCAGTCTGCCTCTCGGTAGGAGGGGTCTGGTTAGGCTTAAAACTCCAGCTTTTGTGGCTTCTGTTTGTTCTTCTCTGCAAGGATCAGACAGAAGTCAGACTACCAGAGCAAGAATTTTAGCTGAGGAAGCTTCTGCAATTTGAAGCGAAACATTCTCGCGTAAACCAACCCAGTCCAGTCGAAGATTCAAGCTTCTCTACTATGGAAACCACATGGACAACTGAGAGCCTACACAGAAACTTTCAATCTAATCTTTTGCCATTAAGGCTGGACCATTTCCTTTTACCACAAACAAGGTTAGTGTATTGTTGTGTGGGCCGCCAGAAGAGGAGGTACTGCTGGCCCACGACCAGAAGGCGCCCTGACTGAAGTGCGGGCTTCAGGCACGAGAGGGCGCTGCCGCCTCAGGAACAAGCCGTGGTGACAGCTGTCACCCATCATCTGTGACAGCTGTCACTAATCTATACATCTGGTATAAAAGCAGGAAGACACCTCCACCAAACTGCCGAGATATCATCTTCATCTGGAGGTACTACTCTCAGCCTTTTTTTTGTGAGATTTATAAATCTGTGATTGTGAGTGTTTGCAGGAGAACCGGTCGTTTTTGTGGAGGCTGTGCATGACGGCGCTCCTTTTCCTCTGAGACCACTGTAACGTGTTGAGTGAGAGGTGGAGGTGGCATTCCCACCATTGTTACTGGGTGTTCACACACCCACCCTTTGACTGTCTTTTGCTTTCTGCCAGCAGTACCAGATCCAACACGCCGGAGAGGTGGCCACCTGGGGACTCCGGGACTTGGCGGCTCCAGTATTCCTCGGGTTCAGGTGGCGGTGGAAATCGTGTGGTTCTGGTTCGTTTCCTGACGGGCGTCTCCTATCGTCGAGCCTGCCCACACGACACCTTTATTAATTGACTGTTGCACATTCTGATTCTGCTGTGTTTGGTTGTGACATTCACACCAGTAAAGTGTTATAATTTGACTTCTTCCATTGTCCGTTCATTTACGCCCCCTGTTGTGGGTCCGTGTCACTACACTTTCCCAACATGTATGACTGTTTCCCTTACATTTCACCACCACTGGGAGGTGCCCTTTAATCTCCAGTGCTTGTTTGCTATACATTCTCAGTTCCCAGCTGGAATGTACAAGTTTAACCTTTTTAAACCTGCGTTTGTACAGTGACTCAGCTATAACAAATATGGCTGCTCCAGTATCAACTTCTGTTTTCAAATGCTTACCATTAACTTTTACATAGATATCGTACGATTTAATCACACCACTAGTCTCTAATTCAAACAGTTCCAGACATCTAATTTTGCCTTCCATGGTTTCAATATTAGGGTCTGGTTTGGATGTGACCTTGGGTGATTCAGATGAATGAAGCTGAAGATCTCTCACCTCCTCTTGAGAAGCTGTCGGGGTGTTGACCTCGGCATGTAGTGTCTCATGTGCTTCATCCCAATCTGTCAGAGCGTCAACTGTTGAATGCGGCGTCTCACATACTTCAGCTCGATCTGCCTCTTCTGGTCGTATGTGACCCACCTCTTCTGGTCGTGAGCAACATGCCCTGGCAATGTGCCCTTTCTTCTTGCAGCTCCGGCACTCTGTCTCCTTAAAATGGCAATCGTCTTGCATGTGTCCTTTAGCTTTGCACCTGTAGTGCGGTTTTCCACTTTTGTCTTTCTTGAAAACAGCACTGGTTGTCAGGGATGTTTGTGACCACTGCTTTGCGTTTTGCTTCGCTACTTGGTGTGCCAAGCCCATTTCATAAGCTCCCGCTAACATTAAATCTTTTGTATGGACAGCATTCAACATTCGGTACCGAAGCTCATTACTGTTAACACCACAAACGAATCTGTCTCTTAATGCATTCTCCAAAAATGCTTCAAATTTGCACATTGAAGCCAGCTTTCTGAGACTAGCCACTATTTCACTGATAGACTCATCTTCTCTTTTCTTTCAGGTGTTAAACTTGTATCTTTCAGCAATAAAGTTTGTTTTTGGCACAAAATGGGTGTGCAGGAGACTTATCAAGTTGGTCAACTTACATGCGGACGGCTTTACTGGACATCGCTTGAGTTTCTCCGGTAAATTATTCCATTTTTTGGGCACCAAATGCAGACACAGAAGCACCTCCTAGTCGTCCTAGCACCAGCAATTTTAAAATAATATCAGCCTCTTAAATTATACATTCCTTCTCTCTGCGTAAAATATTCTTGAATTCTGAAAGGTTATTGTTTATTTTTTGCTTTATGCATCAACTGAACAGTCTTAAGTGAAATCATATCATAAAGTTTTAATATCTTTGATTTAATAAACAACAGACTGGTATGATCCCAAAACCCTTAATTGTGAATTATTACCTCCGCCAAGGAGGTTATGTTTTCGGTCGTGTTTGTTTGTTTGTTTGTCTGTCTGTCTGTCAGCAGGATAACTCAAAAAGTTTTGAACGGATTTTGATGACATTTTGTGGAGTGGTTGGAAATGACAAGAGGAACAAGTGATTAAATTTTAGTGGTGATCTGGATCACAATCCAGATCCTGATGCTAACATGTTAGCATGTCTACGGCATTTTCAATGTTAAAAGTTAGCATTAAGCAGTTGCAGCTGTCATCACGTTCGGGTGCATTTGTTTTCAAATTGCAATATTTCTTAATTTATTTTTGTTTATATATTAATAATCTAATGATTATTATATACAATTTTAGAGAAAGAGACAAAAAGAAATAGATCACTGTGCCAAGGAGGGAATCTCTTTAGGGTCAGTGACCCTATGGCCTTGTTTAGAGAAGTGTTTCATAAATGTTAAAAAAAATTCATATATTGAATATATATATTCAATATATATATGCAGTTTAGTTGAATAATAAATTGAATTTTGTCTCTTATTTGTTTTTGTCTATAAGCACATGCAATATCAATATCAGTGCTCAGATGACAGTAGCTTCTGGGAAAGGTGCAAGTTGCAATAAACTGTGATGTCAAGCGCTAAGGATACATGCTATCCAGTCACAGCAGATGAAACTTTTTTTACTACTGAGCAAACATCATTGTTAGACTTTTTTAGGTTCAATAATTCCACGGCGTGTAGATGTTATGGCGTCAGTGACCCCATGGCCTTGGCGGAGGTTTGCACTCTCTAAGTGCTTCTAGTTCTTAATGTTTTTTGTTTTTTTTTGAAGTATGAATAATGATTGTAATGTCGTTTTATAGTTATTACCCCAAACTTCGGCACAGTACATCAAGTAAGGTGCAATCAATGCACAGTACAGAGTATGTAGTGATTTACCATCTAGAATGTACTTTGCCTTATTTAATACTGCAATACCTTTAGAAACTTTCTTTTGGATATGTTGAATATACGCTTTTGGAAATCAATTCAATTCAATCAATTTTTTATATAGCGCCAAATCACAACAAACAGTTGCCCCAAGGCGCTTTATATTGTAAGGCAAGGCCATACAACAATTATGTAAAACCCCAACGGTCAAAACGACCCCCTGTGAGCAAGCACTTGGCTACAGTTGGAAGGAAAAACTCCCTTTTAACAGGAAGAAACCTCCAGCAGAACCAGGCTCAGGGAGGGGCAGTCTTCTGCTGGGACTGGTTGGGGCTGAGGGAGAGAACCAGGAAAAAGACATGCTGTGGAGGGGAGCAGAGATCGATCATTAATGATTAAATGCAGAGTGGTGCATACAGAGCAAAAAGAGAAAGAAACAGTGCATCATGGGAACCCCCCAGCAGTCTACGTCTATAGCAGCATAACTAAGGGATGGTTCAGGGTCACCTGATCCAGCCCTAACTATAAGCTTTAGCAAAAAGGAAAGTTTTAAGCCTAATCTTAAAAGTAGAGAGGGTGTCTGTCTCCCTGATCTGAATTGGGAGCTGGTTCCACAGGAGAGGAGCCTGAAAGCTGAAGGCTCTGCCTCCCATTCTACTCTTACAAACCCTAGGAACTACAAGTAAGCCTGCAGTCTGAGAGCGAAGCGCTCTATTGGGGTGATATGGTACTACGTGGTCCCTAAGATAAGATGGGACCTGATTATTCAAAACCTTATAAGTAAGAAGAAGAATTTTAAATTCTATTCTAGAATTAACAGGAAGCCAATGAAGAGAGGCCAATATGGGTGAGATATGCTCTCTCCTTCTAGTCCCTGTCAGTACTCTAGCTGCAGCATTTTGAATTAACTGAAGGCTTTTTAGGGAACTTTTAGGACAACCTGATAATAATGAATTACAATAGTCCAGCCTAGAGGAAATAAATGCATGAATTAGTTTTTCAGCATCACTCTGAGACAAGACCTTTCTGATTTTAGAGATATTGCGTAAATGCAAAAAAGCAGTCCTACATATTTGTTTAATATGCGCTTTGAATGACATATCCTGATCAAAAATGACTCCAAGATTTCTCACAGTATTACTAGAGGTCAGGGTAATGCCATCCAGAGTAAGGATCTGGTTAGACACCATGTTTCTAAGATTTGTGGGGCCAAGTACAATAACTTCAGTTTTATCTGAATTTAAAAGCAGGAAATTAGAGGTCATCCATGTCTTTATGTCTGTAAGACAATCCTGCAGTTTAGCTAATTGGTGTGTGTCCTCTGGCTTCATGGATAGATAAAGCTGGGTATTATCTGCGTAACAATGAAAATTTAAGCAATACCGTCTAATAATACTGCCTAAGGGAAGCATGTATAAAGTGAATAAAATTGGTCCTAGCACAGAACCTTGTGGAACTCCATAATTAACTTTAGTCTGTGAAGAAGATTCCCCATTTACATGAACAAATTGTAATCTATTAGACAAATATGATTCAAACCACCGCAGCGCAGTGCCTTTAATACCTATGGCATGCTCTAATCTCTGTAATAAAATTTTATGGTCAACAGTATCAAAAGCAGCACTGAGGTCTAACAGAACAAGCACAGAGATGAGTCCACTGTCCGAGGCCATAAGAAGATCATTTGTAACCTTCACTAATGCTGTTTCTGTACTATGATTAATTCTAAAACCTGACTGAAACTCTTCAAATAGACCATTCCTCTGCAGATGATCAGTTAGCTGTTTTACAACTACCCTTTCAAGAATTTTTGAGAGAAAAGGAAGGTTGGAGATTGGCCTATAATTAGCTAAGATAGCTGGGTCAAGTGATGGCTTTTTAAGTAATGGTTTAATTACTGCCACCTTAAAAGCCTGTGGTACATAGCCAACTAACAAAGATAGATTGATCATATTTAAGATCGAAGCATTAAATAATGGTAGGGCTTCCTTGAGCAGCCTGGTAGGAATGGGGTCTAATAAACATGTTGATGGTTTGGATGAAGTAACTAATGAAAATAACTCAGACAGAACAATCGGAGAGAAAGAGTCTAACCAAATACCAGCATCACTGAAAGCAGCCAAAGATAACGATACGTCTTTGGGATGGTTATGAGTAATTTTTTCTCTAATAGTTAAAATTTTGTTAGCAAAGAAAGTCATGAAGTCATTACTAGTTAAAGTTAATGGAATACTCAGCTCAATAGAGCTCTGACTCTTTGTCAGCCTGGCTACAGTGCTGAAAAGAAACCTGGGGTTGTTCTTATTTTCTTCAATTAGTGATGAGTAGAAAGATGTCCTAGCTTTACGGAGAGCTTTTTTATAGAGCAACAGACTCTTTTTCCAAGCTAAGTGAAGATCTTCTAAATTAGTGAGGCGCCATTTCCTCTCCAACTTACGGGTTATCTGCTTTAAGCTGCGAGTTTGTGAGTTATACCACAGAGTCAGGCACTTCTGATTTAAAGCTCTCTTTTTTAGAGGAGCTACAGCATCCAAAGTTGTCTTCAATGAGGATGTAAAACTATTGACGAGATACTCTATCTCACTTACAGAGTTTAGGTAGCTACTCTGCACTGTGTTGGTATATGGCATTAGAGAACATAAAGAAGGAATCATATCCTTAAACCTAGTTACAGCGCTTTCTGAAAGACTTCTAGTGTAATGAAACTTATTCCTCACTGCTGGGTAGTCCATCAGAGTAAATGTAAATGTTATTAAGAAATGATCAGACAGAAGGGAGTTTTCAGGGATCAAAATCAAATCAAATCAAATCAATTTCATTTATATAGCGCCAAATCACAACAGACAGTTGCCCCAAGGCGCTTCATATTGCAAGGCAAAGCCATACAATAATTACAGAAAAACCCCAACTGTCAAAACGACCCCCTGTGAGCAAGCACTTGGCGACAGTGGGAAGGAAACACTCCCTTTTAACAGGAAGAAACCTCCAGCAGAACCAGGCTCAGGGAGGGGCAGTCTTCTGCTGGGGCTGGTTGGGGCTGAGGGAGAGAACCAGGAAAGACATGCTGTGGAGGGGAGCAGAGATCAATCACTAATGATTAAATGCAGAGTGGTGCATACAGAGCAAAAAGAGAAAGAAACACTCAGTACATCATGGGAACCCCCCAGCAGTCTAAGTCTATAGCAGCATAACTAAGGGATGGTTCAGGGTCACCTGATCCAGCCCTAACTATAAGCTTTAGCAAAAAGGAAAGTTTTAAGCCTAATCTTAAAAGTAGAGAGGGTGTCTGTCTCCCTGATCTGAATTGGGAGCTGGTTCCAGAGGAGAGGAGCCTGAAAGCTGAAGGCTCTGCCTCCCATTCTACTCTTACAAACCCTAGGAACTACAAGTAAGCCTGCAGTCTGAGAGCGAAGCGCTCTATTGGGGTGATATGGTACTATGAGGTCCCTAAGATAAGATGGGACCTGATTATTCAAAACATTATAAGTAAGAAGAAGAATTTTAAATTCTATTCTAGAATTAACAGGAAGCCAATGAAGAGAGGCCAATATGGGTGAGATATGCTCTCTCCTTCTAGTTCCTGTCAGTACTCTAGCTGCAGCATTTTGAATTAACTGAAGGCTTTTCAGGGAACTTTTAGGACAACCTGATAATAATGAATTACAATAGTCCAGCCTAGAGGAAATAAATGCATTAATTAGTTTTTCAGCATCACTCTGACACAAGACCTTTCTAATTTTAGAGATATTGCGCAAATGCAAAAAAGCAGTCCTACATATTTGTTTAATATGCACATTGAATGACATATCCTGATCAAAAATGACTCCAAGATTTCTCACAGTATTACTAGAGGTCAGGGTAATGCCATCCAGAGTAAGGATCTGGTTAGACACCATGTTTCTAAGATTTGTGGGGCCAAGTACAATAACTTCAGTTTTATCGGAGTTTAAAAGCAGGAAATTAGAGGTCATCCATGTCTTTATGTCTGTAAGACAATCCTGCAGTTTAGCTAATTGGTGTGTGTCCTCTGGCTTCATGGATAGATAAAGCTGAGTATCATCTGCGTAAAAATGAAAATTTAAGCAATGCTGTCTAATAATACTGCCTAAGGGAAGCATGTATAAAGTGAATAAAATTGGTCCTAGCACAGAACCTTGTGGAACTCCATAATTAACCTTAGTCTGTGAAGAAGATTCCCCATTTACATGAACAAATTGTAATCTATTAGATAAATATGATTCAAAAGGCCGCAGCGCAGTGCCTTTAATACCTGTGGCATGCTCTAATCTCTGTAATAAAATTTTATGGTCAACAGTATCAAAAGCAGCACTGAGGTCTAACAGAACAAGCACAGAGATGAGTCCACTGTCCGAGGCCATAAGAAGATCATTTGTAACCTTCACTAATGCTGTTTCTGTACTATGATGAATTCTAAACCCTGACTGAAACTCTTCAAATAGACCATTCCTCTGCAGATTGTTGTGTGTTGGGGGGTGTGGCTGGATATTTTGGTGTTCTTTTCTTTTCTTTGCTCTTCAGGTGGCATGGAAACTCATTTGTCTGTGGAGAAGGTGCTGGCTGAAGAGTCCTCACCCTCATCAACATCATGTGTAGCACTTGTGACTGGTGCTCACATGCAACCTTAAAGACTTTCAGCTGAAGCAGATAATTGGATGGCGTTCTGCATTTAAGTCATGTGTGATTCAAGCAGAACTGCCGGGAACTCGACCTTGTGATGTTCGTTTGTGAGACGCTGAGGACCGCGCCTGGGTTTGACACATCGAGCCCGTGAAGCAGGGAAGGGTGAGGACACATGCTGTCAGCACATATCAAAGAGAGTCAGTTTGTCGTGTCCACCTAGGGGGTGTTTGGCGGTGGTAGTGAGTCCAGGAGCGCCGGGCTTCGATCCTTGCGGGCGCTGGAGAGCGTGCCAACAGTCACTCCACCAGAAGGACGCTATTTTTGTTTTTACACTTTTTATGCACAGCGGGTGTAATAAATATATTGTTTTTGGAACCGCTTTTCTGGTTATTTGTAGCGCTGGGTTCTGTCTGACGCAGGTCCGCTCCTCAACCCGTGTCGACACATAACACAGATGATCAGTTAGCTGTTTTACAACTACCCTTTCAAGAATTTTTGAGAGAAAAGGAAGGTTGGAGATTGGCCTATAATTAGCTAAGATAGCTGGGTCAAGTAATGGCTTTTTAAGTAATGGTTTAGCACATATTCACTGCAATAGCCCCTTAACCCAAGTTTGCTTACTTGGTCTATGAACTGATTTCCATGACAGTGCAATTTTATGTTTGGCTTCAGGAGACACAGTATAACCATCATTTTCTGAAACTTCCTCAGTGCACAGTTTTCCAGAAAAAGTCCAAATATACAGAGTTTAGGACACAGAGGAAGAGGTTCTTTTGCTACCTTTGATAGGATTGTAATAATCTCCTACCAAAACTCTTGAATTCTGGAACATTCCCAAATACAATGATGTAAACTAACTTTGAGTGCCACATTTGCAACATGTATCAGGCGTGTTAGGGTAAATATGATGTAGTACCTCAGGGGTAATATACATTCTCATCAACCATTTATACTGTAATAACTTGAACCAGGTATTTATTGTTTGAACCTGACACTGTAAACATAAACACTTCCATTCTTCTACAGTAATTTCCTTGTTAAGTTCTGCATACCATGCAAGTCTTTTATCCTCTGAGGATTCTTTACTTCCAGCTATAATGATTTGGTAAAATCTGGAGTTGAGTCTTATTGCTCCATATTGGTTCACAGCTGTCAATTCCAAAGAGTTCTGAGTGGGGAGAGCGAGGGAATTTTGAGTCTTTGATATAAAGTTTCTTATCTGAAGAAATTTGAAAAAGTGTTTTGAGTTAATGTTAAACTTATCCTTGATTTCACTGAAACTTAAAACAATATCATTGTCATATAGATCTGGGCCTGTATTCACGAAGCAGCCTAAGGCTAAAAATAGCTCATAGTGACATTATTCTAAGAAAACTCTTAGAATTCCTCGAATTCTAAGACATTTCTTAGAATTTTCACTTGGTAAGATGAAAGTTGTCCGCAAAGCACCTTAGGCCTTAAGAGAACTCCTAAGGTACCAAACTGGTAAAAGTAGGGAGGAGGCCTTTTAAGAAGCCTAAGAGTATCTTATGCAGATAACATGGTGGAAAAGACAGAGAGGAAGCAGAGACATTCTCCGTAAGTAGGATGACAATGAGTCAGTAACACGCTACCGGCTTGATCTACATAATTATTTTATGTTAATTTACTGTCTTAATGTATTTATAAATTGTTTTAGGTTGTTGTTATCATATTCACACATTAATATTATCAGTATTTTTATTATTATCAGTATCATTGATATTATTTTATTTTTACATGCATGTAATTTTAACATATTTCCAATTATATTATGTACTTACATTGAACTTATGAATGAACTCACGCACATTTTTAATATGTAGATAATTTCATGTGAATGAGATATGCTCAAACATCTTCAAGCTGTTTAACAATTAATTTTGTGGCGAACTGCGTGAAATAATGAAAGACAAGCAAGAGCTTTTGTCTTTTTGGCGCTCTGACACAGTTTATAGAGTGGTGGGGCTAATCTTTAGAATTTTTCAGGAATACGATGCTAGATTTAGCTGCATTAACTTTATAGCCTGAAAAGCTGGCAAATATTCCGATTACTTTTAATTAGGTAGGTATAGATCTTTCAAGATCAGTCAAAAAGAGAACAACATCATCAGCGTATAATCATATTCTTAATATTAGTTATTTTGATGCCAGCTATCTCATTATTATTCCTGATTGCAATAGCTAAGGACTCAATGGCCAATACAAAAAGGAGAGGGGACACGGGGCAGCCCTGTCTTGTGCCTCTATGTAGAGAAACTTGCCCTGATACCATATAATTAGTCAAAACTGAAGCGTTATACCCCTGTCACACATAACTGGAATCACACAGAGTGCCGTCGGACTTATGAATTGGCGCACATCCAAAAAGTGTCGGATGTCAGTTCCAAAACATTCTGACAGCCATCTAATAACGTGTATGTGGCACTGTGTGCATGTCAGAGGCCTCGGTACAGCGTCACAATGCAGCTGAACGGGATGTCGCCACTGTAACTCACGTATTGTTACACGTACACCTCCTACGTCTGTAGCAGGTATGATGTGGAAATGTTTGTCAAGCACATGACGACATAAATAAACATGTAACTCACCTCTGATACCTCGCATTCCACAGCGCAGTGCAGACAGCTGGTCAAGTCCCTTTCACCCAGCTGCGCTGTGTGCTGGCAACGTTGATGAGATGACAAATACATAATCCACCTCTAGTATGAATAAATCCCATGTGTAGCACTGTCCCACAAAGATAATCCAACTACAGTTGTGTTAAGATGCATATCAAGTAAAATGACAACAAAAAAGAGTTAAAAAAAAGAGAAAATCCACTGGCTGCATCTGAAAGTTGCGCACATGTGGGAAGTTGGCGCACTGTCAGCACAGTGCAGCAGCAGTTATGGAGTTCAGCCGGACAAATAAAATCTAGCAATGCAAGTATATACTGATCAAACACTTAAAGGGATTTTTCACCGGTCTGTACAACAGTAGGTGATCACTGACAGTTGTCAACCTGTTTGTGCGCTCTCTGGATGGACAGCTCCACGTGGTGCGCATGTGTGCACGCAGAGTGGCTGGTACAGCGTTTATGAACACATATAATCAAACATACAATCTCACTTTCCTCTGACTATATTTCTGTCTTTCTGTGCTGTTGTTAGTTCAAACTTGACATTTTCTTTGAGTGAGTTGATCTCATCTTCCATGGTGTGTTTCCATCCACGTGCTTTTGGTGTTTTCATGGCTTCACTACAGGTCTGTGGAATTCCACACACTGCTCTCTAACAGTAGTCAACACTCAGGTGGGTTGGATCATCATCTCTACACTTTGATGTGTAATCTTCCAAATATTTTTGGGTCCTTTCTTTCTCTCTTTGGATAGCCCTGACTTTCACCACCTTTTCTGCCCTCATCTGCATTTTCTCTCCATTCTGAAATGGCTGTATCATCTGTTTTTGCACCATCCATATTTTCTTGTCTGATCTGACTTTCTGTATTTTTCGTGTCCTGTGGCACATCATTATGGGAAACCCATAATGATGCTTTCAGGTTTTCTGTCTTCATTCACTTGGACATCTAAGTCATATTCATCTGTTTGTGTCTATTGTTCAGTATGGTTCTTTTTGATAAATTTGACCAGTCTGTGTTTTGATACATTTCCTGTTTGTGGTTGTAAACCAGGTAAAAGGAAACAAAGGAACACCTCCGTTTCGGCGTGTCAGAGGACAAGTTTGGACATGTCTATCTCGGCTTTCAATGCTTACCAGTCCAGTAAGTATCAGTGAAATTGTGGAGAGCTGGACATGTCCAAACTTGTCTTCTGACATGCCGAAACGGAGGTGTTCCTTTGTCTCGCTTCCAAAGCGAATCGGTCGTGACGCGCGAAAGCCTCTGCGCGGCTTTCCATGGCAAAATCTCTTGTTAAAAGTGAAATCTGCCGGAAAATGGCTGATGTCCAGCTCTTGTGATAACCAGAGAAAGAGCACACGAAGGTCTCGTATCCACAGAGCCATCAGCTCAGAAATGGTCCGGTGGCTTGTGCCGTGTCGTCGCAGCACGGAGCGTGGCGCGCTGAGCGTTCTTAAAGGGGTCCATAAAGCTGTACTAACAGACCTTATTCTCTGTGAAGCCCGTAAAATTTTCACCGAAAGCTAGATAAATTTTTCGAATAGTTTCCAGGTGCCAGTCTCTAACAGCTTCTGAAAAAATTCTGATGGAAAAAACCCCAAAATCATTCCGCCATTTCCAGGCAATGAAAATCCGACGACGGGGCGGGACCACTCCTTCCACAAGGCGTGCTCACAGGCGAATGACGTCACCGACAGGCGTGGAAATATATATACACTCAACAAAAATATAAACGCAACACTTTTGGTTTTGCTCCCATTTTGTATGAGATGAACTCAAAGATCTAAAACTTTTTCCACATACACAATATCACCATTTCTCTCAAATACTGTTCACAAACCAGTCTAAATCTGTGATAGTGAGCACTTCTCCTTTGCTGAGATAATCCATCCCACCTCACAAGTGTGCCATATCAAGATGCTGATTAGACACCATGATTAGTGCACAGGTGTGCCTTAGACTGCCCACAATAAAAGGCCACTCTGAAAGGTGCAGTTTTATCACACAGCACAATGCCACAGATGTCGCAAGATTTAAGGGAGCGTGCAATTGGCGTGCTGACAGCAGGAATGTCAACCAGAGCTGTTGCTCGTGTATTGAATGTTCATTTCTCTACCATAAGCCGTCTCCAAAGGCGTTTCAGAGAATTTGGCAGTACATCCAACCAGCCTCACAACCGTAGACCACGTGTAACCACACCAGCCCAGGACCTCCACATCCAGCATGTTCACCTCCAAGATCGTCTGAGACCAGCCACTCGGACAGCTGCTGAAACAATCGGTTTGCATAACCAAAGAATTTCTGCACAAACTGTCAGAAACCGTCTCAGGGAAGCTCATCTGCATGCTCGTCGTCCTCATCGGGGTCTCGACCTGACTCCAGTTCGTCGTCGTAACCGACTTGAGTGGGCAAATGCTCACATTCACTGGCGTTTGGCACGTTGGAGAGGTGTTCTCTTCACGGATGATGCGAAGGAGATGTGTTGCACTGCATGAGGCAAATAGTGGTCACACCAGATACTGACTGGTATCCCCCCCCCCCCCCCCCCCAGTAAAACAAAACTGCACCTTTCAGAGTGGCCTTTTATTGTGGGCAGTCTAAGGCACACCTGTGCACTAATCATGGTGTCTAATCAGCATCTTGGTATGGCACACCTGTGAGGTGGGATGGATTATCTCAGCAAAGGAGAAGTGCTCACTATCACAGATTTCGACTGGTTTGTGAACAATATTTGAGGGAAATGGTGATATTGTGTATGTGGAAAAAGTTTTAGATCTTTGAGTTCATCTCATACAAAATGGGAGCAAAACCAAAAGTGTTGCGTTTATATTTTTGTTGAGTATACATATATATATATTCTTTATTTTTAATGGCATAAGGGGAGGGTGCTTATAAGCTTTGCTTCTGCCTTCACCCTTTCGGCCACACGGGTTCTTCGTACCCCCTCTCACAGAAGGCGTGTGCGTGGTGTTTAGAGGTGCGTGTAGCACTCACAACCAACTTGGCACTATCCTCCACAAACATGTCACAACTCACAGCAAACATGTCACAAACATGCCATGAGTGTTTTGAACATGTCAAAAACACTTGCCACTCAACTTCACTCTACGTACTCTCCCCTTAGATGCCACAAACTCTCCACTTACACATTGTCTGTGTGACAGGCTGGAAAGCATCGGGTTGCCCAGAAACTCCAAATCTATAATATATTGGAAAAAAGAGACAAAGCTGATTAAACACTGGTCAAGAAGCAAAAGATTACATGTTGCATTCAGTGCTACTGAATGGTGCACATACCTGCAGCGGTCACACACCATGCACACTTGAGTATGGTACACCAGTTGTTGTCACTGACATGCCACGCACATGCCTTGTGTTTGATTCTTTAATGAGTATGTTGGTAACAGGGTAATTTCTGCCGATATGAAAACTTTCATTTCAACAAATAAACAATGCTGAAAAACACTGGCTGTTGGAAATGATGCATTACATCATTTATCCAGCAGAGGGCATGGTGATGCCATGGTTTACAATGTTGCAAAGCATGGCTGGAACCCCATCACCCCTTGGTCACATAAGTTACAAGAAACAGAGACAAAGTGAACAGCTGCCATTCGTGTCCAATCAGAGTGGGCTTTTTTGTTGTGTGGGCCGCTGAAGAGGAGGTACTGCTGGCCCACCACCACCAGAGGGCGCCCTGCTTGGAGTGCGGGCTCCAAGCACGAGAGGGCGCCAGACCTAGAAGAAGTGACAGCTGTCATTCATCCCCTGCACCAGCTGTCACTCGTTCATCATCATCACCACCATAAAAGCCGGACTGCAACTCCACCTCCTCGCCGAGAAATCGACTACCAGTACCAAGGTAATTTCTCTGCTGACTAACACTGTGTGTGTAATAACTTGAACTTCTATTGCAGCCGTTTTCCTGGAGTGTTGCCTTATCTGGAGGATTGGCGTTTGGTGTGACAGCGACGGCTTCGCCTCACACCCCATCTCAGATAAGTGGTTGACCAGGAGCTGCACAATGTGTGTGATTTGGAGGTGGAGGTGCTCCCTCCCAACTGTGTTTGGACTGTGAATTACTGAGTGTGCGGACTCACACTCACACATCATATCTTTGCTTTCTGCCAGCAGTACCAGGGTCGACAGCCGAAGACAGAGGCCACCTGGGGACTCGGGACTTGGCGGCTCCGGTGTTCTTCAGACCGTTGGTGGTGGAGGCCGTGTGGGACGCGGCTTCTCTCTCGTCGGGGGTCTTCTATCTTCGAGCCTGCCCACACGTCACCTGGTGTTTATTGACTGTGAAGATTCCTGCATGTTTCGTTGTGTATTATCACAACATTAAATTGTTACCTTTTGGCTTACTCATTGTCCGTTCATTTGCACCCCCTGTTGTGGGTCCGTGCTACGACACCTTCCCAACAGGATTTCTCGGCCATCGTCATGGATTCCGAGGGGCGTCAACCCAAGCTTGAACGGCCAATGGAAGAGCCAGGAGCGCAGGCGTCAGCGGGAGGCGTGTTGAGTGAGCTGCAGCAGATCTTAACCGCCTTCAAAGCTCGGTTAGATTTAGTGACCGAGCAGAATGTCCTCCTTAATCGGAGGGTGGAGGCTCTCACCGCCAGGGTGGAAGCGCGTGATCAGGGCGCTGCTGCAGCCACTCCTCTGGCTGGTTCTGGGCCTGTATCAGACGTTCCACTGGTCGTTCAACGAGCCCCCCCACCGTCCCCTGAAGCATACATAAGCCCTCCGGAACCGTACGGAGGCTGTGTGGAGACGTGCGCAGACTTCCTCATGCAGTGTTCGCTCGTTTTTTCACAGCGCCCTGTCATGTACGCATCAGACGCTAGCCGGGTAGCTTATGTTATTAATTTGCTTCCAGGAAAGGCACGCGCATGGGCTACGGCGCTTTGGGAGCAGAATTCACGGCTCCTAACGTCTTATACTGGGTTTGCACGGGAGTTCAAACAAGTGTTTGATCATCCCAACAGAGGCGAGACGGCTTCGAACGTGCTGCTGTCGATGAGACAGGGGCGCCGTAGCGCAGCCGAGTATGCAGTCGACTTCCGCGTCGCGGCAGCGAGGTCCGGCTGGAATAACGTTGTAAATGGACTGTCCCCGGTCCTTAAGGAGCACCTACTGGCCAAGGAGGAACCGCGGGATTTTGACGGGCTTGTCGATTTAGTTATACGCTTAGACAACCGTTTAAACGAGCATCGTCGGGAGCAGGCCGGGGGGCGTGACCGGGCACGAGCCGTCCCTCCCCCTTCCGGTTCCGACAAGGAGACGTCGTCCCCACGCTTCACTGCCAGAGAGCTCCGTGTGGCTACAGCTCCCCCTGCTGAGGAGGCTATGGACACGAGCAGGGCCAAATTAAAATCAAATATCAGACAAAGGAGGCTGGCCCGCGGGGAGTGTTTTGTCTGCGGCTCTTACGAGCACATGCAGAAGGACTGCCCTAAAACGGTCAAACTACAACGCCCGTCCTTAGAAACTGGGCTAAGGGTGGGCCATAACACACACGCGGGAAAACCCCGCAAATCGGCACGAATCCCAGTAACAATCCTTTGTGGGGATTTAACCCTTCACGCCCCAGCACTGGTAGACATGGGGTCGGAAGGGAATCTGCTGGACAGCAGATGGGCAATGGAAGTAGGGCTCCCCCTGGTGGCTCTGCCGGCACCCTTGCAGGTGCGAGCACTAGATGGCACCCTGCTTCCATTAATCACACATCAGACACAACCAGTGACTTTGGTTGTGTCTGGGAATCACAGGGAGGAGATGGTGTTCCATGTAACACCATCTACCTCCCGAGTGATTTTGGGCTTTCCATGGATGGTGAAGCACAATCCCCGGATAGATTGGCCGTCCGGGGTTGTCACGCAGTGGAGCGAAACCTGCCACCGGGAGTGTTTAGGATCCTCGGTTCCTCCCGGCATTACGGCTAATGAGGAGGTCAAAGTTCCCCCCAATCTATCGGCGGTGCCAAAGGAGTACCATGATCTTGCTGACGTTTTCAGCAAAGATCTGGCGCTCACTCTTCCCCCGCACCGACCGTATGATTGCGCCATCGATTTGGTCCCGGGCGCTGAGTACCCGTCCAGTAGGTTGTACAACCTCTCACGTCCGGAACGCGAATCAATGGAGACCTACATCCGGGACTCCTTAGCTGCCGGGCTGATCCGGAACTCCACCTCCCCGATGGGTGCTGGTTTCTTTTTTGTGGGTAAAAAGGACGGCGGACTCCGTCCATGCATTGATTACAGAGGGCTGAACGAGATCACGGTTCGCAACCGATACCCGTTACCTCTGTTGGATTCAGTGTTCACGCCCCTGCATGGAGCCCAAATCTTTACGAAATTGGATCTTAGAAACGCGTACCACCTGGTTCGGATCCGGAAGGGAGACGAATGGAAGACGGCATTCAACACCCCGTTAGGTCACTTTGAGTACCTGGTCATGCCGTTCGGCCTCACTAAAGCCCCCGCGACGTTCCAAGCTTTGGTAAATGACGTCTTGCGGGACTTCCTGCATCGGTTCGTCTTCGTATATCTGGACGATATACTCATCTTTTCCCCGGACCCTGAGACCCATGTCCAGCATGTACGTCAGGTCCTACAGCGGTTGTTGGAGAACCGGCTGTTTGTGAAGGGCGAGAAGTGCGAGTTCCACCGCACTTCTTTGTCCTTCCTGGGGTTCATCATCTCCTCCAACTCCGTCGCCCCTGATCCAGCTAAGGTTGCGGCGGTGAGAGATTGGCCCCAACCAACAAGCCGCAGGAAACTACAGCAGTTCCTCGGCTTTGCAAATTTCTACAGGAGGTTCATTAAAGGTTACAGTCAGGTAGTTAGCCCCCTGACTGCCCTGACCTCCACCAAGGTCCCCTTCGCCTGGTCGGATCGGTGCGAAGCCGCGTTCCAGGAGTTGAAACGCCGGTTCTCGACTGCACCAGTTCTGGTGCAGCCTGATCCTGATCGCCAGTGCATAGTAGAAGTGGACGCCTCTGACTCAGGGATAGGAGCCGTGCTGTCCCAGAGCGTGGAGGCTGATAAAGTTCTCCATCCTTGTGCCTTTTATTCCCGCAGGTTGACCCCAGCTGAACGGAACTATGACGTCGGCAATCGGGAACTTCTTGCGGTGAAGGAGGCTCTTGAAGAGTGGAGACACCTGCTGGAGGGGGCATCGTTGCCCTTCACGGTTTTCACGGACCATCGGAACCTGGAGTACATCCAGACCGCCAAGCGGCTGAACCCCAGGCAAGCCCGCTGGTCTCTGTTCTTCGGGCGCTTTGACTTCCAGATCACGTATCGCCCCGGGACCAAGAACCAAAAATCAGATGCATTGTCCCGGGTGCACGAAGAAGAAGCCAAAGTGGGTCTGTCGAACCCCACCGAGACCATCATCCCCGAGTCCACTGTCGTGGCCACCCTCACCTGGGACGTGGAGAAGACCGTCCGGGAGGCCCTGACAAGAAGCCCGGACCCGGGGACTGGCCCCAAGAACAGACTGTACGTCCCACCAGAGGCAAGAGCTGCCGTATTGGACTTCTGTCACGGGTCCAAGCTCTCTTGTCATCCCGGAGTGCGTAGGACCGTGGCAGTAGTCCAGCAGCGCTTCTGGTGGGCGTCCCTGGAAACCGACGTCCGGGACTACGTCCAGGCCTGTACCATCTGCGCCAGGGGCAAGGCAGACCATCTGAGGACGACGGGACTCCTCCAACCCCTGCCAGTGCCTCATCGCCCCTGGCCGCACATCGGCCTGGATTTCATCACGGGCCTCCCGCCATCCCAGGGCAACACCGTGATTCTCACGATAGTGGACCGGTTCTCCAAGGCGGCCCACTTCGTGGCCCTCCCGAAGCTCCCGACGGCCCAGGAGACGGCAGACCTCCTGGTCCACCACGTCATGCGGCTGCATGGGATACCATCGGACATCGTTTCAGATCGTGGTCCCCAGTTCTCTTCACAGGTGTGGAAGAGTTTCTGCAAGGAGCTGGGGGCCACCGTGAGTCTCTCGTCCAGGTACCACCCCCAGACAAACGGCCAGGCAGAGCGGGCCAACCAGGAGTTGGAGCAGGCCCTCCGATGTGTCACCTCCGCGCATCCGGCGGCCTGGAGTCACCATCTGGCCTGGATCGAGTATGCCCATAACAGCCAAGTTTCGTCTGCTACCGGCCTCTCCCCTTTTGAGGCTTGTCTGGGGTACCAGCCCCCATTGTTCCCGCTGGTGGAGGGAGAGGTCGGTGTGCCCTCGGTCCAGGCCCACCTCAGGAGGTGCCGCCGGGTGTGGCGGACCGCCCGCTCTGCCCTGTTAAAGGCCCGGACGAGGGCCAAGGCCCATGCGGACCGCCGGCGTTCCCCGGCCCCCACGTACCAGCCCGGGCAGGAGGTGTGGCTCTCGACCAAGGACCTCCCTTTGTGTGTCGACTCCCCAAAATTGAAAGACAGATTCATCGGACCCTTTAAGATCCTCAAGATCGTCAACCCGGCCGCAGTGAAGCTTCAACTCCCGGCTTCACTGCGGATTCACCCTGTCTTTCATGTTTCCCGTCTCAAGCCTCACCACACCTCGCCCCTCTGTACTCCGGGACCTACGCCGCCTCCTGCCCGGCTCATTGACGGGGAGCCTGCCTGGACAGTCCGCAGGCTCCTGGACGTCCATCGTATGGGCCGGGGTTTCCAATATCTGGTGGACTGGGAGGGGTATGGACCTGAAGAACGCTCCTGGGTGAAGAGGAGCTTCATCCTGGACCCGACCCTCCTGGCCGATTTCTACGCAAGACATCCGAATAAGCCTGGTCGGACGCCAGGAGGCGCCCGTTGAGGGGGGGGTCCTGTTGTGTGGGCCGCTGAAGAGGAGGTACTGCTGGCCCACCACCACCAGAGGGCGCCCTGCTTGGAGTGCAGGCTCCAAGCACGAGAGGGCGCCAGACCTAGAAGAAGTGACAGCTGTCATTCATCCCCTGCACCAGCTGTCACTCGTTCATCATCATCACCACCATAAAAGCCGGACTGCAACTCCACCTCCTCGCCGAGAAATCGACTACCAGTACCAAGGTCATTTCTCTGCTGACTAACACTGTGTGTGTAATAACTTGAACTTCTATTGCAGCCGTTTTCCTGGAGTGTTGCCTTATCTGGAGGATTGGCGTTTGGTGTGACAGCAACGGCTTCGCCTCACACCCCATCTCAGATAAGTGGTTGACCAGGAGCTGCACGAGTGTGTGTGATTTGGAGGTGGAGGTGCTCCCTCCTAACTGTGTTTGGACTGTGAATTACTGAATGTGCGGACTCACACTCACACATCATATCTCTGCTTTCTGCCAGCAGTACCAGGGTCGACAGCCGAAGACAGAGGCCACCTGGGGACTCGGGACTTGGCGGCTCCGGTGTTCTTCAGACCGTTGGTGGTGGAGGCCGTGTGGGACGCGGCTTCTCTCTCGTCGGGGGTCTTCTATCTTCGAGCCTGCCCACACGTCACCTGCTGTTTATTGACTGTGAAGATTCCTGCATGTTTCGTTGTGTATTATCACAACATTAAATTGTTACCTTTTGGCTTACTCATTGTCCGTTCATTTGCGCCCCCTGTTGTGGGTCCGTGCTACGACACCTTCCCAACATTTTTACAGTGACAAAACACAAGTGGTCAGTATTCTGCCAGCTACACATCACGGGGCCATACTAGGCGAGTAGTTTATTTTATACAAATGATGAGCGATGCAACATAGCAACTGCCAATCCCAGTGAAGGCAATGTGATGGCAGTGTGACTTATGCTTGTTGGCTATATTTACAGTTGTCATAATAAAGTTGTATAATATAATAAAGTTCATCTTTAAACTGTTAAACATCAAGCCTCAATTACATTTCTTTGTCATAAGGGTTTGATAATGAAATGCTACGAATATTGCCATTTTATATGCATATATCGGCTGGTATATTGGTACTGTAAATGTTTTACTTCCTAATATTGGTATTGTATCAGCCCTCCCAAAAATCTGTGTTGGTCGGGCTCGCTCCAATGTGGACATGTGTTCCAGGTGAAAGACACCCAGTGATCCGATCTCCAGTCTGTATGAAAGATAATCACTGTTTATAGAAGAGAGATGACAGTGAGCAGCTTTTAGCTTTAAGTGACAGGCACAGATATGGATAATTTCTTAGAGAATATATTATTATTATTTTTATCATCATTATTATTATTATGATGCATGGCCTCAGTGCTTATGACGTATTTTAATCTTATGAAGATATATGGTAACCTATATTAGATTGCTAAAATGTGTACAATATGAGGCTGTTACAGAAAGAGTTGCAAACCCCACCCCTGCCACATTTCTCGATGTAACGTTGAGTTGCATCTGGAAGGGTGTAAAACGTGTGCCAAATCAAGATGCAGAAGATGCACCTTGGATCTACTGTGCTGCCCCGAGTGAAAAAAAACAAGGGAGCAGCTGAAGGGGCTTACTTATTTACAGATGGTGGAAAAAGTTTCTGTTTGTTGAGGTACAAAAGTTAAAAATATTAAATGGATTACATTATGCATGGCAGGGTGCTGCTATACAAGTCTGCCCACTGGAAACAACTTGGGGATTAATTTAGGTGGCGAGTGATATTCAAACTTGGTGCATTTATGGCAAAATCACCAGGAAAGATTAATCTGTGTTTTTAACTAATTTAATCTAAATATTGCTATTTATACTGTTGCTTGTGTACATGCTAGTTTTCCTTTTATTTTTTTAAATTGTAATGTTTTTATCTTGTATTTGATGTTATAGAGGAGAGGACCACATTGGACATAAGAGTTTTAATACTTTAATGTGTTATCTTTGGTTTTATTCTAAAACCAAGGTATGAATTTTACCAGATAAATCCATCTATACACAGAGCCGGTGATTAGAGACCCTGCAAGGTTTATGACAAATGTGGGTGTGGAATCCATTCGCTTAGAGGGGAAATCAGTGCAGAAAATCCACTATGGTGATAGTGCAGTTGATCTGCCAGGGAGGGAAATTCAACAAGTTGAGACTGTGGTCTGCTTCCGTAGATGTGTCCATAAAAATCATAGAAGGATATGCTTTCCAAACTTAATACCCATTACTACACTGGATGATGTTGAAATTGATGATGGCCCGTTGGCTGTTCCAGCAATATCAAAGATTTCGTGTCTGCTACCTACCACTCACAAGGAATGTCTCAAACCTAAACCGACTTCCAGGCATCTTATATATGCTACTCTGGAACCACCCCTAAACCCAAACAGTCCAATCATCAACCCCACAGAGGTCCTTAGTCTGGGTCTCATGAACATAACATCACTATCCTCAAAATCATTGTTGATTAATGATCTAATTATGGATCATCATTTAGATATGATTGGGTTATGCGAAACCTGGCTTAAACCTACAGCTGTCCTCCCCTTAAATGAGGCCTACCCACTGGCGTACACATTTAGTCACGTCCCTCGTGATGCGAAGCAAGGCTGGGGTGTTGCTCTTATTTAAAAATCTAGGTTTAATTTATTAGCTGTTGGGGGTCACAAATATAACTCATTTGAACATCTGATTCTCCACTCTGCCCACGATGCTACGTATCGCCAAGGTCAGAAAAATAATAATCAGCCGTATTACTTTGTCACTGTATATAGGCCCCCTGGCTTATACTCTGAATTCTTAGATGAATGTGGTGCGTTCATCTCTAACATGTCAACGAGAGCTGATAACATTCTAAATATTGGTGACTTTAACGTTCAATAAATAGGCCTTCTGATCACCTCTGCAAATCATTTATGGAAATTGTGGATGCATGAGGAATTTGGCAATACATTCAAGACTCGACGCACATTAGAGGAAATACTGTGGATTTGGTTCTCACATGTTGTATTGCTGTCACGAATATTGACATCATGCCTTTTGCTTCAGTGGTCTCTGATCAGTCACTTATTAGGTTTACAGTTTCACTATCATGTTTATTGGAACAACAACCTTATTTATCACTACGGCGATGCATCAACTCTCAACTATGACTGAACTCGAAGCTAGACTGCCTGATATCTTAGCTTCACATTCGGAAAATGCTCAATCAATAGACAGTCTTGTGGTTAGTTTAAACTCGGTGCTCAAAACTACACTCATGATTGCGCCACCTTTGTTAAACCCCCCCCCCCCCCCCCAAACACAGTCACCTTGGTTCAATGACTACTTGCGTGACCTCAAGCATAAGGCTAGAGGTCTAGAACAGAAATGGCGTGGTTCAAACTTAGAAGTATTCCACCTTGCATGGTGTGATGCTATCTTAGACTATAAGCATGCATTATTGGCTACAAAGCGGACCTATTACTCTGATTTGATCAACAAAAACAAGCATAACTCAAAGTTCTTGTTCGACACGATGGCAACACTTATACATGGACATCCACCTGTACTTCACTCTCTTTTTACTGCACAAAATTTCCTGGATTACTTCAAGAAGAAATCTGGCCAATTTTCTTAAATCCTCCAAACCGTGACTATCCAGGGTTGGGACCAGGAAGCAGAGTTGTAGTCTTACACACCTCTCTGCAGCTTCTCTCCCCCTGCCATCCCCTCATTACCCCATCCCCGTAGAGACGGTGCCTGCTCCCAGACTACCAATAACCAGCAAAAATCTATTTAAGAATAAAAATTCAAAAAGAAAAAATAATATAGCACCTTCAACTGCACCACAGACTAAAACAGTTAAATGTGGTCTATTAAACATTAGGTCTCTCTCTTCTAAGTCCCTGTTGGTAAATGATATAATAATTGATCAACATATTGATTTATTCTGCCTAACAGAAACCTGGTTACAGCAGGATGAATATGTTAGTTTAAATGAGTCAACACCCCCGAGTCACACAAACTGTCAGAATGCTCGTAGCACGGGCCGGGGCGGAGGATTAGCAGCAATCTTCCATTCCAGCTTATTAATTAATCAAAAACCCAGACAGAGCTTTAATTCATTTGAAAGCTTGTCTCTTAGTCTTGTCCATCCAAATTGGAAGTCCCAAAAACCAGTTTTATTTGTTATTATCTATCGTCCACCTGGTCGTTACTGTGAGTTTCTCTGTGAATTTTCAGACCTTTTGTCTGACTTAGTGCTTAGCTCAGATAAGATAATTATAGTGGGCGATTTTAACATCCACACAGATGCTGAGAATGACAGCCTCAACACTGCATTTAATCTATTATTAGACTCTATTGGCTTTGCTCAAAAAGTAAATGAGTCCACCCACCACTTTAATCATATCTTAGATCTTGTTCTGACTTATGGTATGGAAATAGAAGACTTAACAGTATTCCCTGAAAACTCCCTTCTGTGTGATCATTTCTTAATAACATTTACATTTACTCTGATGGACTACCCAGCAGTGGGGAATAAGTTTCATTACACTAGAAGTCTTTCAGAAAGCGCTGTAACTAGGTTTAAGGATATGATTCCTTCTTTATGTTCTCTAATGCCATATACCAACACAGTGCAGAGTAGCTACCTAAACTCTGTAAGGGAGATAGAGTATCTCGTCAATAGTTTTACATCCTCATTGAAGACAACTTTGGATGCTGTAGCTCCTCTGAAAAAGAGAGCTTTAAATCAGAAGTGTCTGACTCCGTGGTATAACTCACAAACTCGTAGCTTAAAGCAGATAACCCGTAAGTTGGAGAGGAAATGGCGCCTCACTAATTTAGAAGATCTTCACTTAGCCTGGAAAAAGAGTCTGTTGCTCTATAAAAAAAGCCCTCCGTAAAGCTAGGACATCTTTCTACTCATCACTAATTGAAGAAAATAAGAACAACCCCAGGTTTCTTTTCAGCACTGTAGCCAGGCTGACAAAGAGTCAGAGCTCTATTGAGCTGAGTATTCCATTAACTTTAACTAGTAATGACTTCATGACTTTCTTTGCTAACAAAATTTTAACTATTAGAGAAAAAATTACTCATAACCATCCCAAAGTCGTATCGTTATCTTTGGCTGCTTTCAGTGATGTCGGTATTTGGTTAGACTCTTTCTCTCCGATTGTTCTGTCTGAGTTATTTTCATTAGTTACTTCATCCAAACCATCAACATGTTTATTAGACCCCATTCCTACCAGGCTGCTCAAGGAAGCCCTACCATTATTTAATGCTTCGATCTTAAATATGATCAATCTATCTTTGTTAGTTGGCTATGTACCACAGGCTTTTAAGGTGGCAGTAATTAAACCATTACTTAAAAAGCCATCACTTGACCCAGCTATCTTAGCTAATTATAGGCCAATCTCCAACCTTCCTTTTCTCTCAAAAATTCTTGAAAGGGTAGTTGTAAAACAGCTAACTGATCATCTGCAGAGGAATGGTCTATTTGAAGAGTTTCAGTCAGGTTTTAGAATTCATCATAGTACAGAAACAGCATTAGTGAAGGTTATAAATGATCTTCTTATGGCCTCGGACAGTGGACTCATCTCTGTGCTTGTTCTGTTAGACCTCAGTGCTGCTTTTGATACTGTTGACCATAAAATTTTATTACAGAGATTAGAGCATGCCATAGGTGTTAAAGGCACTGCGCTGCGGTGGTTTGAATCATATTTGTCTAATAGATTACAATTTGTTCATGTAAATGGGGAATCTTCTTCACAGACTAAAGTTAATTATGGAGTTCCACAAGGTTCTGTGCTAGGACCAATTTTATTCACTTTATACATGCTTCCCTTAGGCAGTATTATTAGACGGTATTGCTTAAATTTTCATTGTTACGCAGATGATACCCAGCTTTATCTATCCATGAAGCCAGAGGACACACACCAATTAGCTAAACTGCAGGATTGTCTTACAGACATAAAGACATGGATGACCTCTAATTTCCTGCTTTTAAACTCAGATAAAACTGAAGTTATTGTACTTGGCCCCACAAATCTTAGAAACATGGTGTCAAACCAGATCCTTACTCTGGATGGCATTACCCTGACCTCTAGCAATACTGTGAGAAATCTTGGAGTCATTTTTGATCAGGATATGTCATTCAAAGCGCATATTAAACAAATATGTAGGACTGCTTTTTTGCATTTACGCAATATCTCTAAAATCAGAAAGGTCTTGTCTCAGAGTGATGCTGAAAAACTAATTCATGCATTTATTTCCTCTAGGCTGGACTATTGTAATTCATTATTATCAGGTTGTCCTAAAAGTTCCCTAAAAAGCCTTCAGTTAATTCAAAATGCTGCAGCTAGAGTACTGACGGGGACTAGAAGGAGAGAGCATATCTCACCCATATTGGCCTCTCTTCATTGGCTTCCTGTTAATTCTAGAATAGAATTTAAAATTCTTCTTCTTACTTATAAGGTTTTGAATAATCAGGTCCCATCTTATCTTAGGGACCTCGTAGTACCATATCACCCCAATAGAGCGCTTCGCTCTCAGACTGCAGGCTTACTTGTAGTTCCTAGGATTTGTAAGAGTAGAATGGGAGGCAGAGCCTTCAGCTTTCAGGCTCCTCTCCTGTGGAACCAGCTCCCAATTCAGATCAGGGAGACAGACACCCTCTCTACTTTTAAGATTAGGCTTAAAACTTTCCTTCTTGCTAAAGCTTATAGTTAGGGCTGGATCAGGTGACCCTGAACCATCCCTTAGTTATGCTGCTATAGACGTAGACTGCTGGGGGGTTCCCATGATGCACTGTTTCTTTCTCTTTTTGCTCTGTATGCACCACTCTGCATTTAATCATTAGTGGTCGATCTCTGCTCCCCTGCACAGCATGTCTTTTTCCTGGTTCTCTCCCTCGGCCCCAACCGGTCCCAGCAGGGGACTGCCCCTCCCTGAGCCTGGTTCTGCTGAAGGTTTCTTCCTGTTAAAAGGGAGTTTTTCCTTCCCACTGTAGCCAAGTGCTTGCTCACAGGGGGTCGTTTTGACCGTTGGGCTTTTACATAATTATTGTATGGCCTTGCCTTACAATATAAAGCGCCTTGGGGCAACTGTTTGTTGTGATTTGGCGCTATATAAAAAAATTGATTGATTGATTGATTGATATCCCAGCATGCCTTAACCCAGCCACTACACCCTGCTATTGAGGTGGGTGCCATTACTGAGGTATTATCTAGATTTACAGAATTTGATAGTATCTCACTAGACGTGCTGACAAAACTCGTAACGTCTACAAAAAGCACAACCTACTTATTTGATCTTTTCCAACAAAACTGTTTAAGGACCTGTGGCCCACTCTTGGTCTGACTGTGCTGGAAATTATTAATGTTTCATTAACTTCTGGATCTGTTCCTAAATGTTTCAAATCTGCAGTGATTAAACCATTACTTAAGAAATCCAATCTTGACCCTCGTGTATTGAAAAACTATAGGCCAATATCTAATCTATCATTTTGTTCTAAAATTCTGGAAAAGTGGTTTCACGGTAGCTTGTGGACTACCTTATAGGGATGTGAATCGTACAACGATTCAGAATCGATTTTCGATTCAAAGAGCTCTGAGAAATAGTTATATTACTTAAAAAATGTTTATGTTTAAGAAAATACAGCTTTACAAGGTTAAGCAAGTGATTCTAGATGTAAATTTACTTATCTGCTTTGCTCATTTGGAGTTGGCTGGCAGTTTAGCGAAGCGCTGATCAGTAGTCAGCAGAGACCGCTGCTCCGCTTCTTTTAGCTCCGGTGATGGCGTAGCATATGGGCTTGCGGATTTGAAGTGTTTCCGAAGTACTTGACTTTCATTTTGCAGATTTTGCACACTGCATAAGTCATGTCAAGCTCCTGCTTATGCAGCAAATAATAAAATACAAAATGTGCCCAAACATTTGCCTTCAGCAAAGACGGTGCTGGCTGAATTAGTTCTTCGACCGCCATGCTAAGCTGCAGCCACTGAACTCTGCAGCTCACGAGAGTTTGAAACACCTCCGTTGGAAGCCTTAAGGACAAGTTGTGACATGCCCTGCTGTTAAACAATTTCTCAGATACTCACTCAACTGAAAGCCACCAAAAGCCGCCTGGATTTTACAAATGGTTATCAACACGGAGGTGTTTTTCCTGTGGCGGGCGCGCCGCGCCGGCTGCGAGCCGACGCACCAATCCGTCCGCACGTCTTTCATTAAAAAAATCTCCTTTAACAGTGGAATGTCCGGATAAACTGCTGATTCCGACCTCTTCTGAAAGTTCTCTGTTCTCTCACGACGTCCTGGGTCAACAGAGGCTTAAATTTGGAGGTTTTCAGCTTGAAACAGGATGACGACGTCGCCTCGGAGCGCTGCGCGACGTCCCGCTCCGTGGGAAGTCCTTACAGCGAAAGAAACAATCCAAAATCTCTCATCAGCCGTTAAAATTTACACCGAAAACCAGCTGAATTTCTCGAATGGTCTCCACTCGGATGTGCCTCACAGTTCTTGAAAAAATTTTGATCAAGCACAGCACCAGTCTCTCAGCAACTTCTCAGACAATGAAAATCCGACGAGGGGGCTGGACCACTCCTTCCACAAAGCGTGCTCACAGGCGAATGACGTCACCGACAGTCGTGAAAAAACTCACGCATGCGCACAAGGGTTCAAGCTTGGCTGATGTAATCACACGTGATTCAAATCCATATTGTTTTTTTAAAAAATAAAACTGTCGGTTTCTTTTCTAATAGACCTCGTATCATTCCACAGAGACAGTTCTCACTAAAGTGGTGAATGATCTTCTACTTCCAATGGATTCAGACACCACTACAGTTCTGGTGCTGTTAGAGCTCATTGCTGCATTTGATACTTTGGATCATCATATTCTACTTGATAGGCTGGAGAATCATTTTGGGATTACTGCGAGTGCCCTTGCATGGTTGACATCATACCTGATCAGTCGTTCTCACTGTGTTTTGTACAATAACACTACCTCTAACCTGAGTGACAAGAAATTTGGGGTTCCACAGGGATCCGTCTTAGGCCCCCTGCTTTTCTCCCTTTATCCAGCACCCCTTTTGCACATATTGCGGTGTTTTGGGGTTACCTTTCACTGCTATGCTGATGATACTCAGTTATACATGCCGATAACTGCTGGTAAGCTCATCCACATAAAAATCCTTAGAAGATTGCCTTGCATCAGTGAGAAGCTGGATGTCTAGAAACTTCCTACTTTTAAACTCTAATAAGACTGAAATGATGGTTCTTGGTCCAGTGAGACATCAGCATCAATTTGACCAGTTAATGCTTAGCCTAGGCTCATGTGTCATGCATCACACTGACAAAGTGAGGAACCTTGGGGTAATTTTTGATCCTACATTGTCTCTTAACCTCCACATTAGAGATATTACGAGAAGTGCTTTCTTCCACCTGTGAAATATAGCAAAGATTTGTCCTATCCTGTCTATGGTTGATGCTGAGACCCTGATTCATGTGTTTGTCTCTTCTAGATTGGGCTACTGCAATATTCTATTTTCTGGTTTACCTCAGTCCAGCATTAGGGCTCTCCAAGTGGTTCAAAATACTGCTGCCAGAGTCTCTTCACTGGCTTCCTGTCCCAGTGAGATCATATTTTAAGGTTCTGCTACTAACCTCTAAGACTTAAGACTCACTTATTTTCCACTTTCGTATGGCTAGCATACTGGCATAGTATGTTTCTATGCTTTTTACTCTTTTAATTAATTGTATTAGGATATGGAGTGGGCCGCGGCCTCAGTTTTACCTAATTCTGGGTCTTTAAGTGAAGCTTAGGGCTAGTGGCCGGCGATCACCTTAGTATTTCTTCTGTTTTTCTTGTTGCTTAATGCTGACAAATTACACTGTATTTGTCTTTCTGATGCTTGATTCTGGTTTTTTCATTTCTCTCTGTTTGAGGTTTGGTGTTATATCATCTATCCTACTCCTATTTCTTTGTGTGGTCAGGGGATGTAGCCTATGTCCCTGTGTTCAAAAGCACACTTCCCTTTAACCTTTAGGACACCACTTGTCTTTAAATTAGGTTCTCATTCAGTGAAATCGTCTTTATCTAGGTATTTTCAGTTAGGTATGGAGAAGTGTCAGAACTGTCAACAAATGTCTATAATAAAATTCAAAAATAATTGACAGGATTCCCTGCAAAGTCGAATAAAAGATGGCCTTTATTTTGAAGTCAAGTGTGGAAAGAAGCATAAGTACGATGGAGTTTTAGGGCCACTTTGAATTTATTTTCCTTTTTTTGGACTTCGAGCATACAGTCGTAATATTACGAGAAAAAAGTCGTAATATTACAAGAATAAGTCGTAATATTACGAGAAAAAAGTCGTAATTTTACGAGAATAAAGTCGTAATTTTACGAGAAAAAAATGACTTTATTCTCGTAAAATTACGACTTTATTATCGAAGTCTAACAAAAGAAATTCAATGTGGCCCTAAAACGCCGTCGTACATAAGAAAAGTAGAGAATCAGTCTTTTATTTTGAAGGCTGTGGTCGCGAGCGCTCACACACTGAGGGAGGAGTGGAGAGAGAGAGAGAGAGAGAGAAAGAAAGAGAGAGAGAGAGAGAGCGCGCGCGCAGCGGCGAGTATGAGCGGGGAGAAGTTTCAAGACTAAAAAGTCGGCTGCTTTGTCAGGTGTTGTTGGATTGAGCGTCGAGAACTCGGGACACTCTGTACCTGGGACAGCAAAGTGCGGACGCATACGGTTTTTGGTTCCAGTGAGCGTCGGCAGCAGGGCGGCGGAGTGCGGGCTTTGGCGGCGGTCCCGCTGCTAGCGAAACATGAACAAAAACCACCGAGTGCCGAGCAGCCGAACTCTGAGTGCCGTGGAGGTGAAGAGTAAGGTACCTGGGGACTCATCTTTTGTTTTCATTGTATTTCTTGTTTTAACTCTTCGCGTGGGGCTAAATTAGCCTGCTAAGTGGTAGCAATTGTGATGCCGGATGAATTCAGCAGAGCTGTTTAGTTGGTGGAGGTTTTGTTCTTTATTTACACCAACTTCCCGTAAACCTGTAATAACGGCGTTAATTTTATTTATTTTTTTAAAGTTCTTTCGGTCTTCGAGCTAGCTGTTGCGTTTGAAGGTGGTTCGATGTCAGCTGATCTCGTGTCACCTGTCACTGCCTCTGCCTCAATCAACGTATAAATGCCTTATTTTTATACGTTTACGTAAAAAATAGCTGTTGGATTAGAACTGGACGTGCTGCCATGTTGTCGTCAGGTGTGTGTGTGTGTGTGTGTGTGTGTGTGTGTGTGTGTGTGTGTGTGTGTGTTTTCACGTACAGGTGTGACACAGAACGCCGCTGCCTGTGGCCTGCTGACAGGCGCGCTGAGGAATTAGCCTTTAGGGCTGATATTCTCTAATAACAATAATAAGACAACACCAACTGTTGATACAGATTGGGTTATTTATCACTGGTGACTGCCTTCTTACTTTAGTGAAGCTACCCTTTAAATTTTACACTAATCACAGAGGCGTAGCAACATTTTTGGGGGTGGTGGTGAGTGTGCTTGGGGGTGTGCAAATTGCTTTTCACAAAAACAAACATATATATATATATAGACTATTAGTCGAAAGTTTGGACACACTTTCCCCTTTGAATTGAAGGGGAAAGGTTGTCCAAACTTTTGGACTGCTAGTATGTGTGTGTGGCAGGGGTGGTGGCTGTGTGGTTAGTGCTCTTGGTTTCAGTGTAGAAGGTTCCTTTTGTCCATGTAATGTGGATTTGCATCTGGAAGGGCATCTGGCGTAAAACTTGTGCCAAATCAACATGCACAAGATCCACCTGAGATTTGCTGTGGTGACCTAGAGTGGAAAAACAAGGGAGCAGCTGAATGGACTTTTTTATCAAAGTGGTTACAGTTAGGCAGGGGTCGAAATACATTTTTTTTAACCCACTTGCGCTGGTGCTAGTAACAAAAAAAATTACTTGCACCAAAAAAAAAAAGTTACTTGCACAACCAAAAGTCAGTCTTATATCAACCTTAAAACTCCTCCTCTGATGTGTCAGACTCTTCCTCTCTGGGCACGTAAAGCCCTTTTCACACCGGGGCTGCTCCCAGGTGCGTCATGTGTCGTCACGATGACAACTCAGCAACTCAGTGCCGAGACAAGCAGCTCGACTCCACAACAGCACGAGGGACGCAAAGGACGAAGCAAATTGGACGCCAAAAATTAAACATGTTTAATTTTTGTTTGCGTCCTTTGCTCGACGCAGAAATTAAGTGGTTTCAGCACAAGTCAGAGCAAAGCAACGTTAGTCGATGTGACTGGAAGCCACATCCTCATAAGGCAATGTTACCCAACGCCAATTTACGGTTCCTGCGGTCTGTGTTCCATTGTTCCTTAAGTATAAATCACCCAGGATTGTTTTTATACCGTGTACACAATACAGTAAAACTCCACGCTCAAAAAAGAGCACAGAAAAAAAAATGCTCTCTCATCACAGTGTTAAATAACACACAAAAAGAACAGAAGTCCTGCTCACAGACTGATTGCCAGACACAAGACATGTCCACATCAACTATAACTCCAGACATCTCCACATTTACTCACTGACGGTTCGTTTGCGCGCGTCTCCCGGTCAAAGGAGGAAAGATAAACTATAACAGAACTCAGAGCGCAGACCTGCAGCTCAGCACAAGAACCATTATAAACTAGAAGAAAAATCAAAGTGCAGAGTCTGGCTGCAGCCAAACTGTGCACTGTGATTTCTCTGTGCAGAGAACTTGCAGGCTGCGTTCTCACCTCCTCTCTGCCCCCTGCTGCGCGCACCTGACGCGCAGCCATAGGAAGCAACTCGAAGCAGGTCTTGTGTGGTTGAGTTTGAGGGAAGAGCAGCAGCAGTTTTTTTTTTTTTTTTTTTTTTTTTCACGTGCGCGTGCAAATGAATTGTCACAGCAACTCGCTCCGTGTGTGAGAGTAATAAAATGCAGGGAAGACGAAGACAACACACTGGAAATTGTTTTTTTCCTTACTTATTCTTTTATTGGTTCATTCTGCTGGTGCTTATAGTTGATAAAACTTGGATAAAGTTACTTGCACCAGTGCTAGTGGAATATAAAATTACGTGCACTGCTCAAATAATACGTGCACAAACTAGCACACACACGTACTATTTCGAGCCCTGCAGTTAGGGCAGATCTAACTCTAAATCTTGGGGCTATTCTTAAGGCAGCCACCGTAATTGATGTTCTGTGACTCGGTGTGTGTTGCTAGCTCCTTGTGAGTATAGTGGTTAGGGCTGCCACAAACGATTATATTGATAATCGACTAGTCACTGATTATTTTTGCGATGAATTGATTAATCGGATCATATGTAAATTGCTGCTTATCGCACCAGTATGCTCTTATATAACCACCATTTGCTTGAAGTGTTAAAGGTATGTGTTAACTAAAGTAAGTCCCTTCGGCTGCTCCCTTGTTTGCACTCGGGGTCGCCACAGCAAATCCAAGGTGGATCTGCATATTGAATTGGCACAGGTTTTATGCTGGATGCCCTTCCTGACGCAACTCCACATGACATGGAGAAATGTGGCAGGGGTGGGATTTGAACCCGGAACTTTCTGCACTGAAACCAAGTGCATTAACCACTTGGCCACCACCCCCTATGTGTTAACTAAAAATAAAGACAATTAAGATGATAGTTCATTTAACTTTTACTTGGTAACAAAGTTGTTAATTGTAGAGGAATGTATTGCTTTAGCAATGTAATGTAGGGTTATAAAACATTAGCGTTGTCATATTTCCTATTCAAACATGACATCGCTGTTATAACATTACAGCAAACACGTGTACTAAGGCTAACAAAATCATCAATGTTAACGTTTACAGCTAAGTAAGTAGCTCACTATAGATGTTAAACGTTGAGACATGATGTCTCAAAACCCACCTGTTCAAGAAAGCCTATTCACCATGAGTACCACTCATTCACTGCATAACTTTTGTCTCCTTTTAAAATTTCTTTTTAACTGTTAAATGTCCTTTTAAGTTTTTAATTCTAATTTGTTATGCTTTTAAATCTGCTAATTGCTGCGTTGTAACGTGTCCTTGGGTTTTTTGAAATGCGCCTATAAATGGAATGTAGTATTGTTGTTATTATTATTAATGTTAGCAGCTAATTAGCCAGTTAGCTTACCAAGGCGACTCCCTCTTCGTCAGCATCAGCCACAACGTGCTTCCTTCTCAAATGCTCCCACATTGCCGTTGTACTGCCGGGGAAGGCAAGTTCTGCCTTGCAGATTTTGCATTGCACGTTTTTCTCTTTAATTTCGTTAAAATGCTCCTGAACTTTTGAGCTTAGTTGCTGGCAAGCCGTGATATTGTTTGGGTATAACTTCTACAGTGGCATCACAGCTGACCTGGATTACCACTACTGTGCATGTGCATCAAGGACAGAAAGTCAGTGGAATCTACAGTAGCAGTTTTGAGAGAAAAGCAAAGCTTTAAAAAAAAATAATCGTTACGTCGATTATTAAATTAGTTGCAGTCTATTTTGATAGTAGACATAATCGTGACTAGTCGACTAATCGTGGCAGCCCTAATAGTGGCAAGTATCTCTGCCTGTCTTGTGGGAGATAGGGGTTAAATTCTTTGACGAAAGACTTTTTTTTTTCTCAACTTTCTTCATATCAACCAATATCAGGTGATTAAAAAATTATGTAATTAATTGCAAGGTTTGCACTTAATTAATGTAAATCATGTTAATCACAATTAGTTGCATGTATAAATTTTTTTTTAAATATTAGGGCTGAAACGATTACTCAGATAACTCGAATAATGCTATTACAAAAAATGATTGAGGCAAATTCTGTGCCTCGAAGCTTCGTTTAAACGTTGTATGCCAGGCCTGTGTGTGGCGCTGTAATGTCCCCAGAAAAACAACAGAAGAAGACTAGAGCATGCGCTTAGGCCGTGTAACACCTAATAATTTAGCCCTTAAAGCTACCGCTTTCCAATGCGACACAGAGTAAAATAAAGCCTTTTAAGAGAAAGAGGGTCCACACTGATCATCTGAAATAGACTTACTGCGCATTTAAAGCGAAGCAGTGTCTTTAGTCAGTCAACGTGGTGAGTGACTATTGACCTGACGGCCGGCTACCCACAGTTGAAGCTGGCTGCTGTTCAGACTCGCACCAAGTGTTTAGCTTTTTCTGGGCAACACACAATGCTTCACAAACACTGTAACTTAAAAAAAAAAAAAAAAACAGTAACTGCAAGGCAGTTGGGACTATTGATATTGTTTAAAAACGCAAAAGTACTTTTTATCCGATTATTCGATTAATTGATAGAATACTCAATTACAAAAATAATCGATAGCTGCAGCCCTGTAAAATATCACCCCTGAAGTTGCGAAACACATACACAGGCTCTCAGAAGCACAAAAATAAGGAAGAAAACAAATTCACTCTTAAAAACGATTACAGGTATATTTTTAAATATAATAAACTATGTACGTGTAGTCTATGAACTTTGCAAAAATGAGTCATCTTGAACATACGGAGCATGACTTGTTGATGAATTACAACATGTATTTTGAAGGGTGTGTGTGAGTGAGTGAGAGAGAGACAGAGAGATGTAGCAATTTTCACTTTGAATATCAGGATTTTTTTGTGATTTTTGGAATACAGCTGTAATCCTGGGCTGTATAGAGAATGACCCCTTTAATAATTATCTTATTGCATCCACAATTATTTCATTTTGAAATCTGTCCATTGAACAATAACATCTGTATGAAAAACACCATGACTCAATCATTTTTAGACTATTTTAACCCGTCAAAAATTGTGGCTGTTAATTACCGATTGTTATCAGCGTTTTGTGCCTGAACATTGACAAAGGCACAAATGCCCCACATTTCAGAAATAACAGTGATGGCTGTTTAAACAACATTGTTTGGTATGAAAAGTATTGAACAGTATTTCACCTACGTGTGTTGCTGGCATTCGTGCACTGTGGACGTACTGATAGAGGCATTTTTCTTTGGCACTATTAAGGGAGGGGGGGAAGTACTTCTGGTCCATTGGTGTTGTTTAAACTAGGGCTGCAGCTATTGACTATTTTAGTAATTGAGTATTCCATCGATTTTATTCTGGCGATTAATCGAGTAATCTGATAAAAGTACTTTTGCGTTTTTAAACATTAATAGTCCAGGGCTCTGCCTAAGCAATGTCACAATGTCGCTGCTCCATCGTGCAGATTGTCAAATTTAGTGTATCCATTTCTGTTTTACTGGGTAATTATTATTTCATGTCTTTACAAGTTTTGGATCTTTGCTGGTGTCAGGAGCTCAGCACTCCCCTGTTGACGCACCGAAATGACGCATGCGCAGTGAAGGTTTAGTGAAGGCAGGGAGAGTGCTGAGACGGGGGAGGGCTGAGCTCCTCACACCAGACCGTAAGCCCAGGTGGTCAGTGTAATTCTCAGTCAGACTGCATGTGAACGTGAGAACAGCCTGTGAAAAACTGGTCTCTGGAGTGCAGCTTTTCCACAAAAGCCATACTGATAAATCCGCTCTGCACCCAGTCGATGAAAACTTGACTTAAAGTGCAAGTAGAGTGGAGCCGACCAAATCTTGTTTTTTTTTTTTTTTAAAGTAGACAAACACGCTGCTTCGCTTTAAATGTGCAGTAAGTCTATTTCAGATGATCAGCGTGGACCCTCTTTCTCTTAAAAGGCTTTATATTACTCTGTGAGTTGCACTGGAAAGCTGTAGCTTTTGGTGCTACATTGATTAGCTCTTACACGGCTTATGCGCATGCTCTAGTCTTCTTTGTGCTGATTAAAGTCGCTAACTGAAACTCTTGTCTTGTTGCTGGAAAGAAACGAGAATCGTCATTCATTCCCAGTGATGCCAATAACGCGCTACTCTAATCTGGCTGTTTTTTTTTTTTTCAGTAAAGCGCAATCTAACATGTTAATCTTTCCGAATTAGTAATCAGATTAAAGTTACTTCTCCAAGTCACTATGTGTTACTATTAGTTTTGTATGTTGGGTCGATCACAGCATTAAAACTGACTGGGCATGGGGAGGTCGGGGTTTGGCTGCTGTAACACCTCCTTTTAGCGTATAATGCTGTGAGCTGTTTGTCTGCTGTTTTGTGCAAGATGGCAGCACACCTGCACTGAGCCTTACAAAGACATTTTTAAGCTTTTTTTTTTTTCTTTAAAACTCTGAGCCTCCCGTTTGTCTCCTCACTAAAAACAGCTGAAGATAAACAGCAAGCACTAATGCTTTTTTTGCCACCCAAGTGCACCTAAAGTCTTTCTGAGGATGACATGATGTAAAAAAAAAAAAAAAAAGCTGATAAAACTTTATTACCTGCCAATCTGGTTGTTTTCTACATAAATACAAGGTATCCATCTTCTTGGTCAGATGGAAAACCAGTGGTGAATCCAGACGGAAAGGGGGGGCGCATGTGGATTATCTCTGCAAAGGGGAAGTGCTAATGAACACCAATTTAGACACATTTGTGAACAATATTTGAGAGAAATAGGTCTTTTGTGTGTATAGAAAATGTTTTAGATCTTTGAGTTCAGCTCATAAAAAATGGGAGCAATAACAAAAGTGTTGTATGAACACACTGATATTTGAGAAGTGAAATGAAGTTTCTAGCATTTACAGAAAGTGTGCAATAATTCTTTAAACAAAATTAGACAGGTGCATAAATTTGGGCACCCCAACAGAAAAAATACATCAGTATTTAGTAGATCCTCCTTTTGCAGAAATAACAGCCTTGAAATGCTTCCTATAGCTTCCAATGAGAGTCTGGATTCTGGTTGAAGGTATTTTGGACCATTCTTCAGGGTTCCAGCTAGCACAGACTTGCGTTACGGCCCGTTACGCTATAATTTTGGACCGTTACTCTTATTTTGGACCATTACACTGTATTGAAAATAAGCGTAACGGCTCTGTAATCAACCGTTTCTGCAGCGCGACTCCAGTTTGAAGCGTGAATCAATGAAGCAATGCTTCGATTCAATGGCTCGTGGGTCTTTGATTCGCTGCTCTTCAGAAGCGGTAAGTCCGCTTCTTAACCCCTCTCAAAGCCATTAAAATATCATGAGTCACTTTTGTGTGTATTAAAGTCACTAATAGTGCAGCAGATAACTGAAACAATCCTTCACATGGCGATACAAGCATCAGCTTTGGCATGAAGGTTCTTCCTAAGTCAGTGTTTGAGAAAAAAAGTGCTGACCACGTGAAAATCCAATATGACGGCCAGGTAGGGGTCAATGAAGAATGACACGGGGGTCAAAATTTAAAAATGCTCCAATCATATTGAAAGCTATACCAAATTATGTGTCTGATCACAAAGATTCCGAAAAAGGCATAGTTTGGACTATCTATGACTGAATGTTATGGAGTTATGGGGTAAAAACAACAAGAATGGTAAGAAAGGTCAGTTTCAGTTTGCACAGGAGTCATAAGTTAAAGTTGCTCCAATTTTGGTAGAAAGTGGTGCAAAATATTGGTTGAACTAATAAGATTAATAAATGGAATAGTTTTGACTGTTGAATGCTTGGTTTGCAGAGTAAATGTCAAACATTGTTGACGTACATTGGATTCTATGGTGTATGTTACCCTCTAACGTGACAACTAAGCATGGCACATGGTGCAAACTCTTTTCTACTGTCCTATTTTACTCTTCCTTTTTAGATATTTAGATATACCTTTGTATACTGGCATAGTTCCACCTTAGAATTGGAATATAATATAATATATAGCTTACTGAATTTTCATGCCAATAATAATGTCTCAAAGGAAATGCTTTTAACAAAAACTAACAGATTTTATTTCTGTTTATATCCAGAGATCACGGATCCACCATGTAGAGTTTATTATGTCCAAAGTTTAGAGGATCCAGTAACTAATTTCATATTTATTTACTTTAAGACACAAAATGTTGTTCAATTTCAATTTAATCAGCTTATAATGCGCCAAATTACAACAAAGCTGTCTCAAGGTCCCTCACACAGAACAGTTCAACATAAAAAAATAAAATAAATAAAAAAAAATAAAAAAAAAATTCAAATACCTAATTAAAAACAGAAGAAAAGAATAAAACGTAAAATAAAAACTACTCATAAGAAAGAGAATAAAAATAGGTTTTAAGTCTTGACTTAAAAATGTCCACGGACTTCGACTGCCTCACTGAGGGCCATGTACTGGCTAACCCAGAATGAGATTGCCCACTCGACAAACTTCCCCAGCCTTCTGGATATGATGAAGGGACTTGGACTGTTGTACCTGACTTTTCCCCTTTGGTACCCCTAGAATGGCCAATTTTTAGGTTAAAATTTCAAAAACTCCCCCCCTTCCACACCACTCCCTCGACATTACCACTACGCTAAAATTTTATCCTAGCAAGAACCCTGATTCTTCTTTACAAAACTTCTCAGGTTTGTTGGTTTCCAAGCATGGACAGCCAACTTAAAATCACACCACAGATTTTCAATAATATTCAGGTCTGGGGACTGAGATGGCCATTCCAGAATGTTGTACTTGTTCCTCTGCATGAATGCCTTAGTAGATTTTGAGCAGTGCTTAGGGTCGTTGTCTTGTTGAAAGATCCAGCCCTGGCGCAACTTCAGCTTTGTCACTGATTCTTGAACATTGTTCTCAAGAATCTGCTGATATTGAGTGGAATCCATGGACCCTCAACTTTAACAAGATACCCAGTACCTGCACTGGCCACACAGCCCCACAGCATGATGGAGCCACTTCCAAATTTTACTGTAAGTAGCAAGTGTTTTTCTTGGAATGCTGTTCTTTTTCAGCCATGCGTACCGCCCCTTGTTATGTCCAAATAACTAAATTTTAGTTTCATCAGTCCACATTACCTTATTTCAAAATTAAGCTGGCTTGTCCAAATGTGCTTTAGAATACCTCAAGTGACTTTAAATAATTATTGCACACTTTCTGTAAATGCTAGAAACTTCATTTCACTTCTCAAATATCAGTGTGTTCATGTGCTATATGATATATTTAACTGAAATTTCTGATCCAGACAACCAATGGTTTATAAAGGAAAATCATGGAAATCATCAGGGGTGCCCAAACTTTTACATACAACTGTATATTTTTGTTCGGTATACAGGGGAACACAAAAACACAATGTTACAATTTTGACGAAGAATCTGAGGAAAAACAGATTTGAGTTTCTGCAACTGTTGATACCAAAATTGTATCAACAGTCATGTGACTTTTGATATTATACATATTTGAAACCAAGGAGTGTTCTTATGTTCACCCTGTATATTTGAAGGTGGAGGTTACTGTCTGAATTTGTTTTTTAACCTGCCTATTCCACAGGGCGCCTTTCTGCTACGATCGCCCATGATCCAAAAAAGGTTAGAGAACAGGATGAAACAACTCAATCTGGCTTGCCTCCTAACAGGTTGGCTTATAAAGTGCTGACCTGGCAATCCACCTGAAAACAAAATTTAAACTGCGCCCTTGGCTGTTCCACTTTGAACAAACCTGCAACAAATGCAGGTTCATCTCCAAATTTTTACCCTGATGGAGCACAATCAAACAAGTTTCAAGCTGTAATCACTAGGAATTCCCTGTTGAATGACATTCAAACATGATTGAAGCTGTTATGACTACACAGGGCTCTCCCTGAAAATTTAGAGCATAGTCGCGCTTGGGAGTGGGAGTATCACTGTAGGATAAAAAAAAAAAAAAAAAATTAGATTCAAATGGAGGAGAAGCTGTAGCACTTTGCCTTTCTTAAATACCAAAGGAAGCCATTTCCTGCAACTTCATAGGCAGAAGAGACTAGGAAAACATAGTCTGAAAAAAGATTCTGCTTGGTTGCCCACAATTGAAATAATAATAATAATAATAATAATAATAAATAAATCAAATAATAAAATAAAATTCCATCCAAGTATTGATCTTGCTTATTTATTGTTGTAGTTGTATGTTGAGCATTCTTTTTTCTGCTTTGAATTTTTTTTTATCACACTAATAAATTAATTTTGAGCTATTTTTTTTTTTTCTCAACAAAAAACAAAATAGTCCTGATTTGCAGGCTTTATTTCTCACTTGCGCTTCCTCATAATTCACTCGAACGGAGTCAGCTGAAAGTGTTTGTGAAATTTCCTCTTAAATGTTTGTGTGATGTCTGTTGTTACAACCCCTGGCAAAAATGATGGAATCATCGGCCTCGGAGGATGTTCATTCAGTTGTTTAATTTTGTAGAAAAAAAGCAGATCACAGATATGACACAAAACTAAAGTAATTTCAAATGGCAACTTTCTGGCTTTAAGAAACACTATAAGAAATCAGTCAAAAAATTGTGGCAGTCAGTAACGGTTACTTTTTTTAGACCAAGCAGAGGGGAAAAACATATGGAATCACTCAATTCTGAGGAAAAAATTATGGAATCATGAAAAACAAAAGAACGCTCCAACACATCACTAGTATTTTGTTGCACCATCTCCGGCTTTTATAACAGCTTGCAGTCTTTCAGGCATGGACTTAATGCGTGACAAACAGTACTCTTCATCAATCTGGCTCCAACTTTCTCTGATTGCTGTTGCCAGATCAGCTTTGCAGGTTGGAGCCTTGTCATGGACCATTTTCTTCAACTTCCACCAAAGATTTTCAATTGGATTAAGATCTGGACTATTTGCAGGCCATGACATTGACCTTATGTCTTTTTGCAAGGAATGTTTTCACAGTTTTTGCTCTATGGCAAGATGCATTATCATCTTATAAAATGATTTCATCATCCCCAAACATCCTTTCAATTGATGGGGTAAGAAAAGTGTCCAAAATATCAATGTAAACTTGTGCATTTATTGATGATGTAATGACAGCCATCTCCCCAGTGCCTTTACCTGACATGCAGCCCCATGTCATCAATGACTGTGGAAATTTACATGTTCTCTTCAGGCAGTCATCTTTATAAATCTCATTGGAACGGCACCAAACAAAAGTTCCAGCATCATCACCTTGCCCAATGGAGATTCGAGAGTCATCACTGAATATGACTTTCATCCAGTCATCCACAGTCCACGATTGCTTTTCCTTAGCCCATTGTAACCTTGTTTTTTTCTGTTTAGGTGTTAATGATGGCTTTCGTTTAGCTTTTCCGTATGTAAATCCCATTTCCTTTAGGCGGTTTCTTACAGTTCGGTCACAGACGTTGACTCCAGTTTCCGCCCATTCGTTCCTCATTTGTTTTGTTGTGCATTTTCAATTTTTGAGACATATTGCTTTAAGTTTTCTGTCTTGATGCTTTGATGTCTTCCTTGGTCTACCAGTATGTTTGCCTTTAACAACCTTCCCATGTTGTTTGTATTTGGTCCAGAGTTTAGACACAGCTGACTGTGAACAACCAACATCTTTTGCAACACTGTGTGATGATTTACCCTCTTTTAAGAGTTTGATAATCCTCTCCTTTGTTTCAATTGACATCTCTCGTGTTGGAGCCATGATTCATGTCAGTCCGCTTGGTGCAACAGCTCTTCAAGGTGTGATCACTCCTTTTTAGATGCAGACTAACGAGCAGATCTGATTTGATGCAGGTGTTAGTTTTGGGGATGAAAATTTACAGGGTGATTCCATAATTTTTCCTCAGAATTGAGTGATTCCATATTTTTTCCCCTCTGCTTGGTCTAAAAAAGTAACCGTTACTGACTGCCACAATTTTTTTTCCTGATTTCTTATAGTGTTTCTTAAAGCCAGAAAGTTGCCATTTGAAATGACTTTAGTTTTGTGTCATGTCTGTGATCTGCTTTCTTTCTACAAAATTAAACAACTGAATGAACATCCTCCGAGGCCGGTGATTCCATCATTTTTGCCAGGGGTTGTACAATAGCAGTGCTTTATTTTTTTGTCTGATGATTAACCAGACCACTGACATGTGAGTCTTGCATGTTGAACCATCATGAGATGCCTGCTTTTTGAGATTCCACCAATAACATCACTTTATTTTTTTGAGTAACCGTTACCAGACCAATGACGCGCAAGTCTTGCACGTTGAATCACTGGGAGGCGTCTGCTTTACAGGCTTATACAGGAAATCAGTGGAGACGAGAAATCATTCTGCGTGGCTGCAAACCAATGAATTTCAGTAGACCTAAGCAAAATTTCAGAAAAAACAAAGTGAACACCCTAAACTTGAAAATCGGCATGATGGTGCTGAGAATGTAACAATCTGGTGCTGCACCATGTTTCCATTTCACCATGGAAAAAACCCTACTTGGATGACTCTCAAGCAATTCCACAAACATTGCCTGAGGAGTGTCTGCCGCATAATGTGGGAAGACTACTGTACCAACATCAGCATCCTGGCTGAAGCCAAGCTCCAGAGCACAGAATGTGTCTTCAAGAACCAGCTTTGGTGGGGGGTCATGTTGTTAGAATGATTGTCGACTTCCCAAACAGATCTTCTACTCCCAGCTGAGCAAAGGAAGACAGTCCAGAGGAGGGCAGAAGAAACACTTCAAGGACCTTCTGAAGCACAACCTCAAGAACTACTCCATCGACTGGAAGACTTGGGAAGAACACACAAGGGACCGAGCCACCTGGCGAGCAATGATCCATGCGAGAGTGGAAGTCTTAGAAAAAAATGTGAATGAACAACACAGAGGAAAGAGGAAAGATCTGATTATGAAATTTAATATTTTTTTCACACAGTTGCCAAATCGTCATCTTTTAAGCAAATGGGACACAAGACACTAAATGAAAGCTGTATTTATATAGATTTGATTGTTTTTAATTATGTGCGCACACACAGCTTGATGTGAAATATAATGCTCTGTGAAAAATAAAAATATTTGTACAAAAATGACACTAAGGGTTGGATAGCACAATGAAAATCTCTGTAGCTATCTGCCCAAAATGTATTTCCCTTTTGAAAGTGTGAGTTTTCAGCTTTAATTTTGTGCAAAAATTATTCAAATTGGACATATATTGGCCATTTCACAAGTGCCTCACATCATATACACAGAAAGGAGACGTACTAATGCAGCGGGACGTACTAATGAGTACACTGTGCTTCTTGTATCTTTCAGGCTCATTCCAGATCAGAGGGTATGCCTTCATGCAAACTCCCTTGTCGAAAGTTGTAATGACATAGTTTTGACCTACGTCTTCTGCTACTCACAGGCATTCTTTGACAGTTTTGTATTCTGTAATAGTGTGGTTAATGAAAGGGTAGTAATCCAATGTTGTCATAGTGAGTCCCCCCATTTTTACTGTTACCAGTAGTTTTTGAAATCTATTAACAGCATAAACTTTCTAATGATGCCAAATTTATAGGGTTGCTGGAGGGTACATGGGGGAACCATGCTGGTACATGGCTTAAATCTTTCTCTCCACTGAGGGATAGCCACTACGATGATTTTAATAGGGATCTGACGGCACTCTGTCTTGTTGTTGTGTGGGTATTTTTTTTTTCTTCTTTTTCTTACTGGCTATCAGCTGACTGCAGAGCAGTGTTAAGAGAACTCACTGTGGTCCACATCAGACCAATCAGAGCTTTCAGTGGAAGGTATCAGGTGTCAGAATCTGACATCTACTAAACAGATCAGTAAAACAAAAAAGGCTATTAATCAGAGGACTTCACCTCTGCGTGTGGCTGCGTGCACTGCACATTATTTTTTTAATGAAGTGCTCTCACTGTTCATGTTGTTAAAAACTCCCAAATAACTCCAGAATTTGTCATTGTGTCATTAAAAAACAAAGATTAAATTCTGTGTGTGACAGCAAGTCTGTTGTTGCAGAAAGAGGGTTACTAACTGCCACCACGCAGACTACACAAGCCAGTTTCCTTTGTGTGGGTATGCTTTACCAGCCTGTCTGGATTTAAACTTTGAAGAAAAAAGTGGGTGCACATGCATCCTGATATCTTTTAAGTGCATATCTCACTCCAATCAGTGCTATCTTTTAAAAAATTATACACCAGATGTTAAATAATTTCTTACAAGTCTTTAACTTTTGTGGACGCTGATATAGCTGATAAAGGTAAACGTAGGCAGAGTGTGTCTGAAAAATACACGACAGATTGATAGCCGTCTTTATGCATAACCATTATGTAATCTTGGGGACAGACTTGGCTAGCTCAAGGTCACTTTGTTCAGTCTGCACCTACCTAGTTTCACACTCAGACTTATGATAGCATGTCCATCAAATCCACCATCAAATGCATCTGAATAAGATTGAAAAGCATAATACAATAATAAATACATGCCCTGAGAGATGCATCCTGCTGATTTTCACACGTGTCAGCATTTAACGCCATTAAACGGCTGGGGGCGGGTCCGGTGTCTCACCTTAAGATTTAAAAATCAGTCACTTTCTTTCAGTTGTCATGTTCCCACCTTTAAACACAGATAAAATCCTTCTTCTCCACAACACTGACTCAAAGTAGTTTTTGGAGCCTATTTCTCATGCTGTGCTCTGCTGCATTTCTCCTCTTTATGGGAGGGGCATGCAAAACATTTCGAATTCTCTCTCAAAACCTTTATCCCTGCGAAAACTGTAACACTGGTTATAATGGACTCTCCTGAAACACACCTGTTCACCATTTCAGCATATTCACCGGCAAAATTCACAAAACAAAACAAAAAAACAAAAAAAAACCCACAATGTTATTGCTAACTTATTGCTAAGTTAGCATCATGTGGGTGATGTCGTCTTTTTGCAGTGTTAATGGTGGTTAGCAAACCATTGCTGCCACCAAGTAGACTGGTGGCAGCAAAAAGACATGTGCTCATATGTTCTTATGTGTATGTGCTCTCTCAGTTTGGGGCAGAGTTTCGTCGATTCTCCTTGGATAGGTCAAAGCCAGGGCGCTTTGATGAATTCTACGGCCTCCTACAGCATGTGCATCGCATCCCAAATGTGGACTTGCTCGTGGGTTACGCTGATGTGCACGGAGACCTGTTGCCCATCAACAATGATGACAACTACCACAAGGCCATCTCCACTGCCACCCCCCTACTCCGGCTATTTCTGCAGAGAAAAGGTAAGCACCACAGCAGTAGCCCATCACTGAGTACACAGTTTGTAATTGGTTGTCAACATTGATGTTTTGCTAATACACTCCTGTCATCTCATCGCTTTTGTGCCTCATTTCTGGTTTGAAGGATTTCATCAGCACATTTGCTGAAGTGCAGAGCTAGCTTACAAGATTGATTAGCTTTAGAGCCTTCTCAAATATCCTTGCAGGGCTTCTTCCATATGTGTAATTGTAAGAAGGAAAACAACTGGCATTCAAGTTTAACAGTCTGTATGCATATAAAATGAACTTTGTTCTTGATGTTATTAACAGTGGTGTCAAAAGTACACACATTTGTTACTTAAGTAGAAGTACAGATACTGCAGTTTAAAAACACTCTGGTAAAAGTTAAAGTATCAACTTGACCTCTTTACTCAAGTAAAAGTGAAAAAGTATGTGCTCCAAAACCTACTTAAAGTATAAAAGTATAAAGTAACCTTTAAAAAAAAAAAAAAGGTAGATGCCACTATATGAATTGAAAGCTTAATTTAAAAACTGATTCGTTCTACATGTGGCCCAAGACCCAAAACCCAAAATTACCCCGAACACCACCTGCAAGAAATGTTTCAATTCTAGAAGCTCTGAAATGCAGTCTGGGACTATTCCAGACAATAAACTGCAGTGAGTGCAGCATCCATTTAGTGAAGAAAAAAAAAACCCAAAAAACAACTTTCCTTATTCAAATTCATTCCAGTAGTATTCTGTTCTTACAAGGATGCAGCAGTTTTCTAGTTTGGCAGATAGTTCTGGAGGAAATCACTGAAGAAATTAACACATTGAAAATATGGTTTGACCGAAACAAATTGTCATTAAATAAGACAGGGATGAAGTGGAGGTGTAAGAGTCACTAGGTGTTCACAGGTAACACTTATTTATGTATGTATGTATGTATTTATTTATTTATGTATGATCATTGTTAGTTGCTTTTATATTTTCTCCTGTATTTCTATTCAGGTTCTTTTTGCCTCTTTCTCTAAAATTGTATATAATAATCATTAGATTATTAATATATAAACAAAAATAAATTTAAGAAATATTACAATTTGAAAACAAATGCATCCGAACGTTATGAGAGCTGCAATTGCTTAATGCTAACTTTTAACATTGAAAATGCCATAAACATGCTAATGCGTTAGCGTCACTCCCGTTATGAAGTTATAAAATACATCTATCAACTGTTTCAGAAGACCATAACAGGTCGGTTTAACATAGAAAAGGTAAATAATACTCACAGACGTATGCTCTTTAGGGTTTTAGCGGGGGAAAATTAAGCGAAAGAAAGAATAAACGAAGCAATAGGTCGAAGCATTGCTTCAATCTGCGAACCACTGCTTGGATTGGTTCACGGTTCAAAGCAAAGCCGTGCTGCAGAGAATTTTGCCTTGAAGCATTTTAGTAATCAAATTATGCAAATTATTTCAGGAATTCGGAATAAGGACTCATTCTGTAGTTGATTTGTATTCATACCGTTTTCCTTAGACCAGTAGAAATTCTCCACGTGACAGAATGGTATTGCGTGTTGTAAACTATATTCTTGGTGGTGTGTTTTTCTCATGTACTAAATGTGGGTAGTTGATGCAAAATGAAAATAAACCGGGTAGAGGGCAGAGTTCAAAGCAGGCAGGGGAGAAGTTAAGCTGACCAAACAATACACAACGGCACAGTACGAAAGTGTTGGATCACAAATGTATCAACATGATGATACATGATGGGCTTGCCTCTACTGGTGGTTGGCTCTCACTGTGGTTTTGTATCACTTCCTGTTCCGGAGCACTGCGGTGTTTTGCTGTATATGTTAGCTGTTTAATCTGCGCAGTTAGATTGATCTAGTTATCTAGATTACGATTTGTTTCCCAGTGTAATCTTTACGTGCCTTAACTAAAGCACTCCTGCTGAATCACCTCTAAATTATTTACACATTATTCACTTTGCGTGTTTTTAGGAATCCGCTAGCTTAGCGTAGCTACTAGCTCTTAGCCGATTTAGCATGGCGGCTTCTCCTGTCTCTCCCGCACTTTTCTGCTCTGGGTGTGAAATGTTTAGTTATTCCTCGGCCTCCTTTAGCAGTAACGGTACTTGTAATAAGTGTAGCTTATTCGTAGCTTTGGAGGCCAGGCTGGGCGAATTGGAGACTCGGCTCTGCACCGTGGAAAATTCTACAGCTAGCCAGGCCCCTGTAGTCGGTGCGGACCAAGATAGCTTAGCCGCCGTTAGTTACCCCCTGGCAGATCCCGAGCAGCCGGGAAAGCAGGCCGACTGGGTGACTGTGAGGAGGAAGCGTAGCCCTAAACAGAAGCCCCGTGTACACCACCAACCCGTTCACATTTCTAACCGTTTTTCCCCACTCGGCGACACACCCGCCGAGGATCAAACTCTGGTTATTGGCGACTCTGTTTTGCGAAATGTGAAGTTAGCGACACCAGCAACCATAGTCAATTGTCTTCCGGGGGCCAGAGCAGGCGACATTGAAGGAAATTTGAAACTGCTGGCTAAGGCTAAGCGTAAATTTGGTAAGATTGTAATTCACGTCGGCAGTAATGACACCCGGTTACGCCAATCGGAGGTCACTAAAATTAACATTAAATCGGTGTGTAACTTTGCAAAAACAATGTCGGACTCTGTAGTTTTCTCTGGGCCCCTCCCCAATCGGACCGGGAGTGACATGTTTAGCCGCATGTTCTCCTTGAATTGCTGGCTGTCTGAGTGGTGTCCAAAAAATGAGGTGGGCTTCATAGATAATTGGCAAAGCTTCTGGGGAAAACCTGGTCTTGTTAGGAGAGACGGCATTCATCCCACTTTGGATGGAGCAGCTCTCATTTCTAGAAATCTGGCCAGTTTTCTTAAATCCTCCAAACCGTGACTATCCAGGGTTGGGACCAGGAAGCAGAGTTGTAGTCTTACACACCTCTCTGCAGCTTCTCTCCCCCTGCCATCCCCTCATTACCCCATCCCCGTAGAGACGGTGCCTGCTCCCAGACTACCAATAACCAGCAAAAATTTATTTAAGCATAAAAATTCAAAAAGAAAAAATAATGTAGCACCTTCAACTGCACCACAGACTAAAACAGTTAAATGTGGTCTATTAAACATTAGGTCTCTCTCTTCTAAGTCCCTGTTGGTAAATGATATAATAATTGATCAACATATTGATTTATTCTGCCTTACAGAAACCTGGTTACAGCAGGATGAATATGTTAGTTTAAATGAGTCAACACCCCAGAGTCACACTAACTGTCAGAATGCTCGTAGCACAGCCGAGGCGGAGGATTAGCAGCAATCTTCCATTCCAGCTTATTAATTAATCAAAAACCCAGACAGAGCTTTAATTCATTTGAAAGCTTGACTCTTAGTCTTGTCCATCCAAATTGGAAGTCCCAAAAACCAGTTTTATTTGTTATTATCTATCGTCCACCTGGTCGTTACTGTGAGTTTCTCTGTGAATTTTCAGACCTTTTGTCTGACTTGGTGCTTAGCTCAGATAAGATAATTATAGTGGGCGATTTTAACATCCACACAGATGCTGAGAATGACAGCCTCAACACTGCATTTAATCTATTATTAGACTCTATTGGCTTTGCTCAAAAAGTAAATGAGTCCACCCACCACTTTAATCATATCTTAGATCTTGTTCTGACTTATGGTATGGAAATAGAAGACTTAACAGTATTCCCTGAAAACTCCCTTCTGTCTGATCATTTCTTAATAACATTTACATTTACTCTGATGGACTACCCAGCAGTGGGGAATAAGTTTCATTACACTAGAAGTCTTTCAGAAAGCGCTGTAACTAGGTTTAAGGATATGATTCCTTCTTTATGTTCTCTAATGCCATATACCAACACAGTGCAGAGTAGCTACCTAAACTCTGTAAGTGAGATAGAGTATCTCGTCAATATTTTTACATCCTCATTGAAGACAACTTTGGATGCTGTAGCTCCTCTAAAAAAGAGAGCTTTAAATCAGAAGTGCCTGACTCCGTGGTATAACTCACAAACTCGTAGCTTAAAGCAGATAACCCGTAAGTTGGAGAGGAAATGGCGTCTCACTAATTTAGAAGATCTTCACTTAGCCTGGAAAGAGTCTGTTGCTCTATAAAAAAGCCCTCCGTAAGGCTAGGACATCTTTCTACTCATCACTAATTGAAGAAAATAAAGAAATATAAATATAAATAAGAAAATAAATAATATTGAGCTGAGTATTCCATTAACTTTAACTAGTAATGACTTCATGACTTTCTTTGCTAACAAAATTTTAACTATTAGAGAAAAAATTACTCATAACCATCCCAAAGACGTATCGTTATCTTTGGCTGCTTTCAGTGATGCCGGTATTTGGTTAGACTCTTTCTCTCCGATTGTTCTGTCTGAGTTATTTTCATTAGTTACTTCATCCAAACCATCAACATGTTTATTAGACCCCATTCCTACCAGGCTGCTCAAGGAAGCCCTACCATTATTTAATGCTTCGATCTTAAATATGATCAATCTATCTTTGTTAGTTGGCTATGTACCACAGGCTTTTAAGGTGGCAGTAATTAAACCATTACTTAAAAAGCCATCACTTGACCCAGCTATCTTAGCTAATTATAGGCCAATCTCCAACCTTCCTTTTCTCTAAAAAATTCTTGAAAGGGTAGTTGTAAAACAGCTAACTGATCATCTGCAGAGGAATGGTCTATTTGAAGAGTTTCAGTCAGGTTTTAGAATTCATCATAGTACAGAAACAGCATTAGTGAAGGTTACAAATGATCTTCTTATGGCCTCGGACAGTGGACTCATCTCTGTGCTTGTTCTGTTAGACCTCAGTGCTGCTTTTGATACTGTTGACCATAAAATTTTATTACAGAGATTAGAGCATGCCATAGGTATTAAAGGCACTGCGCTGCGGTGGTTTGAATCATATTTGTCTAATAGATTACAATTTGTTCATGTAAATGGGGAATCTTCTTCACAGACTAAAGTTAATTATGGAGTTCCACAAGGTTCTGTGCTAGGACCAATTTTATTCACTTTATACATGCTTCCCTTAGGCAGTATTATTAGACGGTATTGCTTAAATTTTCATTGTTACGCAGATGATACCCAGCTTTATCTATCCATGAAGCCAGAGGACACACACCAATTAGCTAAACTGCAGGATTGTCTTACAGACATAAAGACATGGATGACCTCTAATTTCCTGCTTTTAAACTCAGATAAAACTGAAGTTATTGTACTTGGCCCCACAAATCTTAGAAACATGGTGTCTAACCAGATCCTTACTCTGGATGGCATTACCCTGACCTGTAGTAATACTGTGAGAAATCTTGGAGTCATTTTTGATCAGGATATGTCATTCAAAGCGCATATTAAACAAATATGTAGGACTGCTTTTTTGCATTTACGCAATATCTCTAAAATCAGAAAGGTCTTGTCTCAGAGTGATGCTGAAAAACTAATTCATGCATTTATTTCCTCTAGGCTGGACTATTGTAATTCATTATTATCAGGTTGTCCCAAAAGTTCCCTAAAAAGCCTTCAGTTAATTCAAAATGCTGCAGCTAGAGTACTGACAGGGACTAGAAGGAGAGAGCATATCTCACCCATATTGGCCTCTCTTCATTGGCTTCCTGTTAATTCTAGAATAGAATTTAAAATTCTTCTTCTTACTTATCTTAGGGACCTCGTAGTACCATATCACCCCAATAGAGCGCTTCGCTCTCAGACTGCAGGCTTACTTGTAGTTCCTAGGGTTTGTAAGAGTAGAATGGGAGGCAGAGCCTTCAGCTTTCAGGCTCCTCTCCTGTGGAACCAGCTCCCAATTCAGATCAGGGAGACAGACACCCTCTCTACTTTTAAGATTAGGCTTAAAACTTTCCTTTTTGCTAAAGCTTATAGTTAGGGCTGGATCAGGTGACCCTGAACCATCCCTTAGTTATGCTGCTATAGACGTAGACTGCTGGGGGGTTCCCATGATGCACTGTTTCTTTCTCTTTTTGCTCTGTATGCACCACTCTGCATTTAATCATTAGTGATCGATCTCTGCTCCCCTCCACAGCATGTCTTTTTCCTGGTTCTCTCCCTCAGCCCCAACCAGTCCCAGCAGAAGACTGCCCCTCCCTGAGCCTGGTTCTGCTGGAGGTTTCTTCCTGTTAAAAGGGAGTTTTTCCTTCCCACTGTAGCCAAGTGCTTGCTCACAGGGGGTCGTTTTGACCGTTGGGGTTTTACATAATTATTGTATGGCCTTGCCTTACAATATAAAACGCCTTGGGGCAACTGTTTGTTGTGATTTGGCGCTATATAAAAAAATTGATTGATTGATGACCGGTAAAGGAAGAGAACTGGCTGATATAATGGAGAGGAGAAAGGTAGATGTATTGTGTGTGCAAGAGACCAAATGGAAGAAAAGTAAGAGCAGGCGCATAGGCGGTGAGTTCAAGTTGTTCTTTCATGGTGTGGATAGGAAGGGAAATGGTGTTGGGGTCACTTTAAAAGAAGAGGCTGTTAAGAGTGTGTTGAAGGTTAAGTGAGTGTCTGAAAGGGTGATGAATGTGAAGTTGGAAACTGAAGGGGTGATGATGAATATCGTCAGTGCATATACCCCACAGTTTGGTTGTGAGATGAAGGAGAAAGAAGATTTCTGGAGTGAGTTAGATGAAAGAGTGGTGATAGGAGCAGACTTCAATGGGCATGTTGGTGAAGGGAACAGAGGTGATGAGGAAGTAATTGGTAGATATGGTATCAAGGTCAGATGGTAGATGATTTTGCAAAAACAAAAGAAATGTCTGTGGTGAATATCTACTTTAAGAAAAGCCAGGAGCACAGGGTGACATACAAGAATGGAGGAAGTTGCATACAGGGGGACTTCATTCTGTGTAGGAGATGCAAGCTAAAAGAAATTAGAGACTGTAAGGTGGTGGCAGGGGAGAGTGTACTTAGACAGCATCGGATGGTGGTTTGTAGGATGACTTGAAGAAGCAAGTAAGAGCTCAACAAAGGATCTGCCTTACAATATAAAGCGCCTTGGGGCAACTGTTTGTTGTGATTTGGCGCTATATAAAAAAATTGACTGATTGATTGATGATGAAGAAGATTGTGCAGAATGACAGAATGTGTTTTGGTGTATGCTCCCCTCTGTTCCGTGGAGCGGAGGAGGAGGACAGCCGCTGCTCAGCAGGCCAGTCCCATCTGTGCTGCAGAAGTCCAGAGTGAGGAAAAATATGGAGAGGCCACAGTTTTTAGTGATCCATACCTTACTTTGTATGCACAAGATGGAATTTGTTTGCGCTGTTTGAATTAGTTTCTATATTTGATTTGTTTGTGCGCTGTGCTCAGTTACATACTGTGCACATTGTTGGTAAACTGAGAGTGGTACTGTGTCAGACATTATTGTGTTTGTCTGGATAAAATGGGATTTCTTGAGAACAGAATAGGTTATGTTTGCTTCGAGATGCATGCAGAGGAATGACTGTCTTGTTTGTATTTGTTAGCAAAATTATTTAACTTTTGCACACACATTAATCAACAAAATGAAGCTGTGTGAGCAGATCATGTTGTAGCCCTGTCTGGGACAAGTAAAAAATGTGATTGGGCAACACTGATCTTCTATCATGTTGCCTGGATTGGACAAGTCCAGTTTTTCTGTGGATTATTTGCAAGGTATAAGTGTGATTTTGTATCATGGTAACTTGAATTTAAAGTGATGACTGTGTTAATTTTGATGCAGCTGTGGAAAAAAATCAGTCTGATTGGAAGAACCGCTACAGCTCAACTCACACAACTTCTTTAAAAAAACAAAACAAAAAAAACAACAACAACAAAAAAACAGCCTCTCTGTCCTTCCTGTGTTCCATGGCTGTGCTGTGGACACTTTTTTGTGTGCATTTTGTAACTGTGGTCCTTTAACCCTCTGGAGTCCAGGGTGTAATTGGCTGTTTTTGACTACTTTTGGTTTTACCTTCATAGTTTATCTTTATAAAAAAAAAAAAAAAAAAACTGTTTACTTTGCCTTTTTTGGTATCATTTCTTCAGCACAACCTCACCTACATGACTTTGAGTTTTTCTTTCATTCTGGCATACTGCATTTACACATTGAACCTAAATTCATACAAAACATAAAATCCGAATAGAATTTTTTTTTTTTGTGAAAACCACAAATACGAGGTCTGTTAGAAAAGTATCCGACCTTATTATTTTTTTTCAAAAAACATATGGATTTGAATCACGTGTGATTACATCAGACATGCTTGAACCCTCGTGGGCATGCGAGAGTTTTTTCACGCCTGTCGGTTACATCATTCGCCTGTGGGCAGTCTTTGAGTGAGGAGTGGCCCACCCGCTCGTCTATTTTTTTTTTTTTCATTGTTTAGGAATGGCTCAGAGACTGCTGCTTTGTTTGATCAAAATTTTTTCAAAACTGTAAGGCACAACTGAGTGGACACCATTCGATAAATTCAGCTAGTTTTCGGTAAAAATTTTAACGGCTGAGAGATTTTGGTCTGGTAGTGTCACTTTAAGGGTGGCCCACGGTGCCTGATGGCGATCTGTGCTTCGAGGCGGCAGCGTCTCGCCGTTTCAAGTTGAAAACTTCCACATTTCAGGCTCTGTTGACACAGTAAGTCGTCAGAAAACAGAGAACTTTCAGAAGAAGTCGGCATGAGGAGTTTATTCGGACATTCCATTGTTAACAGACATTTTGTAATGAAAGAACGTGCGGGCAGAGTCGCATGTCGGGCCGGCCCCGACCGCGGGGTTTGTCGCGACAGGAAAAACACCTCCGTTGGAAACCTTAACGGGCAAGTTGGAACATGCCCAAGCTGTTAAACAATTTCTCAGTTACTCACTTGTTGAAAGCCATCAAAAGCCGCCTGAATTTTACAAATGGTTTTCAACACGGAGGTGTTTTTCCTGTCGCGGCGCACACAGATTCGCCGAGTCGTTTCTGTGACGACTCGGCGAATTTGCAAATTCATGCTGGCAAGTCTTGAGCTTTGCTTCCGCTACGTCACCTCCGCCAGTACGCCGTTACTGCTCCATTGCCCTCTGCCGGCCTCCACTGGCCAACGTCAGAGGCTTGACTGGATGCACCACCTCCTCTGGGCCCCTTGGGCATGAATAAATATGTAGAAATGTGAAGGAATGTATAAAACGTGTCTGGACAACGCACCAGTAGTAAATGACACAATTGCAGTGTTATACTGAGTTTAAAACATCACCCAACTTCTCAAACGTTGAATGGACGATAAGCTCTGTCAAGCTCTGCGCAACTGCTCCGAGGAGTGCGCTATAAATGTGCCTGTCCTCTGCCAGTGGAAGTTAACCTACGTCCTGTGTGACTCAGTGGACCATCACCAAACATTGTGCTGTGCTAGTACAACAGCGCTGTCTGCTGGGCTGCGTTGACCTGCATTGGAGATGGAAAATTTGGACCCCTGGAGCTAGTCTTTACCGGCGTTTGAGAGATTTCTGCGACTATGCTACATCTGCCAACATCAGCCACTTATGTGAATGGACCCTATGTGATTTAAACCTCAACTTCATCCTTGGCTCTGAGCAGTAGTCCTGGCTGATGAGTTGCCTGACCTGTTGAATGCACGATGACACTGGGTCTGCTGGCTGACGTAGGCTGGGCAGTAAACCCTGGTGTATTTAAGCTGTCTCACTGTGCCATATGACCCTACAGAAGCTAAGTCACTTTGTCAGGCGGCGATTAGTGAGGTCAATGTGTAGCACTGCATGGGGCCATGTTTCAATTACACGGGCCAGACACAAGCCCCATGCTGAGCTCACTGCTGCTCTCACACACGCGCATATGCAGACAGGCAGACATCACAAACAGGGCTGCTTTTACACAACAGAAAAGGCTTAAATGTATGCACCCAGTAAAGCAGACATGATCCCGAAAACCCCATTGCCTTCCATTCCTGCCAAGGTTTTGTTCTAGACTGTCACAAACCTATTTTCAGTAAGATGCCACAAAAACTCATCTAAAACCAGTTTAATGTGTGTGAAACTGGTAAAAACCCATGAGGTTTTGGTATAAACTTGCGTTTATAAGTCAGATACTCACTATATATTATGCCAGTATTGAAAACATGCAAAGTGACTCATAACACTTGTTTTAGCATATTTTATTAAAACCTTTTTAATAGAATTAATGTAATCCCATCACAATTGCTACCATTTCAATCTGATTTACTTCCATTATAACTTTTAAGGCCCTGTCCATACAGAAAAAGGTTTAGGCACATCCACATAAGTCTTGTATTAGATTAGCATTTCATCCACACGGAAACTTTTTGAGTGGATAAATCTGAAAACGCCACCTTGACATTTTTGTCTGGATGAGTAATATAGAGCTTTGCTGAATTGATGTTGTCACTACCTCTCTAACTTCAGTTGCTCGTGGTGAATGACTTGTTGTTGTTAACAGTGTAATTTAACATACTTTTTTTTGTCTTGGTGGACCATTAGTGGGTTTTATTTTTGTCACTAGCAATGCTGAAGAGATGGAGGGCTGTGGCGTGCTGAACTCTGATCATGAATAAATGGAGCGCTGTGATGCTAATAAAATAATTGCAAAAAGACTTTCAGCTTTTAAAAAATTATATCTGCTTGTTGGTGGCGGGACAAAGCAACGGTGACCTCCAGCTCAGGCTGAGAAACGCGCCTAGAGCATGCACTGAGGGACTTTTTAAAAAATGCTGCATTTATTCACAAGGAATTTTCACAGTGAGGAATTAGTTTTTCCAAATGTTGTCTTCTTAGACAAGGGCATCTTACGTGGACAACCATTTTCGTCAGGCTGATGGTGATGAATGCTGGCTGAAAGGACGAAACCGATCAGATTAAAATACTGTTTGCTCAGTGTGCGTCTTTGTAAAGTTCTCACTTCTGCTGCTACATTGATTAGTTAGGTACACCTGTTAGGCACATGCTCCATGTTGGTTTTTTTTTTGTTTTGTTTTTTTGAAGTATTACAGCACCACCTAAGGCCTGGCATATGTACTACAGTGTTTGAGCATTTTCGTGTGGATGCAGATAAATTTTGAAACGATGCTATGTTTATGGAACACTTTTTGAAAAGGACGAAGGCAAACATCATATTGGGCAAGCGCTGTGGTCATGTGGACAAGGCCTAATATTCTCCACTTGAAAATTGTAATCGTAAATGATAACAGCACTATACAGTGCATTTGGAAAGTATATTGCATCACTGTATTCACATTTTGTTGTTACAGCCTTATTCCAAAATGGATGAAATTCTTTTTTTTTTTCCCTCAAAATTCTACACACAATACCCCATAATGACAATTTGAAAGGTTTTTTTTTTTTTGTTTGTTTTTTGCAAATTTATTTAAAAAACTAAGAAATCACAGAAGCAGTCACAGCCTTTGCCATGAAGATCACAGTTGAGCTAAGGTGTGTCCTGTTTCCACTGATCATCCTTGAGATGTTGCTACAGCTTAATTGGAGTCCTCCTGGTGTAAATTTAGTTGATTGGACATGATTTGGAAAGACACAGACCTGTCAACATATAAGTTCCCACAGTGGGCAGTGCATGTCAGAGCACAAACCAAGCATGAAGTCAAGTAATTGTCTTTAGACCTCCAAGACAGGATTGTCTCGAGGCACAACTCTGCAGAAGGGTACAGAAACATTTCTGCTACTTTGAAGGTCCCATTGAGCACAGTGGCCTGCATCATCCCTAAATGGAATTTTGGCTCCACCAGGACTCGTCCTAGAGCTGGCCGCCCATCTAAACTGAGAGATCGGGAGAGAAGGGCTTTAATCATGGAGATGACCAAGAGCCCGATGGTCACTCTGTCAGAGCTGCAGCATTCCTCTGTGGAGAGAGGAGAACCTTCCAGGGCAGCCATCTCTGCAGGAATCCACCAATCAGCCCTGCATGTTTTTCAAAATATGCTACACATCTATTTTATTAAATTGTAATTATATCATATCGAGCACGTGATGCCGATGGCTCATGTACCTTTGTGGGGTTTTTGTGTGTGTGTGTTTTGCCTAAGACTTGCATTTTTATTGGTCAAAAGTTACATTTTTTGCCTGTCAGTATAACCATATTTTCCGGAGAATGTCTTGTCCTTTTACTTCTTTGGGAGGTCTGTAAATTTTTCTCCAGTGCGACTTATGACTGAAAATTTACAGTTTTGTTAGAAATCTTTTGAAGGCATTTTTTAAAAACCATACTTTCACTAATTCTCTCTTTTACTGGACTTTCTTTTAGTGTACTGCCCATGTGTTGGACATCAAAATATTCAGAACATTCTCGGCATTCTGAATGTGACACATTTCTTAGGAAATATGTCTCAGTATTCCAGGCTTTCTCAGGAATCAAAGTACTAAACAAAATAAACCCCAGTAATAAAAGAATAAATGCCAAGAAAAGGTACACTATGCAGTTTACAAAAAATCTCAAATTTAAGGAACTGATAATCCATAAAAAGGTGCGACTTACACTCGGGTGTGACTTGGAAAATAGATAACAATTGTTAACAGATGTCATCTCAAATGGGTAAGTTTAGATGATGATGATTTGATATAATTGTATTGATTGGCTGGAGTCTAACTGTTGTCCATTAGAAACTACATGCCTGATCCAGCACTGGAAAACCCTCCACAGGTTCCTCTTTGTCAGTTCCCATAAATGTGGTAGAATACCAGTCTCTGGCAGACACACATATCCATGTAAAATTCAATGATGGACAATGGCAGTGATTACTTCTTTCTTTCTTTCTTTCTTTCTTTTTTTTTGGTGTTTGTGTTGAAATGGAAAAACTGCTTCATATCAGTGGCTGTTATTTTTGGTAGAGCATTTTATTTGTCTGAGAGATTGTATCTGGGCTACACATAGCCTTGATTTGGTACTTTGTGGGCTTTATTCATTCATTGGTGTGCAGATGGTTCATTGCCTGCACAGATAAATGGTTGGGCTGTCAGCGTATGTTGTATTGTTGTGATGTGGTTGTTGAATAAGGCCCTCTTTGTCATTGTTTCTGTATCAGTGTTGCTGCACTGTCCACAAATCAATGTTTCATTGTTCTATTCTGAAAATCAAGCAGGATGTGTATGTGCCTGTATGATGACAATCAGCTTGTGGCACTGCTGAGATGTTTTGTAAGACCACATTGCTTTGACATGTGAGATGTGGAAATTTGGCCTATGCCACTGATTGTTAAAGAAAAAATTGGCACTCAGTTGTTAACTATTTTTACTTGCAGCCACATTCCACCGAACAGATCTTCCAGTTTCAAGACACACATGCGCGCTGGGGGAAGTTGGATTTGAGCGGGATTTGCTGAGATCTGATCTGATGTGAATAGAATACAGTTGACAGCTGTCTGCTGTCATTGCGGGTGCAGCAGTGGTGAGGACATCAAACAACTCTGTGGTGCATCCGTGTCAAGAGAATCCCGTGTACACTCCTAAAAAACAAACAAACAAAAAAAACACCAATATGCTGTCTTTTTCCAGTGACCTTGGCTACGTGAACAGTCACACTGCATGCTGCTGCATGCTGTCCTTTCTCCACTCGTGCTGCATTCGCACCTCGTGCTTGAGCTTTGGCCAATCAGGAACCCAGTCTGAAGTATCGGATAAGCGCATGAGTATTGTAAAAGTAAACAAGTGTGCAGGCAGCGGGAAAGCTGTCCACCTGATGCTAGGGATGCACCAGTCCACTTTTTTCACTTCTGATCACGATACCTGAATTTGGATATCTACCGATACTATTCCAATGCCAGAGTTCTGTTTGCTTTAATATTATTATTATTATCATTATATTATTGATTTTATGTGAGGATATTTTGTATTCCCAGTTATACAGCTTCAGGATGAAGTGGTATAGAGGAGGATTTTCTTAAAAAGAAGACCTGAAAATTCAGCTACAGTTTGCCAGAAGGTACATCTAAGATGCAAGGCTAGATTTGATGTTTTGATGAAAGAATTAAATACTTGTTTTTATTTTTTACGTGGTTTCTTGTGGCATTTTGGAAATGTGGAAATAACGCTTCTTCCTCAAAACGATACACATACTTGTACGCACCTTTTGGGGCACCCATATAAAAAAAATCTAATCAGTTAAATCTTGATCGATGAGAAATGGCAGGTCTTGAAAAAAAGAGACTTTATAGAGAAAAGACAGCGCTCTCTATCTCTCTCTCCAATAAATTAGCTCTTTTGCATGCTGAAACACTCATACTGTAAATGTAAAAAAATTAAATAAATAGGATTGATATACATGTTTATGTAAATGTAAACGAGGCCATTGTTGGGTCAGTGGCTGAAGTTTCATCACTTGAACTCCAGATGGCACACCCGCCCGAGTACATTAGAGTCCCTTTGTATCGTTCGCTGTATTGTAGGTTGCTTCAGCCTCAGCTTTGCAGACATTGCATGTTGTTGTCTTGCTTCGCGGTGTTTAGTATAAGATATTTCCAACCAGCAGACATGTTATGGTGAAAAGTTGGTTAACTTAATGCCCCCCACAGCCAGCAAGATGTTTTAGCAGAAACACACAGACTGCTCCTGGATCAGAAAACTGCAGATTGTATCTGAAATTTCCAATCCGTGAATTACATTGATATTGGAACCCAGTACCGATTTTAGATCAGCTTGACCCCATCCCAACATGATGTCAAAGTTTTTGAGCATGCACAGAACTTTTTGATGGACTCTGTGGACATCAATTGACAAGGAACTCATTTTGCAGATGGGAAAAGGACATTTGTAGGACAAAAATGAACACAAACTGAAATCCAAAATTCATATCCGCTCCTCATATGTTTCCTTGATCTGTCGTGGTGTGACACAGGCTTAAGGCTGTGATAGTCATAAGTAGCGTGAATAGGCTATCCCATTTCGAAGGCTGCTTGTGAATCCGCGATGTATGCAGCCTTCTTTGGCCTGCAAATGAAAGATACAACAGGTGTATCCTTCAAGGCCCAAACAGTCCAAACCAAAAATTGATATCAAAGCTCATGTTTCCAGTAAAGTCGTAACGAACAGAACATGAATATCTACCCCCCCCCCCCCCCGCCTGCATGTACAAGAGTGAGGGAGTGAACTTCATAACTCAATTACTTTAAATGCATGCTTAAAGTAATTGTACAAGACAGCTTGTTGTATATCTGCCGCTATAAAATCATTTTTTTTGCAGTTGTTGTGGCTTTGGCCTGATTGAATTGTTAACTAGAGACTGCTTATACAACCCCTGGCAATAATTATGGAATCACCGGCCTCGGAGGATGTTCATTCAGTTGTTTAATTTTGTAGAAAAAAAGCAGATCACAGACATGACACAAACTAAAGTCATTTCAAATGGCAACTTTCTGGCTTTAAGAAACACTATTAAGAAATCAGGAAAAATAATTGTGGCAGTCAGTAACGGTTACTTTTTTAGACTAAGCAGAGGAAAAAAAAAATATGGACTCACTCAATTCTGAGGAATAAATTATGGAATCACCCTGTAAATTTTCATCCCCAAAACTAACACCTGCATCAAATCAGATCTGCTCATTAGTCTGCATCTAAAAAGGAGTGATCACACCTTGGAGAGCTGTTGCACCAAGTGGACTGACATGAATCATGGCTCCAACACGAGAGATGTCAATTGAAACAAAGGAGAGGATTATCAAACTCTTAAAAGAGGGTAAATCATCACGCAATGTTGCAAAAGATGTTGGTTGTTCAGTCAGCTGTGTCTAAACTCTGGACCAAATACAAACATGGGAAGGTTGTTAAAGGCAAACATACTGGTAGACCAAGGAAGACATCAAAGCGTCAAGACAGAAAACGTAAAGCAATATGTCTCAAAAATCGAAAATGCACAACAAAACAAATGAGGAACGAATGGGAGGAAACTGGAGTCAATGTCTGTGACCGAACTGTAAGAAACCGCCTAAAGGAAATGGAATTTACATACAGAAAAGCTAAACGAAAGCCATCATTAACACCTAAACAGAAAAAAACAAGGTTACAATGGGCTAAGGAAAAGCAACCGTGGACTGTGGATGACTGGATGAAAGTCATATTCAGTGATGAATCAAGGTGATGATGCTGGAACTTTTGTTTGGTGCCGTTCCAATGAGATTTATGAAGATGACTGCCTGAAGAGAACATGTAAATTTCCACAGTCATTGATGACATGGGGCTGCATGTCAGGTAAAGGCACTGGGGAGGTGGCTGTCATTACATCATCAATAAATGCACAAGTTTACATTGATATTTTGGACACTTTTCTTATCCCATCAATTGAAAGGATGTTTGGGGATGATGAAATCATTTTTCAAAATGATAATGCATCTTGCCATAGAGCAAAAACTGTGAAAACATTCCTTGCAAAAAGACACATAGGGTCAATGTCATGGCCTGCAAATAGTCCGGATCTTAATCCAATTGAAAATCTTTGGAAGTTGAAGAAAATGGTCCATGACAAGGCTCCAACCTGCAAAGCTGATCTGGCAACAGCAATCAGAGAAAGTTGGAGCCAGATTGATGAAGAGTACTGTTTGTCACTCATTAAGTCCATGCCTCAGACTGCAAGCTGTTATAAAAGCCAGAGGTGGTGCAACAAAATACTAGTGATGTGTTGGAGCGTTCTTTTTTTTTTTCATGATTCCATAATTTTTTCCTCAGAATTGAGTGATTCAATGCAGATTCGAGATTCATCACTGAATATGACTTTCATCCAGTCATCCACAGTCCACGATTGCTTTTCCTTAGCCCATTGTAACCTTGTTTTTTTCTGTTTAGGTGTTAATGATGGCTTTCGTGTAGCTTTTCTGTATGTAAATCCCATTTCCTTTAGGCGGTTTCTTACAGTTCGGTCACAGATGTTGACTCCGGTTTCCTCCCATTCGTTCCTCATTTGTTTTGTTGTGCATTTTCCATTTTTGAGACATATTGCTTTAAGTTTTCTGTCTTGACGCTTTGATGTCTTCCTTGGTCTACCCGTATGTTTGCCTTTAACAACCTTCCCATGTTGTTTGTATTTGGTCCAGAGTTTAGACACAGCTGACTGTGAACAACCAACATCTTTTGCAACATTGCGTGATGATTTACCCTGTTTTAAGAGTTTGATAATCCTCTCCTTTGTTTCAATTGACATCTCTCGTGTTGGAGCCATGGTTCATGTCAGTCCACTTGGTGCAACATCTCTCCAAGGTGTGATCACTCCTTTTTAGATGCAGACTAACGAGCAGATCTGATTTGATGCAGGTGTTAGTTTTGGGGATGAAAATTTACAGGGTGATTCCATAATTTTTTCCTCAGAATTGAGTGAGTCCATATTTTTTATTTTTTTTTTCCCTCTGCTTGGTCTAAAAAAGTAACCGTTACTGACTGCCACAATTATTTTTCCTGATTTCTTATAGTGTTTCTTAAAGCCAGAAAGTTGCCATTTGAAATGACTTTAGTTTTGTGTCATGTCTGTGATCTGCTTTTTTTCTACAAAATTAAACAACTGAATGAACATCCTCCAAGGCCGGTGATTCCATAATTTTTGCCAGGGGTTGTATGTCACAGGAAGCTGGTTTTGCATGACACTAACTTCTTTTCTTGTGCTACTGCTTCCAGTGAGTGAGCAAGTTCAGCACACATCCTACCTGAATGCAGTTGAACAATACTAGCACAAAGCTTTCATCTGATGCACTCGTCTTTGTCTAGCTTCGTAATTATTAACTGAGGAACCGTAGTGTGCCCAAAGAGCAGACCTTAACCCTCTGGGCTCCCGGGCATAATTGGAACATACCTACAAATGTAGCAAACATCAAAGTTATGTACAGTTATTTACATTAAAATTCATCAGGCGGATTTGATTGGATGCCCGCTTAATTCGGTCATGTGTCTTGCATGCGTAGATGCGTCAGACGACTCCAGAGGGTTAATGATAGTGGAGGATATTCTTGCTGTGGTTTATTGACACTTGCCATAACGAGACATCCCGCCCTTTGGACCTACAAAATAAGTTCCACATACAGTAGAAGGGAGAGGGGGAAACATTTTCCGCATGCGTTTGGCGTGCTTCCCAAGCCAAAAGCCGTATACGATGAAACTTTTTTTTTTTACACCCCCAATATACAGAGAGGCCTGACTTTTATTTATTTGACTGTGGTATAAAGGAATTAAAATTCTGAATGCCTGTAGATATTTACTATACTGTAATCCACTGTATATGAAAATGAAAGCCAGCTTATATATTTTTTTTTTTTTGTTGTTTTTTTGTTTGTTTGTTTTTTACAGTCACTTTATTACTGAATAGTCATTGGCAACTTTTTGTTTGTGATTTGCCGGGCACTACACCTGGCATGCGTGTTTGTGAAATTAAGCTTGTGATTTGATAACTTTATCTTTAATTAAATGGGACCAAAATAAACCTCCAGGGGTGTTTTTTTTTTTTTTTTTTTTTTTGAATGGAAATTTTTGGACACTGATCCCCCCCCCCCCCCCCCCCCAAGAAAAAAATCATTTTTTAAAAATATGGCTTAATTTTTCAGTAAAATCACATTTATGAAAACGATGTGAAATCAGTTACTCTGTACATGAGTGTCTCTGCAATTACTAGAAATGATGAAACTTCAGGTAGTCTTTGGAAACTGTGTCGTTTCTTTTCCTGTCAGTTGGTTTAGCTCTAACAAAACCAGACCTGGTAAGTGGGTGAGACACCCACTGTTGTTTGTGTGATTTGCGATGTGAGTAGGAATCAGAAACATTTTCTGTGTTGAATTTCCTACTATTAGCTTGTATCAGTCATACAGCACATTGGTATGTTGTGTACATTAGGGATGTAACAATACACCTCAGTCATGTTTCAGTATGACTCAGTTTCAATATCACATTGTGGTTCAAATCATGGTACATTCCTTTCAGGTTTCCTCATAGAGATATAGAAAAAAGTAAGTCCCTTCGGCTGCTCCCTTGTTTGCACTCGGGGTCGCCACAACAAATCCAAGGTGGATCTGCATGTTGAATTGGCCCAAGTTTTACGCCGGATGCCCTTCCTGATGCAACTCCACATGGAGAAATGTGGCAGGGGTGGGAAAATTAAAAAGATGGAACAATATCAGAACTACAGTTTCAACAAACATATGAACATGACAACATAATCACAATCCATGTTGAGGACCTCAATTTTTTGACAGTACACAGTCCATGGTCTGGTCCGTTTTTTTTTTTTTTTTTTTCTTTCCAATTTTGTGATTTATTGTGGTATCCTACTGTCAGTGATGGAAGATTTCTGGAAATTTTCATAAATCCAGCAATGTTTCCTGGTTATTTTTGATAGCATATGTCGGAACCCATTACTGCTCCGCACCCAAACAGTTGGTGGAGGTAATGCACCGTGTTGGTTTGCAAATAAACTTGAAAGAAGAAGGGTTATTACCCGAGGCCATCAAAATATGGCCATCGAGTATTGCAAAGGCTTTGCGTCTGTCCGTCCGTCTGTCTGTGCTCAGCAGTGTAAGGCCAGTAATAAGTCCTATTACTGCCATGGTCTTCAAATTCACAGGGAACATTCTTGGGACACAGAGCCTATTTTAGGCAGCGAGCCATCCACCCATCATTTGGAGGGTCAATTTCCGAAAAAGACGGTCAAAAAAATAGTGGATGGCTTGGTGAAAGCCATCTAAAATATGCGTATAATGGCCTCTTGTCATTGTCTAATTTTGGCTAAATCCATCTTTTTTTCGCCAAAACATAAATTATTGTATCGAGTACCCAACTAGCAATTGACTTAAGGTTTTGCGGTACACCCAGTAATGTGCGACATGATTGGTCAGTTGACGCCACCTTTTGGAAAGGCAGCCTCTGGTTTGTAATGCAGTTCGACATTTTATTGTTGTAGCATGTAAAATTTAGAAATGTTTAATATTAATGGACTTTTTATATAAAGTGGCAGCAGCTGTTAAAATTTATTTTATCAATTATACTAGTTTGAGTATAAATATTCAATGATCATCTGTTTTGGTAGTTACATATCTGGTTCCTTTTAAATATTTGTTCATTTTCATGACATTAAATTTTTCAGTTTTATACTGCAGACACATAGTTGTATGCACTGTGAATGATTTTTGTTTTTCATTTCATTGATCAATGAAATGGTCAATCATTAAATGTGGTTGATTTTGATATAATTATTGACATTCAAAAAGTATAATCATGCTTGTTCCCTCGCCAATTTAAGTATGTGTGACGTACTAAGGCCTTCAGACCAAGCTATAGGTGGCACGTGCTATGGCAAGATTGAAAGAGATATATATCAATTTGCTGATTAGGTTGTTAACATGTAGAAATAAGCATGTCCAGTTAGAAGAATAGGATAATATAAATTATTTCAGTATTTATATACACCTTATTCAGGAAGTCAGGGTGGGCGGCTCCATTTTGTCAAACAACTTCCGGTTTGCCACTGTGTCTGATGATTAGCTACGTGGGAACACAGTACACTAGAAATGTCCAAACATGAGCAACATTAATTGTTCAGTTCGTGAGTGCCACAACAACTGGAAGAAGAGGAAACTATTGCTTTCAGAACGATGTTTTGAACATGGAAAGGAGAGATCTGAGTGCTGTGGACGAGCATTTAACTTTTCCCTCCTCCATTGAAAGACGTGGATCTCCGGTGCTGGCTAAAGGCGCTGAATTTGAAAAATTCACCCAAATGTCCCCATGTCTGTTATTTTTATTTTATGGAAAAAAACTCACACCAGTGAATCTTTACCCAAACAAATGGTTGGACTACAACGTTCCATTGAAGAAGCCACAGCGGATTCTATTGAGACAAACGGGTAAGCTTTGTTTGTAGCATTAGCTGCTATCTTATTTGCTCATTTTCTGGCGTTTGATATAACGAAGCGCTGTATGAAATAACACCATACGTATATTAACGTTACGTAATCTTGGCATTACGGTGGTGCTACTTATTGGGTAGAATTTTAACTTGATTGTGCTTTTAAATGAGCTTCAGCGGCGCTGTGCGGCACGAAGCTCGTAGTTCCTCATAGCCAAACTGTCCACACCGAGTGACAACACAAAGTAGTTAAAAATAATCAAGGGCCACTTTTTCATGTCATCTTCCCACTCTGTTATGACCCGCGGGCAGTGTTGTACGAGGTCTGTTACAAAAGTATCCAACCTTATTTTTTTCAGAAACCATATGGATTTGAATCACGTGTGATTACATCAGACATGCTTGAACCCTGGTGGACATGCGAGAGTTTTTTCACGCCTGTCGGTTACGCCATTCGCCTGTGGGCAGTCTTTGAGTGAGGAGTCGTCCACCCTCTCGTCTTTTTTTTTTTTTTTTTTTTCCCCATTGTTTAGGAATGGCTGAGACTGCTGCTTTGTTTGATAAATTTTTTTTCAAAAGCTGTAAGGCACAACTGAGGGGACACCATTCGATAAATTCAGCTGGTTTTCGGTAAAAAGTTTAACGGCTGATGAGAGATTTTGGTCTGGTAGTGTCGCTTTAAGGACGGCCCACGGCGCCTGACAGCGATCTGTGCTTCGAGGCGGCAGCGTCTCGCTGTTTCAAGTTGAAAACTTCCACATTTCAGGCTCTGTTGACCCAGTAAGTCATCAGAGAACAGAACTTTCAGAAGAAGTCGGCATGAGGAGTTTATTCGGACATTCCATTGTTAACGGACATTTTGTAATGAAAGAACGTGCGGACAGAGTCGCACCTCCGTTAGAAACCTTAACGGACAAGTTGGAACATGCCCAAGCTGTTAAACAATTTCTCAGTTACTCACTTGTTGAAAGCCATCAAAAGCCGCCTGAATTTTACAAATGGTTTTCAACACGGAGGTGTTTTTCCTGTCGCAGCGAATTTGCGCGCACGTCTTTCATTACAAAATGTCCTTAAACAGTGGAATGTCCGCATAAAGTCCTCATGCCGGCCTCTTCTGAATCTTCTGTTCTCTCACGACGTCCTGGGTGAATTAAGCCTTAAATTAGGATGTTTTCAGCTCGAAACAGGCCGACGATGGCGCCTGGAAGCGCTGCACGACGTCCCGCTCCGTGGGAAGTTCTTACAGCGACAGAAACACCCTATAATCTCTCATCAGCCGTTAAACTTTTCACCGAAAACCAGCTAAATTTCTCGAACAGTGTCCACTCGGATATTCCTCACAGGTCCAGAAAAAATTTTGATAAAGCAACGCGCACCGTCTCGAGCAGCGTGTGAAACAAAGGAATTCAGCCGAGAGGGCGGGGACCACATCTCACTCAAGGCCTGCCCACAGGGAAATGACGTCACCGACACGCGTGAAAAAACTCACGCATGCGCACGAGGGTTCAAGCATGATTGGTGTAATCGCACGTCATTCAAATCCATATAGTTAAAAAAAATAAAAGTGTCGTTTTCTTATCTAATACACCTCGTATAAAGTGCCAGAAAATCACACTTAAAGGTGATAGAGAGAGGTTGAATGGGGCATTAATCCTTGTTCTGTGATGTGATATGTAGCCCAAAAAAAAATTGGTTGGGTCTGTAATGGCTCAGAACCTTCCTAAAAGGCTCTCTGAAACAGCTATGTTACTATGCTGGGTTTAGAATGCCTTGTTTGCCTTTAATGGCGTCGTTTCGGAGCTTATTTGGCAACCTTATTATGAAATGCAAGTAGGTGGCGCTGATCAGTTGCCGTTGTTTGATTGGCTGCCCTTGCTCTCACTGAAAAGAAAGCAGTATTTATTTATTTTCATTGCTTTTATATTTTCTGTTGTGTTTCTATTCAGGGTTTTTTTTTTTGCCTCTTTAAAATTGTATATAATAATCATTAGTTTATTAATATATAAACAAAAATAAATTTAAGAAATATTACAATTTGAAAACAAATGCACCCGAAGGTGATGACAGCTGCAATGCTAACTTTTAACATTGAAAATGCCATAGACATGCTAACACGTTAGCATCACTCCCGTTTTTAAGTTATAAAATACATCTATCAACTGTTTCAGAAGAACATAACAGGTTGGTTTAACATAGAAAAGGTAAATAATACTCAGACGTATGCTCTTTAGGGTTTTAGCAGGAGAAAATTAAGCAAAAGAAAGAGAAAGAATAATCGAAGCATTGCTTCAATCTGCGAAGCACTGCTTCGATTGGTTCAAGGTTCAAAGCAAAGCCATGCTGCAGAAAAGTTGTTTACGGACCTGCTGCAGGGTCTGTAATCAATACAGAAATGATCATTTTCCTGACAAACACCCCCCAAAACAACGGCCACTCTGAAGGACCGATAACATAATCGTTAAGCACAAAGCTTATTGATGTTGGTGGATCGAGTCATTTCTTAACGATACCCAAAAGGAACCGGTTCTGGATACACATTCCTAGCTGCTAAGGGGTTAGCTCATTCCCTTTAGAGGAACAAACCAGAGCTAACATGCCATTCTAATGTGCAATTCTTACAACAGGAATATGGCGCAACACAAATTTAAAACAAAAGAAAATGTGATACTCACAGGCTGTACTGATTGCTGGGGTTGATTTTGTCGCAGAGTCTGAACTGACCCTCTACTGAGTATTAAATGCTGACTGAAGCCAGCTTGAAATCGTGCAAGGTTTGTGAAACAGTGCTCCGTGAAATGCGCAGAGCAAAGAAATAGTTGGCGGTTGTATGTACTGGGGATGCGGTTAAAAATGAATAAAAGCCAGTGATCGCGTACATTGCTTTCCATGGGAAGATCGTAGTCCGCTAAAACAGCCTGGGAAAGCACACCTGTAGCTCGCCATTGCTTCTCTTCGAGTGTTATGAATAAATAACAGTAAATGTCTAATTTATATAGTTTGCACTGTGATACTAATTAAACAACTGCAATTTATAAAAAAGACTATGCTCATATGGCAGAGGGAATTTTAACAGTTATATTTGTTTTCTTTTTTGTTTGTTTTCTTGGCCTGCGTCAGATTTAGTCAGTGGTCTATCTTCATGGTTTGTATTTGTAAAATTGTTTGGAAACATCTCTGAGACGTTATAGTGGATATTAAGTCTCACATTTTCACGTGTTGATTCGATACTGAAGGATGAATGTAACATGCTCCCGCTCAACAGCACAGCAGCAAATGAGAGATGCCTTTACAGATTTTAAAATGGGCTCCCTGTTGAACTACAAAGAAATGGATGAAACGTTATTTTGCTGCAAGGAGATGATTAAGTTGATCATAAATATAATTTATTTATTTATTGGGGCTTGTTCGACCAAAACGCAGACTAGGGGTGCGGGGTATATGCAGTAGACTGTATAAATGATATAAATTTGGCTTACGGTAGAGATCCGATCGCAAGGACGCTTGTTGATGCAAGCACAGAGACCGCGGAGCAGGAAGAGCTGGTGAAAATGGTGAACACTTCAAGCTCTATTCCAGTTTTTAAATTCTGCAAATAGGCCAACTATGTGAATTATGATTAATAATTTCCACTTTTTTTTTTTTTTCCATGAATTTTATGGTCCTTTTTGGACCTTACTCCATCACCCGCTAGTGGCCATTTTTGGCCGATGAAAACATTGCTGAAGTATGTACACATACATGTAATTTGGTGACTTTTCAAAGGGGTCAGACTTGTCAGTAAAGTCAATTTAATGTACAGTGGTTCATTTCAAGTCAACTTGGTGTATAAAACTCATCGTTCCAGGCAATGACAGATAGCAGCTGGCTGTTAGAAGCAAGTTAAAGACAAAACCAATTCAATTGGTTTCAGTAGACAAGCAATACAGCCCAAGGGTGTCTTCTTCGGGCAGCCAGTTGCGGAAGTACAAATTTTCGCCTTTGGATTTGGCACTTTGCTGGAAGTGACTTGTAGTTGTGCTATTCCATTTGCAGAAAGCTGCAGCAAAAACTCTCATGTCCTCATTCAGCTCCATCTTGCGCCAGAAGAAGCAGAGAACCACATGCCTTCCCATTTATCACTGGTGGAAACGCAGCCGATCAGGATCACCAACCCACTTGGGGTGGTCTCTGATAACTTTCTGGACAAAACTCCACCAAAGGCAGACAAAAGTACTAACTCTTTTTCCAGCTGGACAGAAGCAGGAATGACAAATCAAATCAATTTTATTTATATAGCGCCAAATCACAACAAACAGTTGCCCCAAGGCGCTTTATATTGTAAGGCAAAAGCCATACAATAATTACAGAAAAACCCCAACGGTCAAAACGACCCCCTATGAGCAAGGACTTAGCGACAGTGGGAAGGAAAAACTCCCTTTTAACAGGAAGAAACCTCCAGCAGAACCAGGCTCAGGGAGGGGCAGTCTACTGCTGGGACTGGTTGGGGCTGAGGGGAGAGAATCAGGAAAAAGACATGCTGTGGAAGAGAGCAGAGATCAATCACCAATGATTAAAAGCAGAGTGGTGCATACAGAGCAAAAAGAGGTGAATAAAAAGAAACACTGGGTGCATCATGGGCGATGCTAATTACTGCCTCTACTGGTGGCTGGCTCTCACTGCGGTATTGTATCACTTCCTGTTCTGAAGTACAGCGGTGTTTTGCTGTATGTGTTAGCTATTTAATCTGCGTAGTTAGATTGATCTAGATAACTAGATAACGATTTGTTTCACAGTGTAATCTTCACGTGCCTTAACTAAAGCACTCCCTCTGCTGAATCACCTCTAAATTATTTACACATTATTCACTTTGTGTGTTTTTAGGAATCCGCTAGCTTAGCGCAGCTACTAGCTCTTAGCCGGTTTAGCATGGCGGCTTCTTCTGTCTCTCCCGCACTTCTCTGCTCTGGGTGTGAAATGTTTAGTTATTCCTCGGCCTCCTTTAGCGGTAATGGTACTTGTAATAAGTGTAGCTTGTTTGTAGCTTTGGAGGCCAGGCTGGGCGAATTGGAGACTCGGCTCCGCACCTTGGAAAATCCTACAGCTAGCCAGGCCCCTGTAGTCGGTGCGGACCAAGGTAGCTTAGCCGCCGTTAGCTGTCCCCCAGCAGATCCCAAGCAGCCGGGAAAGCAGACCGGCTGGGTGACTGTGAGGAGGAAGCGTAGTCCTAAACAGAAGCCCCCTGTACACCACCAACCCGTTCACATCTCTAACCATTTTTCCCCACTCGGCGACACACCCGCCAAGGAACAGACTCTGGTTATTGGCGACTCTGTTTTGAGAAACGTGAAGTTAGCGACACCAGCAACCATAGTCAATTGTCTTCCGGGGGCCAGAGCAGGCGACATTGAAGGAAATTTGAAACTGCTGGCTAAGGCTAAGCGTAAATTCGGTAAGATTGTAATTCACGTCGGCAGTAATGACACCCGGTTACGCCAATCGAAGGTCACTAAAATTAACATTGAATCGGTGTGTAACTTTGCAAAAACAGTGTTAGCTTAAAACTTAGATTAGGCTTAAAACTTTCCTTTTTGCTAAAACTTATAGAACTTATAGATTGTTTGTTGTGATTTGGCGCTATATAAATAAAATTGATTTGATTTGATATAGTTAGGGCTGGATCAGGTGACCCTGAACCATCCCTTAGTTATGCTGCTATAGACTTAGACTGCTGGGGGGTTCCCATGATGCACTCAGTGTTTCTTTCTCTTTTTGCTCTGTATGCACCACTCTGCATTTAATCATTAGTGATTGATCTCTGCTGTCTTCCACAGCATGTCTTTTTCCTGATTCTCTCCCCTCAGCCCCAACCAGTCCCAGCAGAAGACTGCCCCTCCCTGAGCCTGGTTCTGCTGGAGGTTTCTTCCTGTTAAAAGGGAGTTTTTCCTTCCCACTGTCGCCAAGTGCTTGCTCATAGGGGGTCATTTTGACCGTTGGAGTTTTTCTGTAATTATTGTATGGCTTTTGCCTTGCAATATAAAGCGCCTTGGTGCAACTGTTGTTGTGATTTGGCGCTATATAAATAACATTGATTTGATTTGATCATGGGAAACCCCCCCAGCAGTCTAAGTCTATAGAAGCATAACTAAGGGATGGCTCAGGGTCACCTGATCCAGCCCTAACTATAAGCTTTTTCAAAAAGGAAAGTTTTAAGCTTAATCTTAAAAGTAGAGAGGGTGTCTGTCTCCCTAATCCGAATTGGGAGGTGGTTCCACAGGAGAGGAGCCTGAAAGCTGAAGGCTCTGCCTCCCATTCTACTCTTACAAACCCTAGGAACTACAAGTAAGCCTGCAGTCTGAGAGCGAAGCGCTCTATTGGGGTGATATGGTACTAAGAGGTCCCTAAGATAAGATGGGACATGATTATTCAAAACCTTATAAGAAGAAGAATTTTAAATTCTATTCTGGAATTAACAGGGAGCCAATGAAGAGAGGCCAATATGGGTGAAATATGCTCTCTCCTTCTCATCCCTGTCAGTACTCTAGCTGCAGCATTTTGAATTAACTGAAGGCTTTTCAGGGAACTTTTAGGACAACATGATAATAATGAATTACAGTAGTCCAGCCTAGAAGAAATAAATGCATGAATTAGCTTTTCAGCATCACTCTGAGACAAGACCTTTCTAATTTTAGAGATATTGCGCAAATGCAAAAAAGCAGTCCTACATATTTGCTTAATATGCGCATTGAAGGACATATCCTGATCAAAAATGACTCCAAGATTTCTCACAATATTACTGGAGGTCAGGGTAATGCCATCCAGAGTAAGGATCTGGTTAGACACCATGTTTCTAAGATTTGTGGGGCCACGTACAATAACTTCAGTTTTATCTGAATTTAAAAGCAGAAAATTAGAGGTCATCCATGTCTTTATGTCTGAAAGACATTCCTGCAGTTTAACTAATTGGTGTGTGTCCTCTGGCTTCATGGCTAGATAAAGCTGGGTATCATCTGCGTAACAATGAAAATTTAAGCAATGCTTCCTAATAACACTGCCTACGGGAAGCATGTATAAAGTCAATAAAATTGGTCCTAGCACAGAACCTTGTGGAACTCCGTAATTAACCTTAGTCTGTGAAAAAGACTCCCCATTTACATGAACAAATTGTAATCTATTAGATAAATATGATTCAAACCACTGCAGTGCAGTGCCTTTAATACCTATGGCATGCTCTAATCTCTGTAATAAAATTTTATGGTCAACAGTATCAAAAGCTGCACTGAGGTCTAACAGGACAAGCACAGAGATGAGTCCACTGTCTGAGGCCATAAGAAGATCATTTGTAACCTTCACTAATGCTGTTTCTGTACTATGATAAATTCTGAAACCTGACTGAAACTCTTCAAATAGACCATTCCTCTGTCATTCCTCACTGGAATGACAAAGTGTGAGGTCATTCCAGTGTCCAGAATTTCATGTCCAACATGTCCTGTTTTGGACAGGAATTGTTTTTCTGAGTGACACAAATAGAATTTGTGTGACATCTTATTGCATGTGCATAGTTGTACAAAAAAAAATGCCTGAAGCATTTCCTGCATTTTAATAGAAATAGTATTTGTTTTTTTGTTTTTGTTTTTTTGCTACAGTTGTTCGTGTTTGTTGAAATTTACCATTTATTCCAAGTTATAAAAATGGTGTTTTAAACAGTGATTTTTTTTTTTTGCACTGTTTTGCAACATAGAGTGCAGAGTTTTGAGTTTTGAGATCTGCACAGTAAATGTTCTCAAAATTACATTATATCCGTTTTTTTTTTTTTTTTTTTTTTTTTTTTTTTTCCCCCCATTATTTTTTTTCAATCAATTTAGCTTTGCTATGGGACTATATAACCCATTCAGAAACACTTCCATTATTATTTTTACACTTACCGTTAAGATGAAGGGATTCAATTTATACCGCAATATGAATTTTGGCTCATAACGCCCAGCCCTATTGCTGACCCGACTTATTTCAATCATCATTTACACGTTAATATTCCTGGTAAGTCTTCGATATTATCATGTCATGTTTTTGATGGAATTCATTATCAGTTGACATTAGTTATTTCACAAAAATCAAAATCTGTCCTTGGGGTGCATTTAGTTAAAACAGTCTCCATGCAAACATATGTTAGCCTGTTAAATCTGCCTTTTATGGTTTCTTCTGTTACATGGGTGTGAAATATTCATGTGGAGAAAAATGTGATACATAAATAACATGCTCGTAGACGTGAGATATTGATGTGAAAAACGGTTGTGCGTCTTTTGCACAACAATTAAGTTGTGAGTATCCCAGAAATGATGTCAGCACTGGGTGGAAAAATCTGTTATTGCTTTTTGTATTCATAGAATAAGAATCTAATTCAAACCCAAATCAGTGTTCCTGAGAACTAAACGTTATATTGGTTACTTGAACAGTAGATGCAGGTTGACTTATATCAAATTATATTTTAGTTTATTTTAACGCACTATCAGTTATTAAAGCACAAATTGCTGAAGTCTAATGTTTAGGTAACAGTAACAGTCCAATGCAAATACGTGGTGGACAAATGGTTCGTGCACTTGGTTTCAGTGTTCCCGGTTCAAATCCAACCCCAACCCCTGCCACATTTCTCCATGTAATGTGAAGTTGCGTCAGGAAGGGCATCCGGTGTAAAACCTGTGCCAAATCAACATGCAGATCCACCTTTGATCTGCTGTGGTGACCCCGAGTAAGGGAGCAGCCGAAGGGACTTACATCAGTGTCATCTTGCCAATATGTAAAAATAAAGCCCTCTCACACAACTTGTATCGTGACTATACCAGGGCTGCCACGATTAGCCAACTAGTCACGATTACATTGACTACCAAAATTGTCTGCGACTTATATAATAATTGACTTCATTGTTTATTTTTTAAGCTTTGTTTTTCTCTCAAAACTGCTGCTGTACCTTCCGCTGCGTTTCTGTCCTTGATGCACATGTGCAGTAGTGGTAATTGGGGCCAGCTGTGACGTCACCGGAAACATTAGACCCAAACAATATCGTGTGTAACCGGCAACAAAGCTCAAAAATTTGGGAACATTTTAACCAAATTAAAGAGCAAAACGTGCAATGCAAAATCTGCAGGGCAGAACTTGCTTTCCATGGAAGTACAGCGGCGATGCAGGAGCATCTGAGAAGAAAGCCCCTTGTGGCTGATTGAGATACTGGGAAAGCTCTGCAGCTCTGTGACTTCGTGTCATGCAATGATGTGCGTGCCAGTTTTAAAGTTCTCCGTTGCTGGATTATGCTTTATTATGCATTAATATGACCCCCAACAAGCTTTTCTTTCTACAATTGCCTCCAAATCAAAGGTAAGGTGTGCAATTTCCTCTTTTTCAGACTGTGTTGTCAATTTGCAGACTGTTCTGCCAAACATATGTGATCCATACCATACCCTTTATTTATATAGCACATTTCACAAACATAGTTTCCAAAGTGCTGTACAAAAAAAAAACACACACAGAGGACCACACACTCACGCGGTGTTAAAAGCCAAAGCATATAAATGGGTCTTTAGACGAGACTTAAAACACTCTACAGTGGGGGCTGTTCGAATGTTAAGGGGCAAATCATTCCACAGCTGAGGGCCCACAACAGAAAAAGCCCTGTCTCGTCACAGGCACCACAAGCTAGAGCTGGCCCTCGGACCGCAAAGCACGGGGAGGCTGATAAATTCGGATGAGGTCCGAAACGTACGTCGGGGGCCAGTCCATTCAAAGCTTTAAAAACAAACAATAAAATCTTAAAATCAACTCTAAAATGAACTGGAAGCCAGTGCAGAGACGTTAAAACCGGAGTGATGTGCTCTCGCTTTCTGCTACCAGTTAAGAGACGCGCAGCAGAATTTTGGACCAACTGTAAGCGAGAGTGCATTTTGGCTGATGCCGATAAAAAGTGCATTACAGTAGTCTAAATGAGAGGAGAGAAAAGTGTGCATGACTTGTTCGAAAACATTAAAAGATAAAGGTTTAACTTTAGATAAAAGACACAAATGATAAAATCCAGATTTGACTAACGCCCTTGTCAAAATTTAAAATCTTTGTCAATAATGACGCCGAGGTTGGTGACAGACTGTTTCACGTACTGTTTAAGAGGGCCCAAGTCCAAGGGGGGGGTCAGTATTTCCAAATAAAATGACCTCTGTTTTGTCCTCATTTAGACTTAAAAAGTTGTGGGCCAACCAAGCCTTGACGTCACTCAAACAATTCAAAAGAGGCGCCAAAGGGGTAGAAGCAAGTTTTTTTGAGTGGCAGGTAAATCTGGCAGTCATATGCATAAAAATAATACTGTAAGCCATGATTTTTAAAGATTTGACTCAGTGGGAGGAGGTAGAGGGCAAAAAGAGCAGGCGCTAGGATTGACCCCTGCGGTACTCCACAATTTAGAGATGCAGAGGAAGAGGTGAAATCCCCCAATTTGACAGAGCAGCTTCTCCCACTGAGATAAGACCTGAACCACTCCACGGCGCTACCCCTAACCCCCACACAGTTTTCCAAACGATTTAAGAGTTGTGTGGTCGACTGTGTCAAAAGCAGCTGACAAGTCTAAAAGGACTAAAATGGCAGAATCACCAGAATCAGTCACTAAAAACAAATCATTTAAAACCTTTAAAAGTGCAGACTCTGTACTATGAAGGGCTTTATAACCTGACTGAAAAATATCAAAAATGCCATGTGCTTCTAGGAAAAACTGCAGCTGCATAAGAACACATTTCTCTAAAATTTTAGCCAAAAAAGGCAGTTTAGATTTTGGCCTAAAATTGCAGGCATTTGCAGAATCAAGGCTGGGTTTTTTCAGAAGGGGTTCAATAACTGCCTTTTTACAAAACAGAGGAACAACACCAGACAGCAGACTGCTATTTATAATGTCAAGGACATTAGGGCCAATAGTTGTCCAGACTTCTTTGAGCAGTCGAGGAGGAACAGGGTCAAGTGGACTCGAAACAGGCTTAAGTTCACAGACAACTTTAGACAGACATGCAAGAGACACTGGCTCAAAATGACAAATAACAGATGAGCAAGGCATGTCAGGAAAAGGGCTACAAATAGAATATTGGCTCTAATTCTTTCCACTTTCTCAGTAAAAAAGTGCAAAAATGCATTACAAGTGTCAGGTGTTGATTCTAACCCTTTGGGCTGAGGGGGTTGAAGCACTGTCTCAGTAGTTTTAAAAAGAACACATGGATTATTAACATTATTGGAGACCACCTCAGAAAGATATTTAATCTTTTCGTCTTTCACCATGTTCTGATATGCGAGCCAGGTCTCCTTTATCATAAGAGACTTGAAGTCCATCTTTTTTCTACCTGCGCTCAGCTCTTCTACACGCGCGCCTGGCTTCACACGTCCTGTCATTCAGCCACGGCATCCGTTTCATTTTAGGGCGCACGGCTTTAAGTGGGGCTACAGCATTGAGAACATTGCTGCAGGTAGAAAGAAAATCTTCCGTTAGTTTCTCCGTGTTTCCACTGGCAGTTACTTTCTCCCTCTCAACAACAAAGAGCGAGGAGAAGCGGGCCGCTGTTTCAGGCTTAAGAGAGCGACACAAGCGCGCAGGGGCAGGTACATTCAGAACATCACCATCACTTAAAATCAAATCAAATAAAATGGAACAGTGGTCCGATACAAACACATTTCCCACAAATAAATTTTCAATCTGTACATTATATGTAAGAACAAGATCCAACGTATGTCCATGAATATGAGTGGCGCCTGTAACATGTTGGATTAAGTTAAAACCATCAGTTAAATCTAAAAACTCTCTAGATAAGGGTTTAGACGAACAGCAAACATGCAAATTAAAATCACCAACAATTAAAATCTTGTCATAATCTGACATAAAAGCAGCAACACACTCAGAGAATTCTCTAATAAAATCCTTATTATATTTAGGAGACCTGTAAACCACGGCGCACAACACCGGCTCCTTTCGTCGCAGGGTGAAACAACTCAGTTCAAAAGAGGAAAACCGGACTTCTGACAGTGGCTTGAAACATAAACAGCTATCCAATAAAGTAGCAATCCCTCCACCCCGACCAGATACTCTCGGGGTGGTAATAAAAGTACATGACGGAGGCAACAGTTCGGAAAAGACAGAGGACTCACCCACGCTTATCCAAGTTTCAGTCCAAAAAAAAATAAATAAATCCAAATCTTTTGAGGTAAAATAGTCCTGGAGGATGAAAGTTTTATTAGCCACAGATCTTACATTTACAAGTCCACACCTCAGTGAGGAGGAAGCCTCGACACTAGGAGCTCCACGGCATACTGACCTCAGGTTGCCGGGATGAATGCCATCTTGGCACCGAGATCGCGTCCAGTGTGGATGCAGCGCCAGACAATCCACCTGTTGCCCAAACAGCAGGACCAGCCATCCACGCCTCGGAGCCAGAGTGCGACGAGCAACAACATGATCAAAACAGGCTCTATAATCCAAAGGGATAAGAGCAGGAAACTTCAGCAGTGCAGGAGATTGCGCAAGCAAGGCTTTTAGCTTTACTAGCCTACCACTGCGCACTCCTTGACGGTGGCACTTCCTCACAGGGAGGGCCCTCACCCGAAGCAGGAACTCTGGCACATCATTCAGGTGAGTGGGACGCAGCCTTTTTGAGCCCTTATTACCGTCAAACAGTGTGCTCAGTTCCACGGATGATTTTATCTTAAGAAGCTCTGTGCGATCATACACCATCCGTGAGTTGAAGGTCCCCATAATACAAGTTAAAAACATAAAACAAACAAATATTGTGAAAGCCAAAAGGCGTACCAAGCACCCCGGCACTATTTTGGCAATCCTGAAACATAATCAGTGTGCGCACTGCAAAAATGATTAAAATATGAGACGAAAAAGTGAAAGAAGAAAAGTGTCAAATTGCAGCCTTTTGTGGTGTCTGATTTAACAGGTGTACGTCAAGCTGCTGGTCCGAGTCCGGGGAAAAAAAAAACGGTCTTTTAATCAGTTTTTTTTTTTTTTTTTTTTGATGGAGCTACATTGCGATCGGACGGAACAGTTTGCTGATGTGGGTGAAAAATCCGTTAAAAATTTATATATATATATATATATATATATATATATATATAATATATATATATATATATATATATATATATATATATATATATATATATATATATATATATATATATATATATGGGTGATTCTTAGACTACGGGCACTTTTTCACCTTTTCTCAGCATCATGATATGCAAATATTGCCGTTTTGTGCTTGTCCCACACCCAGACTTTTGATCTTCAATGATAAAATGAATGGTAAGAAACTTTTTTCTAATGTTTTAAAATATCTCTGAATAAAATATCAGTAAAATAATCAAAACATAATTGGGGTATTCAATGTCATACAACTGTTGTGTTTTTTTTAAACAAAATGTAGTGTCCCACACTATTGCTGTAATTTCGACCACAACACTGTAATGTCCCTTTAAACAGTTTGTATGAAAGATTGTTTGGTAGTTTCTATGGAGATAAACAGTGACATCAGAGCACATGTATATAGCGCCCAAATCACAACAAACAGTTGCCCCAAGGCGCTTTATATTGTAAGGCAATTGGTGTGGTGGAATTAAATTACAAGGCCAATAGTGTCCATAGTTAAAGAATCACCCATATATACTCAACAAAAATATAAACGCAACACTTTTGGTTTTGCTCCCATTTTGTATGAGATGAACTCAAAGATCTAAAACTTTTTCCACATACACAATATCACCATTTCCCTCAAATATTGTTCACAAACCAGTCTAAATCTGTGATAGTGAGCACTTCTCCGTTGCTGAGATAATCCATCCCACCTCACAGGTGTGCCATATCAGGATGCTGATTAGACACCATGATTAGTGCACAGGTGTGCCTTAGACTGCCCACAATAAAAGGCCACTCTGAAAGGTGCAGTTTTGTTTTATTGGGGGGGATACCAGTCAGTATCTGGTGTGACCACCCATTTGCCTCATGCAGTGCAACACATCTCCTTCGCATCATCCGTGAAGAGAACACCCTCTCCAACGTGCCAAACGCCAGCGAATGTGAGCATTTTGCCCCACTCAAGTCGGTTACGACGACGAACTGGAGTCAGGTCGAGACCCCGATGAGGACGACGAGCATGCAGATGAGCTTCCCTGAGACGGTTTCTGACAGTTTTGTGCAGAAATTCTTTTGGTTATGCAAACGATTGTTTCAGGCCGCTGTCCGAGTGGCTGGTCTCAGACGATCTTGGAGGTATACATGCTGGATGTGGAGGTCCTGGGCTGGTGTGGTTACACGTGGTCTGCGGTTGTGAGGCTGGTTGGATGTACTGCCAAATTCTCTGAAACAAACTTTGGAGACGGCTTATGGTAGAGACATGAACATTCAATACACGAGCACAGCTCTGGTTGACATTCCTGCTGTCAGCATGCCAACTGCATGCTCCCTCAAATCTTGCGACATCTGTGGCATTGTGCTGTGTGATAAAACTGCACCTTTCAGAGTGGCCTTTTATTGTGGGCAGTCTAAGGCACACCTGTGCACTAATCATGGTGTCTAATCAGCATCTTGATATGGCACACCTGTGAGGTGGGATGGATTATCTCAGCAAAGGAGAAGTGCTCACTATCACAGATTTAGACTGGTTTATGAACAATATTTGAGAGAAATGGTGATATTGTGTATGTGGAAAAAGTTTTAGATCTTTGAGTTCCTCTCATACAAAATGGGAGCAAAACCAAAAGTGTTGCGTTTATATTTTTGTTGAGTGTATATATATATATATATGTGTATATATATGTGTATATATATATACATACGGTGTTTATTACATGGAAAACAATACAAAAATGTTGGGACTTTTTTTCTGGTGACTGTGAATATCCAGTTTATACGATGACAGTTTAGGCGAGTTTTACTGTCCATGGGACTGAATAATAAATTTACCTCTCAAAACTTTGACGATGAAGTTGCTTCCATCCCACACAGCTGACTTTATTTTCCCAATTTTTTCTTCTGTTTGAATCTGAAGGGAATCTGTACATCTTGAAACTTGGTCCTGTCTATTTGTGCATCCCAATGCATAACAACCCGGTGTCGCAGACCGAACAGTCCCCCTAAAAATCTCTCCGCCCTGCCTTCACTGCACATGCGTCATTTCGGAACATTGGCAGTATTTCACAGATTATCGCCTCGTTTCTGCTTAAAACTGCACTCCAGTCATTTATCTCAGCGATAGATATCTGAAGCTTTTGTACAACAATCATTTCTGCATAAATTCAGCATTATTTCATAATAAAAGACGGAGGAAGCAATCAAAGAGCAGCAGTCAGACGAGCTGCTGCTTTCACTGCATCCCCGTCATTTCATTGCATCACCGATTATCTAAATGGACTCCATTTATATAGCGCTTTTCCATCTGCATCAAACGCTCAAACGCTTTACACATCAGTGCCTCACTTTCACCCCAATGTCAGGCTGTTGCCATGCAAGGCACCCACTACACACCGGGCGCAACTAGGGGATTAAGGACATTGGCCAAGGTCCTGTCAGGCTGGGATTTGAACCGAGGATCCTCTGGTCTCAAGCCCAACGCTTAACCACTGGACTATCACCTCCCCTTATCACCTCATTTCTGCTTAAAGCTGACTTTAGAATGATTTAAGATGTTTTATGTTTGTCATCTGATAATTATTCCATTTGATTGCTTTGGGTGAAGAGAGTCTGTCTCAGATGAGCTGCTGAGCTCCAAAATGACACATACGCAGTGGAGGCAGGGCGGACCAATTTTTAAGGGGGGGGGGGTTCCTTCGGTCTGTGACACCGGCATTTTCATTAAATAAATAAACAAAATAGCTGGATTTACATGCAGATAGTTTAACAGCGAATGCTATTTTGGCCCCAAGATGCCACCACCAGTCACATGACTTTTTTCTTTTCTTTTCTTCGAGTCATGTTGCTACTCTCTGAATAAAGGGACTGTAGTTAGTCGCTAACATTAACGTCTATAAGGAGTTACTTACTTATATTGGTAGCTGTAAATGTTAACATTAACAATGATGATTTTGTTAGCCTTAGCACACATTTGTTATATGTTTGTTGTAACGTTATAACAGCAATGCCATGCTTGAATAGGAAATGTTATAATGCTAATGTTTTGTAATACTACGTTACAGTGGTGTAATGGACACCTTTGTTACCAAACCAACAACATGCACACCTCAGCAAGAAAATATCCAGATAACTACTTACCAGGTTGATCTCACTTCACTAAAATGATGCCACAGTTTGTGGCAGCCCTAGACTATACGAGTTGCGTGAAAAAACTTATCTGGGGTGGAAAAATTGACCTGACCCAACAAAAAATGAAATTATATATATTTTTTTGGTGGGTAAATAGACTTGAAAATGCACCAGAATGCATCTGAGACTTCAAAATTTTCAAAAGAACCCCTAGGTCCCCCCCACTCACTTTCATCACTGTAATGAACATACAATATACATTGTTTCTAGCTCACCATCCGTGTGGTGGTAGTGGCTCTGGTGTTTCCCAGTGAATGAGCATGTTTTGTGAGGATGGTTGCTGTTGCACAAGTTTCAGCTGAATTACCCAGCGTTTATTACCAGTAATGTAATGTAATTTCAGTGCTTGTGTGTCTTAGCAGGTGATGCCTTTGTAATTGATAACTAACATGACTCATCCAGTGAGGGAATACAGCAGTTTGCAGTGTGAGAGTACAACACAGTTTACACACTGTGCAAAGTAAGCAGTGCGCCTGAGAGTCCCGGAGTTGACTAATGCACTGATGCTATGAAGTAATATGAGACGAGGAGTGTGCTGTGATGTCTTGTGTGCTCCTACAGAAACGAGAAAGGAAGGATGTGATATGTTCAAGAAGGAGGGGGGGAAAGTACAAGATTCAAAACTGATTTTTTTTTTTTGACAACAAATGTGAACGGTGCAGGTCTAGCATACCGCAGCGATGAGATGAACGAAGTAAAGATGCAGAGTACTGATATGAAATAATTTTTGCTCCTCAGATATGCCTCCATACAGAAGCTCAGGAGCACAAACAAGCTGCTTATATTTCACATTTTCACAAATTGTTTATTCTGTGAGATGCTGTATGTCATAAGTATTCATAGGCTGGAGGAGGGATGTGGGCAGGAGTGAAGCAGCTTAGGCCAAATAGGAGTGATGGATGGCTGGATGAAAGAGAGGAAAAGAGGAGAGCGTAAACAGTTTTGGAGAGGGAGTGAAGTATCTGGCATTGTTTAGGCTACACTTGTAATTAGAGTTGTGGGGAAACCAGCGGGAGTATTGAAAGTGTGATTGGAATGCATCAAGAGAGAGAGAGACGGATAGTGTGAATAGTATTAGTGAAGGAGGAATGCCGAGTGAGGCCCAAGCTGGGGTGGGTAGGAGCTGGAGGAGGTAAATCGAAAGACACTGAGGAGGAGGGGGGGGGGGGGGGGGGGGGGGTACATTTTGGGTGGAATGTGGCCAGTCTCTGATCATGTCTGCTGGCTTGATGAGACAGGACAGCAGGCCAGATAGGACCAGGGGAACGAATGAAAAGACATAGAGTGAAAACAATTGACGATGTGAAGGAGACTGGTAGAAAAGATAGTTGACGGCCAGATCATCTGAAGTGTACAGCCTAGCAAACCAAAATATCTGGTCTGTGAAAACCGTCTGGGCTCATGTTAAAGCTGTATGGCCTCTGGGTTTTTTTTTCTTAAAGATGTAACGCATAAAAATAATTTTCTTTGGCACCACTATAATTTTATTCTTTAGCAAAATAAGGGATTCATAATTCAATAATAATTCAATAATTGCGATATTATTCATTCTCTTAATTGCAGTGCTGTCACGTCGTTTTTTTTTTTTTTTTTTTTTTTTTTAAACCTCCTCCTTTGGGGTTCTGTCCAAATGTGCAGTGTTGCATGACATAACTCACATTCTCAATTTGGCAGGCATTGTGGTTCACAGCATGCAGAAGCCAAAATAAACAAGGTGCAAATGATAATTATTTGCAAATGCTGCAGAGATGAGGCTTGCACATTGGATGCCAGTGTGATAAACAAAAATGTTTTTAACCACGTCAATGGGAAGAACCTGGAAGAATATTAGGTGACACAGTGTGAGCTCAAGAAATCCACAGCCAGAAACTGCACAGAGTTTAACAGCTTTTAAGGAAGAAGAAAACTCTCCATATGAATAGACAAGTTAAGCCCCATAAAATCAAATAGTTTGTCATCCCCGCCCACACACCGAAATCAGCCTGCATCAATTTTTTTTATTTTGGCTAATTTCATTGACTGCTGTACAGCTGGTGCAAGAACAGGCACTGTGAGGTAGCGAGTAAAGACGGTCATTGACAACCACACTCAGTTGCTCCTTGTCACTCAAACACAGTATGCGTGTTCATCACGCTAACAGCGTGCAGTGCACTGGGTATATTCAACATGGAAACTAGGGCTGAAACGATTCGAGTAATTCGATTACAAAAAATGTTTGAGGCAAAGTCTTTGCCTCGAGACTTCGTTTAAAGCTGTAGTACATACACCAGGCCTGTATGTGGCGCTGTAACACTCCTACAAAAAACACAGAAGACCATAGCACTAATCAATGTAGCAGGCGATGCTACAAGTTTGCAAAGCGACACGCCGAGTAAAATAAAGCCTTTTAAGAGAAAGGGTCCGCGCGGATCGTCTGAAATGGACTAATTACGCATTTAAAGTGAAGCAGTGTGTTTGTATATATTTTTTAAAAAACACGTTTTGCTCCACTAGCCGTTCTCCACCTCCGCAGATGAAGCAAAAGGACGCGCACTTTAAATGTCATGTTTAATGATTTAAAAAAAAAGCTTTAATTCAGATTTGGTAAGATTTTTTAGCAACAGGTAGCTTTTGTGGAAATGCTGCAATCCACAGCCGTTTTTCAAAGTCTCTGTTATTCGCCAAGTATCCACAGAAAACTAGCTACACTCTGTACCAGGTCCGGATCCAGACCAGTTTTTTTACGCATTGTTCGTCATCGGTTAAAAAAAAAAAAAAATCTTGAATAATCCCAAATAGTGTCGAACGTGTCCCCGCGGTGAACATAGCTTTTCGGTGGTTTTCATGTCAACCTATAGTCCGTAAATTATACAGATTTTTCCGAGTTTCAGTCATACGGACGTACAAATAAAGCCGGATATTCAGGGTTTGGTCTGCAGCGGCTCTGTAATCAACCTGCAGCGCGGCTCCACTTTGAAGCCATGAACCATTGAAGCAATGCTTTGATCCATTAGCTCGGTTCTTTGATTCGCTCCTCTTCATAAACGGTAAGTCCGCTTCTTAACTCCTCTCAAAGCCATTAAAATACCGTGAGTCACTTTTGTATGGATTAAAGTCACTACTACTGCGACTCTTGTGTTGTTGCTGTCAAGAAACGAGAATCATCCTCTGTTCCGTTCACACAGCTCGAAACGCTGCACGGCTCTCTGCGATAAAGTCCGGTCGGAATTAATACCTTCAAAACAAATCGCTGCTTAAATAAAATGACACCTTTTTCCAAACGTTGTAATACAGACAAGAAACTACAATATCAATCAATCAATCATCAACTTTTTTCTTGTATAGCGCCAAATCACAACAAACAGTTGCCCCAAGGCGCTCCACATTGCAGGCAAGGCCATACATATTATGAAACACAGTCTACGTCTAAAGCAACATAACCAAGGGATGGTCCAGGGTCACCCGATCCAGCCCTAACTATAAGCCTTAGCGAAAAGGAAAGTTTTAAGCCTAATCTAAAAGTAGAGAGGGTATCTGTCTCCCTGATCTGAATTGGGAGCTGGTTCCACAGGAGAGGAGCCTGAAAGCTGAAGGCTCTGCCTCCCATTCCACTCTTACAAACCCTAGGAACTACAAGTAAGCCCGCAGTCCTGAGAGCGAAGCGCTCTAATGGGGTAATATGGTACTATGAGGTCCCTAAGATAGATGGGACCTGATTATTCAAAACCTTATAAGTAAGAAGAAGAATTTAAATTCTATTCTAGCATTAACAGGAAGCCAATGAAGGGAGGCCAACACGGGTGAGATATGCTCTCTCCCTGCTAGTCCCCGTCAGTACTCTAGCTGCAGCATTCTGAAACCAACTGAAGGCTTTTAGGGAACTTTTAGGACAACCTGATAATAATGAATTACAATAGTCCAGCCTAGAGGAAACAAATGCATGAATTAGTTTTTCAGCATCACTCTGAGACAAGACCTTTCTGATTTTAGAGATATTGCGTAAATGCAAAAAGGCAGTCCTACATATTTGTTTAATATGCGCTTTGAATGACATATCCTGATCAAAAATAACTCCAAGATTTCTCACAGTATTACTAGAGATCAGGGAAATGCCATCCAGAGTAACGATCTGGTTAGACACCATGCTTCTAAGATTTGTGGGGCCAAGTACAATAACTTCAGTTTATCTGAGTTTAAAAGCAGGAAATTAGAGGTCATCCATGGTCTTATGTCTGTAAGACAATCCTGCAGTTAGCTAATTGGTGCGTATCCTCTGGCTTCATGGATAGATAAAGCTGGGTATCATCTGCGTAACAATGAAAATTTAAGCAATACCGTCTAATAATACTGCCCAAGGGAAGCATGTATAAAGTGAATAAAATTGGTCCTAGCACAGAACCTTGTGGAACTCCATAATTAACTTTAGTCTGTGAAGAAGATTCCCCATTTACATGACAAAACTGTAATCTATTAGACAAATATGATTCAAACCACCGCAGCGCAATGCCTTTAATACCTATGACATGCTCTAATCTCTGTAATAAAATTTTATGGTCAACAGTATCAAAAGCAGCACTGAGGTCCAACAGAACAAGCACAGAGATAAGTCCACTGTCCGAAGCCATAAGAAGATCATTTGTAACCTTCACTAATGCTGTTTCTGTACTATGATGAATTCTAAAACCTGACTGAAACTCTTCAAATAGACCATTCCTCTGCAGGTGATCAGTTAGCTGTTTTACAACTACCTCTCAAGAATCTTGAGAGAAAGGAAGGTTGGAGATTGGCCTATAATTAGCTAAGATAGCTGGGTCAAGTGATGGCTTTTAAGTAATGGTTTAATTACTGCCACCTTAAAGGCCTGTGGTACATAACCAACTAACAAAGATAGATTGATCATATTTAAGATTGAAGCATTAAATAATGGTAGGACTTCCTTGAGCAGCCTGGCAGGAATGGGGTCTAATAAGCATGTTGATGGTTTGGATGAAGTAACTAATGAAAATAACTCAGACAGAACAATCGGAGAGAAAGAGTCTAACCAAATACCGTATCACTGAAAGCAGCCAAAGATAACGATACATCTTTGGGATGGTTATGAGTAATTTTTCTCTAATAGTCAAATTTTGTTAGCAAAGAAAGTCATGAAGTCATTACTAGTTAAAGTTAATGGAATACTCAGCTCAATAGAGCTCTGACTCTTTGTCAGCCTGGCTACAGTGCTGAAAAGAAACCTGGGGTTGTTCTTATTTTCTTCAATTAGTGATGAGTAGAAAGATGTCCTAGCTTCACGAAGGGCTTTCTTATAGAGCAACAAACTCTTTTTCCAGGCTAAGTGAAGATCTTCTTATCTGCTTTAAGCTACGAGTTTGTGAGTTATACCACGGAGTCAGACACTTCTGATTTAAAGCTCTCTTTTTCAGAGGAGCTACAGCATCCAAAGTTGTCTTCAATGAGGATGTAAAACTATTGACAAGATACTCTAACTCCCTTACAGAGTTAGGTAGCTACTCTGCTCTGTGTTGGTATATGACATTAGAGAACATAAAGAAGGAATCATATCCTTAAACCTAGTTACAGCGCTTTCTGAAAGACTTCTAGTGTAATGAAACTTATTCCCCACTGCAGGGTAGTCCATCAGGGTAAATGTAAATGTTATTAAAAAATGATCAGACAAAAGGGAGTTTTCAGGGAATACTGTTAAGTCTTCTATTTCCATACCATAAGTCAGAACAAGATCTAAATATGATTAAAGTGGTGGGTGGACTCATTTACTTTTTGAGCAAAGCCGATAGAGTCTAATAATAGATTAAATGCAGTGTTGAGGCTGTCATTCTCAGCATCTGTGTGGATGTTAAAATCGCCCACTATAATTATCTTATCTGAGCTAAGCACTAAGTCAGACAAAAGGTCTGAAAATTCACAGAGAAACTCACAGTAAACGACCAGGTGGACGATAGATAATAACAAATAAAACTGGTTTTTGGGACTTCCAATTTGGATGGACAAGACTAAGAGACAAGCTTTCAAATGAATTAAAGCTCTGTCTAGGTTTTTGATTAATTAATAAGCTGGAATGGAAGATTGCTGCTAATCCTCCGCCCCGGCCCGTGCTACGAGCATTCTGACAGTTAGTGTGACTCGGGGTGTTGACTCATTTAAACTAACATATTCATCCTGCTGTAACCAAGTTTCTGTTAGGCAGAATAAATCAATATGTTGATCAATTATTATATCATTTACCAACAGGGACTTAGAAGAAAGAGACCTAATGTTTAATAGACCACATTTAACTGTTTTAGTCTGTGGTGCAATTGAAGGTGCTATATTATTTTTTCTTTTTGAATTTTATGCTTAAATAGATTTTTGCTAGTTATTGGTGGTCTGGGAGCAGGCACCGTCTCTACGGGGATGGTGTAATAGGGGGATGGCAGGGGAGAGAAGCTGCAGAGAGGTGTATAAGACCACAGCTCTGCCTCCTGGTCCAACGCTAGACAGTCACAGTTTGGAGGATCCCAAAAAATTGGCCAGATTTCTAGAAATGAGAGCTGCTCCCTCTAAAGTGGGATGGATGCCGTCTCTCCTAACAAGACCAGGTTTTCCCCAGAAGCTTTGCCAATTATCAATGAAGCCCACCTCATTTTTTGGACACCACTCAGACAGCCAGCAATTCAAGGAGAACATGCGGCTAAACATGTCACTCCCGGTCTGATTGGGGAGGGGCCCAGAGAAAACAACAGAGTCCGACATTGTTTTTGCAAAGTTACACACCGATTCAATGTTAATTTTAGTGACCTCCGATTGGCGTAACCGAGTGTCATTACTGCCGACGTGAATTACAATCTTACCAAATTTACGCTTAGCCTTAGCCAGCAATTTCAAATGTCCTTCGATGTCGCCTGCTCTGGCCCCCGGAAGACAATTGACAATGGTTGCTGGTGTCGCTAACTTCACATTTCTCAAAACAGAGTCGCCAATAACCAGAGTTTGATCCTCGGCGAGTGTAATCGTCGAGTGGGGAAAAAACGGTTAGAGATGTGAACGGGTTGACGGTGTACACGGGGCTTCTGTTTAGGGCTACGCTTCCTCCTCACAGTCACCCAGTCAGCCTGCCTTCCCGACTGCACGGGGTCTGCCAGGGGGGAACTAACGGCGGCTAAGCTACCTTGGTCCGCACCGACTACAGGGGCCTGGCTAGCTGTAGAATTTTCCACGGTGCGGAGCCGAGCCTCCAATTCGCCCAGCCTGGCCTCCAAAGCTACGAATAAGCTGCACTTATTACATGTACCGTTACTGCTAAAAGAGGCCGAGGAATAACTAAACATTTCACACCCAGAGCAGAAAAGTACGGGAGAGACAGGAGAAGCCGCCATGCTAAAACGGCTAAGAGCTAGTAGCTACGCTAAGCTAGCAGATTCCCAAACAGGGAATCCGACACTAGACAGGCTGTGGAGCAGCACAGGTAACGCACAACAGCAGTGCTAAAATAAAATAAAAATCCACTAGACAGGCTGTGGAGCAGCACAGGTAACGCACAACAACAGTGCTAAAAAATAAAATAAAAATAAAAATCCACTGGACAGGCTGTGGAGCAGCACAGGCAACGCACGACAACAGTGCTAAAACAAAATAAAAATCCACTAGACAGGCTGTGGAGCAGCACAGGTAACGCACAACAACAGTGCTAAAATAAAATAAAAATCCACTGGACAGGCTGTGGAGCAGCACAGGCAACGCACGACAACAGTGCTAAAACAAAATAAAAATCCAGTAGACAGGCTGTGGAGCAGCACAGGTAACGCACGACAACAGTGCTAAAACAAAATAGAAATCCACTAGACAGGCTGTGGAGCAGCACAGGTAACGCACAACAACAGTGCTAAAACAAATAAAAATCCACTAGACAGGCTGTGGAGCAGCACAGGTAACGCACAACAACAGTGCTAAAACAAAATAAAAATCCACTAGACAGGCTGTGGAGCAGCACAGGTAATGCACAACAACAGTGCTAAAACAAAATAAAAATCCACTAGACAGGCTGTGGAGCAGCACAGGTAACGCACAACAACAGTGCTAAAACAAAATAAAAATCCACTAGACAGGCTGTGGAGCAGCACAGGTAACGCACGACACAGTGCTAAAACAAAATAAAAATCCACTAGACAGGCTGTGGAGCAGCACAGGTAACGCACGACAACAGTGCTAAAAACAAAATAAAAATCCACTAGACAGGCTGTGGAGCAGCACAGGTAACGCACGACAACAGTGCTAAAACAAAATAAAAATCCACTAGACAGGCTGTGGAGCAGCACAGGTAACGCACGACAACAGTGCTAAAACAAAATAAAATCCACTAGACAGGCTGTGGAGCAGCACAGGTAACGCACGACAACAGTGCTAAAACAAATAAAAATCCACTAGACAGGCTGTGGAGCAGCACAGGTAATGCACGACAACAGTGCTAAAACAAAATAAAAATCCACTAGACAGGCTGTGGAGCAGCACAGGTAACGCACGACAACAGTGCTAAAACAAAATAAAATCCACTAGACAGCTGTGGAGCAGCACAGGTAACGCACGACAACAGTGCTAAAACAAAATAAAAATCCACTAGACAGGGCTGTGGAGCAGCACAGGTAACGCACGACAACAGTGCTAAACAAAATAAAAATCCACTAGACAGGCTGTGGAGCAGCACAGGTAACGCACGACAACAGTGCTAAAACTAATAAAAATCCACTAGACAGGCTGTGGAGCAGCACAGGTAACGCACGACAACAGTGCTAAAACAAAATAAAAATCCACTAGACAGGCTGTGGAGCAGCACAGGTAACGCACGACAACAGTGCTAAAACAAAATAAAAATCACTAGACAGGCTGTGGAGCAGCACAGGTAACGCACGACAACAGTGCTAAAACAAAATAAAAATCCACTAGACAGGCTGTGGAGCAGCACAGGTAACGCACGACAACAGTGCTAAAACAAAATAAAAATCCACTAGACAGGCTGTGGAGCAGCACAGGTAACGCACGACAACAGTGCTAAAACAAATAAAAATCCACTAGACAGGCTGTGGAGCAGCACAGGTAACGCACGACAACAGTGCTAAAACAAAATAAAAATCCACTAGACAGGCTGTGGAGGCAGCACAGGTAACGCACGACAACAGTGCTAAAACAAAATAAAATCCACTAGACAGGCTGTGGAGCAGCACAGGTAACGCACGACAACAGTGCTAAAACAAAATAAAATCCACTAGACAGGCTGTGGAGCAGCACAGGTAACGCACGACAACAGTGCTAAAACAAAATAAAAATCCACTAGACAGGCTGTGGGGCAGCACAGGTAACGCACGACAACAGTGCTAAAACAAAATAAAAATCCACTGGACAGGCTGTGGGGCAGCACAGGTAACGCACGACAACAGTGCTAAAAATAAAATAAAATAAAAATAAAAATCCACTGGACAGGCTGTGGAGCAGCACAGGTAACGCACGACAACAGCGCCCAAAAAAATAAAATAAAAATCAAAATCCACTGGACAGGCTGCGGAGCAGCACAGGTAACGCACGACAACAGTGGTAAAAAATAAAATAAAAATCCACTGGACAGGCTGCGGAGCAGCACAGGTAACGCACGACAACAGTGCTAAAAAATAAAATAAAAATCCACTAGACAGGCTGTGGAGCAGCACAGGTAACGCACGACAACAGTGCCAAAAAAAATAAAATCAAAATCAAAATCCACTGGACAGGCTGTGGAGCAGCACAGGTAACGCACGACAACAGTGCTAAAAAATAAAATAAAAATAAAAATCCACTGGACAGGCTGTGGAGCAGCACAGGCAACGCACGACAACAGTGCTAAAACAAAATAAAAATCCACTAGACAGGCTGTGGAGCAGCACAGGTAACGCACGACAACAGCGCTAAATAAAAATCCACTGGACAGGCTGTGGAGCAGCACCGGTAACGCACGACAACAGCGCCCAAAAAAATAAAATAAAAATCAAAATCCACTGGACAGGCTGTGGAGCAGCACAGGTAACGCACGACAACAGTGCTAAAAAATAAAATAAAAATCCACTGGACAGGCTGTGGAGCAGCACAGGTAACGCACGACAACAGTGCTAAAAAAAAAATAAAAAAAATAAAATAAAATAATAAAATAAAAATCCACTGGACAGGCTGCGGAGCAGCACAGGTAACACACGACAACAGTGGTAAAAAATAAAATAAAAATCCACTGGACAGGCTGTGGAGCAGCACAGGTAACACACGACAACAGTGCCAAAAAACAAAACAAAAATCCACTGAACAGGCTGTGGAGCAGCACAGGTAACACACGACAACAGTGGTAAAAAATAAAATAAAAATCCACTGGACAGGCTGTGGAACAGCACAGGTAACACACGACAACAGTGCTAAAAATAAAATAAAAATCCACTGGACAGGCTGTGGAGCAGCACAGGTAACACACGACAACAGTGGTAAAAAATAAAATAAAAATCCACTGGACAGGCTGTGGAGCAGCACAGGCAACGCACGACAACAGCGCCAAAAAATAAAATAAAAATCCACTGAACAGGCTGTGGAGCAGCACAGGTAACGCACGACAACAGTGCTAAAAATAAAATAAAAATCCACTGGACAGGCTGTGGAGCAGCACAGGTAACACGACAACAGTGCTAAAAAATAAAATAAAAATCCACTGGACAGGCTGTGGAGCAGCACAGGTAACGCACGACAACAGTGCTAAAATAAAATAAAAATCCACTAGGCAGGCTGTGGAGCAGCACGACAACAGTGCTAAAAAATAAAATAAAAATAAAAACGAAAGCGTTAGCAAGCTAGTTAGCTTGCCAACGCTGATGAAGGTTAGCTGATAAAAGAGCTCCGTCGCGATGCTTCGACCGTTAGAGGTCTTCTTTAGGCGTTGGAGCACGGTGAAAAAGTAAAAAAAAGTAAAAAAGTCTTGAAAAAGACTGTTAATTCAAAGAACTCAAACAGCTCAGTTCAAACAGCTAACAGATACAGCAGAACACCGCTGTGCTCCGGAACCAGAAAAAAGTCCACCCTCCACCACAAAGTCCAATAGACTAAAACGTTTTTGTCCTCCCAAAATGAGACGTGCTGTATTTTCTTTTCAAATTACATCCTGAAGTGAAGCACAGCAGCTGTAAGAGCTCAGCTCAGATATATGGAAAGACATTCATGCCAATAATGTCTGAAAGGAAACACTTTTGACAAAAACTACAGATTTTGTTTGTTCTTATTTATGTCCAGAGATCAAGGATCCACCATGTAGAGTTTATTATATACAAAGTTTAAGGATCCAGTAACCAATTTCATATTTATTTACTTTAGGACTCAATAAAATGTTCAATTTCAGTTTAATCGGCTTATAAAGTGCCAAATCACAACAAACTCTAAATATACCAAAACAAATACATCACAATTGTACACATATCAATATCATATCATACAATTATGATATGTGTACAATTGTGATGTATTTGTTTTAGTATATTTAGTCATGAACATGATGAATATTGTTACCTGCAAGAGTGTTTCTAATTTTGATTGGTATCAGTGGAAAATGTCTTCTGTAAAAAGTAAGTCCCTTCGGCTGCTCCCTTGTTTGCACTCAGGGTCGCCACAGCAAATCCAAGGTGGATCTGCATGTTGAATTGGCACAGGTTTTACGCCGGATGTCCTTCCTGACGCAACTCCACATTACATGGAGAAATGTGGCAGGGGTGGGATTTGAACCCGGAACCTTCTGCACTGAAACCAAGTGCATTAACCACTTGACCAACAACCCTACAGGAAAATGTCTTCTGTGAACTGTCTGTATCTCAATTTATTATTAAGAATATATGCAGTCTTATTTTTGTTGATTTTATCAATTGAAAAAAAATCATATATAGATTCAGGTATAATTGAAAGATTTTGGCAATAAATTTGATCCTGTTTACAGTCAATTTTTGTTAGTGTTTTTTTTTTTTTTTTTTCTTTCTTTTTGGACATCATATTTATACAAATAAGTGTTCACTATGGTCCATGAAGTCCATTCATCCATCCATCCATTTTCTTCCACTTTATCCGGAGTCAGGTTGCGGGGGCAGCAGCTCAAGCAAAGCCGCCCAGACCTCCCGATCCATACACACCTCCCCCAGCTCCTCCGGGGGAACCCCAAGGTGTTTCCAAGCCAGCGAAGAGACGTAGTCCCTCCAGCATGTCCTGGGAAGACCCAGGTCCATGAAGTATAATAAATACGAGGGCTGTCAATAAAGTAACGGTCCTTTTTATTTTTTTCAAAAACTATATGGATTTCATTCATATGTTTTTACGTCAGACATGCTTGAACCCTCGTGCGCATGCGTGAGTTTTTCCACGCCTGTCGGTGACATCATTCGCCTGTGAGCACTCCTTGTGGGAGGAGTAGTCCAGCCCCTCGTCGGAATTCCTTTGTCTGAGAAGTTGCTGAGAGACTGGCGCGTTGTTTGATCAAAATTTTTTCTAAACCTGTGAGACACATCAAAGTGGACACGGTTCGAAAAATTAAGCTGGTTTTCAGTGAAAATTTTAACGGCTGATGAGAGATTTTGAGGTGATTCTGTCGCTTTAAGGACTTCCCACGGTGCGAGACGTCGCTCAGCGCTCTCAGCCGCCGTCGTCAGCCTGTTCAAGCTGAAAACCTCCACATTTCAGGTTCTATTGATCCAGGACGTCGTGAGAGAACAGAGAAGTTTCAGAAGAAGTCGGTTTCAGCATTTTATCCGGATATTCCACTGTTAAAGGAGATTTTTTTAATGAAAGACGTGCGGACGGGTCCGCGCGTCGGGACGCAGCCGCCGCGACGCTCCGCCACAGGAAAAACACCTCTGTTGAAAGCGTTAAGGACAAGTTGGAACATGTCCTGCCTGTTAAACAATTTCTCATATACTCACTCCACTGAAAGCCATCAAAAGCCGCCTGGATTTTACAAATGGTTATCAACACGGAGGTGTTTTTCCTGTGCCACCGCACCGCGTCGGCTGCGTCCCGACGCGCGGATCCGTCCGCACGTCTTTCATTAAAAAAATCTCCTTTAACAGTGGAATATCCGGATAAAATGCTGAAACCAACTTCTTCTGAAACTTCTCTGTTCTCTCACGACGTCCTGGATCAATAGAGCCTGAAATGTGGAGGTTTTCAGCTTGAACAGGCTGACGGCGGCTGAGAGCGCTGCGCGACGTCTCGCACCGTGGGAAGTCCTTAAAGCGACAGTATCGCCTCAAAATCTCTCATCAGCCGTTAAAATTTTCACTGAAAACCAGCTTAATTTTTCGAACCGTGTCCACTTCGATGTGTCTCACAGGTTTAGAAAAAATTTTGATCAAACAACGCGCCAGTCTCTCAGCAACTTCTCAGACAAAGGAATTCCGACGAGGGGCTGGACGACTCCTCCCACAAGGAGTACTCACAGGCGAATGACGTCACCGACAGGCGTGGAAAAACTCACGCATGTGCACGAGGGTTCAAGCATGTCTGACGTAAAAACATATGAATGAAATCCATATAGTTTTTGAAAAAAATAAAAAGGACCCTTACTTTATTGACAGCCCTCGTATATTAAAAGTGTGACAGTGTATGCTGCATATGAATAAAAGAATGAGGATTATTGAATAACGAGACGCGTACGATTCTTTATCATTTGGCAAAAATGCATCTGTCAGATTTTCACTCTGGATCCAGCCCTGTGTACGGCATGTAGAAATATACACTAAACACTGAATAAATCACAGTAATAAAAAGTGCAAATGAAACATGCAATAAGAAGGAAAAAAGAATGCACTGTCCGCAGACTTGAAGATTTCACAGACTGCCTGATCTTATGGTTTGGCAAAGCTCTAAAACTCTTAATATAAAAAATTAATAACCCAGCAAAACAGAGAGAGGGAACACCCTAAACTTAAAAATCTGCATGATGGCACAGAAACATTGTGCTACTGCTTAGGGAGAACCCTGCCACTACTGATATTGTTTAAAAATACAAAAGTACTTTTTATCCGATTACTCGATTAATTGATAGAATATTCGATTCAAAAAATATTCGATAGCTGCAGCCCTAATGGAAACAATATATATTTTAAAAATATCTCATTATTTTTAGTTCCTCACTTGGTATTCAGGTGCTGTATGTATTGTTTTTCAGGTTTGAAATGATGTATGTACCTGTTTCTAAGAAAAAAAAAAATCCACCCGCCCTCACCACTTTTTCACTGATGTCACACACACACACACACACACACACACACACACACACACACACACACACCCCCCACTGGGCTTAGATGCAAATGGTGTGAAATTTTACATGGCCAATGATGCAATTCCCATTTTAAACAGGAAAAATTTAATTTTCAAACAATTGCTCAAAAGGATTGATCCATGCCCTTCAGAACCAGTAGTGGTTGCACAAAATATTTTGTGTGTGTGTGTGTTGGGGGGGTTACAAATTGCATATCAGATCTCTCCTCCCACCCCCATTCTAGGATTGTTGAGTACAGCACTAAGTGGAGGGTGGTGTCTTTTAATAAAAGGAAGTAAAATTAGTGCATTGGGGGTATTTTGTTTAGAGGAGACATTTTGTCATGAAAGGTCAGGTTGAGAAGTAATATTATTTTTTCTCTTTGCATTTTGCTTGTTGATGGCTTCAGTGCAGAAAAGTTTTCTATATAGTATAACCCTCAGATAACTTTTTTGTCAACAACTTTCTCTGCTTTAGAAAATGAAGTAATTTTTTTTTCCCAGTGGTTACATTTCTCCCTGAGCTCATTTTAAATACGAGCTAAACTGAACTAGGAGACTCATTAACAGCTTTCATCCACTCAAAGGACAGAAATAAATTTAACATAAAAACACTTTGAGTGAAATGTGAAACCCAGTCCGCCTCATGACTGCACGTGCATAAACTGTAGGTTTTGGATAATGTCTTATCGTTGATAATTGAATTATTGCAGAGTACAGTCCTCAGCCGAGCTGTGGCAGACCTTGGTAATCAGAACTTCCAGCTGCACAGTGTGGACTCTGCATACACTCAAGGAGCTAAATGATATTTGCACACATTCTGTTCTCAACCGTAATATTTTAGATCGAATCTTTCTGCGCTTTGACAAGACGTGTTGAGCTCCAGGCTGCTTTGAGTGTCTGCTTCACTCTGCGAACACACACCTCTTCCTTTTTCTCTCCTAACAACTGTTTTCATCACTGTCACTTTACTGTCACATTTTGTAACGGCCGACGGGAGCTGCCAACAAAACAAATGTTCATGCACTCACACAAATGCAACCAGTTAAATGGTAAATGCACTGCATTTATATAGTACTTTTCCATCTGCATCAGATGCTCACAGTGCTTTACACATCAATGCCTCACATTCACCCCACTGTCAGGCTGCTGCCATGCAAGGCACCCACCACACACCGGGAGCAACTAGCGGATTAAGGACCTTGCCCATGGGCCCTTACTGATTTTCCGGTCAGGCTGGGATTTGAACCAAGGATCCTCTGGTCTCAAGCCCATCGCTTAACCACTAGACCATCACCTCCCCTCAAACCAGTGGAAATTTTAACTCCCACTCTCTCAAAAAATGGTCTTGTATGCACTCTGCAGCACTACAGCAGACAGCTTACTTGTTATGCTTACGTAGTAGGTACTGGGCACACAGGTCGAGTGGGGGGTGGTGCCGCACACTGCATGCTGAACCCCTATGTAGATATGCACACGCTATCAAAGTTCGTTGGCTCTGAGACCTTCAGGTGCCCATGCATGCATGTCCTTTGATTTGGGCGTTGCAGTGTCAACTGTCCTTCTCCCCCTTATTCACTGCCATCATCCTCAGTAGACTGTTGTTACATTGTTTGGTGCATGCACACTGAGTACTCCACAAGTCACTCATGTAGAACTCAGTGGGGAGCAGTGCCTTTTCATGTGGACGTGCGTCCTCCGTGTAAATACAGGGACATGACTGAATCTATGGATAACACTGCAACAGATGCCTATAACTTGCCCAAAGAAAGGTGGACAAAGTCCCTTAAACATGTTCCAGGTGCAACAATCAAACAATAAGACGATGTTTAGTAGATAACATTGGCGCCGTCAGCTGTAATCCCGTACGCACTCTGTGCACATTTTTGTAACGGCTTTATTTGTGAAAATCATTCAGTATTACAACAGTAAAAATGGATCCTGTGAAACTACATTTAATGTTTTGATTCAACTGTGTTTCCCTAACATGATAGCTGTGTTTGGGGAGGAAAGCTTGAAAAACAGCAGACCTTTCCATCAGGAAGTACTGTCGGGGCGATTGCAGAACACTATAAAAACACAACGTTCCATTCATTCCTCGAAAGCGTTAGTGTACTGCTCCAGTCGTCATGAAAAGAAAACAACTCAATATTTTTCAAGAGTTTAGAGACAGGAGAACACGTGCTGAAATTTTGAAATGTTCAAAATCTCCATCAGGCATTAATTACGTGAACTTCATATGAACTTTACACAAACAATTCAAAAACACTGCGTGCGAGTGATTGCGTCAGTGCATTGCATCAGAGCGCAGCTCATCTAAACGATTATAACGAGATGTTAAATCTATTACAATATAAACATGACAAATAATTACCTTTTTATATGGTTCCAAATGCTTTCTCCACTTCATTAAACACGCACAAGCAGGCTTCAGCTGCAATAGCCCTCTGTGATTCTGGAAGCGATTAGAGGCATTTTCATCAGCCAACTCGCAGAGAAAATGATTAATCTGCTACGAAATAATCATTTTATATATGCAGTGTCCAGCGCACAAGTGGCAGCCAGTGGAACAAAGTGCAGTGTCCAGCTGGGAACACAGCGGGTGGGATTGTCACAACGATGTGTGTGCAAGTGCATGGATCAGAGATGTGCAAGTGTCAGGGGGCCTTAACATGGAAATGAGACTAGCCGTTTTGTGCAATCTGTCTGTCCTAAACTCAGATCCAGCCTCTCATCCATGAGTGTCCATGTTCCCAGCTCAGTTATCACATGTAGCCTACCTGGTAACAAGAGAATGCTGCTCGGGTTAGGGGTAGGGTTAGCCCCGGGCCCAGTTCACAACTAGGGCCAAGGTTACATTGGGCTGACTTCTTCCCCTTATCCACCTACTTGATGCTAAATTATAACTTCATGTGTTAACATGTCTGCAGGTTCATACTTTGGGTATTGTTTGGGCTACCAGTATGTAGATTTGAATTTGATTTCCTGTCTTTGTCCTTGGATAAGAGACTTCATATGTGTTGTCCCAGTCCACCCAGCTGTAAATGGGTACTGGCCTTGGCTCGGGGATTAAGGCTGGAAATGTACTACATTTAACTGCACATTTGCATGTTTGCTGCCTCTCATATTCTGTATGTATTTGGTGCATCGGTTCTGCACATCCTCAGAAATTAATGCAAATTAAGACTGCTGTTTTTGTTAGGGGTAGGTTCCCATAGTTTTGTGTCTTCTGATTCCATCTTGTATTGAAGTCCCATTTAAATAACTTAAACATACACTAAATTTCACCTTCTAGTTGATTCATCATGTCAGTTCATTTAGTTTAGCAGCAGTGGAGACATGAATTTGGATTTCACTGCTGAAAGCGAGAGCCGTTCCTAATTATTTTTTGTTCGTTCTAATTTACATTTCTAAGAGCTACCACTTCTTGTTGCCATTTTAAAAATGTTCCTTATTAAGTACAAACAGCTAGTCCCAGTGACTATTGTACTTGGTGCCCTGTTTCACAGTCTTCTGAGAACACTTGAAAGTTTACTGTTCCAGTTGCTGTCATTTCAGACCAGGTGCTCTTTCAGTGTTTGTTTTTCCTCATCTTTACTTGAAAGAGCCATTGAGTCTTGTTGTGGTTAATGTAACTGTGGTAGTGCCAGTTTATTTAGGTGAACTCAGCAGGAGGAGCACAGATTCATACTATACCTGCACAAGAGGGCTAAAATACATGCCAGCAAAGGGAAAGAAAATATTGACAGATTACATAAGCAGATGGATAGACAGATGTGGACAGAGGGCTCCTGCTGGATAACGGTGGAGACCGTCTGAGAGGCTGACTGAGTGTTACGGTGTTAGTGGAATAGTGAGCTGCAGTGTTGCTGAGTAGTGGAGCTGCTACACTCGGATTCGCTGCTACACTGGGCCTTGGATAAAGAAATGAAATGCACCAAGGATTCATCATGTCACTCACGATCCCTCCAAATCAGCTGTGGAGTCACTGTCTGCCAGGGTGGGTTCACTTTGCAAGCGCTCAGATTTGGAATTGTCATAATGGCAGTACACGGTGTGACTGGCCACGTCACACCTGAGAGACAAGAGCTGCTTAATAAAACAAGTGTAGATAGAGCCTGGGAAAAAAGTGTGTGTGTGTGTGTGTGTGTGTGTGTGTGTGTGTGTGTGTGTGTGTGTGTGTGTGTGTGTGTGTGTGTGTGTGTGTGTGTGTGTGTGTACACAGCATCAACTAAGGGTGGCTACAGGTTCATGATTGGATGCTTACGGTGGCTGGAGTGATGTTTGTGTGTGTCACCAGACTGGCACTTAATATGGCAGGTTATTGGGAAAAATAAATGTCCCTGTTTTCATATCGGGTGTATTTGGCATTATTAATTCTATGAAAAGAAGATGAACTAAACAATCACAAAAGCTATTTAAGTGCTAGCTCACTACATTCAGAGGCTTGCCTGGATACAATTATAGGTCTCCAAATTTTTCTATTTTATAAAAAGAAATAAATTATGGTAACTTTAAGAGAAACTCAACAAGGTTATTATAGAGAATTACTCCATTTTGAAAAACGCACACCGCTTAGAGTGCTACATCACCGGCCACTCTTACCTCCCCACAGAGGTATGTAACTTGTCAGCACATTAATTAGATCAAGATATTTTGCCAACAAAAGCATATAAAATGTATCAAAAGTTACTCTGAGCTTTGAATGTACAAAAAAAGGTAGAAATGGCAATGAATGGGTTAGTGGTGATCATCCAAACTATGATTGTTTTACAGGGTGAAAATGCAAAGAACTTCATTCAGCAGATGTTTGTCTGTTGTTCATGATAAACTTCTCAGATGTTATAAACATGACTACTGCATTTTTTTGTACCTGCAATGTGCTGAAGACAGTAATGATAGCTAGTGATCCACAATATTGGATTTTTGCTGATATTCCTTACACAGATATTTTCAAACAGATTTTTGCTGATACAATATAATACAAATACAATATATAAATATTGGGGGATTTTTTTTCCCCCTTTTAATTTTATTGAAGAGCATCAAGTCTGTCCTGTACTGAACTGATTCACCTTTAGTGAATCAGTTTTAATCAACAGTTTAGATTCACCATGTTGTAGATACAAATTCAAAATATGACAAACAGCATTTACAAATATGCATTTGATACTTTTGTGATTGTATGATTACAGTTTACACATTTACGCATGAAAAAAAGTATTTAAACTTGTGTGAGATGCAAATTGTATGGTGGTTAGGCATGTGGAGATTAATCAATACGAATCGGTATCTACACACAAACGTGCAATGCGAGTGCATCGATTCATTCAGTGTGCATCGGTTCAATTGATAGGTTGTATCTTGTTGCATCGCTCACTGCCTGCTTGCATCGATCCCCCTCCGAGGCATATTGAATGCACTATGGATGTCCGGGGCATCGGAGCGACCGTTGCTTTTGAGGGTGTTTATCGAGAAAAGGATTATTTCTCAAAGTTTATTGCAGACTGAAGCGATATCTGCTTGAAGCAACGAAGTGACATAAAATCCAGGATTGTGGTATTTTTTTGTGATCCACAAAAGGCACTGTGAGGATCAGCCCTCCACTAGGCTAAAATAGTGTGTTAACCTGTAAATAGGTGAACATTTATGTATGTGAATGAGTTTGTAAAGGGTTAAACTGTTCTGAAGTTAAGGGTTTTGGAGAGTGAGAAGAACCTGTAAATTGATCACTGTCTGGGACTGGTGTTGGAGAAACTCTGGGGTGCTACAATGATATATTTAATATTTTGCCATCATCTGTAGCTAAATAAGGCAGACACAACTTATTTTCTTGTTAAACAATACATGTAGATTTTTACTACACAGAATCAAACCATTATTTTAACACACACCTTGTACACATACAAGCATATCTTAAGCTAACGTTAGCCTGTTAGCATTGCATTGGCAACAACTTGAAAAATGTTGTTCCAAGGCACATTAACAATTAAATCCATAATTAAGTTATCCAGCCTATTATTCCCAGTTTGAAACGAAACTTATTAAAACTTCACCTCAGGCCACTGTCTTAGCAACACCATATAAACATTTCCCATAATGCCTTTCCCTGGCGAATTGCGACCTAGATTCTCAGCCATGTGTCTTGAAACATTGAAAAAGGGCGAGTCACGCGTGCTGCAATCTGAACCAAAGTGGTTTGAACTTGTAACATTATTTGACATTTTTATTGTCACACAATTATCTCCATGTACAACCCCTGGCAATAATTATGGAATCACCGGCCTCGGAGGATGTTCATTCAGTTGTTTAATTTTGTAGAAAAAAAGCAGATCACAGCCATGACACAAAACTAAAGTCATTTCAAATGGCAACTTTCTGGCTTTAAGAAACACTATAAGAAATCAGGAAAAAAAATTGTGGCAGTCAGTAATGGTTACTTTTTAGACCAAGCAGAGGGAAAAAAAATATGGACTCACTCAATTCTGAGGAATAAATTATGGAATCACCCTGTAAATTTTCATCCCCAAAACTAACACCTGCATCAAATCAGATCTGCTCGTTAGTCTGCATCTAAAAAGGAGTGATCACACCTTGGAGAGCTGTTGCACCAAGTGGACTGACATGAATCATGGCTCCAACACGAGAGATGTCAATTGAAACAAAGGAGAGGATTATCAAACTCTTAAAAGAGGGTAAATCATCACGCAATGTTGCAAAAGATGTTGGTTGTTCACAGTCAGCTGTGTCTAAACTCTGGACCAAATACAAACATGGGAAGGTTGTTAAAGGCAAACATACTAGTAGACCAAGGAAGACATCAACGCGTCAAGACAGAAAACTTAAAGCAGTATGTCTCAAAAATCGAAAATGCACAACAAAACAAATGAGGAACGAATGGAAGGAAACTGGAGTCAACGTCTGACCAAACTGTAAGAAACCGCCTAAAGGAAATGGGATTTACATACAGAAAAGCTAAATGAAAGCCATCATTAACACTTAAACAGAAAAAAACAAGGCTACAATGGGCTAAGGAAAAGCAATCATGGACTGTGGATGACTGGATGAAAGTCATATTTGGGCAAGGTGATGAAATTTCCACAGTCATTGATGATATGGGGCTGCATGTCAGGTAAAGGCACTGGGGAGATGGCTGTCATTACATAATCAATAAATGTACAAGTTTACCTTGATATTTTTGACACTTATCCCATCAATTGAAAGGATGTTTGGGAATGATGAAATCATTTTTCAAAATGATAATGCATCTTGCCATAGAGCAAAAACTGTGAAAACATTCCTTGCAAAAAGACACATAGGGTCAATGTAAATGCCTGCAAATAGTCCGGATCTTAATCCAATTGAAAAACTTTGGTGGAAGTTGAAGAAAATGGTCCATGACAAGGCTCCAACCTGCAAAGCTGATCTGGCAACAGCAATCAGAGAAAGTTGGAGCCAGATTGATGAAGAGTACTGTTTGTCACTCATTAAGTCCATGCCTCAGAGACTGCAAGCTGTTATAAAAGCCAGAGGTGGTGCAACAAAATACTAGTGATGTGTTGGAGCGTTCTTTTGTTTTTCATGATTCCATAATTTTTTCCTCAGAATTGAGTGATTCCTTTTTTTTTCCCCTCTGCTTGGTCTAAAAAAGTAACCGTTACTGACTGCCACAATTTTTTTTTTCTTATAGTGTTTCTTAAAGCCAGAAAGTTGCCATTTGAAATGACTTTAGTTTTGTGTCATGCCTGTGATCTGCTTTTTTTTTTTCTACAAAATTAAACAACTGAATGAACATCCTCCGAGGCCGGTGATTCCATAATTTTTGCCAGGGGTTGTATATTCGTACCTGCAGATACTGATAATTAACTTCTTGAGCTTTTATTGGCTGAAACTGATATCATGCCTCTCTAATGAGGTTTACTTCAGTGTAGATTTGGTCATTTCTGTGACCTATACCTTGTTCACACTTTCCCACGCTTGGCTGCCCGTAAGCTTTAACAGATTTTTGTGGGAGTGCATGGTATTTATTATGTTGATGCTGAGCAGGAAGCCATGTCAATTCTGCACTACATATTAAAGCTAGATGTTATGGCCCAAGATCGATATTCTCTTATAATTTGAAGCGCTATGAGTAATCATTATTTTTTTTTAATTTCCACACAAATGCTTGTCAAGTTGTAAAGCAGTGGTATGGGAACTTTGTGGCCACTGTAACTGTATTACTACAACATATTTCACAAAGTACAACCAAAGGTGCAATAAATACAAAAAAATACATAACCTTCCCAAGTAATATCTTTGAAAAACACTTCCATGAAATGTAGTAGTAGTAGTAAAATCAAGCTGGACAAAGTGAGAACAAAAACTGACCTGATGTGCAGAGAGTTTTTCCTTTTTTAAATTCTGTCTACGATTGACAAGTTTGCTCACGTTTGAAGTGGAGGCATTCGTTGTACTCCAAAACATCTTTTGATTTGAGGTGAAGAAAAACACTGCTTGTAAGGTATTTGACTTCCGTACTGCTGGATTTGTTGTTGTAGCTTGTTAACTGATATTTGTGGCTGTTGCCACTGGCTGTAAAATTGGTTTTCTCACAATGGAAAAATTTCATCATGTTTATTAAAAAAATATTTGACTTCTTACATGTGAACCGTGTCCATTTGACAGACGTTCCACAGATTTGACCAACTTTTCTTCATCACTACCCCCCCCCCCCCCCCCCCCCCACACACACACACGATTCAATTTGATTCAGATTCTTGGGGTGCCAATTCAATTCAGAATCGATTTTCGATTCAAAGAGCTCTGAGAAATAGTTATATTACTTAAAAAATGTTTGTTTAAGAAAATGCAGCTTTACAAGGTTAATCAAGTGATTCTAGTAAATTTACTTATCTGCTTTGCTCGTTCAGAGTTGGCTGGCAGTTTAGCAAAGCGCTGGTCAGTCGTCGGCAGATACCGCTGCTCCGCTCCTTTTAGCTCCGGGTCAGCGAGTAAGTAAGAAAATGTTTTAAAAAATGCTTTTTAAAAATCGATTCTTGGACATTTTGGATCGATTCGGAATCGTAATAAATAAGAATCGTGATTCGGACGTGAATCGATTTTTTTTTTTTTTTTTTTCCCCGGCACCCCTAGTATATTGACTAAGGGTACATACCGTAATTTCCAGACTATAGAGCGCACCTGAATATTAGCCGCACCCACCAATTTTAAAAAGAAAGAAGAAACTGTACATAAATAAGCCGCACTTCAATCAGTCAATCAATTTTATTTATATAGCGCCAAATCACAACAAACAGTTGCCCCAAGGCGCTTTATATTGTAAGGCAAGGCCATACAATAATTACGTAAAAACCCCAATGGTCAAAACGACCCCCTGTGAGCAAGCACTTGGCGACAGTGGGAAAGAAAAACTCCCTTTTAACAGGAAGAAACCTCCAGCAGAACCAGGCTCAGGGAGGGGCAGTCTTCTGCTGGGACTGGTTGGGGCTGAGGGAGAGAACCAGGAAAAAGACATGCTGTGGAGGGGAGCAGAGATCAATCACTAATGATTAAATGCAGAGTGGTGCATACAGAGCAAAAAGAGAAAGAAACACAGTGCATCATGGGAACCCCCCAGCAGTCTAAGTCTATAGCAGCATAACTAAGGGATGGTTCAGGGTCACCTGATCCAGCCCTAACTATAAGCTTTAGCAAAAAGGAAAGTTAAGCCTAATCTTAAAAGTAGAGAGGGTGTCTGTCTCCCTGATCTGAATTGGGAGCTGGTTCCACAGGAGAGGAGCCTGAAAGCTGAAGGCTCTGCCTCCCATTCTACTCTTACAAACCCTAGGAACTACAAGTAAGCCTGCAGTCTGCACTTGTCTGTAAGCTGCGGGTCTCCACATTGTAACATGAGATATTTACTCAGAAAGATGTTAGAACAATTTTTAAACTTTTAATTAAATACGAGGTCTGTCCAAAAAGTATCAGACCTTTTTATTTTTTTTTTCAAAAATCTTATGGAGAACTGAGTAATTTTAACTTTTTCTCGAGATTTCATCGTGTGCAGTCAGGATCAGATGGAGTCTGTGGTAAATGAGACGTTAATGAGGCGCTGTGACTTTTTCAACTTGTTGCGCCAAGACAGAGAATCGGTGTGGAGGGGTGGGGGGGAGAAGGCTCTGTTCCACTGACTTTGCTATAACAAACAGGTAAGACCTTATATTTACACTGTGTGTGAATTTACACTGCATGAAGAGTGCAGCTTTCAGGAAATCAGTTGACAGCATCAGTTGATGTATTTGCATTTATGAAAAAGCCTGTACAAATCCATAAATCATTGTTAAAGCCGCAGTGTTCAAAGTGTGTGGGGGAAAAAAGTAGTGGCTAATAGTTCGGAAATTACGGTACTCTCCACCCCTACTACACATCATATGGAATTTAATTTTTGATTAATGGCACATGTGATCACTGTAATAATGTAGGACTGATGAGCATAATGCAGAATTCATGAGTGAGATTATATGAGGCCTACAGGCAGTCTGATGTTCATGACTGGAGTCTCCTGAATATTGGATGTAATTATCAATTCCTCAAATTTTCATCTCCATTACACAGTGAGGCTTTGTCTTTGCTCCAGTTTGCCTCATATTTCTGCAACTCTCCACAAAGTAGCATCTGGTTTCCTCAGAGATCATATCTGTGTTTCTCACTGTCGCTATTCTGTCCTTTCCTTTCACAGTCCTCCCTTTGACCTCCCCTCCTCCCCCCTTTTCTTTCTCCTTGTCTTATCAGCAGCATTAAGGCACTTTTTTATCTGGGCTATGCCAGGGAGGTATGCGCACCACACCAGGAATAGTAACGCTCCAGGAATTTGCTCCTTTGAAAGTCCTTTAAAAAAAAAAAAAAAAAAAACGCTTTATCTTCTCTCTTTTCTTCTCCCTTTACTCTTTACTCTTGTTGTATTTGAGTCTGTTCTGTTCCATGTCTTTTCTTTTACACCACCTCAGGTCTTTATCGTCTACACACAAGTTCACGTTGACACACAGACAGCCTCCTCCTTCTCCCTCTTGTATCGTTCTGTGTCTGGAACACCATGGCACTGAATGTGGGGAGAATGTCCAGACTTCAAACATCATCAAACATATGACTGTTTCCAGAACATAACAGCCTTCACATGCTTCTTCTTATGTTCATGGATTTGAGTTTCTTTTTTTTTAGAAATAGTTCATTGTTAGACACTGTTATTGATTTTGTACAAACTGCCCATTTGTATTTTACTGGAATACCACAGCATTTTGTTTAATCTCCATGTTGTCTTCAGCTGTTTAATTCAGAGAGTAATATAGTATTTCTCAGTTTTAAAAGCCTAGTCAGTGGACAGAATTTGTTTTCCTGATTTTAAGCTCTGCGTATTCCCTGAATTGTGATCCATCTTTGATCTGCTGTGGTGACTGAGTGGAAAAAGGGAAAAGGTGACGGGACCTACCTGCTAATGTTGGTGATGTGACGTCTTTCTTGCGACAGCATTATGGCACCTTACTGATTAGGTTGTCACTTGGACACAGTATAAGGTTTATTTTGACACTGTCTGTAAGGACAGCTACCAGGAAGTAATGGATTATTTGTATTATCATGCGCTTGAGGGACCATTATTTTACAAGTACCATGAAAACTCTATTATTCTGTATCACCATAACTTTAATGCTGTGTAATCAGCAGTATTGATATTTTATACTGCTGTTACTGTAATGATGGGTGTTGGTGACATATGAATAGTTCTCAAATGAAACTGTTGTCTGCTGAGAAAATAGCAGTGTTCTGTACATGTGTCCCCCACAATGCACTATGTACTATAATGTTTCCCCACCAGATATATTTCTTATTTCCATGAAGATCTTTTGAAGGCTCTGTTGTATCCAATTTACTGTCCATATGTCTCCATTCATCAGAGTTAACGGTCTTCTGATATGTCACGTAACTTCTCAGATTGGTCATGATTAAACATTTAGCATTACCAGTGTGTTATATCTAAACCATGGGGCCCTACCTTCTGCCATGTGTGAAGCAGCACACAACGCAACACAAGTGTCATTGCTAGTTTCCACCTGATGCAGGAGTTATTTTTTTCTCTCCTTTTCCATGCCTAGTTTTTCTGTGATACCACGTGTCTTCATTTGTGCAGCCAAGGAGTGTGTCCTGTGTCTGTTGTGTGAAGTGCACGTCACCTAGTGGGGTCTGCTCCACAGAAACGTTTCGTAATTTGTGGGCATATATACGAGGGCTGTCAATAAAGTATAGGTCCTTTTTATTTTTTTCAAAAACTATATGGATTTCATTCATATGTTTTTACGTCAGACATGCTTGAACCCTCATGCGCATGCGTGAGTTTTTCCACGCCTGTCGGTGACGTCATCCGCCTGTGAGCACTCCTTGTGGGAGGAGTCGTCCAGCCCCTCGTCGGAATTCCTTTGTCTGAGAAGTTACTGAGAGACTGGCGCTTTGTTTGATCAAAATTTTTTCTAAACCTGTGAGGCACATCAAAGTGGACACAGTTCGAAAAATTAAGCTGGTTTTCGGTGAAAATTTTAACGGCTGATGAGAGATTTTGAGGTGATACTGTCGCTTTAAGGACTTCCCACGCAGTGGGACATCGCGCAGCGCTCCCAGGCGCCATCGTCAGCCTGTTTCAAGCTGAAAACCTCCACATTTCAGGCTCTATTGATCCAGGACGTCGTGAGATAACAGAGAAGTTTCAGAAGAAGTCGGTTTCAGCATTTTATCCGGATATTCCACTGTTAAAGGAGATTTTTTTAATGAAAGACGTGCGGATGGGTCCGCGCGTCGGGACGCAGCCGGCGCGGTGCGGCGGCACAGGAAAAACACCTCCGTGTTGATAACCATTTCTAAAATCCAGGCAGCTTTTGATGGCTTTCAGTGGAGTGAGTATATGAGAAATTGTTTAACAGCTGGGCATGTTCCAACTTGTCCTTAAGGCTTCCAACAGAGGTGTTTTTCCTGTGGCGGAGCGTCGCGGCGGCTGCGAGCCGACGCTGCAATCCGTCTGCATGTCTTTCATTAAAAAAAATCTCCTTTAACACTGCGTGGGAAGTCCTTAAAGCGACAGTATCACCTCAAAATCTCTCATCAGCCGTTAAAATTTTCACCGAAAACCAGCTTAATTTTTCGAACCGTCCACTTCGATGTGCCTCACAGGTTTAGAAAAAATTTTGATCAAACAAAGTGCCAGTCTCTCAGCAACTTCTCAGACAAAGGAATTCCAATGAGGGGCTGGACGACTCCTCCCACAAGGAGTGCTCACAAGCGAATGACGTCACCGACAGGCGTGGAAAAACTCACGCATGCGCACGAGGGTTCAAGCATGTCTGACGTAAAAACATATGAATGAAATCCATATAGTTTTTGAAAAAAATATAAAGGACTATATTTTATTGACAGACCTCGTATGGTGTCTTTTCTACATTTTAGGAAAGGCTTGACTGTATACATAACAGGGTAATTATGAGCAAAACTGAGGTGTGCAACTGTAGGTCTTCCTTTATAATGGTTAGACATCTTGTACACAAGAACAACTCCTGAAAATTTCATGTCTAGCATGAATAGCTCAAAAGTAGTAACTTAAAGTACTTGCCATCTTTTTCTAAACCACTCGTTTTTGCAGTAAAATCAGTGTCACACCACAAAAAAAAAAAAAAAAAAAACAACAATAAAGATATAAGGGTGAATTTTGTATGGTGTTTACTGGGAATAATATTTTGTGAAAGTATGAAAAATTCGTAACCGGTCCATTTGGAACATTTTATGAAATCTGTTTTGAGGTAGATTTACCCTCAGTGGAAATGACATGGATCTTAGTTTCACTGAAAATTGAAATGACACCAGCGTACAATTTACTTCTCATACAAGTTTAAAAACTTGTTTTCATGAGTGAATGTCTGAACTATTATCACACAATCACAAATTTATCAAATGTATACTTGTAAATGCAGTTTCATATTTTGAATTTGTATTTACAAGTCGGCCATCACGATAAGTGTATCAGTTCAGTACAGGAGAGACCTGATGCTTTTCACTGCAATTAAAGAAAACAAACTAACAAAAAAATCCCCTGATGTTTATAGTACATCTATATTGATATCGGCCAAAGTTAGTTCATAAAATATCTGCAAGAATCAAATATCGTGTGTCACTAATTTAGTATGCTGCTTATTACCCAAAGCCAAAATATGGCCATCTAGTATTGCAAAGACCTTGCGTCCATTCATCCGTCTGTCTGTGCTCAGCATAAGTCCATTCCTGTTACTGCCAGGGTCTTCAAATTCACAGGGAATATTCTTGGGACACAGACCTTGGACAAGTTCAAAGATGGTTACTCTTGACCTATTTTAAGAGGTCAAAAGGACACATTCTGTTTCCTATTTTTATGCTCATACTGCTAAGGGTATTTTTGCATTGCGTTATTTTTAATCTGCACTAGAGATGTGCTCCTTGGAGTGCCCTCTGTATCACAGGGCTCTCTTTTCTCATAACCCGATTCAACAACATACGCATCGTCGGACATGCGATACTCATTACATATCACAATATCATTACTTTTATGTGCTTAATGCTTCTTATATAATTTTTTTAAATGCATGTGTAAATTATAGTGTGGCTTTGGCCTGTAACCCATCCTTTTAATGCTTTTTAGTTATACTCCTTAATGTGTGCTGTATTAGTATTTTCTTTTTGCACATTTTCACCTCTTCTTTGCCTTCACCTTATCCCAAGTTGTCATCATAACCTACATGTTTTTTGAAAAGATTTATCCCAACACCCTGACTCATTTTCATATTTATGGCTAACCTAACCCTGATTTTAAAACTACAACCCCAAACAGACCCAGTTATGTCCTCATCAGTTTCACTTAGTGCAGAGTTGTACTAACACTTAGGCACAGAGTAATGCAGATAAATGTTTTAGTTAAAAAAAAAAAAAAAACCTGTATTATTCTGGTGAGCTGCTCGTGTTCGTTGCATCACTACCTCGCTGTGACACAGTGAGATGATGCAACCTCTTTTAAAGTGTTCAGAGTTGCTGCACAAAACAGTGGCCTAACTGCTCTCCACATTCAGTGAGGATATATCACAAATATGGGCCTTGGATTACTGGTATGTGTGCTGAATGTCTTATACCTTTGCTTTAATCATGATTCTGTATAGATGTTCAGTATGTCATAAGCAGAGCATGTGTTCCAAAGATGAACAGTGATGGAACGCACAGAGATGAGGCGCTGATATTAACATGAACACATAATTTCATAGCTGTGTGAATACACTGACATACAGTAGAAATTGTACATAACTGAAAATTGGGTGCTAAATTGATTCACTCCCAAATGCCTCTTGAAGCGCCTCCATACTTGAGGTATCGTGGAAAATGCTTTTCCACAGGATACTGCTGAAGCATCTTTGCACAGGATAAGTACAGCCTGATGTCATTTCTCATGATCACTTTACATAATGTAAAAGTAGATAAGTGACCGACATGGTGCATTTGGATTGGACAAAAATCATAGAGGAACAGCCAATGGAAAATAAAGTGATGGATACTGATAACTTAAAACTAGACAACAGAAGTAACTGCAGTAGTGCAATGACTAATTTATGTTGAGTTGTCATTTTATCCTTCAATGCTTTACTTCTTTTTCATCTCCATTCTTCACTGACTCCATTTAAAGTCTGTGAAATGTAAGCAGCTACTGCATATTTGGAATACCAAGCTGCTGCTGAGCCACGGCTAGTGTGTAGGGCTGCAGAGTTTTGTGAATGCTACTACAAATAAAAACACCAATTCTTACAGTGTAAACCTGCCATTGACCATATTACTTTCTGGGGTGTTAAATCAGCAAGATAATATTCCGCGCGGGTTGTGACAGATTTAATTTGCAGTGGCTACTGGACATTTGAACAAACTGTGGTGGAAATTTAAGATGCCTGTGAAAATTTCTCTTTCTGCCTCTTTCTAAGTACAAGTAAATATAACAACAGCACTTGATTGCATTTTTCCTTTTAATCTGTGTGCTTGAATTTATTTCTCCCAAACTGACCCACACTTTCAGTTTCTAAATGTAATCGATACCCACTCAGATTGTGGCATCTTGAATCTGCATTTTTCTTTTTACTTCACACATGTTCAGAGAGCATTCTCTTAAATTAATCATTAGCAATGGTATACATGCACTCTCTCTGGCCACAACATTCCTCACTCCTGATTCATGTATTTACACAGCAGTGAGGGCAGGGCTGGACTGGGGAAATTTTTCAGGCCGGGCATTTTTAACCAAGACCAGGCCACCACCAGGTATCGAAGGGGAAAAAAATTAAGCCTGCTGTGACAGTGTGGTTTTTTTTTTTTTTTTTTTGGTCCCTTAACCGATCAATGTGCACCAGGAGACACATACATTTTAACACTATAAGAAGCATTATGAAAAGTTCTCCCAAAATAGTTATCATAGGCTTATCAAAAGTACGATCTATTGACAGTAGGTCACATTACTTTTTAGACATAAGTTGTCATTTCATTCAGCTTTGTTATTTAAATTTAGAAATAGAAATTATATAAAAACATTTGTTATAGAAATACTGTAGGCTATACTATAAATAATACGATATATATATACTTACTTATATATCATTACTTGTGTGATACAATTCATCATATAAAGCAAGAAATGACTGGATGACTGAACCCAATGACTGGATACAAAGGAACTTTTGAAACTGCAATACACAAAAAGGCCACACGATGGAGACAGTTGTCTATCTCGCTACAAGTAACATCAAGGATTTCTTTTATTACCAGTTTGTGTTGCTAATCAACTTAGAGAATGACTCTCAATTTAAAGTAAAATGTTAGGTATGTGAAATTATGCCAGGACTTGGGAAAATACATTTTAGACAGGGACGCCATTGTACCACGCAACCGCACCGCAGACTGTGCAAAACAGCATACTTCGTATGACCGACGCACGACCGTCACACAAATAGAATAAAGAAACAACCTGGCGGCAACAGCATGGTAGCTAGCCATGCACACCATTTGCACAGGTTACATTGCTAGGCTAGGTTACGTGACTGGCAGAGTTAGCACGAATAAAAATTATATCCAACCTTAATTTATATCTGAGTGACCCAGTTAGACAGCACTTTACTTCGGACCAGAAGATCAGAATGTCTCTCTCACACACAGATGTCTGATTTATGAACAAGTTAGGTTGCTGTTCATCAATTAATAGCTGAAGTTAACCTTCACTTACCGTCATGGCCGTAGTGGTCCCCGCCTCGTACACCTGTTGAACTTCTTCTCCGCCACTTGCTGAGGCTGCCTGCCGCAGATGTGGATGCTCCGCGTCCACGTGAAGCAAACATGTCTGTTATTTTAAGACATTTTGCAGCATCTGCCTGAAGGGCTACTCTCTTCTGATCCCTGGCTCTTTCAGCGCCACCTTTCTTCTTCTTGCCACCATCCATATCGCTCGTTATCGCTCTGTCCGGCACTGGCGCACTCTGTAGCCCAACCGAGGCCCGAGATGGAGGGGTAATTGGCCCTCACCTCATTGGTCCAGGCCACAATCAATCATGACTAAAGGGCCAATCTACCAGTTTATGCACCAATAGGAGGGTTTATATACCGGTATCCAGTGTTGCCACAGTTACTTTGAAAAAGTAATCCAATTACTGATTACTCCTTGAAAAAGTAACTTAGTTACTTTACTGATTACTCAATTGTAAAAGTAACTAAGTTAGATTACTAGTTACTTTTTAGTTACTTTCCCCAGCTGCCCACAACAACCCTCTGCCACCTCAACATGACAATACTTGTTTTGCCAAAACTCACATTATAGTAACCCTTTCTTGACTTCAATGAAAATATATACTTGTTTTATAAAAAGTAAAATAAAGACCTCTTTCTTGAGCTCATATTTAACTGTTGACAGCACTGTAACAGTAAAACTTGTAATTTCTAACCTACATTGTTAATAAATGTAACTATTAAATTCTTTCTAACATTTTTCTAACATTTAAATTTTCTCTAAACATTTTACTTGTCGAAATTATTATTATTTTAAGTAGTATTGGTAGTTGTAGTAAAAAAAGGCTTCAAAACTGGACCTTTAATTGAGGGGGGGACATCCTTGCCCCATGCCCCCATTCCATCTGGATTCGCCCCTGCTTTGGCGTTTGAGCAGAAAACATGACCAGATTTACAGGTAAGAAAGTTTTATTGTGTTTTCACATCATGTGGTCCTCAGAGTTTAGGTGCATTTGAGTGGAAAATAGTGTTAGTTGTTGATGCGTTGCGGAGGATCAGCTGTTTTAACGTGCAGATACGGAGCGGCTCAGCTCTAAATAAAGGAGGGGAAAAAAGCATAAAAATGTCTTTGTAAAGCTCAGTGCAAGTGTGCTGTTATCACCGCGCTTTAAGAGGTGACGACGAGTCATAGCTGCTACAAAAAAAAAAAAAAAAACGCGGATGAAAAGCTCACAGCTCGCTTTACTTCATAAAAAAAAAAAAAAAAAAAATCTGTAGGCCATCAGGCCAGCGAGCAAATGCCCGGTGTGCAATGCTATCAGTCCAGCGGTGAGTGAGGGGATTAAAAGTAAAGCACTACACATAGAACAAAAGAGCACATAGCGGGCTCTTCAGGTCAATAACATCACATTTTATCATTTGCCTAAATAAATGCTGGATGACAAATTGTACATCTTGTGTTCAGGCATGGAATTTTTTTCTTTAGTTTTTTAAATCACTCTCTTCTGCGATAGGTTTAGAAAACACTTATGCAGTTTTATTTTAATTGAATTGAATCCTTCTGTACAACAAAAGACATCCACTCACACTTTCAGATGTAAGCATCACCTTTCAGCCTCTGCATAAACAGATGTTTCTCTGCAAATAAAATTTTGCAATAGCTTTAGGTGGCTTGTCTTGAACAGCGGTGGGCAGTGTACCGATTGCAGCAGCAAACTGGTTTAGTAGAGAAGCTTGAATCTTTGACTGGACTGGGTTGCTTGACGCGAGGACGTTTCGCTTCAAATCGCAGAAGCTTCCTCAGCTAAAATTCTTGCTCTGGTAGTCTGACTTCTGTCTTGACTCTTGACTCTTCTCTACAAGAGTCAAGACAGAAGTCAGACAGGCACTTGCAACTTAAAAAATAATTAAATTTGATACTGAAACCAATTTACAGACTTAAAAGAACTTATGCCTTCCTTCTTGCAAGAAGAATAGAAAAATGGAGTGGAAAGCTAACCTCAAATTATCCTTTAGATCTAACAAATAAGCCACAAGCACATGTCGCACGTTAACGTCCCGGTTAGCAACACATCATCAAAGTATTCATGATTGTAAGTCTATCTGTGCACACGCGGTAATAATTAGTGGTCACTGGTGTATTTTATTGCTAATGATTCCTCTCGCTGGGTGAGTCAGCAGATGCATTTCTGGAAAAATCTGCATTTGTCGGCATGTGATGTACATTTTAGGAGAAGCAGAAACATCCCAATGGCTGACAGAGTGAAACGCTGCTACATCCGATAATGAAGCTTCTGAGCATTCAGAAGTGATGGCTCGAGTTTAGAGGCTTTGCAGACAGGAGGCGACACACTTCATCCTCAAACACTTAACTTTTTCAGAGACTGTCAGATTTTGGATCCTAACGTGTGACGCTGCTGTCTGTGTTGCAGGATGTTATTTTACTGAACGTGCAGGACGTCTCCACAACGCTGGTTTTACAGGCTGCCTGAACATGCAGATGTATTTCTTACATTGGAAAAAAGTCGGAATACATTATTTTCAGGAGATAATGGACTTTCGACCTAACGTACCAGAATAGTGAGAGAACTTTTGTGAGGAACTCTGACACTGGCTGGTGATCGCATGCAACTTTTGCTTGACGTCTTTTTTTTTTGGTGGAGTGAACTTTACATATTTAATCTTGGAAATCATTTTACAAGTGGGTGAGTGCCCTGTTCGCTTTTTTCTTTTGTATTTTCTTCTTCTCAGTGGAGCTGTTAGGCTTTATTTTTATTTTACTTTGCAAGAGTCTTTATTGTTGTGTGCGAGTCTCTTCTGTAATGGAGCAGCATGCACTGTGTTGTACACGCGGAACTCGCCACTGATTTTCAGGTTGTCTGATCACACAGATGTATTTCTTAGATTTTTCACAGTTATATCAATGACAACACTTATAAGCATGCACAAATCTGAACCTCGAGCAGAAACGCTTTATAACAGGCTGCGTTCATGATGTACATGCACGCACACTACATTTTCTCACAGAGGAGAGCGGCAGCTCCTTTTACCATGACTGCATCAAAATGAACAATAATCACGTGAAAATGAGTCATAACACGGTCACACTTATGTAAACTTTGCAATTATCCTGTGGCTTCCTTCTTAACATTAGCAGGTACATTCCATTCATGCGTGCGCTGAGATGTTTTCTTCAAAGCTGTGTAAATGCTGTTGGAAACACTTGGAAATGTTATGATTTCGGTGCAACATATCCTTTAAAACATAGAAGAATGGAAATAATGCACGCCGCTGTCCAGCACCAAAATCTCAGAGAATGTAAGGATGGTATGTCTCGCTGCCTCAAGAATTTTGATTTCTGTTCTGCCATTTTTTTTTCATAAAAGCCTACCTGTTTCCTGTCACAGGGACTGCAGCATTGTTGTTAGCCTTCAACCTGGTCAATCCTGCAGCAGACGGTGTCGATTGAGTCGGCCTCATTGATGTTCAGCGCTGGTGTGTGCCCCCCCCAGGCAGAATTTACAACCTCAAGTCTTCTTGAATATGATGCTACAAGCTTGGGGCAACTATCTTTAGGCAGTTTGCCCCATTCCTCTTCACAACATCTCCCAAGCTCCATCACGTTGGGTGGGGAGCGTCATTTTCAGATCTTTCCAGAGACGTTCAGTTGGATTCAGGTCTGGGCTCTGGCTGGGCCACTCATGGACATTCACAGAGTTGTCCTGAAGCCATATCTTGGCTGTGTGCTTAGGGTCATTGTCCTTTTGAAAGATGAACTGTCGGCCCAGTCTGAGGTTGAGAGCACTCTAGAGCAGGTTTTCGTCCAGGATGTCTCTGTATGTTGCTGCATTCATTTTTCCCTAAATCCTGACGAGTCTCCAAGTTCCCCTGAAAAACATCCCCACAACATGATGCTGCCACCACCATGCTTCACTGTAGGGATGGTGTCTGGTTCCCCCAAACATGACTCCTGGCATTCAAGCCAAAAAGTTCAGTCTTTGTCTCATCAGACCAGAAAATTTTGTTCCCTGTGGTCTGCGTCCTTTAGGAGCCTTTTTGGCAGAATCCAGGTGAGCTGCTATGTGCCTTTTACTAAGGAGTGGCTTCCGTCTGGCCACTCTACCATACAGGCCTGATTGGTGGATTGCTGCAGAGATGCTTGTCCTTCTGGAATGTTCTCTTCTCTCTACAGAGGAATGCTGGAGCTCTGACAGAGTGACCATCGGGTTCTTGGTCACCCCTGTGACTAAGGCCCTTCTCCCTGATCGGTCAGTTTAGATGGGCAGTCAGCTCTAAGAGGAGTCCTGGTGGAGCTGAACTTTCATTTATGGATGATGGAGGCCACTGTGCACATTGGGACTTTCAAAGCACCAGAAATGTTTCTGTACCCATCCCCACATTTGTGCTTTGAGACAATCCTGTCTCAGAGGTCTACAGACAATTCCTTTGACTTCACGCTTGGTTTGTGCTCTGACATGCACTGTTAATTATGGGATCTTATATGTAGGCAGGTGTGGGCCATTCCAAATACCCCAGGTGGACTACAATAAAGCTGTAGAAACATCAGTGGAAACAGGGTGCATCTGAGCTAAACTTTGAACTTCATTGGAAAGGCTGTGAATACTTATGCACATGTGATTTCTTAGCTTTTTTTTTTTTATTTGTAATAAATTTGCAAAAAACAAACAAACAAACAAAAAACCTTTTTTCCATATTGTCATTATGGCGTATTGTGTGTAGACTTTTGAGGGGAAATAAAGAATTTCATCCATTTTGGAATAAGGCTGTAATATAAAATGTGGAAAAAGTGAAGTGCTGTGAATACTTTATGGATGCACTGTATTTCACAGGCTTGTCTAAACATATAGCAAACTTTAAATGAGCTTCAATATGATTTTTGGGTTCTTGCATGGTGAGTGTACGTACAAGCCATGGTGGTTGAGTGCATTGCTTTTACCCATCATGAGGTGTTTGTGATCATGAGATGACACCTTTTTCTAGGCCATCAGTTGGAACTGAACCAGCTGATATTAATTTGCACTGACGAGGGGCAGGATTGCTTTGCAAGTACCAATAGATTTCAGCTGGTGTCTTGGCTTTCAATGCCTTTTTGCACCTCCCTTTCTTCAGGTGTTCAGTACTTTGTGCCTGCATCATTTCACATTATTACACATGAATTTATTTGTGGACATCTGTTGTTTGATTTCTTTGTATGTGTGGATTACTTGGGTTGTTACTGACAGCTGGTGAAAATTTTATGTCAGCAGCACATTTACAAATACATTTACTGAGAAAAATGGTGACTTGTTCAAACTTATTTTACCACTGTATTTCACTGCCAAGCTAAGTGAATGTCTTTACGAGTTCAACACTTTCACCACGTACAGATACACTTCTGATGGCTGAGTCCAGGAAATTGTTAAAAGCACCTTACAAAAGCACCTACAAACCCAGACACTGATTCCTCACACATGTTCTCAAGCACGGCAATGATTACAGCATCACAGCATTGTCAGCAAACGTCAAGGTCAGTAAACCTTTCTTTTCCAGCAAAAGCACCCAAGTTACTGGTTTCCACAACTCTAACAAGCACCCACTCCATGCAAGCGGAGCCATCCCTAATGAACACCAGTTTTCACTGTGAAAAGCTCTTCTCTGTCTCCGCTCCATACAGCACTCAGTATCTGTATACCCCAGTCTTCTTTTGTGTGCACATACTTTACTAGGGTTTCTGAACTTAAACTTTGAAGAAAAAAGTGTGTCTACATGCGTGATAAGATTTTTTAGTGATGACTTTTCCCAACAAAGCCCCGTGGTTCTCACTTTTGATGTGGATCAATGGCATCATCACCAAGCACTATCACAGTTGGCTGATATTATCACAGTCCCTACTGTTGGGCATATTTATGTAGTTTATGCCCCTACTGTTTGTACTGCCCACTGCCAGTTTCTGTATGTATTTAGCCTGTAGGTTTGTGCTGCTGATAAGGCTGAAAGCTGTACTTCTGCTCTCTGATGTGTGATGTAGCAGTGGGTTTTTAAACTGTAGGGTTTCTCTGTGCTTCTGTTTGCAAGTACAAACACATCACCACTAACCAGTGATGAACCTTACAGACAGATGGAAACCTATGGATCTGAGTTAAAGCGCTGTATGCCTGTCCATGCTTGCACACTTGGCTGTGCGTAGCCGTGCTCATGGCATGGCATGCTTGGACAGTGTGCTGCAGGAACAGTGTCACTTTGCCATGTGGCCTGAGTGTCCGTGCTGTTCTAGTCTTTGAACTACAGCTGTTGTCAGGTCAAACCCTTTCATGTGCTGGGGATGGAAAGATGGCTTATGTGAAAAGAAGAGAGACTGAAATGAGATGCAGAGGTTCACGTTCTCCTGTGCATGACTGCACTTAAAGAATTGCCCTTGTACCAGGTGTGTGTGTGTGTGTGTGTGTGTGTGTGTGTGTGTGTGTGTGTGTGTGCACGCTCTGTAAAACTTCGTCCTTTCAGCTCTCTTACTGTATTATTCCTTTTATTGGCTTAAGGTGAGTTGTGTGGGTTTTGTTCTCTTGACTAGTTGAGACAGTAGGAGACCGAACAGCGTCGGAACAGTCATTGCAGTGGTCTAAACTGTTGTGAATAGACATGAGCTCCGACGAAATTGTTAATGAAGCATTTCCAGGTGAAGCGTCTGCTGTTTTGTTACGTTGTTACAGCTCTGACTGTCAGTTGAAAAAAATCTACAGTAAGTGTCCATACACTGGACTTTTGACTCGTGAGAACTGAAATGTGAGCCTGATGCTTTCTTTTGGAGAGACAGTTGATCCTTTGTTTTGGTTTTTGAGGTGGAGACATAAATGGTGGGGAGCGTAGCTGTTTGGAACCTGAGAGCTGCAATCTTTATCAGCTGCTTGAGAGGATATTTTCCAGATCTCTCTCTTTCGCACACACACATCCACAAATAAAAGAGATGAACGGTGAGGGCAGATGTCTGCAGTTTGGGATATTTATAGAGCACTTTCATTAAAACAAAAACTTTGCATGTCCTTTAAAAAATGGCAACAGTGACATTTATATGTTTATGTAAATGCTGCCGAAGTTGAAGACTTACTAAAAAGCTGCTAAATATAACATTAGAAACTGACCAGAAAACCAAACACACAATTTAAGAATGGATAAGAACGGATATTTTGGTGACAAGTTGATCAGTATGTGTTCTTTGAAAGGATTATCTCACTCTAATCATCACTATCTTTTAAAAAAATTATACTCCAGCTTGTGAATCATTACTTCCAGCTCTTTAACTTGTGCGAATCCTGGTGTAGCTGAAAAAAATTAAATTAGCCATACAGCGTCGGAAAAATGCACACAGGTTCTGAGTTATTTTTAGCCAGAAAAGTGACGTAACTTCAGGTGATGAGTATTGGCTGCCTGAGTGTCACTCCACCTGTGTTCACTTCATGACTTATTCCAGTACACACAGTCAATCTGGCTGTTTTTGTATCCAAATGTAATGTGGCATTAATATGGTTTTAACATAGCTTTCATTTGGTTTTCAAATCAAATTCTTATATTTTACAAACACAGGTCTGTCTCAACCCCTTTGTAACCCGCAGTGTATTCAGAAAAAAACCTCATCGCATATGTCTCAGTAAGACTGAATATAATGATTACAGACTGTGAAAGTGGTGTCTCTGATTTCACTCCTGTTGTGTTTGCACACAGTCATGTAGAATTATTGTTCCACTGTGTGGCGCTGTCTTTTCTCCACAGGAAAACTGTTGCTCCACCAGAAGGCGGCTCCAGGTAGCTTAGCTTAGCTGTTGGTTTAGCACAGCTTGGCCAATAACACAAACACTGAAGCTCATCCACGTCACGGCTCTTTTGTTAAAAGCGGTCACTCGACGTCACGTTCTGTCTGATTCCGTGATCACAGAAGCAGCTTCCTCAGTGAGACGCTGTGTCACAAACTGCAAACACAGGCGGTTCCACGCTTTCGGGAGAGGAAACACGCTTTAAGAATTACCTCCTGGTGACACAAAAAGAAAGGATCAAATCTGTTGTTAGATCCATGTTTTGAAGACCATTCTCACGCTGTGCTGGGCTTCACTTCTGCCGTTTGTCTGAGACACAGTATAAAAAAAAAAAACCCTCACTTTCCTCCTCAAAATATTATGTTTGGAAAATCTGTCCACCTAATAACCAACACGAGTTGTTTTAGTGCATCCTCCTAAAACACAGATTTTAGCCATTTTGATATATTCACTGTCAGTCCACAAAAAAAACATGGATTTCACACTGTAAAAATTTTTGTTTTTCCTTTCATTTCAGTGGAGGTTGTTGAGGGGCTGTTACTGTACATGATGCCATCGAAGTCTACATTCCTCGCAGCTTGACGTTTCTGAGCATTTATAAACAGCAGGTGAAATCAGGCTGATTTCCCCATGCTTATGACTTAATTTCTCAGGGCATGTGGCACAAAAAATAGAACTCAATACATCAATATTTTCATATTTTTTTATTTAGAATAGTCAGCTAATTTGACATTTTATTTACTAGTGATATGCACTGAGACATGATAAAAATTTGGATTTATTAACTGGCAAACACTGTTACCAGAGACAATGCTTAGCTGTTTTTGCATTCTGGTTGGCGTTTACAGAGGCAACGTTCAGTTACTTCTCACCAGCGGGGTTAAAGTCCATTATCTTGACGATGTACATACGCCCTTACTCAGGGTGTACATAGTACACGGTAGCTTTGTGTCATATTGTTCAGCAGGGCTGCAGTGAGCAGCTATTTCCTTTATCAGTTATTTGTCTTTCAGCTGCTCCCATTTGGGGGGTGGGGGCTGCTGTAGCAGGTCATCTGTCTTCATCTCATCCCGTCCTCTGTATCGGTCACACCAACCACTTGCATGTTCTGCCTCACCAAACCCATAAACCTCTTCTTTGGCCTGCCTCTTCTTCTCCTGCCTGGAGGATATATCCTCAGCTTACTTGGCAGCACGGTGGCTTAGTGGTTAGCACTGTTGCCTCACAGCAAGAAGGTCATGGGTTCAATTCCCACCTGTGGTCTTTATGTGTGGAGTTTGCATGTTCTCCTCATCTTTGCCTGGGCGTCTTCTGGGTGCTCCGGTTCCCTACCACATTTAAAGACATGCAGGTTAGGTGAATTGGAAACTTTACAATTGTCCAGGTCTCTCTTCCAAAAGAGGTCTCGATCTCAGTGGGACTAATCTGGTTAAATAAAGGTGAAATAAAAAAATGAAATCTTTCTCCCAATGTACTTCACATTGCTCTTCTATAAATGTGCAAACATCAGTCTCTCTTCCTTCACTTTGTCTCCCAACTGTCCTACCTCCACTGTCCCTTTGACATACTTATTTTTAATCCTGTCCATCCCATCGTTGTCACTCCATCGTCCTATTTCCTCATACAGTACCACGACTCCTGTCTATGGACCCTGTCATAATCGTTCTCTGAGGACACAGGTGCACAATGCTGTTTTTATGGCCTTGTCTGTACTGTTCAGTCTTCATGCTCAAAGCAAACGTTACGTTCTCAGCATAAAACTGTATTGCTGCTCACAAATCTCAATGTCTCATTTCAGCTTCGTCTCCCCCCCTCCCCAATATAACAGCATGCTGTTGCTCATCAACCTGATAACTTTGTGGTTAACGCAACAATGTGCATTTCCATTTTTGGTATAAATCAGTGTTGGTATGCTTCTCCAGTGCTGTGGCATTCCCTCAGTCGCCAATCTTACAGTATGTTATAGCCTCCGCAGACAAAAAAAACTGGAAAGTATTCACAGCGCTTCACTTTGTCTATGTTTTAGTATGTTAGTCTTATTCCAAAATGGGTGAAATAAAAAAAAAATCAAAATTTTACACACAATACCCCATAATGACAAACTTTTTTTTTTTAGAATTTTTTTTTTATTTATTAAAAATAAAAAATACTAAGAAATTAGATGTGTGTGTGTATATAAGTATTCACAACTTTGACACGACACTCAAAACTGACCTCAGGTGTATCCTGTTTCCACTGATCATCTTTCAGATGTTCTTTCTCCATCTTAATTGGAGTCCACGTGGGCATGTCAGAGCACAAACCAAGCATGAAGTCAAAGGATGTGTCTGTAGACCTCTGAGACAGGATTGTCTTGAAGCAAAAATGTGGGGAAGGGTACAGAAACATTTCTGGTGCTTTGAAAGTCCCAATGTGCACAGTGGCCTCCATCATCCATAAATGAAAGTTCAGATCCACCAGGACTCCTCTTAGAGCTGACTGCCCATCTAAACTGACCGATCAGGGAGAAGGGCCTTAGTCACGGAGGTGACCAAGAACCCGATGGTCACTCTCAGAGCTCCAGCATTCCTCTGTAGAGAGAGGAGACCATTCCAGAAGGACAAGCATCTCTGCAGCAATCCACCAATTAGGCCTGTATGGTAGAGTGGCCAGACGGAAGCCACTCCTTAGTAAAAGGCACATGGCAGCCCACCTGGATTCTGCCAAAAGGCACCTGATGGACTCTCAGACTATGAGAAGCAAAATTCTGTGGTCTGATGAGACAAAGATTGAACTCTCTGGTGTGAATGCCAGGCGTCATGTTTGGAGGAAACCAGGCACCATCCCTACAGTGAAGCATGGTGGTGGCAGCATCATGTTGCGGGAATGTTTTTCTGCAGCAGGAACTGGGAGACTCGTCAGGATTGAGGGAAAGATGAATGCAGCAATGTACAAAGACATCCTGGGTGAAAACCTGCTCCAGAGCGCTCTTGAACGCCGAATGAGGTGACGGTTCAACTTTCAAAGGAGTGGCTTCAGGACAACTCTATGAATGTCCTTGAGTGGCCGAGCCAGAGCTCAGACCTGAATCGGATTGAACATCTCTGGAGAGATCTGAAAATGGCTGTGTACTAATGCTCCCTATTCAACCTGATAGAGCGCTCTGGAGCAGGTTTTCACCCAGGATGTCTCTGTACATTGCTGCATTCATCTTTCCCTCAATCCTGATGAGTCTCCCAGTTCCTGCTGCTGAAAAACATCCCCGCAACATGATGCTGCCACCACCATGCTTCACTGTAGGGATGGTGCCTGGTTTCTTCCAAACATGATGTCTGGCATTCACACCATAGAGTTCAATCTCACCTGGAAACAGGTGAGTGTCATGATTGGGTATAAAAGGAGCATCCCCAAAAGGCTCAGCAAGTGACAAGCAAAGATGGGGTGAGGATCACCACGTTGTGAACAGCTGCGTGAAAAAATAGTCCAACCATTTAAGAACAGTGTTTCTCAATGTTAAATTGCAAGGAATTTAGGGATTACATCATCTACAGTCCATAGTGTAATCAGAAGATTCAGAGAATCTGGAGAACTTTCTACACGTAGGCGGCAAGGTCGAAAACCAACATTGAATGCCTGTGACCTTTGATCCCTCAGGTGGCACTGCATTAAAAAACGACATCGTTGTGTAAAGGATCTTACTGTGTGGGCTCAGGAACACTTCAGAAAACGATTGTTAACAGTTTGTTGCTACATCTACAAGTGCAAGTAAAAACTCTACAATGCAAAGTGAAAGCCATACATCAACAACATCCAGAAACGCCGCTGCCTTCTCTGGGCCCGAGCTCATTTGAAATGGACAGACACAAAGTGGAAAAGTGTCCTGTGGTCTGATGAGTCCACATTTCAAATTGTTTTTGGAAATCATGGACATTGTGTTCTCCGGACAAAAGAGGAAAAAGACCATCCAGATTGTTACCAGTGCAAAATTCAAAAGCCAGCATCTGTGACGGTATGGGGGTGTGTTAGTGCCCATGGCATGGGCAACTTACACATCTGTGATGGCACCATCAATGCTGAAAGGTACATCCAGGTTTTGGAGCAACGCATGCTGCCATCCAAGCAACGTCTTTTTCAGGGACGTCCCTGCTTATTTCAGCAAGACGGTGCCAAGCCACATTCTGCACATGAACAAATATTTGCACAAAAACAAAGTTTATCAGTTTGAACATTAAATATCTTGTCTTTGTGGTGTATTCAGCTGAATATTACATTTTACACGTCTCAACTTCATTGGAATTGGGTTTTACAATACTAACATGTTGCCTGTGGGGATCCACTGGCTGTAGATTGGGTAGTGTTTATAAAGTAGGTGGCTGACCTTTTTCAAGGGTGGTAATAAATTATGTCAAGTTTCTATAATGAGTTGGAATGGTGTGAGTCCAAAATGCTTTCAGAACCTTAGACCTCAGTAGTTTTTAGAAGAACTCAACCCTTTTATTTCCTGTTAATTAAGTAATTTTTTCATGTTATTTTACTGTCTTAAGGTGCGTTTACACATAACGACGACAAGTCACGAATGCCACGAAGTATACATTCTTGGCTGCTGATCACGAATGTGATTATTCTGGGTAGAGGCGTCAGGTGTCCTCAGGAACTGCTGCAACCTGTTACCACGCGTTACAATTAATGGCACATGTTTCTGGAGAATTATCAGGAACCATTATGCATGGTCAAGAATAAGTTTCCGCATTGTTTCGCGCTGTGTGCATCGTTAAGTTCTGCCATGTTGTGAATGAGGTGAATTGTCTCCACACACACACCCATATTCAACCATCAGCTGCTGAACAATTCAGATCACTCCAGGTTGCTCCACAGAAGAACTTTGTGACTGCATGTGTAGTTGGGCTCTGTGCCATGGGGTGGCACAGAGAGGAGGAGGAGACAGACAGCCAGATGTGACTCTACATGGTTATTGTCTGGCTCATTTTCCCAAACATCAGGCACATGCAGCAGGTGGAACACTTGCAGGAGTGTGCTGAGGAGCATTGGAACAAAACTTTTAGCCGACTTGGCATCACTGTACTCCTTCAGCATTACTGCAGCAATGAAACTGAATGCGGTGCAGCAGGGTTTAATTGTGCGCACATCAGAGAAGAAAGCTGTCATGCTCTATTAAGAATCACCACTCAAGACGGATCAGCACTCAGTTGCGACCTCCACGACATGAGGCGAAATGAGATGACATTCGTGGAAGATTTTGACAGCCAAAAACATGCTCCACGAATATCACGCACCATCATGCACTATTAAGAAACCTATTCAGATGCGTTAAGTCACATTAAGAATGTCAGGAATGTGCCAAGAATGACACAAATATGACATTCGTAACGCATCTTGCATATCTGTAAATGCACCATCAATGTATTTGTTTTAGGTTCTTGTTATCATAGACACACTATTATTATTATTTATTTCTATTTTCGCATTTGATTTTTAAATGGACCACAATGGTAATACATATTTTTACTTTCTTGTCATCCATGTATTCTTAATGTATTCACAATTATATTATGTACTTACACTGAACTTACTAAATAAAATTCCACACCTCGGCATGCACGCTTTTAAGATGATTTACCTCCCCCTGCTGCAATGGTGTGAGTCCAGAATGTAATTATCAATGTCCATTGTTCAGTGCATGGTGTTAGCTAATATTCATAACGCACTACACGCTTCACTCGTGGTAACAGCAACATGACACTTAACTAAACTGACTAAACCAATTGAACGACAAAACAAGAATAAATCATTCACACTAACAACACTGTTAAACTAACATTAACTACAATAACATTTAAAAACTCCAACCTCCCATGGTGCATTGCAGCACAGCATCCATTGTTCACTGTTGTTATAGCCAGTATTGCTGAGTTCTCCAAAAAAATTAGTCCTATCAACTTTCTGTTTTCGCCGCATTCATCCTTCACCCAAAATACATAAGCTATCAAATGGCAAATGTCAGCTCTCCGCAGTTTCTCCGTGATTGAAGCCACACGCATGCACACAGAATCCACTTGAGTATTACAATATTAAATGCAATTGTTGTTGTTGCGGTGCGGGGGGGGGGGGGGGGGTTGGTAATCATTTTGTGAGCTTGATCATTGGTTTCCAGTTAAAGAACCTGCTTTACAAACTTCACTAATGTTGGTCCTAAACATCTCCGTGCCTCCACTGGTAGATCATCCATGTTATAGCTGTTCTCACTTTTAAATTGCTCATAATTAATTCTCTCTGTAATCTAACCATCTCCTCATTTATCATTTCCTCAGAGTACTCCCTTCACTTTCTCTGCACACTTTCTTCACATGTAATTACATTTCCATCTGTATTTTTTTATTACACTGACCTGCTGCACATCGTTTTCAGTTCGGGTTTTGTCTCCTTCCTAACATCACATCCTTCACTTTCATGATAAAACTTAAATATGTTTCTCACACATTAGAGCAGATAGCTCGATGGATAAGGAGCTGGCCTTTCAATATGTTGACCTGGGTTCAAATCCTGCTCATGCTACCTGTCTGTGTCCTTGGAAAAGACCTGTAATCTGCATTGTCTCAATCTACCCAGCTGGAAATGGGTACCAGCCTTGCCTGGGAAAGTCATCTGCATTGAGCTGGCATCCTGTACAGGTGGAAGTGTAGACTTGCCCACTTCACTCTACTGAATCTGGAGATGAACACTGGTAACAGTGGGCTCCAGGGCCTACATTGGACTGGCTTAAACATTTTATTAAGTTGTGTCTTTATGTCATTGGTTTCGCTGTATTGCTATTGTTGTTAAGCCCATTCAGGAAGTATATGGGTATCACCAGCAGCCCTGTGAAGTCGCTATCTCTCTCTCTGTGTGTGTGTGTGTGTGTGTGTGTGTGTGTGTGTGTGTGTGTGTGTGTGTGTGTGTGTGTGTGTGTGTGTGTGTGTGTGTGTGTGTGAGAGAGAGAGAAAAATCAAGGAAAGAAACCAACATTTTCCACACCAAAAGATGTCTTCAAATAACTTGCATAAGACAAACATAAAAAAGAAGAAAGTCTGAAATGATCAAAAGTGATGGAAAATAGAAAATCACTGTAATATCGATACTAAATCAAGTCAAACATGCTCTCTCATTTGAAAGTGCTGTAAAAGTGATCATTGCCAAAGTTTCCAGCTTTGTTTGTACTGCTGTTACACCACTAAGAAGACATCTGTGACAACAACACATGCTCAGCTCAGTAAAACTACAATGTATCACTCCTGATCACAATGTACATCTGTGGTTTGGTGTAAAGTGTAGTCAGACTCATTCACATGAGGTGGCATGTAGAGAGAGACAGTACACATGGAGCTTTGGGGTGGGCTTGCTGGTAGGGGATTCTGGGGAATTATTGTTTACACCATTGACACCCGGCAGAGATGCCACAGGCTGACTGGTGCTTTATTGTAGAGCGTTATTCAGCCTCCTGGACAAATTTGATACAACAGACGTTCAGGATGAATAATGACTGTGTGGTGAACACAGTATGATATTCGTGGAGATCGTAACAACATTTCATAATGTGTACTTTTTGTTTCTTGTTTCCCTTTTTTCTCTGCTCTTCCTCTGATGTACTTCTCTCCCTCTCCACTTCCTCTGTCTCTACCTGTGCTCACTTGCAGAAGAAGCTGATTACACGTTTGGTTCTGATTCGCTGACCAGGAAGAGAAACACTGTGCTTTCAGCGGTTCTCCTACGTCCTGACACCAACAGGAAAAAGCCTCCAGTCATCATCAGCTTCCCGAGGGACTTCCGGCCCGTCTCCTCCATCATCGACGTGGACATTCTTCCTGAGACGCACAGGCGCGTCCGCCTGTACAAGCATGGTCAGGAGAAACCTTTGGGCTTCTACATCCGGGATGGTTCCAGTGTTCGGGTTACTCCACAGGGTCTGGAGAAGGTGCCAGGCATTTTCATCTCTCGTATGGTGCCCGGTGGGCTGGCAGAGAGCACCGGCCTGCTGGCTGTCAACGACGAGGTACTGGAAGTGAATGGTATCGAGGTGGCTGGGAAGTCTCTTGACCAAGTCACGGACATGATGATTGCCAACAGCCACAATCTCATCATCACTGTCAAGCCTGCCAACCAGCGGAACAATATTGTTCGCAGCGGAGGGGGCGGGGCAGCATCTGGAAGCTCTGGACGTTCATCTGACAGTGGTGCCAGCTACTACGGCTACTCTTCAACTGCTGGCATGGGGGCTACGGCATACATGCCAACACACATCATACAAAATTTTCCTGCGGGACAGCTGGAAAGCGACGAGGATGATGAGGATCTGGTGATTGAGGCAGGTGGCGACGCTGAAACCATCCAGCGTGACGGCTCACCCACATACAGCATGTCCTCGCTACCCCGCTATGAGCCGCATCTCAACCTCCGCACCACCACCATCTCCCCCTCTACGCTCTCCATCAACGCCAATGGGACAGTCCTTGCCAGCGGAAGCAGTGGATCTCTGAGTAACACCAATGTCCTTTCAAGTACACCGTCCCCGGACAGAGCGATGGAGAGGCGGAGTCTGGAGGAGGATGGTACCATTATCACTCTGTAGACTCTACTTTTGGAAACACTGGAAAATGTAGACAAACTCGTGCAGAAATTTTCACACTGCAAATCAGCACTTGAAATATAGACGGTGGGTGAGCCTAATTGCACAAATGTTACAAATTTACTTTCAGCACGACCATGACACCTAGTGTTCGTACAGGCAAACATTTACACATAAAACTCCACGCGCAAAACGCCGCTCTTATACATGCTAATAACTCACATGTGTGCCACAGAGGTGACACAGCACCCTAATGTTGACATCACATGTCAGAAGTAGAAAATGTTATTTCATGAAGTTTTAGAAATGCCAACTCTCACTGCTCACAACTTAATTTCAAAGCATTTCCTTTTTAAATTCCAATTGCAGGTTTCCGTGTTGCCTGCTTGTGCTTTTCCTTTTACCAGGCCTATACACAGATGATGATAGAAGTCATGTGAGCAAGTAAATTGCAGATGGACAACGGATTTCTTTTCATGGTGTGTTTTTGCCTGGTTAGACCTCCGTTCTCACCCCAGACGCCAACACCGCCTTTCATGTGACCACTGGGCTTTACACACAGTGTGACGCCACAATAATTGACCAATCACTGAGCTCTGTAATAATATTGAAGTTTTTATTCCAGGGAAAACCACCTCAATTTAATTACCCCAAATACTTTTTTTAGCCACTGTCTCTGTTTCTTATTGCCTACTGTGTGAGATAATTGATTTGTTTGATATTGTAAGGTACATTATTTTAATCATTATTGGAAGCAATTTTTTTTTATTTTATGCATATTTCAGTTTTTATTGGTTTTGTAAGGTACCTGTTATCCATCTGATCAATGTCTGCCACTAAACTGAGAAATACCTTCTGCATAGGAAGGACTGAGATGTTTTAAAATGTATTTCCATGCAGATTTTCTTCATACTGCACTTGTGCTCAGACGAGGGCTGCTCCCCTGCTTCATGTGTACAAATGACAAAATGTGAATGTAGTCCTTTTGGTTTCTCTCCTTTTCATTATTCTTTGTTTTGCAACTTTGCATCACACCTCAGTGCTGTCTGTTCACCTGTTATTTCTCACCTCATGTTGAGTTCACTTGGACGTGTCCTGAGACATTCGTATGAAAAGTGATCTCAAGTATTCCTGCAACATTTCTTTTTTTCACTCTCCTGGATTTATAATGACACTCTGAGATTGTAAAACACTGACTCTAAAACGCTGTTCAACAGTAGTTTAAACACATTTAGAGAATACAGCCAATCAACCAGTGAAGTGAAGGATGTAGATGGTATTTTACACATTGATGAATGAGTTGCCTTTATCTTAAAATGAATCCTGGACAGATTGAGTCATACAGGCAGGTCCACATGTGAGGCCGCTCTTGGCACAGATTGATTTTATTTTATTTTCTTGATAAAGGTGAGGCGTGTCTGTTTCAGGTATGACTTTTAATTCAGTGCTTTCTTTGGAAAATCACAATCACAAACGAACCTCCGTGCACCAAAAACATGACTGACAGAGTAGTTATCTAGAAGGTTCTTGAAATAGTGTTAGTGTTTTCATTTAGCTTTATTTTCCAAAATAAGCAAACAAATAAGAAAAACTTTCCAAAGTGCAGAATCATAGTAACTGCTCTGAAATGCAGAATCGTATCCCATCTGATTTAGGGATGCATTTTAGTGACCAGAATGTTGTTGAGTCTAAATGGCAGTGAATGACAGAAAATTGAGAACTCTTTACATCTTGAAGATTCAGTTTGATAATAAAATGGGTCAGAACCCATTGCTGCACATACCGTTGTGGTTTACTGACATCATACTAGAGCATTTCTGGCTCGTGAAGTTGATTTCAATTCAAATACATTAATTGTATGTTGCTTTAAACTGTAGTCTTTGTTTGATTTTTATGTACGTAACTCCATTTTTTTTTTATCAAGAGATGACTGCAGGAGAATTATGTGAAAGCTTTTTCTTTTTTTTTCTTTTTTTATGTTCCTTGTATTCTACTTGTTGATAATGATCATGTATTTCCAGTATGGAGCCTTTACCCTTACATGCTGCTTTCCTAACGTTAGTTCTTTAATGGAATTTTTATTTATATATTTTTTTCTTTTTAGTCCTGCTAATTATTATAACTCGCACTATAACATGATACACACTCACTTTTGTAGTAATGTTGCTTCACTTAACTCTTTGCACTCCTAATAAAACATTCATACATATGAATGATCATCACACTAATGTACATTTCATGATTTGATGATCAAGCAGGGAATATCACTTACTGGAATGGGAACAAAGATCATGTATGTGCAGCCACCATTGTCCTTGATGCTGTATGTCTGAGGTACTGTCTTTTTATGGTATAGATGGTACTGATTGGAATTACTTTTTTCTTTCCTTTCCCCAGATTAAAAACACTGACTTGCATACTGAATGGAAGGCTTTTAAAAATGTTAATTTATTTTCATTATTTGTGACCACAGGACACTGGGATTGTAACCACAGCAATTATTTATTTTCTAATGTCTGCATATTTTCTTTGTACACATTTTATGACTGTATTTTTATAATTATGATTTTGCTTAATGATGGCTTTTTTCTTTGTAATTTTCATGGTCGGTGTTGTTGCCCAATACACGCTATTTCAAGGTTTTTTTTTTTTTTTTTTTTTTTTTTTTTTACTGATCTGACTTAACCAGGGGAACTGATGATCACATAACATTTATAATAATAATAATAATTATTGTTGGTTATCAATATTATTGGCTCCTATACTGTGACGTATGTTTCTTCAGAAACCAATGATTGTATAAGCAGAATTCAAACATTTCCTTTGTGTTTGCGCCCACCCCCCCTTTGTTTTTTAATTGGAGCAATATTTTTTTGTTTTGTGCCAGATAAATACTACGGTATAGATTTGTAATGACGATTCAGTATTTTCTTATGAACGCTATGTATTGTACATTTTTAGCACACTTAATTAAAAAGTTTTACGATTAAATTGGAGATGTATGAATAAATATTCACCTGTAATTATTGATTAGGGGAGCTGGATGAAATAAACTAAAATGTATCAACCCTCACTGTATGGTCCTCATAAGTGTGTGTGTGTATGTATGTATATATATATATGTGTATGTATGTATATATATATATATGTGTATGTATGTATATGTATATATGTGTATGTATGTATGTGTATATATGTGTATGTATGTATATATGTGTATATATGTGTATGTATGTATATGTATATATGTGTATGTATGTATGTGTATATATGTGTATGTATGTATATGTATATATGTGTATATGTATATATGTGTATATATATATGTGTATATATATATATAGGCTCTTTTTTAGTGTAGTTTGTTTCAGGCCAAAAAAAAAAAAAAAAAACTGGGGCAGTGGGTAGAATTTTATTTATACATATAGTTTTCTTTTGAACTTCCTCCCAGGCATTTATCTACACCTAGATACTCGTATAACAGAAAACATAAATCTTTCATTTTTAAAAACATTTTATTCAAACAACGTAACAAATTTATAAAATATGACAGTACCAGAACCAAATGAAAGTGGGATTCAAGGCTGATGCCTACTCACTAATTCTGTTAATCACATTATGCCAGGTATGATCTGCTCTAATTCACTTTGTAATACCACAAAAAGGCTAGTAATATAATACTAATAATATTACTGAAGGTAGGTACAAGGCTCCTCTATCCAAACAGTATACATGGAAGATAACCCAGTACAGGAAGAACAGTAATGGATTTTTATGTTATCAAATGTCCCCATTTCCTATTATTTCTCCAATTCCTAGCCAATCCATTTCTAAAACTGATTACACTCTGGTGTTTCCCCGCGCTCTGGAAGGCTGTTCCATGTATCCACCAATCTCACTGAGCAACAGTTTCCTCAAATTACAGACATGATTTTTTTTTTTTTTTTTTCCTTGCTGTGACCTCTTCTGTTGTTTTCTCAGAACTGTAACTCAGGAATATTTTCACTGCTAAAAACATTCAAATAAAACTTCAGATCAGTGTTAATTAAAGATTAAGTTGTTTAAAATATATATTTCTTGGTCCAAAAATGAACATAATTAAACAAAATATACAGTGCAACTGCATATGTAACTTTGAACGAAACTTTGAATCTAAAAGGGAAAATTTTCTGCATGATATAAACAAAAATTTGGAACAATGTGTACATATAAGTACTTTACCTCTGTAATGCTCACAAACTCAGTTGTGATGGATACAAGTAGATGCAGCAGTGATTGAATGTCCCTGACATTTCTATTAAATCCACAAAGTGCTTATACATTCTGAACCTATGAAGGCTGATATCCAACTGTTTGGCCACACTACTAGTGGTGCAGCTTAGCTAGAATTTCCATAAATATTGTTCATTTTGTGATAAAACATGGAATTTGGCACATATTCTAAATTAACTGTGTATTTTCAGATACAGAGCCATGCTGGAGCTAACCTCTAATGAGCTACAGGGGTCAATAAAAAAATTACACAGGGGTCAAAATTTAAAAATGTTCCAATCATATTGAAAACTATACCACATTATTTGTTTGATCATAATTATTCCAAAAAGGTATAGTTTGGACTATCTTTGACATCCATCCAGGCTCTCAAGAAGCTATATACAACCCCTGTCAAAAATGATGGAATCACTGGCTTCGGAGGATGTTCATTCAGTTGTTTAATTTTGTAGAAAAAAAAGCAGATCACAGACATGACACAAAACTAAAGTCATTTCAAATGGCAACTTTCTGGCTTTAAGAAACACTATAAGAAATCAGGGAAAAAAAATTGTGGCAGTCATTAATGGTTACTTTTTTAGACCAAGCAGAGGGAAAAAAAATATGGACTCAATCAATTCTGAGGAATAAATTATGGAATCACCCTGTAAATTTTCATGCCCAAAACTAACACCTGCATCAAATCAGATCTGCTTGTTAGTCTGCATCTAAAAAGGAGTGATCACACCTTGGAGAGCTGTTGCACCAAGTGGACTGACATGAATCATGGCTCCAACACAAGAGATGTCAATTGAAACAAAGGAGAGGATTATCAAACTCTTAAAAGAGGGTAAATCATCACGCAATGTTGCAAAAGATGTTGGTTGTTCACAGTCAGCTGTGTCTAAAATCTGGACCAAATACAAACAACATGGGAAGGTTGTTAAAGGCAAACATACTGGTAGACCAAGGAAGACATCAAAGCGTCAAGACAGAAAACTTAAAGCAATATGTCTCAAAAATTGAAAATGCACAGCAAAACAAATGAGGAACGAATGGGAGGAAACTGGAGTCGTCTGTGACCAAACTGTAAGAGACCGCCAAAAGGAAATGGGATTTACATACAGAAAAGCTAAACGAAAGCCATCATTAACACCTAAACAGAAAAAAACAAGGTTACAATGGGCTAAGGAAAAGCAATCGTGGACTGTGGATGACTGGATGAAAGTCATATTCAGTGATGAATCTCGAATCTGCATTGGGCAAGGTGATGATGCTGGAACTTTTGTTTGGTGCCGTTCCAATGAGATTTATGAAGATGACTGCCCGAAGAGAACATGTAAATTTCCACAGTCATTGATGATATGGGGCTGCATGTCAGGTAAAGGCACTGGGGAGATGGCTGTCATTACATCATCAATAAATGCACAAGTTTACCTTGATATTTTTGACACTTTTCTTATCCCATCAATTGAAAGGATGTTTGGGGATGATGAAATCATTTTTCAAGATAATAATGCATCTTGCCATAGAGCAAAAACTGTGAAAACATTCCTTGCAAAAAGACACATAGGGTCAATGTCATGGCCTGCAAATAGTCCAGATCTTAATCCAATTGAAAATCTTTGGTGGAAGTTGAAGAAAATGGTCCATGACAAGGCTCCAACCTGCAAAGCTGATCTGGCAACAGCAATCAGAGAAAGTTGGAGCCAGACTGATGAAGAGTACTGTTTGTCACTCATTAAGTCCATGCCTCAGAGACTGCAAGCTGTTATAAAAGCCAGAGGTGGTGCAACAAAATACTAGTGATGTGTTGGAGCGTTCTTTTGTTTTTCATGATTCCATATTTTTTTCCTCAGAATTGAGTGATTCCATATTTTTTTTCCCTCTGCTTGGTCTAAAAAAGTAACCGTTACTGACTGCCACAATTTTTTTTTCCTGATTTCTTATAGTGTTTCTTAAAGCCAGAAAGTTGCCATTTGAAATGACTTTAGTTTTGTGTCATGTCTGTGATCTGCTTTTTTTTTTTACAAAATTAAACAACTGAATGAACATCCTCCGAGGCCGGTGATTCCATAGTTTTTGCCAGGGGTTGTATATGTGTGTGTGTGTGTGTGTGTGTGTGTGTGTGTGTGTGTGTGTGTGTGTGTGTGTGTGTGTGTGTGTGTGTGTGTGTGTGTGTGTGTGTGTGTGTGTGTGTGTGTTCTGTTGCCCATTACCAATGTCCTGCACTGTTTCACTTTATCACTACCACACCTCTTGCACACTGTCTTAACAAAAATCTGCTGCGGCTACAAATACCGTTTGGTTTGCACTACTGCACTCTAGGAATATGAATCGTACAACAACTCACGATTCAATTTGATTCCGATTCTTGGGGTGCCGATTCGATTCAGAATCGATTTTCGATTCAAAGAGCTCTGAGAAATAGTTATATTACTTAAAAAATGTTTATGTTTAAGAAAATGCAGCTTTACAAGGTTAATCAAGTGATTCTAGATGTAAATTTACTTATCTGCTTTGCTCGTTCGGAGTTGACTGGCAGTTTAGCGAAGCGCTGGTCAGTAGTCAGCAGAGACCGCTGCTCCGCTCCTTTTAGCTCCGGGTGATGACGTAGCATGTGGGCTTGCGGATTTTAAGTGTTTCCGAAGTACTTAACTTTCATTTTGCAGATTTTGCACATTGCATAAGTCATGTCAAGCTCCTTCTTACGCAGCAAATAATAAAATCCAAAATGCGCCCAAACATTTGCCTTCAGCAAAGACAGAGCTGGCTGAATTAGCTCTTCATCCGCCATGCTAAGCTTCAGCTCACGAATGTTTGAAGCACGCCCGACCCCCCCGCACCTCGCGGAGACGCTGTAGTACGGAAGCCATTGCCTGACAAACAGTACACGCAGCGAGTAAGCAAGGAAATGTTTAATAAAATGCTTTTTAAAAATCGATTATTGGACATTTTGGATCGATTCAGAATCGTAATAAACAAGAATCACGATTCAGACGTGAATCGATTTTTTTCCGACACCCCTACTGCACTCTCACTTTTACTACTACGTGCAGAAGAGGTTACAATTTGCCAAAGAACACATCAACTGGCCTAAAGAGAAATGGAGGAATATTTTGTGGACTGATGAGATTAAAATTGTTTGTTTTGGGTCCAAGGGCTGCAGACAGTTTGTGAGATGACCCCCAAACTCTGAATTCAAGCCACAGTTCACAGTGAAGACACTGAAGCATGGTGGTGCAAGCATCATGATATGGGCATGTTTCTCCTAATATGGTGTTGGGCCTATATATCTCATACCAGGTATCATGGATCAGTTTGGATATGTCAAAATACTTGAAGAGGTCATGTTGCCTTATGCTGAAGAGGACATGCCCTTGAAATGGGTGTTTCAACAAGACAATGACCCCAAGCACACTAGAAAACGGGCAAAATCTTGGTTCCAAACCAACAAAATTAATGCCTCACAGATGTGAAGAAATCATGAAAAACTGTGGTTATACAACTAAATATTAGTTTAGTGATTCACAGGATTGCTAAAAAAGCAGTTTGAACTTAATAGTTTTGAGTTTGTAGCATCAACAGCAGATGCTACTATTATTGTGAACACCCCCTTTTCTACTTTTTTTTTTTTTTTTTTACTAATAGCCCAATTTCATAGCCTTTAGAGTGTGCATATCATGAATGCTTGGTCTTGTTGGATTTGTGAGAATCTACTGAATCTACTGGTACCTTGTTTCCCATGTAACAATAAGAAATATACTCAAAACCTGGATTAATCTTTTTAGTCACATAGCACTACTATTATTCTGAACACTACTGTACAGCGCCATGGTAACATATAGGAAAATTTATTTTTTATGGAAATGATTTAAGATAGTCAATGACATTTATTTTGATAGTGCAAAATATGCCACCGCAAGGTGCTATACGTGACTTTCCCGCAAACCACTTTAGCAACAGTAGTAAGGAAAAACTCTTTTTGGTTACAGGAAGAAAACTCAAGCAGAGCAGACTGTGAGTTTGACCATCTGCTGCAACCATACTAATGAATCCAAAAAAGCACAGTCATTACACGGTTGATAGAATATGTTTCAGTAAAACAGCCGTATACAGTCCAGTGTTCACAATGACGGCATAGTTAAAAAGATGAGATAAAGACTAGAGTCCTGGTCAGTGGTGGCACCGAGGGGGGCTTGGGGGGGCTTAAGCCTACCCAATAATAAGCCAAGCTCCCCCTCAGCCCCCCAATAATTCTGCCAATAATGTGAATAGCGACTGACATATTTGTGGATCTCAACTGCAGTTTTGCGCTGAGAATGTTTCAGTATTGCATAACTGAGCAAAGTGATGAATGTGTGTGTTCGGTGATCCACCAATGCTGAATCACCCTTCACAAACAGAATTTTCAGTTTTGCAAATAAACATTTATTTGTAAAAACCCACACACGTTACAAATCAGAAATTTGTGTTTGTGGATCACAAACCACGTGTACAAATCAAAGGATATTTGTAAATCACCCTCTGTGCATTTGCAAGTATTAATGAGACAAATTTAACTCCATACTCCAAAAATTTAGGTTTCCTAAATATTTATTACGGCCACTCTTAAAACTTAACGTATCTTTATTTATACCTATGTGCAAGTTTGCTGAACTTGCAATCATTCTAAATGATGTGTATGCATTGATACCACATTTTAGAGGGGCACAGGTGACTAAAACATATACCTTGGTATTTATAAAGCAATTTACTATATATTGTTCATTTCGACATTTTGTGGAGCCCCTCCAACTTTTACCTCAGCCCCCCCCCCCCCCCCCCCCCCCAACAAAAATTTCCTGGCGCCGCCACTGGTCCTAGTGAAAAATGTTGATTATTGTAAGCCCTTGTCTTTTTTTTTTTTTTTTTTTGTCTTTTGCTTCACCTGATACTTTGATGCGTGGCATTGCTGTGCTCTCAACAGTTATGAGTTATTTTACCTATCATACAGCATACATTTTTACTAAGAGACAAAGGATCATCCTTTATGTATCAAAAATTTATGCGGCTTTTTATTGTCTTTTGCAAAAAAAACCCCAAAAACCTTAAAACTTATGCGAAGCAGTGAATTGAAAGTGGGGTATCTTATCGCCATCTGCAGGACATTTCCGGAACAGCGTTTTTTTTTTTTTTTAGTAAAACCGGCGGGAGCTCAGGTGGAAACGTAAATATCATTCGCGGCTTATTCCAAACGCTGTCTTTAAAATGCACTGTATCTTTCTTTATTTTCTGTGCAAATCAGTTGCGCGGTTTTTAACTTCCGTCTGCGCTGGAGTGGCCGTCGACAGCTGAGAGTCACGTGGCAGCGTGACGTGTCGCAGGCATGGCGGCGCTGAGTTAGCACCGCTGATAGCCTCTCTGTCGGTAGCCTTGTTTGTATCCTGTCTGTATTCGTAGGGCCAGGCCGCAAAATGACGGCCTGAGGGAACAGCGCTGATTCAAGCGAGAGATGTACCAACAGTACCAGCAGCAGTCAAAGACAGAAAGCAGCAAAACCAAGAGCATGTTTCTGTCTCGGGCGCTGGAGAAGATTTGTCGGATAAGGAGGGTGAAGAGGAGCCAGCACAGCCAACTGCGCAAAGCCTGTCAGATAGCGCTCGGTAGGAGGCTTCCACTTGTTGTTTTTCCTTTGGGGTTCTCGATTGTAAATGTTTTGTTGTTTTTTTTTAATATACTGGAGTTGCCCGTTTAGCTCCCTGCTAGCGTTAGCTTAGCTCCTCCTCTGATGTCCACGGACGTTTACTCGTCTTTCGTGTAATGTCATGATTTTCACCTTTACTGAGCCATATTTTTAACTTCATGACCAGATTTTTGACGTTCCACCATAGCTGTCACCGTCCGTAAACACAGTAAGTGTGTGTGGTGAGGTTAGCTAGCTAAACAGACCAATCCCCATGTTGTACGTAGCACTGTCACCCAGTCCTGGTGCAGGATCCTCTGACGTCCACTCAGTGCAGCGCACATCTGTCTCTGCGCATCCGGCGCGCTCTGATCCATTAGTATTCGGACACTGAAACGATTTCTGCATTTTTGCCTCTGATTGCTTGTTTTAATGCAAATAAACCCTTTGATAACCTGTTTTCTTTGGACAAGTCAGCTAATGAATACAGGAAAATGCACAAGTCGCTAAATATGTCAAACTTCATTTACACACAAACAGTATGACAAATCTTTCTGGAGTAGATGGTTCTTTAAAAAAAGACGAGTGACACCAAGACTGGCTGTGATTGGATAAATTGTGCCTTGTGCAAGTTTTGTATGTTGCATCACCAGTTATACAACTTTATGAGGGAGTGGAACAAAGAAAGTTTTTGAATGAAAACTGGTCAGTTGTCAGCTTGAGTCTCCCATGTACCTTCTGGAAAAGTGTAAAATAACCACGCCTTCTTTTCAGTTTATTTATTTAAAAAGAAAATCCTTCTCTGTGCCATACAACCATCAAGCTGTGACTAATGCAACGGACAAAACTTGCATTATGTAGTTTCTCCAGCCACAGCCACAAAAGCTTGTAACTGCTTCAGAGTTTAAACCCCTTTCACACCGGGCCAATGTAGAGTTGCGTAATGCGGCGTAACAACTGCGTTGAGCTTATGCAGGCCTCCATGGCAATACGCTGAGGGACGCAAAGGGGTCCGCGAAATGGACACAAAAAATTAAACATTTAATTTTTTTAATTTGTTTTTCGTGGACATTCAGCATAGAGCACTGCCTCCAGTGCTCCACGCAAGTCTATGCAACGCTCCGCTACTGTATGCTAGTCTATGTAACACTGCGCCACTGTTCACCAAGCCTTCACAATTGTACGCTACCCTACGTCAGTCCGGCAAAAAAATACTTGAGGTTTTTTAGCAGCACATACCTGCATTGCTAGATTTTATTCATTCCGCTGGACTCTGCTGAACTTTGCAGGCAATGAAGTTTCAAAACCACAGAAGAAGGGGTGGGCCAAAGGACCCCCCCCCCACGCAACATATGCAGCCATTCCTGTATAAAAGATACGCAGCACAATGCTACTCTGTGCAGGCCTGAAGTGAAAGGGGCTTTAAAGTTCTCTCGGTGTCCAGGTGGCTTCCCTCACTGTTGTGTGTTCTTGCAGAGTTTTTCAGTTATTGAGAACACCCCACTGAAAAAAAAACACAAACAGCCTACCTAGAGTACCATGCAGTACTGTTTGTATTTCATGACTGATGTAAATGAAGTCCAAGATATATTCAGTGACTTGGAAATGCACATGTATCATCCCCTTTTTGTCTAAAGAAAACTGTAAAAATGATGGGTTGTATTAAAATAGTTATACTATGAAAATGGAGGCTGTGTGTGTTAATAAAGCTGTAGTTCCTAAATGGTTAAAGTTGTTTGTTAATATCCTTGAATTAAAGTTGAAAGACTACATTGTGAGTGCATAATTATACTCCATTTTGGTGGTGTAGAGATGCAAAATTACAGAAATTGTCACTGTCCACTTGTCTACCTACTTATGGACCTGACTGTGTTGCTTTTGTGCATGTGGGTGAAACTGAGCAGAAACCAGTAAGACATATAACAGCTTATTCTTTGAGATACAAGCTCTTGTTCTCGGATCGGGGCTGGTACAGTTTCTTAGATAGATAGATAGATACTTTATTCACCATAAAAACAAAAATCAGTATAAAATCAAGGGGTGTATTGACATGTAACTCCCCCACCCACATAAATTGAACTTTCTTAAAGCATTCTTAAATGAAATAGCATTATTACAATTCACAATATTTCTGTCTAATGAGTTCCAGATTTTTACAATCCTATTAGCCCAAAAATGTTTATGAACATCAGTTCTACTATAAAATGGAACAAATTGTGTTCATGACCTCTGCTACTTCTGTAAGGTTTTATACAATTGTTGCTGTTTAGTGTAATGAGACCATTCAGCACTACTTCTGTCCTGAGGTGATCAGGGTAACCTTGGTAATGTTTGCATAGGAAATGATCATCCGAGTTCAGTTACTGCTCATGTCTGTTATAGGACACACACATCCTGTTGGATTACAGGATTGATCATGATGAAATTCAGGTCATTGTGAGTTAGGCAAACAGGTCAGTGTGTTCTTTGAGCTGTTTTATCTCCTGTCTCCGTGCCTGCTAGTGACACTCATTATTTATGATGCAACACTCCCTGTATCTTTGTTTGATATGAAATGCAGTCTATGTGACAGTTGTTCTTGTTGTAAGTAAAATTGTAAATCTTATGTTCTATATAGTCAAAGAAAACTCCAGTAGTTCCTCACTTATGCCCATGAAAAGATGGTATTGCACAGATCCCTTTTTGGTCCAATTCCTGTAGACCAGGGGTTTTCAAAGTGTGGGAGAGTCAGCCCCCCTCAGAGAACAAATAAATACCTGCACCCCCCCCCCCCCCCCAACTGACACACATACACACCATTTCAACATCTTCATGTTTTTTTTGTTTTGTTTTTAATCTTTTACACGTTAAACACATTTTATTGCTCGTGTGGTATGTGGTATGAGAGCCCAGGTTGCTCTGACAGTGGCCTTCAGCTCTTCTGCATTGTTAGTTCAGCAGTTAAGGGATAGAATCGTACACTTTTTTACAAAAGCGCCAAACTTTGTCCAGGGATTCTTTAGGTTATATTAAGTCATGTCAAAGCGGGAGACATTTGATTTTAGCCCTGTATGCTGCTTTTTTTAAAAAGGGTGTTTGCATGGTTATACAAGTAATAGAGTGTATATTTTGCTATTCATATGACAATACGATCATATGGTTATTATGTAGTGGGCCAGTGATCAAGATCGGACATTGTTAAGCTGTAGAGAATGGCTACTGCAACCAGTTCTTTCGCCAGTACTTCCTAGTCCTTCTGGTTGGGGCTGGGTGCAAGATGAGGATGGCTGGAAGCCACATTGGACTGATAAGCCAGAGGCATCAAAGCATTGCAAAGAACTGATCTGATGTTCCTGTAAAAAAAAAAACAAACAAAAAAAAACAATGCAAGAAACCATGCAAATGCACAACAATGAGCCTCTCTTCCACAGAACTATGTGTATGTCGGGGTGCATGCTACCAGGAATGAAAGATGGGCATGTCTAGTTTCTTTATACTAGTTATGTATTTTGATATGGTTTTGGAGTTAACCATAATGAGAAATGTTTAAATGTTTACTCTTTCTAGTAGTGTGCTACAGTTTTTGTGTTACTGGATTTGAACATAAATAGTCATGCAGAATCTAAGTTATAGAAGTAACTGTTATAGAACTACAGTGTTCTTACATTGTAACAATTTACCGTTATTTTTTAAGAGTGTAAACTATGTTTAAGTGCATTTGTAGCATACTTTCTTTTTCTATGCATGTAAACAGCTTTCAGTCACTTTAAGTAAATTAAATATAGAGTCATGATTTTATGTTATGGAAGATATAGCATAAGGTAAACTGAGTGTTTTAAATTGTAAACTAAATGGTTATGGCCATAAAAACAAAATTGATTTCTTGTAATTATTAAAAAAGCATTTCTTTCCGTTCAAACACTGTTGTTATTTTAGGGTGTAAATATGTTAGAGTGCATGAGTAGCATCTTTCCTTTGCCCTATGCTCGCAAACAGCTATATTGCATAGGTATATTGATATTCACAATGAGTTAGACAATATTTAGTCACTTTCCCTAGATTAACGCTTTTTCTAAGAGTGTAAGCACACTGAAGTACATTCGAAGCATCCCTACTTAGCCTTAATACATTTTTCATAACCTTCAAGTTTATATTATGAACTTAAAAAGACATTTGGATAGGAGTTTGTCATGAATTATATGCTGTAGAAGGCTGAAAATGGTTATTCTCTTAAACCCAAGTTTTTAGAGTGTAGACGTTTATGGATTCAATGTCTCCCGATCTTATATACTTCAGGACACTATAAAGTACCTCTAACGTTTTGGTGCTTTTGTATAAAAGTGCATGATTCCCCTAAAATTTGTCCCTTAGCTGCCGGACTATGTTGGGTCTGGCGTGTTGCATCTTCCTCTTCACAATACCTTTGGATCATTCAGCGGCAGTCCAGTCCTTTTTGTCTTTAGCCCAGGCAAGATGTCAAGTCAGCAGACTTCTCCATGATTGTGTAGCCTACAGAACTAGACTGAGAGACCAGTTAAAGGCCTTTGCAGGTGTTTTGAGTTAATTAGCTGATTAGTGTCACCAGGTGTCTTCAATATTCAACCTTTTCACAATATTCTAATTTTCTGATACTAAATTTAGTATTTTCATTAGTTGTCAGTTCTAATCATCAAAATTAAAAGAAATAAACGTTTGAAACATATCAGTCTGTGTATAATGAATGAATATACAAGTTTCACTTTTTGAATGGAATTACTGAAATAAATCAACTTTTTCATGATATTCTAATTATATGACCAGCACCTCTGTGTGTGTGTGTATGTGTGTGTATATATATATATATATATATATATATATATATATATATACACACACACACACAGGGCAGAGTAGCTACCTAAACTCTGTGAGTGAGATAGATTATCTCGTCAGTAGTTTTATATCCTCATTGAGCACAACTTTGGATGCTGTAGCTCCTCTGAAAAAGAGAGCCTTAAATCAGAAGTGCCTGACTCCGTGGTATAACTCACAAACTCGCAGCTTAAAGCAGATAACCCGTAAGTTGGAGAGGAAATGGCATCTCACTAATTTAGAAAATCTTCACTTAGCCTGGAAAAAGAGTCTGTTGCTCTATAAAAAAGCCCTCCGTAAAGCTAGGACATCTTACTACTCATCACTAATTGAAGAAAATAACAACCCCAGGTTTCTTTTCAGCACTGTAGCCAGGCTGACAAAGAGTCAGAGCTCTATTGAGCCGAGTATTCCTTTAACTTTAACTAGTAATGACTTCATGACTTTCTTTGCTAATAAAATTTTAACTATTAGAGAAAAAAATTACTCATAACCATCCCAAAGACATATCGTTGTCTTTGGCTGCTTTCAGTGATGCCGGTATTTGGTTAGACTCTTTCTCTCCGATTGTTCTGTCTGAGTTATTTTCATTAGTTACTTCCTCCAAACCATCAACATGTCTATTAGACCCCATTCCTACCAGGCTGCTCAAGGAAGCCCTACCATTAATTAATACTTCGATCTTAAATATGATCAATCTATCTTTATTAGTTGGCTATGTACCACAGGCTTTTAAGGTGGCAGTAATTAAACCATTACTTAAAAAGCCATCACTTGACCCAGCTATCTTAGCTAATTATAGGCCAATCTCCAACCTTCCTTTTCTCTCAAAAAGTCTTGAAAGGGTAGTTGTAAAACAGCTAACTGATCATCTGCAGAGGAATGATCTATTTGAAGAGTTTCAGTCAGGTTTCAGAATTCATCATAGTACAGAAACAGCATTAGTGAAGGTTACAAATGATCTTCTTATGGCCTCAGACAGTGGGCTCTCTGTACTTGTTTTGTTAGACCTCAGTGCTACTTTTAATACTGTTGACCATAAAATTTTATTACAGAGATTAGAGCATGCCATAGGTACTAAAGGCACTGCGCTGCAGTGGTTTGAATCATATTTATCTAATAGATTACAATTTGTTCATGTAAATGGGGAATCTTCTTCACAGACTAAGGTTAATTATGGAGTTCCACAAGGTTCTGTGCTAAGACCAATTTTATTCACTTTATACATGCTTCCCTTAGGCAGTATTATTAGACAGCATTGCTTAAATTTTCATTGTTACGCAGATGATACCCAGCTTTATCTATCCATGAAGCCAGAGGACACACACCAATTAGCTAAACTGCAGGATTGTCTTACAGACATAAAGACATGGATGACCTCTAATTTCCTGCTTTTAAACTCAGATAAAACTGAAGTTATTGTACTTGGCCCCACAAATCTTAGAAACATGGTGTCTAACCAGATCCTTACTCTGGATGGCATTACCCTGACCTCTAGCAATACTGTGAGAAATCTTGGAGTCATTTTTGATCAGGATATGTCATTCAGTGCGCATATTAAACAAATATGTAGGACTGCTTTTTTGCATTTGCGCAATATCTCTAAAATTAGAAAGGTCTTGTCTCAGAGTGATGCTGAAAAACTAATTCATGCATTTATTTCCTCTAGGCTGGACTATTGTAATTCATTATTATCAGGTTGTCCTAAAAGTTCCCTGAAAAGCCTTCAGTTAATTCAAAATGCTGCAGCTAGAGTACTGACAGGGACTAGAAGGAGAGAGCATATCTCACCCCTATTGGCCTCTCTTCATTGGCTTCCTGTTAATTCTAGAATAGAATTTAAAATTCTTCTTCTTACTTATAAGGTTTTGAATAATCAGGTCCCATCTTATCTTAGGGACCTCATAGTACCATATCACCCCAATAGAGCGCTTCGCTCTCAGACTGCAGGCTTACTTGTAGTTCCTAGGGTTTGTAAGAGTAGAATGGGAGGCAGAGCCTTCAGTTTTCAGGCTCCTCTCCTCTGGAACCAGCTCCCAATTCAGATCAGGGAGACAGACACCCTCTCTGCTTTTAAGATTAGGCTTAAAACTTTCCTTTTTGCTAAAGCTTATAGTTAGGGCTGGATCAGGTGACCCTGAACCATCCCTTAGTTATGCTGCTATAGACTTAGACTGCTGGGGGGTTCCCATGATGCACTGAGTGTTTCTTTCTCTTTTTGCTCTGTATGCACCACTTTGCATTTAATCATTAATGATTGATCTCTGCTCCCCTCCACAGCATGTCTTTTTCCTGGTTCTCTCCCCTCAGCCCCAACCAGTCCCAGCAGAAGACTGCCCCTCCCTGAGCCTGGTTCTGCTGGAGGTTTCTTCCTGTTAAAAGGGAGTTTTTCCTTCCCACTGTCGCCAAGTGCTTGCTCACAGGGGGTCGTTTTGACCGTTGGGGTTTTTCCGTAATTATTGTATGGCTTTGCCTTACAATATAAAGCGCCTTGGGGCAACTGTTTGTTGTGATTTGGCGCTATATAAATAAAATTGATTTTATATATATATATATATATATATATATATATAGGGTGTCTCAAAAATGTACCCAAAAGTACTCTGAAATATGAATACCAGGAAATGGTTTTACTGGAAAGTAATGATGTTTTTCTCATTTCAAGAACCCCAGAGTTTGTTCTGCAAGACAATAAAGTCCAGGAAAAATGCTGCAGTTGACCCTAATTTAGAGAAAAAAAATCGTCAAGTTCTGTGCAATGCATCCTAAGGGCTGACTTGCATCTCTTTCCATGCAAAATTCAGTCTAATAGTGAACTAACTCCCCAGCAAATGGCAAGAGACTTGAATTTGCTATGTGGTTTTCCAGAAAACTGGAGACGGATGATTTGTTTCATAGAAAACTTCAGATGAGGAGGTTACATTGATCACGTGGTGTAAAAGATAAAGGGTTAAAACATCAAAGAGGAAAGACTGAACTAAAAACTGTGCATTGGGGAGAAAACTTGCATGCTTCGGCCACAGGGTCAAGCAGAAAATCTCTGATAATATTGATTGGTTTTTCTGTGCTTTTGGGTACATTTTTTAAGACACCGTGTGTGTGTGTGTGTGTGTGGTGTGTGTGTGTGTGTGTGTGTGTGTGTGTGTGTGTGTGTGTGTGTGTGTGTGTGTGTGTATATATATATACACTCAACAAAAATATAAACGCAACACTTTTGGTTTTGCTCCCATTTTGTATGAGATGAACTCAAAGATCTAAAACTTTTTCCAAATACACAATATCACCATTTCCCTCAAATATTGTTCACAAACCAGTCTAAATCTGTGATAGTGAGCACTTCTCCTTTGCTGAGATAATCCATCCCACCTCACAGGTGTGCCATATCAAGATGCTGATTAGACACCATGATTAGTGCACAGGTGTGCCTTAGACTGTCCACAGTAAAAGGCCACTCTGAAAGGTGCAGTTTTATCACACAACACAATGCCACAGATGTCGCAAGATTTGAGGGAGCGTGCAATTGGCATGCTGACAGCAGGAATGTCAACCAGAGCTATTGCTCATGTATTGAATGTTCATTTCTCTACCATAAGCCGTCTCCAAAGGCGTTTCAGAGAATTTGGCAGTACATCCAACCAGCCTCACAACCGCAGACCACGTGTAACCACACCAGCCCAGGACCTCCACATCCAGCATGTTCACCTCCAAGATCGTCTGAGACCAGCCACTCGGACAGCTGCTGAAACAATTGGTTTGCATAACCAAAGAATTTCTGCACAAACTGTCAGAAACCGTCTCAGGGAAGCTCATCTGCATGCTCGTCGTCCTCATCTGGGTCTCGACCTGACTCCAGTTCATCGTCGTAACCGACTTGAGTGGGCAAATGCTCACATTCGCTGGCGTTTGGCACGTTGGAGAGGTGTTCTCTTCACGGATGAATCCCGGTTCACACTGTTCAGGGCAGATGGCAGACAGCGTGTGTGGCGTCGTGTGGGTGAGCGGTTTTCTGATGTCAATGTTGTGGATCGAGTGGCCCATGGTGGCGGTGGGGTTATGGTATGGGCAGGTGTCTGTTATGGATGAAGAACACAGGTGCATTTTATTGATGGCATTTTGAATGCACAGAGAAACCGTGACGAGATCCTGAGGCCCATTGTTGTGCCATACATCCAAGAACATCAGCTCATGTTGCAGCAGGATAATGCACGGCCCCATGTTGCAAGGATCTGTACACAATTCTTGGAAGCTGAAAATGTCCCAGTTCTTGCATGGCCGGCATAATCACCGGACATGTCACCCACTGAGCATGTTTGGGATGCTCTGGACCGGCGTATACGACAGCGTGTACCAGTTCCTGCCAATATCCAGCAACTTCGCACAGCCATTGAAGAGGAGTGGACCAACATTCCACAGGCCACAATTGACAACCTGATCAACTCTATGCGAAGGAGATGTGTTGCACTGCATGAGGCAAATGGTGGTCACACCAGATACTGACTGGTATCCCCCCCCCCCCAATAAAACAAAACTGCACCTTACAGAGTGGCCTTTTATTGTGGGCAGTCTAAGGCACACCTGTGCACTAATCATGGTGTCTAATCAGCATCTTGATATGGCACACCTGTGAGGTGGGATGGATTATCTCAGCAAAGGAGAAGTGCTCACTATCACAGATTTAGACTGGTTTGTGAACAATATTTGAGGGAAATGGTGATATTGTGTATGTGGAAAAAGTTTTAGATCTTTGAGTTCATCTCATACAAAATGGGAGCAAAACCAAAAGTGTTGCGTTTATATTTTTGTTGAGTGTATATATATATATATATATATATATATATATACATACACCCTGGCAAAAATTATGGAATCACCGGCCTCGGAAGATGTTCATTCAGTTGTTTAATTTTGTAGAAAAAAAGCAGATCACAGACATGACACAAAACTAAAGTCATTTCAAATGGCAACTTTCTGGCTTTAAGAAACTCTATAAGAAATCAAGAAAGAAAATTGTGGCAGTCAGTAACAGTTACTTTTTTAGACCAAGCAGAGGGGAAAAAATATGGAATCACTCAATTCTGAGGAAAAAATTATGGAATCGTGAAAAACAAAAGAACGCTCCAACACATCACTAGTATTTTGTTGCACCACCTCTGGCTTTTATAATAGCTTACAGTGTCTGAGGCATGGACTTAATGAGTGACAAACAGTACTCTTCATCAATCTGGCTCCAACTTTCTCTGATTGCTGTTGCCAGATCAGCTTTGCAGGTTGGAGCCTTGTCATGGACCATTTTCTTCAACCAAAGATTTTCAATTGGATTAAGATCCGGACTATTTGCAGGCCATGACATTGACCCTGTGTGTCTTTTTGCAAGGAATGTTTTCACAGTTTTTGCTCTATGGCAAGATGCATTATCATCTTGAAAAATGATTTCATCATCCCCAAACATCCTTTCAATTGATGGAATAAGAAAAGTGTCCAAAATATCAATGTAAACTTGTGCATTTATTGATGATGTAATGACAGCCATCTCCCCAGTGCCTTTACCTGACATGCAGCCCCATATCATCAATGACTGTGGAAATTTACATGTTCTCTTCGGGCAGTCATCTTTATAAATCTCATTGGAACGGCACCAAACAAAAGTTCCAGCATCATCACCTTGCCCAATGCAGATTCAAGATTCATCACTGAATATGACTTTCATCCAGTCATCCACAGTCCACGATTGCTTTTCCTTAGCCCATTGTAACCTTGTTTTTTTCTGTTTAGGTGTTAATGATGGCTTTCGTTTAGCTTTTCTGTATGTAAATCCCATTTCCTTTTGGCGGTTTATTACAGTTCTGTCACAGACGTTGACTCCAGTTTCCTCCCATTCGTTCCTCATTTGTTGTGCATTTTCGATTTTTGAGACATATTGCTTTAAGTTTTCTGTCTTGACTGTGAACAACCAACATCTTTTGCAACATTGCGTGATGATTTACCCTCTTTTAAGAGTTTGATAATCCTCTCCTTTGTTTCAATTGACATCTCTCGTGTTGGAGCCATGATTCATGTCAGTCCACTTGGTGCAACAGCTCTCCAAGGTGTGATCACTCCTTTTTAGATGCAGACTAATGAGCAGATCTGATTTGATGCAGGTGTTAGTTTTAGGGATGAAAATTTACAGGGTGATTCCATAATTTATTCCTCAGAATTGAATGAGTCCATATTTTTTTCCCCTCTGTTTGGTCTAAAAAAGTAACTGTTACTGACTGCCACAATTTTTTTTCCTGATTTCTTATAGTGTTTCTTAAAGCCAAAAGGTTACCATTTGAAATGACTTTAGTTTTGTGTCATGTCTGTGATCTGCTTTTTTTCTACAAAATTAAACAACTGAATGAACATCCTCCGAGGCCGGTGATTCCATAATTTTTGCCAGGGGTTGTATTACACACACACACGAGTCTGCTAACTCAAATGTCAGAAAACAAGGCAGTCTTTTTAAAGTCAGGTTTGTGATAGTGTGACCCTGGATCTGGAGTTGAATGGTCTCAGATTAAACATTATGGTGAACTGAATGATTCAAAGGTTAGGCTTGATAACAATGATTTTTTTTTTTTTTGTCTTTGTAGAAGAAATCAAGTCTGAGCTTGAGAAGCAGAAGTAAGTAAAACAAAACACTTTACTCTAAACAAACACACAACAGTAAATTATTATTATCTTTGTTGTTGCCATCCCTTTCTTATGATTTAAATCCAAACGTATCTTGGAGTGTTGTGTAGTAAACCCCAGCTGCTCACTGTGATGTAAGACTGTTATCTGCTTTTGTAACTGCATCTTATCAGCCACACTTCAATTACCCTTCAGGTAATGTGCGTTAATGCTGTAGGACAGCTTTCAGGAAAATAGTAATCAACTTTACTTTTTTAAGATTTTCTACCCTGTAACATTTTGCACCCCAGAATATTAATGTGACTTGTATTTTCACTAAATACTTTGTTGCGCTTATGATGCAGTTTGGTGGTGACTCGAGCTCCACGTCTCACTGGCTGTTGCTTTCCTCCTTGCAGAGATGGTACAGTCGTCCCGCCCAGAGTGAACTACATTGAGGCAGACAAATATGTGTTGCCCTTTGAGCTGGCCTGTCAGTCAAAGTCACCGCGAATAGCGAGCATCTCGTTGGACTGTTTGCAGGTGAATATTTGCAACACTCAGTCACACAGGCTTGTGCACATGAGTTTGAATCAACCAAAGCATTCTTATTTTAATTACCTTTTATTGTTTTAGTCCTTATTGGGTTTTTTAACTTATAGGTTAACAAGTGAATCCTCATCGTATCTGTTTCATGTCTCTCGTGTTGGGTAACAGTGACGCTGCGTTCCACACGAACACACACCAGTCTTTCATGCCTCACAGTCCTGTTTTTGCACCCCTGATTTTTATAATATGCAGGGGTGGTGGAAAAGTGGTTAGCGCTCTTGGTGTCAGTGCTGAAGGTTCCCAGTTCAAACCCCACCCCTGCCACATTTCTCCATGTAATGTCAGGAAGGGCATCTGGCATAGAAATTGTGCCAAATCAACATGCATATCTGCTTGAGTGAAAACACGGGAGCAGCTTAAGGGACTTGCTTACATAATTTGGAATATATTCAAAAATAAATGCAAAAGAACTGACTCGTATGATAAAATTATTGAATAAATTGTTCAAAGTTTTTTTTGTGTGTGTGTGTGTGTGTGTGTGTGTGTGTGTGTGTGTGTGTGTGTGTGTATATATATATATATATATATCTATCTATATATATATATATATATATATATATATATATATATATATATATAGATAGATATAGATAGATATACGAGGTCTGTTAGAAAAGTATCCGACCTTTTTATTTTTTTTCAAAAACCTGATGGATTTGAATCACGTGTGCTTGCATGAGCCAACCTTGAACCTTTGGGTGCATGCGTGATTTTTTTCACGCCTGTCGGTTGTGTCATTTGCTTGTAAGCAGCCTTTGAGTGAGGATGGGTGGAGACTCTCTTCGTTTTTTCTTTGCAAGGAAATGGCGGAACGACTGGAGCAGCGTGACTGCATCAAATTTTGCCACAAACTGGGCGACAGCCAGGTGGAAACCATTCGGATTATTCAGATGGCTTTCGGTGCCGATCCTCTGGGCATCACACAGATTGAGGAGCGGTACAATCGGTTTAAAGACGTCCGCACAACGGTGGAGGGCGCGCCGCGCTCCGATCGGCATCAACACGCTGAAACAACCGGATCATTTCCAAAATGAACGCTGTGGTGATGTGGGACCGTTGTGTGACCGTCGTGGGTGATTGTGATGAAGTCTCACAGTACATGTTGTAACATGCCGAGCTCTTCCACAATTTCTCGGATAGTCACACGACTGAAAAGCCACCGAAAGCCGTCTGAATCTTCCGAATGGTTGACGAGCTGGGCATGTTACAACATGTCCTGTGAGACTTCATCACGGAGGTGCTGTTGCTGCGCCATCAGCTTCGTGCCGATGAATTTCGCTGCCACTCTTTTCATGGCAAAATCTTCTGTCACAGTGGAATGTGCCGAAAAAGTGCTGATGTCCACCTCTTCCACAGTTTCTTGGATAATCACACGACGCTCCCACATCACCACAGCGTTCATTTTGGAAATGATCCGGTTGTTTCAGCGTGTTGATTCCGATCGGAGCGCGGCGCGCCCTCCACCGTTGTGCGGACGTCTTTAAACCGGTTGTACCGCTCCTTAATCTGTGTGATGCCCAGAGGATCATCACCGAAAGCCATCTGAATAATCCAAATGGTTTCCACCTGGCTATTGCCCGGTTTGTGGCAAAATTTGATGCAGTCGCGATGCTCCAGTCGTTCCGCCATTTCCTTTCAGAGAAAAAATGACGAGAGTCTACACCCATCCTCACACAAAGGCTGCTTACAAGCAATTGACGCATCCGACAGGCATGAAAAAAATCACACATGCGCACGAAGGTTCAAGGTTGGCTGATGCAAGCACACGTGATTCAAATCCATCAGGTTTTTGAAAAAAATAAAAAGGTCGGATACTTTTCTAACAGACCTCGTATGGGTGTGTGTGTGTGTGTATGTGTGTGTGTGTGTGTGTGTGTACGCACGCCAACATAAATCTGATTACCTTAGATACAAACCACAAGACGATGATGGACATGATTCAACTCCAGTTTGATTGAGGGGTGGGGGGGGAATACTTGCACTGCACTCATACTGCCACTCTCACATGTTTGATGTCTCTCCATGATAGAAACTGATCGCGTATGGCCACATCACAGGAAAAGCTCCAGACAGCAGAACCCCGGGAAAGAGGCTGATTGACCGGCTGGTGGAAACGGTCTGTAACTGTTTCCAGGGTCCTCAGACTGATGAGGGAGTCCAGCTACAGATCATCAAGGTACACCAGTTCCTCCCCAGGACATCTGCTGCCCTTCTGATCTTCAAGCATTTGTTGTTGCTTTGTTTATCAAGACCAATAGGGCAGCACAGTCTTGTTTGAACCCTGCGTGATATCGTGGAATTTGACCACTTATGGGGACAGCTGCTCTGGTGTACTGTTTTGTTTTCGGCTGCAATCACCGAAACAGTCGCGAAAACTGCAGGTTTTTCTTCAGTTCCCAGTGGAGAAGGGAAGACGAGGCGAATGGGAGAGGTTGTATCGGTAAGTGTTTGCCTACACAGCTAACCAGAGTAACTGTGTTCTTTCGCCTGCAAAGCTGCTTTGACACGTTTGAGCTCTGGGTCAAGAACAAACCGCAACACATGGCCACTTTCTACCTCATTGTCACTTTTTCTTTGTATTTTCACTTTGCTTGCCTACAATTTGCACAAAATCTCAGAGAAAATGCTATGTTTCTGTCCCCGGAAGTAGAGAAATAACATCATATGTGTCATATTTTAACCCTTTAGCTCCCGCCCTCAAACGAGACTGTGGTGCCCAATTTACAGTATGTTAGTACTGATGCACTTTACCTGCTTATATTTGACAGCAGTGGTTAAATCTGTATGTAAAGCAGCAGTGACTTAAAAAAGTTAATTTTATTTCCAGCTTTAGTCATCTTGAAACGTTAGCAATCTAGCCTCTGAGTGTTCAACTCAACTTTTGACTGTCACGCGACTTAATGCAACTTTTGTCTGTTGCATATGCATATATACAGCTTCATGGTGGAACAGAACAGAGAAGGATGTTTTTCTTTGTTTTATTTTTTTAAATCATATGTTACAGTTTCAATTTGCAAGAAAGTTCATGCAAAACTCAAGCCTCGATTTGATCTGTTTTCTTCTATGAAAATCCTTCTGTGTTCCATCACAGAGCTGTTACTGGTGGCACAAGACACAGAACTTTCACTGTGCGGTTTCTCTCCCAAAACCACAGAAGTCTTTAGCTTTTTCAGAGTTGTTATGGGTGTCTTGGTGGTTTCTCTGACTCAGTTTTTGAGAAATGCCTTCTCCAGGCGGATTTACCATACAGTACCGTACTCTGTATTTCTTAATGGTTGATGTAAGTGAAGTCCAACACATAGTCAGTGAATGTGAAATGTTTATGTATTCATCTACTAACTTGTCTAAACTGGCTGTAAAAGTGATGTATTTGTTATATGAACACAATCACATACTCTGGTGTGCCATTGGCTTTGATATTTTTAGAACTGTGTAAAAGCTCTACAGGTCAAAACTTGTTCACAGTACTGTAAACATCTAGCTAACATTATTTCTTCAGCCATTTATCATGAAAATATTTCCAAAAGTATGTTGGGATTTATGGATTGCTATTTTGAGAGTATAGTTGCTGCTATTATTCCTATTGCTTAATTTCTGAACCACATTCTTCAAAAAATTATTTCTCACAAGAAGCAGTCTAAAAGGTAGGAGGAACACAAACTATTTTAAATGACATGGGTTGGTAAAAGTGAGCTTTTACTTGAAAAGGGGTGTAGAGAAATATTTGAAGTACGAATGAAGATTTTCAGTGAAATAAGCTGTTAATTTCTCAATGTTTCACAGCAGTTATGGTTTCAGCCTATGTGGAAATGTATTTATTTATTTTTAAAATTTGTTTCTCAAGGCTTGAACAGAGTTTATGACTTCAACTGCTGGGGGGGGGGTGCCAGCAAATTTGTGGGTCACACATGCACAAGTAGGTGTAAAATAAAAATAAATACTTGAACTGTCTCAAACTATGGTCGCAGTCTGGAGTTGTGCTATAGACTAGCATTTTTGGGGCCCACTCCAAAAATTGGTGGAGCTTCTTCACAACGGGGGAGTTGGTATCTAAAATGACACATTTTTGTCAATAAAATAACTTTTGTTCAAATTTTACTGACACCAGGAATCAAAACCAGTGTTTGCATTTGTGCAGATCCCTCTATGGCCACCATTTTGGATTTTCTACATGGCCACCTTAAAATACAAGATTTTCAGATATCTCGGCTTCTTATTGATCTATAAAGTTAATTTAAATGTTTTTTCTTATGTTTTTAGCCCCAAGGAATCCTTTGGTGGCATGTATGAATGTCCTATCCTGATGTATCATTTATTTTCAGGCAATTTTTCCATTATATCTAATTTTAAGATGGAAAAAAGTTGCTTAAAATTTTTTTTTTTTCTTTCAGCTGAATATTGATTTGACTCAATGTTAGGGTGGGTACTGGCTCAGGTCCCGCAGTTTCCTTCATCCGTGCTGAGTACGCCAGATGTGCCACCTAAACCAGCTCTGCGGCATGCCTTGATATGGAAGCCGGTGGAGCCATGTCATGTAACCAGAGCAGCGATACAGCCATGTTTGGACATGCCCCGTTTGCCTCCGGTCCCTGCGCCGCGCAGATCACGTGTGCTCACGGTGTCCAAAGCTCCCATGTTGCCTGACTGCCCTCCTGTGTTCTCGTGTCCTGGGTCACTGGAGGAGCCTTCAGGAGAATTCTCACATGCACAACGCTCTTCCGCTGTGCCAGCCACCCACCTGCAAGTGCATCAGCGAGGATGGCAGACCCGGCTCCAGCATGCACCACTGCTCTACCGTCAGTCACAGCACAGAATGATGCAGTCACAGTGCACGTTGCTCCACTGGATGACGCAGTCATGGTGCACGCTGCTCCACAGTCGATCACGGCACAGGATGACGCAGCCACAGCACGCGTTGCTCCACTGGATAATGCAGTCACGGCGTGCGCTGCTCCACAGTCGGTTACAGCACAGGACGATGCAGTCACAGTACGCGCTGCTCCACAGTCAATCACAGCACAGGATGATGCAGTCACAGCACGCGTTGCTCCACCGGATGACGCAGGGACGGCGCTCGCTGCTCCACAGTCGATCACGGCACTGGATGACGCAGTCACAGCACGCGTTGCTCCACTGGATGACGCAGTCGCGGCGTGCGCTGCTCCACAGTCGATCACAGCACAGGATGATGTAGTCACAGTGCATGTTGCTCCACTGGATAATGCAGTCATGGCGCGCATTGCTCCACAGCTGATTACGGTACAGGACAACGCAGTCACAGTGCACGCTGCTCCACAGTCGATCCATCACAGGATGATGTAGTCACAGCGCATGTTGCTCCACTGGATGACGCAGTCACACCGCGCGTTGCTCCACTGGATGATGCAGTCACGGTGCATGCTGCTCCACAGTGGATCATGGCACTGGATGATGCAGTCACAGCGCGCATTGCTCCACTGGATGACACAGTCACAGCGCACACTGCTCCACAGTGGATCATGGCACTGGATGACGCAGTCACAGCGCGCTCTGTTCCACAGTCAATCACGGCACAGGATGATGCAGTCACGGCATGCGCTGCGCCACAGTCGATCAGCTGAATATTGATTTGACTCAATGTCAGGGTGGGTCCTGGCTCAGGGCGATGTTATGGGTTTGTACCCTATTGTCATCTACCTCCCCTGATTTGATCCTTTTGGTTGCCTTTTTGATCATTTTGTATTTATAGTAGAGAAGCTTGAATCATTTTGTATTATGTTTTCTCTGGTTGTGTTTATTATGTATCTTTGGCGTTTCATTATCTTGTTGTATTCTTTCTGTTTTTGGTATTGTTTGCTGTGATCATTTGTTCAAGTCATTCCGCTGTTTGCTGTAGGTTCTGCTTTTGTTTCCGTTCTTTCTTTATTTTCTGTGATGTTATTAGTTATACTTCAGCCATGTTCTGTTCTACTTCTAATTGGTTCTATCTTATTTCCCGTGTCTGTGATGTCATATTCAGATTTGGTTCAAGTTGTGTTTGTAGTCTTATTATTCTTGTGCTATTTTTACGTCTGTCACTCTGTTTCCTAGTTTGCCCTTTATTTGATTCACGTTTACTTTTGTTGGTCTGTGGGCACGTTATACTTTCACCATTGGTTTTCATTCACTGACTCCTTTTGCTTTTGATCTGCTTTGTTTTCACTCACACTCTCTCTCTTGCTTCTCATCCCCTCTCTTTGTTTCACCAGACCACACCTCCTTCCAGAACCCTCGATCACACGTGCACCTTGTTACATCACCTGTTATTTAAGCTCTCGCTTCCCTCACTGCGGTGCCAGCTTGTTGATCTTCGTATCTTCGTTCCAGCCTTGATCTTGCCTCGTTTGCCTCAGTGGTTTGACCTTGTTCTGTTTCTCTGGATTTTTCCTTCTGCCTTTGTCTCAGATATTGTGTCTCTCCGTGCCTCTGACCTCAGCCTGTTCCTGACCACGTATTTTTGCCTTGCCCTCATCGGTGCCTTTGCTACTCTGTCTGCCCTTCTGTGTACCAGACCCTGGACTGTTTGTAAGATAAAGTTTATTATTACATCGTACGTATTGTCTGAGAGTTTGCATTTGTGTCCACCCACCTTCTGTGCCACACGACCACGTATCCTGACAGAACGAGCTGGCCAGATCATGGACACAGCAGGCTCTCACCCGGCTCCAAACTCTTACCATGTTGGATTCTGACATTGCCACTATCAAGGAGGCTTTTGCCGATCTGAAATTTTTTTGTGTGTGCTTCCGCAGTGGCCTCTCCCCGAGAGAAAAGTTTGATTATTTGGATCAGGCTTGGGAATTACTGGAGGCTCACGCATGTTATTTCAGGTCTTCCCTGACCTTCAAGGGCTGGATGATTTATTTGCCGAGGAGAGACTTCCTGACTGGGTGAAGCACCCTGAGGCATATCTGCCAGCCACACTGCCACCTCCTGACAGCGAGTCGGAATGGGAGGATGAGGAGGATGAAGATTGTGACGTCGACGAGTCCTCATCTGAGTCGGCGGGATTTGCGCTTCAGGCCACAGCAGAGACACTGTTTAAAATACAGGACTTATTTTTTGAATTTCTGGGCAAATCAGGATGGCGACACAGGCAGTATATTTTTTCTGCTCTCGATCTGTCACTTCATGCGGAGCCAAAAATCATCTCTGCCTTCCCAGAACTGGCAAATATTAAGGTCCAGTTGGAGCGAGGTCAAATTCCTCCATGTGTAGAAGACTCGATGGACTTTCTGTATGAATCCGAAATCTATGATTCCTTGTCAAACACACAGAAGTCCATCATCTTATCCCCTGCGGCAGTTTCGCCACCTCAGTTTTTTTGCTCCTTCATCGGTGACGTCACGCCTGCCAACATTACAGGCCTCGCAGTTTTCTTCATCCGTGCTGAGTATGCTGGATGTGCCACCTAAACCAGCTCCGCGGCACGCCTTGGTACGGAAGCCGGTGGAGCCATATCACATAACCAGAGCAGTGGTACAGCCATGTTTGGACATGCCCCATTTGCCTCTGGTCCCTGTGCCACGCAGATTACGTGCACTCACAGTGTCCAAAGCCCCCATGTTGCCTGACTGCCCTCCTGTGTTCTCGTGTCCTGGGTCACTGGAGGAGCCATCAGGAGAATTCATGCTTACGCAATGCTCTTCTGCCGTGCCGGCTAACTCCGTTCCGGGGGGCACGACACAGGAAAGTGCAGCGACACACCCACCTGCAAGTGCATCAGCGAGGATGGCAGACCTGGCTCTAGCATGCACCGCTGCTCCACCATTGATCACGGCACAGGATGATGCAGTCACGGCACGCGTTGCGCCACAGTCAATTACAGCACAGGAGGACGCAGTCACAGCGCACGTTGCTCCACTGGATGACGCAGTCACGGTGTACGCTGCTCCACAGTCGATCACGGCACAGGATGACGCAGTCATAGTGCGCGTTGCTCCACTGGATGGCGCAGTCACAGCGCACGCTGCTCCACAGTGGATCATGGCACTGGATGATGTGGTCACAACGCACGCTGCTCCACAGTCGATCAGGCACTGGATGAAGCAGCCTTTGCATGCGCTGCTCCACCGTCGATCACAGCACAGGATGATGCAGTTACGGCGCGTGTTGCTCCACTGGATGACACAGTCACGGCACGTGCTGCTCCACAGTCAATCACGGTACTGAATGACGCAATCACGGCACAAGACGACGCAGTCACGGTGCGTGTTGCTCCCCTGGATGTCGCAGTCATGGCGTGCCCTGCTCCACAGTCGATCACGGCACAGGATGATGCAATCACAGCACGCATTGCTCAACTGGATGACGCAGTCACCGTGCACGCTGCTCCACAGTGGATCATGGCACTGGATGATGCAGTCACAGTGCGCGTTGCTCCACAGTCAGTCACGGCGGCACTGGATGACGCAGTCACGGTGCGCGTTGCTCCACAGTCAGTCACGGCGGCACTGGATGATGCAGTCATGGCGCGCGCTGCTCCACAGTCGATCACAACACAGGATGACGCAGTCACAGCGCTCGTTGCTCCACTGGATGACGCAGTCATGGCGCACGCTGCTCCACAGTAGGTCATGGCACTGGATGATGCAGTCACAGTGCGCGTTGCTCCACTGGATGATGCAGTCACAGCGCACGCTGCTCCACAGTGGATCATGGCACTGGATGATGCAGTCACAGTGCGCGCTGCTCCACAGTGGATCACGGCACTGAATGACGCAGTCACGGCGCGCGCTGCTCCACAGTGGATCACGGCACTGGATGACGCAGTCACGGCGCGCGCTGCTCCACAGTGGATCACGGCACTGGATGACGCAGTCACGGCGCGCGCTGCTCCACAGTGGATCACGGCACTGGATGACGCAGTCACGGCGCGCGCTGCTCCACAGTGGATCACGGCACTGGATGACGCAGTCACGGCGCGCGCTGCTCCACAGTGGATCACGGCACTGGATGACGCAGTCACGGCGCGCGCTGCTCCACAGTGGATCACGGCACTGGATGACGCAGTCACGGCGCGCGCTGCTCCACAGTGGATCACGGCACTGGATGACGCAGTCACGGCGCGCGCTGCTCCACCGTCGATCACGGCACAGGATGACGCAGTCACTCTGCGCGTTGCTCCACCGTCGATCACGGCACAGGATGATGCAGTCACTCCGCGCGTTGCTCCACTGGATGACGCAGTCACCGCGCACGCTGCTCCACAGTGGATCATGGCACTGGATGATGCAGTCACATCGCGTGTTGCTCCACCATCGAGCACAGCACAGAATGATGCAGTCACAGCGCTCGCTGCTCCACCGTCGATCACGGCACAGGATGACGCAGTCACGGCGCGTGCTGCTCCACTGTCAATCACGGCACAGGATGGTGTAGTCACGACGCGCGTTGCTCCACAGGATGACGCAGTCACATCGCGCATTGCTCCACTAGATGACGCAGTCATCGTGCACGCTGCTCCACAGTGGATCATGGCACTGGATGATGCAGTCACAGCGCGCGTTGCTCCACTGGATGACACAGTCACGGCACAAGCTGCTCCACAGTGGATCATGGCACTGGAAGACGCAGTCACAGTGCGCGCTGCTCCACAGTCGATTACGCCACAGGATGACGCAGTCACGGTGCGCGCTGCTCCACAGTCGATTACGCCACAGGATGACGCAGTCACGGTGCGCGCTGCTCCACAGTCGATTACGCCACAGGATGACGCAGTCACGGTGCGCGCTGCTCCACAGTCGATTACGCCACAGGATGACGCAGTCACGGTGCGCGTTGCTCCACAGTCAGTCACGGCGGCACTGGATGATGCAGTCATGGCGCGCGCTGCTCCACAGTCGATCACAACACAGGATGACGCAGTCACAGCGCTCGTTGCTCCACTGGATGACGCAGTCATGGCGCACGCTGCTCCACAGTAGGTCATGGCACTGGATGATGCAGTCACAGTGCGCGTTGCTCCACTGGATGACGCAGTCACGGCGCTCGCTGCTCCACAGTGGATCACGGCACTGGATGACGCAGTCACGGCGCTCGCTGCTCCACAGTGGATCACGGCACTGGATGACGCAGTCACGGCGCGCGCTGCTCCACAGTGGATCACGGCACTGGATGACGCAGTCACGGCGCGCGCTGCTCCACAGTGGATCACGGCACTGGATGACGCAGTCACGGCGCGCGCTGCTCCACAGTGGATCACGGCACTGGATGACGCAGTCACGGCGCGCGCTGCTCCACAGTGGATCACGGCACTGGATGACGCAGTCACGGCGCGCGCTGCTCCACACTGGATCACGGCACTGGATGACGCAGTCACGGCGCGCGCTGCTCCACAGTGGATCACGGCACAGGATGACGCAGTCACGGCGCGTGCTGCTCCACCGTCGATCACGGCACAGGATGATGCAGTCACTCCGCGCGTTGCTCCACTGGATGACGCAGTCACCGCGCACGCTGCTCCACAGTGGATCATGGCACTGGATGATGCAGTCACATCGCGTGTTGCTCCACCATCGATCATAGCACAGGATGATGCAGTCACAGCGCTCGTTGCTCCACCATCGATCACAGCACAGGATGATGCAGTCACAGCGCTCGCTGCTCCACCGTCGATCACGGCACAGGATGACGCAGTCACGGCGCGTGCTGCTCCACTGTCAATCACGGCACAGGATGGTGTAGTCACGACGCGCGTTGCTCCACAGGATGACGCAGTCACATCGCGCATTGCTCCACTAGATGACGCAGTCATCGTGCACGCTGCTCCACAGTGGATCATGGCACTGGATGATGCAGTCACAGCGCGCGTTGCTCCACTGGATGACACAGTCACGGCACAAGCTGCTCCACAGTGGATCATGGCACTGGAAGACGCAGTCACAGTGCGCGCTGCTCCACAGTCGATTACGCCACAGGATGACGCAGTCACGGCGCGCGCTGCTCCACAGTCGATTACGCCACAGGATGACGCAGTCACGGCGCGCGCTGCTCCACAGTCGATTACGCCACAGGATGACGCAGTCACGGCGCGCGCTGCTCCACAGTCGATTACGCCACAGGATGACGCAGTCACGGTGCGCGCTGCTCCACAGTCGATTACGCCACAGGATGACGCAGTCACGGTGCGCGCTGCTCCACAGTCGATTACGCCACAGGATGACGCAGTCACGGTGCGCGCTGCTCCACAGTCGATTACGCCACAGGATGACTCAGTCACGGTGCGCGCTGCTCCACAGTCGATTACGCCACAGGATGACGCAGTCACGGTGCGCGCTGCTCCACAGTCGATTACGCCACAGGATGACGCAGTCACGGTGCGCGCTGCTCCACAGTCGATTACGCCACAGGATGACGCAGTCACGGTGCGCGCTGCTCCACAGTCGATTACGCCACAGGATGACGTAGTTACGGTGCGCGCTGCTCCACAGTCGATCATGGCATTGGACGACACCGTCACGGTGCGCGCTGCTCCACAGTCGATCATGGCATTGGACGACACCGTCACGGTGCACACGGCTCCACAATCAGCAGTGTCACCAGTCAGAGCGGTTATTACGCGCACCGCTCCATGATGGTCTTCGGTGGGATCAGCTCCACGCGTGCCCCAGGACACCTCTCCAGTGTGCTCTCCACAGGGGCCTTTGACCAAGGACATGCCTGCTGAGTCTTCTCTGCCCTTTTGCTCATCAGAGTCTGCATCAGAACGGACCACAGACTGGACTTGACGCCTTGACTGCACTCTACTGGTGGTTGGTTCACTGCGGTATTGTATCACTTCCTGTTCCGGAGTACAGCAGTGTTTTGCTGTATCTGTTAGCTGTTTAATCTGCGTAGCTAGATTGATCTAGATAACTAGATAACTATTTATTTCACAGTGTAATCTTCATGTACCTTAACTAAACCACCCTCTGTGCTGAATCACCTCTAAATTATTGTCACATTGTTCACTTTGTGTGTTTTTAGGAATCCGCTAGCTTAGGGCAGCTATTAGCTCTTAGCCGGGTTAGCATGGCGGCTTTTCCTGTCTCTCCCGCACTTTTCTGCGCTGGGTGTGAAATGTTTAGTTATTCCTCGGCCTCCTTTAGCAGTAACGGTACTTGTATTAAGTGTAGCTTGTTTGTAGCTTTGGAGGCCAGGCTGGGCGAATTGGAGACTCGGCTCCGCACCTTGGAAAATCCTACAGCTAACCAGGCCCCTGTAGTTGGTGCGGACCAAGGTAGCTTAGCCGCCGTTAGCTGTCCCCCAGCAGATCCCGAGCAGCCGGGAAAGCAGGCCGGCTGGGTGACTGTGAGGAAGAAGCGTAGTTCTAAACAGAAGCCCCCTGTACACCACCAACCCGTTCACATTTCTAACCGTTTTTCCCCACTCGGCGACACACCCGCCGAGGAACAAACTCTGGTTTTTGGCGACTCTATTTTGAGAAATGTGAAGTTAGCGACACCAGCAACCATAGTCAAATGTCTTCCGGGGGCCAGAGCAGGCGACATTGAAGAAAATTTGAAACTGCTGGCTAAGGCTAAGCGTAAATTTGGTAAGATTGTAATTCACGTCGACAGGAATGACACCTGGTTACGCCAATCGGAGGTCACTAAAATTAATATTGAATCGGTGTGTAACTTTGCAAAAACAATGTCGGACTCTGTAGTTTTCTCTGGACCCCTCCCCAATCGGACCGGGAGTGACATGTTTAGCCGCATGTTCTCCTTGAATTGCTGGCTGTCTGAGTGGTGTCCAGAAAATGAGGTGGACTTCATAGATAATTGGCAAAGCTTCTGGGGAAAACCTGGTCTTGTTAGGAGAGACAGCATCCATCCCACTTTGGATGGAGCAGCTCTCATCTCTAGAAATCTGGCCAATTTTATTAAACCCTCCAAATTGTGACTATCCAGGGTTGGGACCAGGAAGCAGAGTTGTAGTCTTACACACCTCTCTGCAGCTTCTCTCCCCCTGCCATCCCCCCAATACCCCATCCCCGTAGAGATGGTGCCTGCTCCCAGACCACCAATAACCAGTAAAAATCTATTTAAGCATAAAAATTCAAAAAGAAAAAATAATATAGCACCTTCAACTGCACCACAGACTAAAACAGTTAAATGTGGTTTATTAAATATTAGGTCTCTCTCTTCTAAGTCCCTGTTAGTAAATGATATAATAATTGATCAACATATTGATTTATTCTGCCTTACAGAAACCTGGTTACAGCAGGATGAATATGTTAGTTTAAATGAGTCAACACCCCCGAGTCACACTAACTGTCAGAATGCTCGAAGCACGGGTCGAGGAGGAGGATTAGCAGCAGTCTTCCACTCCAGCTTATTAATTAATCAAAGACCCAGACAGAGCTTTAATTCATTTGAAAGCTTGACTCTTAGTCTTGTCCATCCAAATTGGAAGTCTCAAAAAACAGTTTTATTTGTTATTATCTATCGTCCACCTGGTTGTTACTGTGAGTTTCTTTGTGATTTTTCAGACCTTTTGTCTGACTTAGTGCTTAGCTCAGATAAGATAATTATAGTGGGTGATTTTAACATCCACATAGATGCCGAGAATGACAGCCTCAACACTGCATTTAATCTATTATTAGACTCAGTTGGCTTCGCTCAAAATGTAAATGAGCCCACCCACCACCTTAGCCACACTTTAGATCTTGTTCTGACATATGGCATAGAAATTGAAGACTTAACAGTATTCCCTGAAAACCCCTTTTTGTCTGATCATTTCTTAATAACATTTACTTTAATGGACTACCCAGCAGTGGGGAATAAGTTTCATTACAGTAGAAGTCTTTCTGAAAGTGCTGTAACTAGGTTTAAGGATATGATTCCTTCTATGTTATGTTCTTCAATGCCATATACCAACACAGTGCAGAGTAGCTACCTAAACTCTGTGAATGAGATAGATTATCTCGTCAATAGCTTTACATCCTCATTGAGCACAACTTTGGATGCTGTAGCTCCTCTGAAAAAGAGAGCCGTGGTATAACCCACAAACTCGCAGCTTAAAGCAGATAACCCGTAAGCTGGAGAGGAAATGGCGTCTCACTAATTTAGAAGATCTTCATTTAGCCTGGAAAAAGAGTCTGTTGCTCTATAAAAAAGCCCTCCGTAAAGCTAGGACATCTTACTATTCATCACTAATTGAAGAAAATAAGAACTTCTTTTCAGCACTGTAGCCAGGCTGACAAAGAGTCAGAGCTCTATTGAGCCGAGTATTCCTTTAACTTTAACTAGTAATGACTTCATGACTTTCTTTGCAAATAAAATTTTAACTATTAGAGAAAAAAATTATTCATAACCATCACAAAGACACATCTTTATGTTCGGCTGCTTTCAGTAATGCTGGTATTTGGTTAGACTCTTTCTCTCCGATTGTTCTGTCTGAGTTACTTTCATTAGTCACTTCCTCCAAACCATCAACATGTCTATTAGACCCCATTCCTACCAGGCTGCTCAAGGAAGCCCTACCGTTAATTAATGCCTCGATCTTAAATATGATCAATCTATCTTTATTAGTTGGCTATGTACCACAAGCTTTTAAGGTGGCAGTAATTAAACCATTACTTAAAAAGCCATCACTTGACCCAGCTATCTTAGCTAATTATAGGCCAATCTCCAACCTTCCTTTTCTCTCAAAAATTCTTGAAAAGGTAGTTGTAAAACAGCTAACTGATCATCTGCAGAGGAATGGTCTATTTGAAGAGTTTCAGTCAGGTTTCAGAATTCATCATAGTACAGAAACAGCATTAGTGAAGGTTACAAATGATCTTATGGCCTCAGACAGTGGACTCATCTCTGTGCTCGTCCTGTTAGACCTCAGTGCAGCTTTTGATACTGTTGACCATAAAATTTTATTACAGAGATTAGAGCATGCCATAGGTATTAAAGGCACGCGCTGCAGTGGTTTGAATCATATTTATCTAATAGATTACAATTTGTTCATGTAAATAGGGAGTCTTCCTCACGGACTAAGATTAATTATGGAGTTCTACAACGTTCTGTGCTAGGACCGATTTTATTCACTTTATACATGCTTCCCTTTGGCAGTATTATTAGAAAGCGTTGCTTAAATTTTCATTGTTACGCAGATGATACCTTGCTTTATCTATCCATGAAGCCAGAGGACACACACCAATCTTTCAGACATAAATACATGGGTGACCTCTAATTTCCTGCTTTTAAATTCAGATAAAACTGAAGTTACTGTACTTGGCCCCACAAATCTTAGAAACATGGTGTCTAACCAGATCCTTACTCTGGATGGCATTACCCTGACCTCTAGTAATACTGTGAGAAATCTTGGAGTCATTTTTGATCAGGATATATCATTCAGTGCGCATATTAAGCAAATATGTAGGACTGCTTTTTTACATTTGCACAATATCTCTAAAATTAGAAAGGTCTTGTCTCAGAGTGATGCTGAAAAGCTAATTCATGCAGTTATTTCTTCTAGGCTGGACTATTGTAATTCATTATTATCAGGTTGTCCTAAAAGTTCCCTGAAAAGCCTTCAGTTAATTCAAAATGCTGCAGCTAGAGTACTGACGGGGACTAGAAGGAGAGAGCATATCTCACCCATATTGGCCTCTCTTCATTGGCTTCCTGTTAATTCTAGAATAGAATTTAAAATTCCTCTTCTTACTTATAAGGTTTTGAATAATCAGGTCCCATCATATCTTCGGGACCTCATAGTACCATATCACCCCAATAGAGCGCTTCGCTCTCAGACTGCAGGCTTACTTATAGTTCCTAGGGTTTGTAAGAGTAGAATGGGAGGCAGAGCATTCAGCTTTCAGGCTCTTCTCCTGTGGAACCAGCTCCCAATTCAGGGAGACAGACACCCTCTCTACTTTTAAGATTAGGCTTAAAACATTCCTTTTTGCTAAAGCTTATAGTTAGGGCTGGATCAGGTGACCCTGAACCATCCCTTAGTTATGCTGCTCTAGACTTAGACTGCTGGGGGGTTCCCATGATGCACTGAGTGTTTCTTTCTCTTTTTGCTCTGTATGCACCACTTTGCATTTAATCATTAATGATTGATCTCTGCTCCCCTCCACAGCATGTCTTTTTCCTGACTCTCTCCCCTCAGCCCCAACCAGTCCTAGCAGAAGACTGCCCCTCCCTGAGCCTGGTTCTGCTGGAGGTTTCTTCCTGTTAAAAGGGAGTTTTCCTTCCCACTGTCGCCAAGTGCTTGCTCATAGGGGGTCGTTTTGACCATTGGGGTTTTTCTGTAATTATTGTATGGCTTTTGCCTTACAATATAAAGCGCCTTGGGGCAACTGTTTGTTGTGATTTGGGGCTATATAAATAAAATTGATTTGATTTGATTTTGGACTGTGAGTTTTTCTTTTCTTATTTCTGGACTATTATTGTGGTTGTGTTATTTTCCTTTTTCCCTGAAGAGTAGACCATTCAGTCTTTGTGATCATTGTCCAGTTTTGTTTTCACTGAGTATTTTCCGTACATCAGCAATCATCACTTCCTTGTTTTTATGTATTTTGATCCCCGTATTCGTCTGGTCTGCTCAGAAGTTAAATTTAAGGAGAATAAAGGTTTTCCCCCACTTTATGGCTTTGTTGAAGTCTCTCTAAGGTCTTTGTATAAGTTACCAATTTTTTGCCCCCTCCAGAGCACATTCTCTTGGTTTATTCGTCTTTTACATTCATTTGCTTTTCTGGTTTGGACCGCAGTTAGCTCTTCTGTTTGCTTGTCAGTTTTCCAGGGTGTTGTTTGTGTTTCATTTCATCTTTTTCATTGGTTATGCTTTTATTTCAGGTTACGTTCCCCTTGTGGCCTTTTCCCCACTTATTTTTGTGATTTTTCCATTCCTGTTTAGCCCCAAGTATGGTGTGATTGGATGGTTCTCCTTCTATAGTTGATTTTTTCACAGTTTGGTTCCCCCTATGGTTCTTTTACTAGCATGGTTATGTTCTTTTTTAATCTTTAATCTTAATCTTTTTTGCTTGGTTTCTTCATTTTTTTTTGCCCTTTTGTTAAGTCAGTTTGTTCCTCATGTCTTTTCTCTGTTTTCTTTCCCGCCTGTTCATTTTGTGATTTGTTTATAACTGTCTACCTCCGGGATAAGTCCTTATGTTGGTTTCTTCATTTGTTAGGTCCAGGTAATTGTGGTTTGGAGTTTTTTGTTCCCCTTGTCAGTTCGTCGTTTATGTGGTTGCGTTCTTGGTTTATCTGGTTGGAATTTTCTTCTGTTGGGTCCTCCGATTTTTGTGTTCCTGTCTTGCGCACGCCCACATTATTACATGTTCTTTGTTTACTTTGATGTGTCCCTTCAGCTGCACCGGTCACCGGCAGTGGGTTCTTGATCAGGAGTGGTCTGTTCCCAATGTTTTGGCCCCCATATCCTCCCCTATTTTTCCCCAGGTGCCCACTGTCTCCCCACCAGTTCGCTACGGGTCCCACGGCCGGCCTCCGGACTTACCTGGGGTCTCTGTTTTCAGTTGCACGTCCAGTGGTTGTTCTGCCTGTGGCCACCTGCATGGTCGCCCTCCGGCCTCCATCTGCTTCGTTTTCACTCACACTCTCTCTCTTGCTTTTCATCCCATCTCTGTTTCACCAGACCACACCTCCTTCCAGAACCCTCGATCACACGTGCACCTTGTTACATCACCTGTTATTTAAGCTCTCACTTCCCTCACTGCGGTGCCAACTTGTTGATCCTCGTATCTTCGTTCCAGCCTTGATCTTGCCTCGTTTGCCTCAGTGGTTTTTTGACCTCATTCAGTTTCTCTGGATTTTGCCTTCTGCCTTTGCCTCCAATATTATGTCTCTCTGTGCCTTTGACCTCAGCCTGTTCCTGACCACGTATTTTTGCCTTGCCCTCATCGGTGCCTTTGTTACGCTGCCTGCCCATCAGTGTACCAGACCCTGGACTGTTAGATTAAGTTTATTATTACATCGTACGTATTGTCTGAGAGTTTGCATTTGTGTCCACCCACCTTCTGTGCCACGCGACCACGTATCCTGACACTCAACTTAGTTAACATGGTGGTGTTTCATTCTTTTCAGAAGAATAAGAAGGAAGTGAAGGAAAGAAGGAAGCGAGGTCTGAAATAAAAAAGGCAAAATTAAGGTATAAAGATAAAATTGAGGCTGAACTGAGCAGTAACAATTTGAGGAAAGCCTGGAATGGAATGAGAACAATGACAGGGTTACTGAGGAAGGGGAATGACAAAATTTCATTGGATGGTTTTACTTCAGATAAAGAGTTAGCAGATGATTTAAACAGTTTTTATCTTCGATTTGAAAATCAGAATTTTATTGCACGGACAGGTGTTTTTAAAGATACTTTGACAATGTCTCCAGCATTTTCTATTGATGTGGATGATGTGGCAAATCTTTTTAAGAAAACTAAGGCTAAGAGCCCTGGACCTGATAATATCTGTGGTAAAGTATTAAAAACTTGTGTGGATCAGCTGAGCAGCATTTTCCATTATATTTTTTCACGGTCTCTTGAGCTGCACAAAGTACCTAAGCTTTGGAAACATTCGGTTATTGTTCCAATAGCAAAGAGTGGGTCCCCCAAAGTATTTGATTTCAGGCCTATAGCTTTGACTTCTTTAGTAATGAAGACTTTTGAGAAGATTATTAGATCAGAAATTTTTTTGCATGTTGAACAACAGCTTGACCCACTGCAGTTTGCATACCGAGCTGGCAGAGGTGTCGAGGATGCAGTGGTAACATTACTGCACTTTTTGTTTAGGCATTTGGAGGGGCAGAAGACACATGCCAGACTCTTATTTATAGACTTTTCCTCAGCATTCAATACCATCCAACCCTTTTTGCTTGCTGATAGGCTCCTCCATCATTTTAAACTTGATCCTCACCTGATTAGTTGGATAACTGTCTTTTTAACTCATAGGTCACAGTGTGTGAGAGTCAATGGTGTTCTTTCTCATGTGCTCCCCTCTTCTACTGGCTCTCCTCAGGGTTGCTGCTTGTCACCCCTGCTCTTTATTTTGTACACTGAGTGCCGCAGCAGTGTCAGTAATAGACACATCTTAAAGTTTGCTGATGATACAGTTATTGTCAGTCTTCTTCAGGGAGATGAGCAGGACCATGGGCCTGCTGTTGATGACTTTGTCTCTTGGTGTGAGGAGTCTTTTCTGGAATTGAATGTGTCAAAAACTAAAGATATGATTATTGATTTTAGGAAGTCTACCTGTTTTCCATCACCAACTGTTCTTAAAAATGTTGATGTTGAGATGGTGGAGAGCTATAAATATCTGGGTGTGGTCCTTGATAATAAACTTTGCTTTGAAACTCATGTTGATGTTATCTCCAAAAAGGTTCAGCAAAGATTGTTCTTTTTGAGGAAGATGAGAACCTTCCAGGTTTCTTCTGAGATGATGACTCTTTTTTATAGAAGTTTTATTGAATCAGTTTTGACTTTTTGTATTGTTGCTTGGTTTGGAAATTTGAATTGTCCAAATAAGAGTCATCTTGGCAGTCTTGTCAGAACTGCTGGAAAAATCTCAGGCAGTCAGCAGGCCGGGGTAATGTCCATCTATAACAGACAGGTCCTGAGAGAGGCTAATGCTGTTCTGGATTGTTCTAATCATCCACTGAAAAAAGAGTTTGAGCTTCTGCCCTCAGGCCATCGTTTTAGGGCTCCTGTGAGGAGGACTAAAAGATTTCAGGTCTCGTTTTTTCCTAGTGCAATTTTATTACTCAATGGCAATTAGCCTTTGATGTTGTTTATTTTGCACTACTATTGCTTATTTGCACATCCACATATTGCATTTTTGCAATACTTTTTGTTTTTGGACTCTGGATTGAATATTTGACATTGTATGGGTATTGTTTTTATTGTTTTTATTTTATTTTATTATTATTATTATTAAGTTTTACTTTTATTACTAAGTTTAGTGATAAAAGTTACTTACTTAGTTATTATTAAGTTCTTTGTTTCCTTCCTTGTTTGATTTTAGACTTTTAATTGGGTCTTATTTTCACTGTTGATATTATCTTTGTATACCTTGTCCTTTGTGTGCTCCTGCTGCAACATTAATTTCCCTTTACGGGACAATAAAGAAATTCTGATTCTGATTCTAAGCACAGGAACAAGCTATTTTTAATATACAATGTATTTTCAGCTAATCGCCAAGACCAGAATTCATCTTAAGTAAAAAAATATTGCAGACATGTAAATTTCAGTTTCATTACAGTTCTAGTGGAATACTTATAGAGCTAGTGTATGCTTAACCTCATCAGTGTTGTCTGTTGATGTGGTGGTGGTTATTTCATTTCAGGGCCTAGTCATCATGAGTGAAAAACCATGGCCAAGTAAGCTCTGCTTTGTCAAGTTTTTAAAGGACAGAGTTAAATGGAAACTGTGTATTTTCTGTTAGGAGTCTACAGTCACTACAGGGTCATTTGTTCAGAATCCCAGAGCAGAATAATATCAAACTACTTGATATTGTGAAAGAGCGGGCCAGCCTTTTAGATGGAATATATGATGACATTCAGAAACACTTAAAACTATTCAACAAAGAAACAATCATTGAAAAAAAAAGCCGGTGTGGCATCAAGGATGTTATTCTGACGCCACCGATCAAATAAACATACAGCGAGCAAGGGGCCGCTTTCATCGTGCCATGTCTCCAGGAACCCGCTCTGTGAAAAAACATGGCCATAAAAGAAAAGAAAAAAAAATCAGAAATCAAGTAATCAGGGGCATCCAGCATCTCCACACCTTTTACTAGATCTGCGACAAAACCATTGGCAAAGGCTTAGTGCTTTTTTGTCAAAAGGACAATGATGAGAAACTGTTCACTGTACGAACTGAAAAGACAGCGAAGGCACTTAGACGAGCTTTGAAATCTTGCAAGACCAGGTTTTGTTGACAAGATTAAACAATGCAGTCTCACCAAATGATGTTCATGCAATTGATGTAAGATACAATGCTGGACACGACACGTATTTCATATCCTGAAGGTTGACGCCTGCACTCAAGCAATGTCTACTCCGACTGACCTACCAATGCAAATTCCATACTTGATTGAACTGATTAACCTTGTTGATCTACAAACTCAAAATGAAGCTTATTTACCGATAGCGTCGGGAACACCTACATAGACGTGGTGGAAATGTAACCATGTGCAAACCCATTTTTGCAGGGAAATTTCACATAAACAACTTCACCTCTTTATTTTATCCTGTTTGCATCCAGATGACACAATCCATGACAAAACGCAAGCGTTACACAAAGTCAGATGATCAGAGAATGATCTCTGTATTTTGTGTTTTGTCTTGGCGGTGACCACAGCCCGTATAGCCGAGGACGAGCAGCCAGAAAAATGTCCCAACGTGCGAGGGTACAGCAAGTTGCCGGTCCATCTGAGGAGGGGGGCATGCTGGCGCCAAGCGTCACGGAGGCCAAGGCCGGTGCACATGGGTGCTAGTCTTCCTTTGTATGACTTTTTTCCTTCAAAATCAGAATTAGTATTCTGCTTTTTCTGTTTTGTTTTGTTTTTTTTTCCCTTCCACAAAATGGGCGAAAAGCAAAGAATTCCATGTTGAGATTTCTCTTCATTTTAAGTATATCCACAATATTCTTATGTTTATGTTAAAACAACTGCGATTTACCATATCCAAATTTTTCCAAAAATTACAAAACTTTGATGCTGTTGAGCTACCAGTAAATATTGTTGTAATACATCCAAATTTTTCAGTTTATTTCTTTTCACATTATGAACAAATTTGGGGGTTGGAAAATAAAAATTAGAAACTTTATTTTTGAGTGGCACCCTACTGTACACTTGTGATTTGAGACATCCATTTCTTCACCTTCCCTCACCACGTAATTTTTAGTATGGAATTTGCCGTTTATTTTCTCCATTGTAATCAAAGGTAAGAACACTACAATTAATATAATGAATAAGACATTGCTTCATAATGAAAATAGAATAGAGACAGAGTAAAAAATAACTTTGTGGTCGACATAGGCGGTAAAACCGAATCTGTTTCAGTGGACTGCCTCAAGCCAGCCCGCCTGGATCTGGACAGACCAACAGGGCTTGTCCGTCCTCCGTGGGGAAGGCCTAGGGTTTCCTTACCGGGGGGCCTTAGACTACAGTGTCTCTGACGAATCGTTGCGGCCGGGTTATTCGCCTGCCCCCATCGATGACATTTGTTATTTTTGTTTATGGTGATTTCTGGGGGGGCATACAGTAGGTGGCAGACATAATTCATCATGTAATAGACATTGTGAACATAACTCATCCATTGTCATTTGTGGTTTGTGTGTTGTGTTTGATGTAGCTTTAATGTGTGTCTCGTTTAGAGCTACAGAGACACGTTCTCTTTGATGTTTTCACATTGGGATATCTGTGTTTTTGATGGGCTGCGGTGCTGAGCTGGTTATGAAACCAGTGATTTTTTTTTTTTTTTTTTACCTGTGTGACAAAATAAACGATACACAGTTATGTTGTTGATGTGGGAACTTGTCTCATCTTTTTCCATCCATCACAATGTCCACAGAACACTGTTATCTGGATGAGATTGAAAAGTCGCTGAAACGCGTTCAAATGATAACAAATGTTAATGTTTTAGTTAAATGTTGTTAAATCTATTGAAAAAGATCACACAGTACAAAAATATGCTGAATTAATTGTAAAGCGGTGTCTCTCAAGTCCAAACCCTGAGAGAAAAAAAAAAATCAGCATAACCCCTTTTAAAAAATAAGAGATGCCCACCCAACAAGCCTGTGGTTTGTTTGAAAAAAAAAATAGTCCTGTATATACACATTTGAATTGAATTTTGACATTAAAATTATTCTACTGTGGTGCAATAGCAGTCACTGCATATGATGAAGTTATCAGCTAAAATAAGTTATAATAAAAGTATCTGAAAAATTTACATTCATATTTTATTCAGTTTACTATTACTGATTAAAATATGATTTTACAGTGAAGTGATTAAGATATTCTCCAGAAAATTGAGAACTGAGAACACTGATTTTTCTAAGTAAGAATTGTGTGTCAAGAATCTACCAAAATGCACCATTTCTTTTTTGCGGGGTCATGCCTCTGCACTCCCCTAGAGGACTTCGTGCCTTTGGTGTTCGTGTTGTGCAGCCTTCAGTCAGGAAAAAAAAAATTCTCACCAGCACCCATGAGTGAATCAAGTTTAACTATTCAAAAAAAATAGGTTAGATGGTTTTCATTCAAGAGTATAGCAATGTAATTTGTCCCAATTTGTCAATTTCAAGGTCAAAAAGTAGGTCAAAAGGTCAACATGCCTAAATATTCTCAGAAGATCAAATACAAGGTCTGTTAGAAAAGTAACGGACCTTTTTATTTTTTGCAAAAACTATATGGATTTGAATCATGTGTGAATGTATCAGTCAAGCTTGAACCTTCGTGCGCATGCGTGAGTTTTTTCACACCTGTCGGTTGCGGCATTCGCCTGTGAGCACGCCTTGTGGGAGGAGTGGTCCAGCCCCCTCGTCGGATTTTCATTGTCAGGAAATTGGCTGATCGACTGCCGCTTTGCTTCATCAAAATTTTTTCAGAAAGTGTGAGAGACAGCCAAGTGGAAACCATTTGGAAAATTCAGATGGCTTTCGGTGAAGATCTTATGGGGATCACACAGATTAAGGACAATTACAACTGAATTAAAGACGGCCCACAGCGGCGGATGGCGCGCTGCGCACCGAGCGGCGATCGACAGGCTCAAACGACCAGATTATTTCCAAAGTGAACGCTTTGTTGATCCGGGACGTCGTCTGAGCAACGCCGTGATGAAGCCTCACAGGACATGTTGTGGCATGTCCAGCTCCTCCACAATTTCTCGGATAGTCACACGAATGAAAAGCCACCGAAAGCCGTCTGAGTCTTCCGAATGGTGCAAGAGCTGGGCATGTTAGGGCTTGTCCTGTGAGACCAACAGAGGTGCTTTCGTCCCGCGCCATGAGCGGCTCCGTGGCGAATTTATCCACTCCTCTTTCCATTACAAAAACTCCTGTAACAGTGGAATGTGCCGAAAAAGTGCTATGTCTAGCTGTCTTGCCATTTCTCTGGTAGTCAGACGACGTCCCGGATCAACAAAGCGTTTACTTTGGAAGTGATCTGGTCGTTTGAGCCTGTCGATCGCCGCTCGGTGCGCAGCGCGCCATCCGCCGCTGTGGGCCGTCTTTAATCCAGTTGTAATTGTCCTTAATCTGTGTGATCCCCATAAGATCTTCACCGAAAGCCATCTGAATTTTCCAAATGGTTTCCACTTGGCTGTCTCTCACACTTTCTGAAAAAATTTTGATGAAGCAAAGCGGCAGTCGATCAGCCAATTTCCTGACAATGAAAATCCGACGAGGGGGCTGGACCACTCCTCCCACAAGGCGTGCTCACAGGCGAATGACGCAACCGACAGGCGTGAAAAAACTCACGCATGCGCATGAAGGTTCAAGCTTGGCTGATGCAATCACACATGATTCAAATCCATATAGTTTTTGCAAAAAATAAAAAGGTCCATTACTTTTCTAACAGACCTCGTAAATGTCATTCCTTTGGATTCGTATGTAAAATCCTTTCCAAAGATACCTTACTTTTGGATATCAGACCATTGTTTGCTGAGTTATGTTCATTTGAATTTCAGTGGCTGCGCCTTTTTTTTTTTTTTTTTTTTTCAAAAGGTGAAAAAAGAGAAAAGAAATGGCAATATCTCAGGAACCATTGGTCCGATTGAACTGAAAATGTAAAATTAGCCTTTTCCCAGCAAAGACTACCTGTATACCACAAATTTCACCAAAATATGAGGGGATGAAGTTAACGCATTGAGTGAACTGAGATGGAATGACTCTGATGTATTATGCAAGTGTTTTTATTTTTTAAATGACAATGTTTCTCTAAACTTTTGTTACATTCATGCAGATATCAGTTTGATTTGATTTATTACCTATGAAAGGTTCCGCTTAGTTTTGGAAAATGATATGTGTGCACATTATATTGGAAAGGTCAAAGTCATGAAGTTTTAATCACCATTTGATGCATTGCTTGAAGCATTATTAACTGTTATTTCTTTTGTCCTTTAACTGAAGGATACTTTAATATCAAAGCATTTTCACACATTTTTTGTGCATCTTCTCCATGTGGTGTATGGATGAAAACAACTGCATTCCTGCAACCTTCATAAAAGGTTTTTTTTTAATAACCATATTTGCTAGAATGTTTTACAGTTGTGCTCAAAAGTTTACATACCCTGGCAGAAGTTGTTTTTTTTTTTTGGCCATTTTTCAGAGAATATGAATAACACAAAAACCTTTTTTTCCACTCATGGTTAGTGGTTGGGTGAAGCCATTTATTGTCAAACAACAGTGTTTACTCTTTTCAAATCTTAATGACAACAGAAACTACCCAAATTAACCTAATCAAAAGTTTACATACCCCTGTTCTTAATACTGTGTATTGCCCCTTTAACATCAATGACAGCTTGGAGTCTTTTGTGGTAGTTGTGGATGAGGCTCTCTGGTGGTAAAGCTGCCACTGAATATGTTTCGGTCTCTATTTACATCAATTACAAAGAAATACAAACAATATGGCACTCTATAAACTAAACTAAACTTTTGCCAGGGTATGTAAACGTTTGAGCACAACTGTATATTTTTAAGTCAGATTGAATAATTTCTAAAAAATTGTAGCTTTTGAATAAATACAGAATAATGTGAAAACAGAAAATCACAGAACATTTTAGCATATATATATATATATATATATATATATATATATATATATATATATATATATAGGTTTGTTCTCATTTCAAATGAATCTCACAAATGTTGGCTTGTGAGACGTGGACTTCTGTGGCTTTCGAAGAAGGGAAGTGTCATAGTGATTCAGCAGGTACTGTAACAACTGCATCTGATCAGGATATCCGGAATGATAACAACCTGCTCTCTGCTTTCTACTGTTCAGGCTTTGCTGACAGTGGTGACGTCCCCACACATTGAGATTCATGAAGGCACGGTGCTGCTTACCGTCAGGACCTGTTACAACATCTATCTGGCCAGTCGTAACCTCATCAACCAGACCACTGCAAAGGCCACTCTCACACAGATGCTCAATGTTATCTTCACAAGAATGGAGAACCAGGCTGTTAGTCCACTTCAGTGTTACAATGCATTACTTTGTATTACCAGTAATTTTTAGTTCTTTGAAATGTATGTTATGTTTATGACCTTTTGTTTCTTTGCTGCAGTTGCTATGATCATATTTTGCAAATTAATTCTGACACATGGCACCTTGCTTCTCCTTGTTCCACTTCTACAGGCTCTGGAGGCCCAGGAACAAGAGAAGGACCGTCTGCGACTGGCCCGCCAGAACCCATCTCCAGTTTCAGGAGGTCAGAGATCCGGCTCACCTCGGTCTGACCGGGCACTGACTCCAGATCCACAAAACTCCCCAGCAGCCAGCACACCAGATCTCACCACCACCTCCTCCACAGCCCATTCTCCATCCACAGGACCAGAACTGGACCAGGGCCACCTCAGAGATGCACCATCAATCAATGGGGAGCCAGAAAGAAGCAACAAAGCGTCAACAGGTACACGCTAACTGTGGGTCTTTAGCCTCCAGTTAAATGTTCAACATTAAAATCACATATTTTATTTGAATTCTGAAAATGTTTTCAAGTGTCCTTTTATGTGACACTCTTATCAAAGATAGAAAAATCAACTGAAGTGGATGCCAAGAGAAGAAGAACTTTCATGGCAAAACCCATTTCTGGCCTCAAACTAGAGTTGTTTAGTTAGATAAATAAGTATTTGGAAAAGGACGTAATTTCCAGAAATTTGCTTAATCTGCTGTTCACAGAGGGATTAGGGCCTGTGTACACTACACCAAGGATGCATGTCAGCATCACTTTTGGCCAATGCAAAAAAAAGTTATGCGTATTAAACCTGCGTAGAAACCTTTTCACTGAACAATGTGCCCCGTTCCACATTCTCATTCCTGTGTTTTCATGCTGCACTGGGAATTTTCATTGAATTTATTGCTATGGTTCTGTGTTGGGCTCTAATCACAAAAAAACAAAACAAAAAAAAAACTGTCATCCTGAGAGTGACCGGTATCTTGCCAAAAGTTGAACAACAGAGACTACCATGAGGAATGACCACCATGTAGAGGGACTGACGGGCAAGGGAACATACTATATTCATGCCAAATTTGGAGGCAAAAAAGCACAAATTGCAAGCAGCAAAGTTTTTTGGGGGGGCATTTAGTGTTTCACCTTGACCTTTGACCTTGAGCTTGGTACTTTTGTGCTGAAAGGTATGCCGATAGGACTGCTATATGTGAACTTACAAGAGTCTGCAATGATGATTTACACAGTTTGTCAAACCCTTAAAAATCCAAATTCTGCACGTTTGTCATGATGACATCATCAAATGACGTCATAATGTAAAACCTTTGCTATATTCTGGATTCTCTCCTCAAGCCCTTTAATTTGGTGTATTACACGACATGTTTTACTGTAATCTGAAGTTTGACCTAATTTAGCTGACCTTTGACCTCCAGCAAAACCCTGAAGGACAACGTCAGTTGCTTATCCCAGGTAATGGCTTGTGGGCAAGGCCTGTCTCTATTTTCATGCCAAATTTGGAACAAAATTTCAAAAATTGCGACCAGGAAAGTTGTTTTGTTGAATTTTGTGTTTGACCTTGCTGTGACCTTGATATTTGACCTTGATTCTTTTGTGTGCTGAAAGGTACCTTGCTAGGGCTGCTATATGTGAAGTTGCAAGAGTCTGTGATGTAAACTGTGTGCTGCACAGCAAGTTAAAGGTGAAAAATGCAATGATTACAAAAACAAACAAAACAACCCAAACATACATACTGACTAACATACGAGGTCTGTTAGAAAAGTATCCGACCTTTTTATTTTTTGCAAAAACCATATGGATTTGAATCACGTGTGATTGCATCAGCCAAGCTTGAACCTTCGTGCACATGCATGAGTTTTTTCACGCCTGTCGGTTGCGTCATTCGCCTGTGAGCAGGCTTTGAGCACTGTGGTCCACCCCTCTCGTCGGATTTTTGTTGCGAATAAAATGTCTGAACGATTTGGAGCTTTGCTGCATCAATTTTTTACAGAAACTGTGAGAGACCTCCAGGTGGACACCTTTCGGAAAATTCAGATGGCTTTCAGGGACGATTTTATGGGGATTACACAGATTAAGGAGTGCTCCAGCCGGTTTAAAGACCGCCCACAGATGCTGAGAGCGCGCCGCGCTCCGTGCGCCAATCAACAGGCTCAAACCCCGCTGAAACAACCAGAGCATTTCCAATGTGAAGGCTTTATTGATCCGGGATGTCGTCTGACTTACACAAAAATGGCAGAAGACGTGGACATCGAGACTTTTTCGACACATTCCACTGTTACAGGAGTTTTTTTCATGGAAAGAGGAGCGGAGGAATGCGCCGGATACTTTTCTAACAGACCTCGTATGTTGCAAAACTCTGTTTTGGCAAGATAATAAATGAGAATAAATGAGAAAGTTGGTCATATTTGCAAAGTTTTCTGTCAGACATACAGTGAGGAAAATAAGTATTTGAACACCCTGCGATTTTGCAGGTTCTCTCATTTAGAAATCATGGAGGGGTCTGAAATTTTCATCTTAGGTGCATGTCCACTGTGAGAGACATAATCCAAAAAAAATAATAAATCCGGAAATCATAATGTATGATTTTTTTTTTTTTTTTATAATTTATTTGCATGTTACTGCTGCAAATAAGTATTTCAGCACCTGCCAATCAGCAGAAATTCTGGCCCTCAAAGACCTGTTAGTCCACCTCTAAAAAGTCCACCTCCACTCCACTTATTATTCCAAATTAGAAGCACCTATTTGAGGTCGTTAGCTGCATAAAGACACGTGTCCACTCCACACAATCAGTAAGACTCCAACTACTAACATGGCTAAGAACAAAGAGCTGTCCAAAGACACCAGAGACAAAACTGTAGACCTCCACAAGGCTGGAAAGGGCTACAGGGCAATTGCGAAGCAGCTTGGTGAAAAAAGTTCAATTGTTGGAGCAATTATTAGAAAATGGAAGAAGCTAAACATGACTGTCAATCTCCCTCGGACTGGGGCTCCATGCAAGATCCCACCTCGTGGCATATCAGTGATCCTAAGAAAGGTGAGGAATCATCCCAGAACTGCACAGGAGGAGCTGGTCAATGACCTGAAGAGAGCTGGCGCCACTGTTTCCAAGGTTACTGTGGGTAATACACAAAGGCGTCATGAGTTAAAATCATGCATGGCACGGAAGGTTCCCCTGCTTAAATCAGCACACGTCCAGGCCCATCTTAAGTTTGCCCATGACCATTTGGATGATCCAGAGGAGTCATGGGAGAAAGTTATGTGGTCAGATGAGACCAAAATAGAACTCGCTGTGTTTGGAGGAAGAAGAATGCTGAGTACCATCCCAAAAACACAGTCCCTACTGTGAAGCATGGGGGTGGAAGCATCATGTTTGGGGGTGTTTTTCTTCACATGGGACAGGACAACTGCACTGTATTAAGGAGAGGATGACCAGGGCCATGTATTGCGAGATTTTGGGGAACAACCTCCTTCCCTTAGTTAGAGCATTGAAGATGCTCTAACTGAGGGAAGGAGTTGCATTAAAGTGAATTATCATTCACTTTAATGCAACTGTTGCAAAGAATGCACAGTTCTCCCTCACTGTCTCAAGAACGGTTTTGCTGCTATTGCCGTAGCTTCCACAAAAGTCTATTTCTTGTCCACGCCAACATTCTCTGATAAAATCACAGCATCAGACAATCTGCAAAGAAATCTTAGTTATTTATCCCATCAAAATAATGGAGAGAGCAGCCCCATGACCAATCAAAGACACACAATTATAAAAAGTTACTTTTGCAAATCGGCCACCTCGGACAAAATCATGAAATGTATGGTCAGCATACATTTTGTTTATTATATACCAGTAAATTAGCCTTAAAATAGATGAATAATAGATTTGTAAATGACATTTCGATGATTTTAGTTTACTAAAAACTAACATACAGGAGTGTCGATTTTGCAAATCAGAGATAACAAGCTTTCCCACCATTCTAGTACTCAGAAACGGGATGAGAACCCGTAAATTGAATTGAAAATATGAATTCACCAAACTATGCCCCTTGATCACAAATTATTGCTTCATCAGCTTTAGAGCAAGTCCTAGACCATTTACTATAGTAAAGCAACGGCTTTGGCAGCCATATTGAATTTTCTGGTAGACTGCATGATCCGATTTGCACAATACTGGTAGAAATGGATTCCTTGACCATAAAAACCTATGGATAGACACCAGAAGTGTGGCCATAGGCCTTCTAGAATAGAAGATATGACACTTTGAAGTTTAGGGGACCGTGCCCGGCGACCATCTTGGATTTGCATGATGGAAACTCCTGGTAATGATTTTTAAGCCACTAATTGTTATTTCCTTCATCATAACTCACCAAATCATGCCAACCCCCCCCCCCCCCCCCAAAAAAACAGATCTTTAGACAAGTTGCTACCACTTAGGACCAACTTTATGTATCTTGGCGGCCATCTGGATTTTTGGTGGCCATCTTGGATTCTGGACAAATTTCAGGATGGCACAAAATCTTATTTTGATTAGTATGGTCTGAAGTACCGGAATCCGTTGAGAAAACCTTGACAGGAAAATGGCAGTTTTTACCTGGCTCAGCCCTGTCTAGAAAAGTTGGTTTCACAGCAGCTCGTGGACCACTTTACTGAGAAGAATCTTTTTCAGCCACTGCAGACAGCTGTCACTAAAGTGGTGAATGATCTGCTTGCATTTGATTCCGACACCACTGCGGTTCTGGTGCTGTTAGATCTTAGTGCTGCGTTTGATACCATGGATCACCATATTCTGCTTGATAGACTGGAAAATCATTTTGGGAATACTGGGAGTGCCCTTGCATGGTTGACACACCTGATCAGTCATTCTCACTGTGTTTTGTACAGCATCACTACCTCTAACCTTAGTGACATGAAATTTGGGGTTCCACAGGAGTCCGCCTTAGGCTCCCTGCTTTTATCCCTTTATATAGCACCTTTTGGGCACATATTGTGCCGTTTTGGGATTACTTTTCATTGCTTTGCTGATGATACTCAGTTATACATGCCGATAACTGCAGGTAATCTCATCCACATAAAATCCTTAGAAGATTGCCTTGCATCAGTGAAAAGCTGGATGTCTAGCAATTTCTTACTTTTCAACTCTGACAAGACTGAAATGATGGTTCTTGGTCCAGCGAGACATTGGAATCAATTTGACCAGCTAACGCTTAGCCTAAGCTCGTGTGTCATAGATCACACTGACAAAGTGAGGAACCTTGGGGTAATTTTTGATCCTACATTGTCCTTTGACCTCCACATTAGAGATATTACGAGGACTGCTTTCACCACCTGCGAAATATAATGAAGATTCATCCCATCCTGTCTATGGCTGAAGCTGAGGCCCTGCTTCATGCATTTGTTTCTTCTCGATTAGACAACTGCAGTGTTCTATTTTTTAGTTTACCGCAGTCCAGCATTAGGGAGCTGCAATTGCTTCAAAATGCTGCTGTCAGACTTTTCACAGGAAGCAGAAAGTTTGACCACATTACACCCATTTTGGTGTCTCTTCACTGGCTTCCTGTCCCTGTGTGACCAGATTTTAAGGTTCTGTTATTAACCTATGTCAGAGTTGAAATCTGTAAAACAGCAACTCAGTTAACTAAACACAAAAAATGATCACGCTAGAGACTGAATTTCATTTTCTGAGCAGGGAGAGTCAGCATGACCCCTCGTCACTGTCCGTCAGTCAGCTCTGAAGGGCCCGCCCACTCTGCTCCTGAATTTATTTACACACAGACATATTACAAAACAATATACAAGGCACAGCTGCGTTTCTTCAGTCAATTCATATTGGTATCACTTCGCACCTGGAAGGCGCCCTGTGGTCTTGCTCAGACAGATAGTAATTGTTCTTCAAATTGAAACATTGCAGCGCCAGCCTCGAACTAGTGTACAGGCTGTGTTATTCTTTCCTCAAGGCCGAAATATTAATCTGTGCTCGACAAAAACATAAGCTCTAGCAAAACAGTCTGCACATTCATTAAGCAAAAGGACAAATGTTACTTTTCTCATGGGAGCAGTTGTAGTGATTACTTCAACAGTTCAGTGTATATTTCTGCTTTGACAATGAGTGATTATTTAGAAGAATAATGTGCATGAATTCTCACACATGCATATATGCATATATGGAAAATAGAGAACAGAATCAAAAACAAGATCAAAGGCAGTACATAAAAGTAAAGACATTAATATTTGATAATAATATTGCTAATATATAGAAAACCCTGTCAACCTATAAAATTATTCATGAATAAAAAGTCTGCGGGTCACAGAGCTTTCTCTTATTGTGCATCTGCTTTGTGGAATGATCTCCCTGCATCAATAAAACAGTCAGATTCTGTAGAGACATTCCAGTCCAGACTTGAGACACATTTATTTTCCCTTTTGTATGGCTAGCATACTGGCATAATACAGTTGTATGCAAAAGTTTGGGCACCCCTGTTAATTTTTTTATGATTTTCCTTTAAGTCATTGGTTATCTGGATCAGAAATTTCAGTTAAATATATCATATAGCAGATGAACACACTGATATTTCAGAAGTGAAATGAAGTTTTTAGTATTTACAGAAAGTGTAAAATAATTATTTAAACAAAATTGGGCAGGTGCATAAATTTGGGCACCCTTTTCATTTTATTGATTTCAATACATTTAGCACTAATTATTGTAACACAAAATTGGTTTGGTAAGCTTATTGACCCTTGACCTGCTTACATAGGTGAATCCAATCATGAGAAAGGGTATTTAAGGTGGCCATTTGCAAATGTTTCCCCTCTTTGCATCGCTTCTAATGAGTGGCAACATGGGAGCCTCGAAACAACTCTCAAATGACCTGACAACAAAGATTGTTCAACATCATGTTTTCAGGGAAGGATACATAAAGCTGTCTCGGAGATTTCAGCTGTCAGTTTGCACTGTGAGGAACATAGTGAGGAAATGGAAGACCACAGGCACAGTACTAGTTAAGTCCCAAAGTGGCAGGCCAAGAAAATCTCAGATAAGCTGAAGCGAAGGATGGTGAGAACAGTCATAGTCACCCCACAGACCTCCACCAAAGACCGACAACATGATCTTGCTGTAGATAGTGTCTCTGCGCACACTTTGCACAAGGAGATGCTATATGATGCTGTAATGCAAAGGAAGCCTTTTCTGTGTGCCTTTCACAAACAGTCGCTTGAGGTATGCTAAAGCACATTTGGACAATCCAGCTTCATTTTGGAATAAGGTGCTGTGGACTGATGAAACTAAAATTGAGTTATTTGGACATAACAAGGGGCGGTATGCATGGCTGAAAAAGAACACAGCATTCCAAGAAAAATACTTGCTACCTACAGTAAAATTTGGAGGTGGTTCCATCATGCTGTGGGGCTGTGTGGCCAGTGCAGGTACTGGGTATCTTGTTAAAGTTGAGGGTCACATGGTTTCCAGTCAATATCAGCAGATTCTTGAGAACAGTGTTCAAAAATCAGTGGCAAAGTAGTTGCGGGGCTGGATCTTTCAACAAGATGAAGACCCTAAACACTGTTCAAAATCTACTAAGGCATTCATGCAGAGGAACAAGTACTATGTTCTGGAATGGCCATCTCAGTCCCCAGACCTGAGTATTATTGAAAATCTGTGGTGTGATTTTAAGCGGGCTGTCCATGCTCAGAAACCAACAAACCTGACTGAACTGGAGATGTTTTATAAAGAAGAATTGTCCAAAATACCTTCAACCAGAATCCAGACTCCATTGGAAGCTATAGCAAGCATTGAGAGGCTGTTATTTCTGCAAAAGGAGGATCTACTAAATACTGATGTATGTTTTTCTGTTGGGGTGACCAAATTTAAGCCCCTGCCTAGTTTTGTTTAAAGAGTTATTGCACACTTTCTGTAAATCATATAAACATCATTTCACTTCTCAAATATCACTGTGTTTATCTGCTATGATATATTTAACTGAAATGGCTGATCCAAACAACCAATGATTTATAAAGGAAAATCATGGAAATCATCAGGGGTGGCCAAACTTTTGCATACAATTGTATGTTACTATGCTTTTTACCCTTTTAAATTCATTTTATTAGTAAACGCTGTGGGTCTCAGCCTCAACTTTATCTAAAGTCTGGGTCTTTTAGTGAAGCTTAGGGCTAGTGGCTGGCGTTGTTAAATAATACCGTATTTGTTGTCTTTCTGCTGTCTGACTCTGTTTTTTGTCTCTGTTTGAGGTGCAGCTCCATCCAGAGGTGGGAGTGGGTGTCTTCTTCTGCAGACGTCCCGTCCTGTGCACCAGCATGGACTCTCAAAATTTCCTGTATATTTGTTTTGTCAATTGTGTCGGTAGCATGGCCCAAGCAGAGTCTGGTCTGCTTGAGGTTTCTCCCTCAAATCTTCAGAGGGAGTTTTTCCTTACCACTGTCATCTGTGTGCTTGCTCTAGGGGTTGGTGTGGTTAGACCTTACTTTTATGAAGCACCTTGAGGCAGCTTTGTTGTGACTTGGCACTATATAAATTGAATTAAATTTAACTGAAATTAAAGACTTAGCCTGATCCTTACTAAAGACCATAGATAAGTCATAATGACACTGAGGCATGAGAGAGCGCGAGATACGTTCCATGGGTGGAGACACGAGGAGTGACAACTCTCACTCAACTGGGAGATTGAATCAGAGGGCCAGTCAATGACTGCTTTGTGTTGAAGGAGCCAAGGATGACCTAACCCAACCAGAGTGACAGAATCGTATCAGAAGTATCTATTCTCTCAATGATTTCCCAAGGTTATCAATTGAATGGGGATGGTTCTGTGAGTGAGAGTGGTAAGTCTAGTGTCATCCAAAGCTTTCACGCTGATTGGTGATGGCAATTTCTTCATCGGAATGACTAGCTGTGAAGCAACGTGTTTACTAAGAAAGCTGGCTTCAGCAGCAGAATCAATTCATACAGAAGTCTGAAAGGTTTGGTCTTTGGTGTGTTTAACGGCTGGTATTTGCGTCTTGGATGACCCAAAACTGGCCACCGTGCTCACTGGTAACCCAGAACCTACTGGTAAGTGTTGACCTTTGGCAGCACCAGGCAATTTCTAAGTATGTTCCCCTTCTGGGCACAATACATGCACTGTGGTGGTAAAGAAGGGGGACACGAGGTGAGGAAAGCCCGCCGCTTGTCCCTCCAATCCCATTCCTGCTCCCTCAGCCAGTCATCCAATCTGATACAAAGCAGAATCAGATCATCCAAGGACCCTAGGCCATCCCGAGCTGCCAATTGATCTTTCAGGTCATCCACCAGCCCCTTGGTAAATGCGTCCTGCAGTGTCCCAGCCCGCCTCTGCAGCTAGGATTCAAAACTCCTCTGAGTACTCTATGACACACTCCGGGTTCCCAGGCAGATTTGAAACAAATGATTAGAGGTCACATGCCTCTACATAGGATGGTCAAAAACTTTGCAGATTTAGTAAGTAACGCATCATAATGATACAACAGGATGACCAACTCTCCCAGAAGGCCGACACCTAAATCAGCACCCACCTCTCAAAGACTAGTGAAGTATGCTATTTTATCTCTTTTGATGACATAAACCAAAGGATGCTGAGAAACTAGTGCCACAGTATCCAAAAGGTTGCAAAGAGCCACAATAAAATTGTCATCCAGGCTACTGGCTGAGACTTCCTCCTTGAAAACTGCTTCTAGTATCTCAGGTCGCCTGGAACTGAGGTCATCTATAGCTCCAGGGCTGATGTAATGGCTAATTGACACAGTTATCTCTTGATTCTTTTGATATTCATCAGATTCAGCTTTTGAAGATGAAAGTGCAGAAACATCTCATGTCATGGCCCAGTCAGAGGATGAACAACAGAAACCACAGAGTGATCCCAATCCAGAAGGATCGGCGGGGATTGAAGTAGAGGAAGGGGGTCAGCCATCACAAGAAGCAGAGATACACACTGGAACAGGTCAAAACATGAATGTATTTTCACTTTTTGTGTCTGTTATGTCCTCATTTTTTCTGCTATATTTCTCATTGCTGTTTTTTTTTCTCCTTTTTCTTCTAACATGACTTGAATAGCTAATGTGCCTCATCTTATAGGAACTGAGCAACCTGCCCACCCTGTCATCTTGCAGACAGAGGTGGCACCCCCAAGGGTGAGAACAGAGGGTCATCAGATGAATGGCATCATTGAGGACCGTGGTTCTGTTTCCTCAGCTGATATGCTGGTGAGCCACATTAACCAGTAGGTTATTAAATTGTGATGTGACCCTACCATTTGTATGGTTTCTGTTTAAAACAAGTTTAAACAAATTGGATCTTCAACTAAATTTGTGAGCACATAATATGGATCCAAACACAGCACCATAGTGCAATCAGGGCTGCCCTAAACCAGGACCACAGAGAAGCAGATTGTGGCAGAAAACATGAAGTTTCTTCACCCCAAGTGACCAAAGAGAGCAAAATAACTTGTATAGTTCTCAAAATGTTGTTGCATAGAGATGGAATATAATTAAATTAATTCCCATGGTTTGATTACAATTTGTGTGTACAAAATAAATTTAAATTTGTCAGCGCACTTGACAAAAACATTCAACCAACAATCTTCTCACTCAGCCTTTCCTTAGGGCCCCTTCACACATCACACGAAAGACACAGAAAACGGAAGAAAATCCGTGAGCCAAACACGAAATGGGGAACCACGAAACAGTCCACCTGCTGTCGTGAGGGTCGCACAGGCGTGTACGAAACCGTCGCCAGTGTGTCGCGCATGCCTGTTATACTTATGCACGCTTGTGCGACTCGTGCACGCCTGTGCAACTCGTGTGTGTGTGTGCGCACTAACACAGTGCGAGCAGCTGAAATGTGTTGCACCACATCGTTGTGGGGGAAGAAAAAAACAGCTGGAACATGTTGCACCACATCGGGCCTCTGCTGTGGAGAAAAAAAAACATACACCATAAAAAAACACCACATTTTATTGAATCACTCTTATCGAGCAGACAGTACAAGTATGAACCGTCTGTTCCTCTGTAGATGACCCATAGTCATAGACGTACAGTCATGAAATGACATGAATGAAGCGGTGCGCTCTCGTTATGTCTTAATATGTCCAGCCGGGTACATAAATAATTAATTCAAGCACCGGACACTGATGGATTCGATATTGGTGTCTAATTAGTGAAAAATCACTGGGTTGATATAAATAATAAATAGAAGGTGACCCAATACAGAACCTTACAGTTCAATAGCCCTGGTTAAATAAAAATAAATACCACTTACAGGATTCAAACCTGCAATTTACAAAAGCTCTGATTAACAGACGGAAACTTTACCACTGCGCTACAATCGCTGAAATGCATAAAATCAATAAGGAGATAAATGTATGTTTTCAAAAATGAGAAATTAGATGATGTATGGACATGCATGTGGGGCCAGCCCACAGCCTGCCGAGGTATGCAGTGTATGGCTGCTGCAGCCCGGTGCAAAGGTGAAAGATGTTTTATGTATTTTCACGTGAGGACAGCAGGCAGAGACACGTGCTTCAAGGAGTTTCTGTGTAGGCTCTCAGTTGTCCAGGTGGTTCCCATAGTAGAGAAGCTTGAATCTTCGACTGGACTGGGTTGCTTGACGCGAGGACGTTTCGCTTCAAATCGCAGAAGCTTCCTCAGCTAAAATTCTTGCTCTGGTACTACTACTGTGCTTCAAGGAGGAAAGTTGTAAGTCCATGTCCTTCAAAACACAGTATGTGTTCCCCAGCTGGGACATCCAGGAGCAGAGATCTCAACAGCAGCTGCTGTTGGCAGACAAGCCCCCCTGTCCATTCACTGCCCAGACCAACGTGTCACTCTCTGTTACTGTGTTGTGTGGTCATTAATTTTAGTTACTGTATTTGTTATGCAGTTGCGTATGTAGATATTGTTGTAATTATTTCTATAACTGTCCCGGTGGTGGCCTCTGTGTTTTTAATGTTACACGTTGTGTGCACAGACCTGTCATTTCCAGCTGTCAGTGTGCTGCAATCAGCTGACAGGCACCTTGCCATGCTGTGTGCATTCAGACGTGGCTGTCCGGCCCCCATGTGATCATGTCTGTACATGATCACATTTTATGCAAGTGTGCCCCCTGCACACCACATGTTGGGGAGAGCGGGGGTGGAGGGCAAAGCTCACGTGCGATACACGCGCATTGCGCCACAAGTGTGGCGTTGGTTTCTGCAACGTCACACCCGTGGTGGCACTGAGACAAATTTCACATCCAGCTCGAAAGTGATTGTCTGCTCACTGTTTTCCTGTGAACACCGCAAATGGCCACACATTTTCTAAGTGTCAAGCGAGTGGTGTTGGATGTTCATGTGTGTCACCTGGAATTTGGCCGACACCTGCCGCGAGAGGGAACAAATGGGCTCTCACAGGGTACTCTCTGTCTTTTGCTGCTGGTGTGCGTGAATAATTGTAGTGACAGGTATACGAGGCGTTGGAGGCAGCTCCGATTTTTCACGAATGGCATGCAGTTCCTCCTTCATAAACTAGTCAGCTTAAATCGTGTTATGTGTGAAGGGGCTCTTAACCAAGTCACAGTATTGCTAGAATGGATCCAGAATACAGGTGCCTGAGTGTTGCAGATCCCAGTAGCTGGAGAAGGTCAAGGGAATGCCCACATTTCACTTGGCTGCTGCAGATAGATGGCTATTTTAGAGATGTGGGAATGGGCCAGTTGTCTGCCTGAGTGGTTCTCATCCAGAACTCAAAGCTGTTCCGTGGTGTTGCGGATGCGGCAAAGCACTGTACTAGCGCATGTTCCCAGACTTGGCTTGATTGCAGAGCTGTTCCATTGTCAAACGTATAAACCGGGTGGACTTTAATGTGGTATCTTGGAAAACAAAGGAATTGAGACTGTTTCTTGCAGATAGTCAATATCAAGTGACTCAGATTGGGATTGGAGCAAAAAAAGAAGGGTTCTTTCTCTTAATAAACATTGATATTATAATAGCCAAGTAGCTTCTGTGTATGTGTGTGTGTGTGTGTATAGCTTCGATCACAGAAAAACTGGGGAGAGCTTACATTTTGATTAAACACTTGACCTTGAATAGGGGCCTGTCTCATTTAATGGCCAGGTCAAAACATCATCTGAAAAAAGAAATACTGGACATTATGTGCATTAAAAAGATTACATTTGATCGAGTCACTCTTTTTTCTAAGTCTGCTTAGAGTGGTACCTTAAAATCCTAAAGCTTGATTTATGCTTCTACAACTTCATAACTCTGTGGCCATGCAATGATGTTGACGAGTGTGTGACCCTTTTAAAGTTCTCTGTTGCGTCTTTATGCATATTGCAGCAGGAACAGTGGCTTTTTCTGTATCAGTTTGTCCCTCTGCAAGGCCCGAAATAGTACGTGCATGTGCTAGTTTGTGCACATATTTTTCGAGCGGTGCACGTAATTTTATACTGCACTTGCACTGGTGCAAGTAACTTTATCCAAGTTTTATCAACTATAAGCACCAGTAGAATGAATCAGTAAAGGAATAAATAAGGAAAAAAACATTTCCAGTGGGTTGTCTTCGTCTTCCCTGCATTTTATGACTTTCATACACGGAGCAAGTTGCTGGGCTCTATTTGTGTTTGCGTGCGTACATGTAAACAAAGAAAAGGGGGAAAAAAATTGGCTGGCTGCGGTTCCTCTCTCTGTCTCCCCCTCAAACTCTGTCATCATTGTGGTATAAACCAGTCACCATTTGTTTTATTATACATCTGTGTAGTTAATATATATATATATATATGTCTGTGTGTATATATGTATATATATGTGTGTGTATATATGTATATATATGTGTGTGTATATATGTATATATATGTGTGTGTATATATGTATATATATGTGTGTGTATATATGTATATATATGTATGTGTATGTATGTATATATATGTGTGTGTGTGTGTGTATAGGGTGTCTCAAAAAAATGTACCCAAAAGTATTTTGATGGCACAGACATTTTCTGTATGACCATGTGGCCGAAGCCTGTAAGTTTTCTCCCCAATGCACAGTTTTTAGTTCAGTCTTTCCTTTTTGATGTTTTAACCCTTTATCTAAGGGTTATAAGAAACAAATCATCCATCTCCAGTTTTCCGGAAAACCACCTAGCAAATTCAAGTCTCCTTGCTATTTGCTGGGGAGTTAGTTCACTCTGAGACTGAATTTTCTATGGAAAGAGATGGAAGTCAGCCCTTAGGATGCGTTGCACAGTACTCAATGATTTTTGTTCTCTGAATTAGGGTCAACTACGTCATTTTTCCTGGACTTTAATGTCTTGCAGAACAAACTTTAGGGTTCCTGAAATGAGAAAAACACCAATATTTCCCCAGTAAAACTATTTCCTGGTTCATATTTCCGAGTACTTTTGGGTACATTTTTGAGACACCCTATATATATATATATATATATATATATATATATATATATATATATATATACACAACCCCTGGCAATAATTATGGAATCACCGGCCTCAGAGGATGTTCATTCATTTAATTTTGTAGAAAAAAAGCAGATCACAGACATGACACAGACAATTGTGGCAGTCAGTAACGGTTACTTTTTTAGACCAAGCAGAGGGAAAAAAATATGGACTCACTCAATTCTGAGGAATAAATTATGGAATCACCCTGTAAATTTTCATCCCCAAAACTAACACCTGCATCAAATCAGATCTGCTCGTTAGTCTGCATCTAAAAAGGAGTGATCACACCTTGGAGAGCTGTTGCACCAAGTGGACTGACATGAATCATGGCTCCAACACGAGAGATGTCAACTGAAACAAAGGAAAGGATTATCAAACTCTTGAAAGAGGGTAAATCATCACGCAATGTTGCAAAAGATGTTGGTTGTTCACAGTCAGCTGTGTCTAAACTCTGGACCAAATACAAACAACATGGGAAGGTTGTTAAAGGCAAACATACTGGTAGACCAAGGAAGACATCAAAGCGTCAAGACAGAAAACTTAAAGGAATATGTCTCAAAAATCGAAAATGCACAACAAAACAAATGAGGAACCAATGGGAGGAAACTGGAGTCAACGTCTGTGAGCGAACTGTAAGAAACCGCCTAAAGGAAATGGGATTTACATACAGAAAAGCTAAACGAAAGCCATCATTAACACCTAAACAGAAAAAACAAGGTTACAATGGGCTAAGGAAAAGCAATCATGGACTGTGGATGACTGGATGAAAGTCATATTCAGTGATGAATCGTGAATCTGCATTGGGCAAGGTGATGATGCTGGAACTTTTGTTTGGTGCTGTTCCAATGAGATTTATAAAGATGACTGCCTGAAGAGAATATGTAAATTTCCATAGTCATTGATGATATGGGGCTGCATGTCAGGTAATGGCACTGGGGAGATGGCTGTCATTACATCATCAATAAATGCACAAGTTTACATTGATATTTTAGACACTTTTCTTATCCCATCAATTGAAAGGATGTTTGGGGATGATGAAATCATTTTTCAAGATGATAATGCATCTTGCCATAGAGCAAAAACTGTGAAAACATTCCTTGCAAAAAAACACATAGGGTCAATGTCATGGCCTGCAAATAGTCCAGATCTTAATCCAGTTGAAAATCTTTGGTGGAAGTTGAAGAAAATGGTCCATGACAAGGCTCCAACCTGCAAAGCTGATCTGGCAACAGCAATCAGAGAAAGTTGGAGCCAGATTGATGAAGAGTACTGTTTGTCACTCATTAAGTCCATGCCTCAGAGACTGCAAGCTGTTATAAAAGCCAGAGGTGGTGCAACAAAATACTAGTGATGTGTTGGAGCGTTCTTTTGTTTTTCATGATTCCATAATTTTTTCTCAGAATTGAGTGATTCCATATTTTTTTCCCTCTGCTTGGTCTAAAAAAAGTAACCGTTACTGGCTGCCACAATTTTTTTTTCCTGATTTCCTATAGTGTTTCTTAAAGCCAGAAAGTTGCCATTTGAAATTACTTTAGTTTTGTGTCATGTCTGTGATCCGCTTTTTTTCTACAAAATTAAACAACTGAATGAACATCCTCCGAGGCCGGTGATTCCATAATTTTTGCCAGGGGTTATATATATATATATATATATATAGTTATTTTTTAATCCTTTGGCATTAAACACATCTGTAATTCTATAACCCACACCCAGGTATTTTTTTTTCTTTTTCTTGATGAATATATGTTGTTTGCAAATAAAGGATTATTATTTCAGTATTTTAATCTCTTTTAGGAAAACGAGACCCTGCCTGGACCCCACACTACTGCTCGTTTCTCTCACATCCTGCAGAAAGATGCCTTTTTAGTATTTCGCTCATTATGCAAACTCTCCATGAAGCCCCTCGCCGATGGCCCTCCAGACCCAAAGTGAGTAATTCCTCCTACAACCGTTCTTACTTCAAAATAACTTGCATAATGGGTTAAAACCTTTGCCTTTGCTAATAAATTGATTATTTATGGTTTCCAGTAGTGTGCAAGTTTGTCATAATAGGTATTCTGTTATAGCAGTGGTCTCAAACTGGTTCCAGAAAGGTTCACCTGCTGGTGTAGTTGGCAAAAATGAAAGCCTGTACAGTATCAGGTGTCCCTTGAGACCACAGTGATATAGAATGTTTTTACAGTGGGGTGATTAAAATATATATATATATATATTATCGGTGATATTTTTTTTAATCCCTTTTGATCGTGGTTTAGCTGCCTGTTGTTTATGGGCCTCCCCAGGTTAATCTGCTATATTTTGTCCTGGTCTGGTCCTGTCTACTCCAGTTACTGTAACATTAACCCAAAGACCAGCCAATGTGAGTAGGCCAGAGTAAGCTGAGCCACAAGAAAGCATCCCAGAGTCCGGCCCACACTAAATGCCGGTGTACACTGTTAATCAATTATTAGTATTCAGAGATAGTTTTCTCTGCCAGGAGCAGACTGTGACCAAAAAAACCCAAGTATGTTGAACCATGAATTTCATCTGTATTTCCTCGACACCAAAGACCAAATTGAATGAGAAATTCTTGTCCTTTTCTGTTGTTGTCATATTTTATTAATCTGTTGCTATTTAATGTCCTTTTTTCTTTTTGACATTCTTTTCTTTTTGGCTCTAAAATGCTTTATTTCCTTTACTTCTCTTCTGGTCTTCCCTTTCCTCTCATATCCTCTTTATCTTGCTTGTCTTTCTCTTTCCCTTACTTGTTGCCTGTCTTTCTGTTTGTAGGTCCCACGAGTTGCGGTCTAAGATTGTTTCGTTACAGTTGCTGCTCTCGGTGCTGCAGGGTGCTGGGCCAGTATTTCGCACTCATGAGATGTTTGTTAATGCCATTAAACAGTATCTTTGTGTGGCGCTTTCCAAAAATGGTGTGTCCTCTGTGCCTGAAGTTTTTGAACTCTCACTGGCCATCTTCCTCACCTTGCTCTCGCACTTCAAAGTTCACCTGAAGATGCAGATTGAGGTATGAAATTTGGAGTAAATAACAGGTGGTGTTGCAATACCTTAGACCAAGTAGGGAAGTAGTTATGATTTGAAAATTGTTTTAAATTGTTGTAGAGAGCATCCATGTTAGGGCAACTTGCTTGATTTAAGTTAAAAATGGACATTACTTACCTGTACCTGTTCTCTTTGTATTTATTTTGCCACAGGTGTTTTTTCGTGAGATATTTCTAACCATCCTGGAGACGGCGACTAGCTCCTTTGAACACAAATGGATGGTTATCCAGACTCTAACACGTATTTGTGCGGGTATAAATCCACTGACACTTGATTTTTTTTTTTTTTTTTTTTTGTTAAAAAGTAAAATACTGTATTTTCTGGAGTATACTTCATTTTGCTTATTTTGTTATTTTGCTAGTTTGGGAGGCCCCGCGACTGAAACTCCAGTGCAACTTGCATACCGAAAAAACATGCGTTTCTTGCAGTGATTAATAATTATAATAACTGTTTATGCTTTCCCAGAAATCAAAACACTAAACAAAACAAACAGCAAATGCCAACAATTAAAGAATGAATGCTAATAATGAAAAGTGCACTGCAGCAATGCACAAGAATCCCAAATGAAAGAGCTGAAAATGCACCAAAAAAAGGTCAAGCTTATACTCTGGTGTGACTTGTATAAGGGGAACCCACCCCCCCACCCCTTTCAGAGGCATTTAAAAAAAAAATTTTTGACAGGTGCAACTTTACCTGGGGTAAATTCAGTTGATTGGACATAGTTTGGAAAGGCGCACACACGTGTCTACATATAAGGTCTCACAGTTGACAGTGCATGTCAGAGCACAAACCAAGCATGAAATCAAAGGAATAGATTGTAGACCTCTGAGACAGGATTGTCTTGAGGCACAAATCTGGGGAAGGGTACAGAAACATTTCTGCTGCTTTGAAGGTCCCAATGAGCACAGTGGTCTCCATCATCCGTAAAAGGAAGAAGTTTGGATCCACCAGGACTCTTCCTAGAGCTGGCCACCCGTCTAAACTGAGGGATCGGGGGAGAAGAGGTAACCAAACACCCAACACTCTGTCAGAGCTCCAGCATTCCTCTGTGGAGAGAGAAAAACCTTCCAGAAGGACAACCATCTTTGCAGCAATCCACCAATCAGACCTGTATGGTAGAGTGGCCAGACAGAAGCCACTCCTTAGTGAAATGCACATGGCAGCCTGCCTGGAGTTTACTAAAAGGCACCTGATGGACTCTCAGACCATGAGAAACAAAATTCTCTGGTCTGATGAGACAGATATTGAACTATTTGGCATAAGTACCAGGTGTCATGTTTGGAGGCAACCAGGCACCATCCCTACAGTGAAGCATGGTGGTGGCAGCATCATGCTGTGGGGATGTTTTCGGCAGCAGAAACTGGGAGACTAGTCAGGATAATGTACAGAAACATCCTGGATGAAAACCTGCTCCAGAGTTCTCTTGACCTCAAACTGGGGCTGCGGTTCATTTTTCATGTGGTCAAAGCACATAGCCAAGATATCAAAGGAGTGGCTTCAGGACAACTCTGTAAATGTCCTTGAGTGTCCCAGCCAGAGCCCAGACCTGAATCCAATTGAACATCTCTGGAGAGATCTGAAAATGGCTGTGCACCGATGCTCCCCATCCAACCTGATGGAGCTTGAGAGGTGCTGCAAAGACGAATGGGCAAAACTCCCCGAAGATAGGTGCAACAAGCTTGTGGCATCATATTCAAGAAGACATGAAGCTGTAATTGCTGCCAAAGGTGCATCAACAAAGTATTGAGGAAAGGGTGTGAATACTTATGAACATGTGATTTCTTAGTTTTTTATTTTTAAGAAATTTGCAAAAAAAAAAAAAAAAAAAAAAATCTTTTTTCATGTTGTCATTATGCGATGTTGTGAGTAGCATTTTGAGGGGAAAATTAATTTACTCCATTGTGGAAAAAGGCTGTAACATAAAAAATGTGGAAAAAGTGAAGCGCTGTGAATACTTTCCGGATGCACTCGGAGAGTGTGTGTGTGTGTGTGTGATATATATATGTATATATATATATATATATATATATATATATATATATATATATATATATATATATATATATATATATATATATATGTATGTTTGCTGTCATTGGAATTGGCATATTGCACAAAGTGGATGGAATAATGAAAAAGGAGAACTACCTAAAAATTTTGCTGCAAAATATCAAACCATAAGCTTGATGGTTGAAACTTAAGGGTGAACCCACCTAGGATGACACACTATGTAACACACCCCTACAGTTTTTTTCCAAGATGCATCTACACGTTTGTCTCATCAACGTGTTTCATAATTGGGTAGGAAGTTTTATTTAAAAAGCACAGCATGAATAGGACATGATGAGTTCACAACAACAAGCACTGCTATACCAAAAGAACTTTTTTAATCATATAAAAGTTTTAGTTTTTACAGTAAAATTGGCGGCGATAGCTTTGACCATTTTGGGTGAACTCACACAATATACTCTGGAATTCCGAAAAGTGCAGGTTTGACTTGCGTAAGCGCTTGTGGCTGTGGCCGGCTAGCCAGCTAACATGGGTCTGGCCTGACCTACAGAAGTGTTCTGTGGTGCGGCCCAGCTGCACCCCAGACCAAGCGGGGAAACGATAAAATACTGATGAGTATAGGTTTGTGTGGCGTGAGTGCTCACTTGCTCCTGATGAAAATTATGTTATATTAAGCTTCCTTTATGTTTTTCTGTGGCATGGTGCAGCTGACTCTGTCACAGCTGCTTGTAGCGTGAACACAAAAATGTAGGAGCACTGACCAAATGGCAATAACATGACTGTTGAATTTAACAATTCTTGCTGATATTATTATTATTATTAATACTACTACTATTACTTGGACAATAAAATCTTCAATTTGTTTATCAACATTTGGTTTACACACTGGGCTGATGTTTGACCTTATTAATGAATTTATTCATGGTCAGTGTGCAAAACTGAAGAATATTTCCTCTCCTGCCTTCATGAACATCTCATCATGTTTGCAGTATAATTGATTGATCAGTCCCTTTTTGCATCAATTCATGTGTGATAGGCTTTATATAGGGAGGTGGAGTGATATCCACAGTATTTTGCAGGACCCAAATGCAGCTTACAAACTGTATACATCCATGGTGTGGCAGATTTTACCTTCTTAAAGCTATTCATAGAAATTGCCTGAGGTTATATTAATATTGTGTGAACATAAGCATAAATGGAGTTTTCTGCCATTTATGTCAGCCATGGAAGTGCGCTAAAAAATGCAGTGCAAGTCTTTGGTTCACCTACTTTGTTGTGCGGAAACCAGTCCAATTCTCTGTGTGCAGATTGAAAAAAATAAATAAAAAATGAAAGTATCCTAAAAAACCCAAACAAACCCAAAAGTGTGTGTATGTGTCATATATATTACACTGTATGTATAGTTTTCAGTATGTTTTACAAAAATTCAAACAGGAACTTCACCCTTTAAAAAAATGTATTTTGTACAGTCACTTTGTCCCAGAAAAAAAAACATTTCAAAGAAATCCTTGAAGAGCCGGTATTGCTGTGACATTCATCGCCATGACATCTGAATACAACTATACCATTACAAAAAACTGTCATACTTTCTGATGAATTGTTCTTCTCTAGATGCTCAGTGTGTGGTCGACATTTATGTGAATTATGATTGTGACTTGAATGCCGCAAACATCTTTGAGCGCCTTGTCAATGACCTGTCTAAGATTGCCCAGGGGAGGAGTGGTCAGGAGCTCGGTATGACACCTCTGCAGGTAAACTTTCAGGCATTCACAAGAGGATTGACAGACAATTTATAGCAGAGCCCTGACATATATTATCCATGTGTCTTTGCCTTTGATACTGGAGGATTTAAGAAAACATCATGCCATTAATGATGCACCAACATTTCACTGCTGAATCTTTAAGGAAAGACTATGAAGCTGATATTAACTGATGATGATGATGATAATCTAAATTTCCATGCCCTTGTTGGTGTTTGTGTGTAACCTGCTACATAATACTTAAAATCTTTCACACATTAATTGGAGGGGTAGGTGTCATTGTGCCTCATTGTGTGTGGATTTACAGGCATAGTGAACAATGACCCAATTATGACACTGATCTATAGATGTGTTCATGAACCAAATAATCCGCATTTTCTGTGCAGCTTCCTTTTTACTCGTTGATCTTTTTTTTTATTTTTTATGAATTACTGTGCTTGTGTCCTGTCCCCACCCCAGGAACTTAGTCTACGAAAAAAGGGTTTGGAGTGTCTTGTGTCCATCCTTAAATGTATGGTGGAATGGAGCAAAGATATGTATGTCAATCCAAACCTTCAAGCTAATTTAGGTGAGTTTGCAGTGCAGATGAAATGGAGATACAAAAGAACAAGTGAGCTCAAATACATAAATATAATGTTTGTTTGTTGTTTTGTGGGATTTGCTTATAGGCCAGGAAAATCCATCTGATAATGATGGAGGAGACCTGAAGCTGCCAGAGCAATTGCTTGGACGGCGAGACAGCATCAGTTCGCTGGACTCCACGGTCTCCTCTAACGTCCCAGTTTGCCAGGTGGATCATCCTGAACAGTATGAGGTCATCAAACAACAGAAAGACATCATTGAGCATGGCATTGAACTGTGAGCGCTGTTCCCTTCTGAGTTGGGATTTACTTTGCATGTGTCTGCCTAATGGATTTTAAATGGAAATTCATTCTCATAATCAATATAATAATAATTATAATGATAGTTTTTCAAGCCAACATGTCTTCGGAAGTGTAACGGCCATAGATATGGAAGATTTAAATGTGTGTGTTTTTAAGAGTACAGGTATAGATTTGTCTCTTTATACTGTCCACAGTTTCAACAAGAAGCCAAAGCGAGGCATCCAGTACCTGCAGGAACGGGGCATGCTGGGTTCCACAACTGCTGATATAGCCCAGTTCCTTCATCAGGAAGACAGACTGGACACGGTGAGTTCTACTCACATTCATTGTGATTACTATTTTTTTTTTCCCCCCAACTTAAGTTTTCAGATGGGAGAAAAAAGTTAAATAGCTCCACCCTTCCTGCTCCTTCGTTCACAGACTCAGGTGGGCGAGTTTTTGGGTGAGAATATCAAGTTCAACAAAGAGGTGATGTACAGCTACGTCGACCAATTGGACTTTTGTGGCAGAGACTTTGTATCTGCACTCAGAGCTTTTCTGGAGGGCTTCAGGCTTCCTGGGGAGGCCCAAAAGATTGACAGGTTGATGGAGAAGTTTGCAGCACGATATCTGGAATGTAACCAGGGGTAAGCCTCACCTTTATTGCTGCTTTAGCCAGTGTGTACATATCTACTGTATTTTCCCCAAGTATAACTCACACCTTTTTTTCGGTATTATCACCTCTTTGAGATTTTTGTCGGTTATTATAGTGTATTCTTTGTGTTTTATTCATTCTGTTATTATTTATTTTGTTTAGTGCTTTGATTGCTGGGAAAATCCAAATAGTCATTAGAATTATTATTGTTAATAATAACAAATGTGTGTTTTTTCAGTATATAAGTCACACCGGAGTATAAGTCACAGGACCTTCCAAACTAGCCCCAAAAAATATACTCTGGAAAATGTGGTGTAAATATAATTTGGCTCTTTGATTGTTTTTATGTGTTTTTTTTTGTTTTGTTTTTTTTTGTATAATTATTATTATTATTACTGAGGATTTATGTGTCACGCTGCCACTAAAATTTGCATAATGACAGCTGAACATATCAGCTACGTTCAGTTTGAGCCTTCGGTTAAAGTGTTTTGAAATTCTCTCCAAGAAGTCTCTCTTCTTCTAAATTATGCTGCCAAATGTCAACAAAAGTACATACTTTACCGTTTGCAGTGATATGACAATGCTACATATTATTTAGAAGCATAAAGCAGGTACCCTCCCCCAGTCTTGTAGCCATGAGCCATGCATGATTTGATCATCATGAGCAGCCATATTTGTTTTTGTTTGGGTTTCCTCATTAGTGTTTCCTAATATTTCAACAGTTAGGGCTATATTTGAATGAGCCTCATTTGGAAAAATTAGGTGTAGACTCCAAAGTTAATATTGTTCTTTTTCATTTAAGCAAGTGTGTATGTATATGTGAGATAATTATTTAATTTTTATTGTGTTGTAGAGATTTAGTTTGAATGAAATTATAAAGGGCATCATTTTAGAAATTATAATACAGTATTATGAACACTGAATATTTTGTTTGAAAAATTTTGTTGTTTGAAAAATAAATTTGACTGTTAAAGCTCAACAGTGGCTTAACTATTTTATGCCACTGTATTTATTTGAAATTCAGTTCACAGTTCATCTGAAATGAGTTTTCTTTTGCAGCCAGACTCTGTTTGCTAGTGCAGACACTGCATATGTGCTGGCATACTCCATAATTATGCTCACCACAGACCTTCACAGTCCTCAGGTGAGAAAAGATGCTCATCTCACACACACACACACACTGACATTGAAGCACCTGAAGATAATGTACTATTCATCGGTCTAGGTGCCACACTAGTCCTGGTAGAATTTCTCCCCAGCGATATTAACAATGTGGTTGATGAGGGCTTTAGATATGTATGTAGTATAATCATGGCAAAAGCGCCATTTAAACAGGCAAAGAAAGAATTTGTGCCGGCCACACACTGTAAGCTGCAGTTTCCTACACACAATAATGTAATGCATAAGAGCAGCAGGCTAATAGCTTTACAGTCTGTGTTCCAAGCAGCCGATGAAGAGGGTGGAAGCTGTGTAGCTTTTATTTATTTATTTAAATCCCATCTTGTGATCCATGTAGAGCTTTGGAGTGAGAGAGCAAATAACAAGACTATGTTTTACTACAGTGTGCTTGAAATGCTACTGTGTGTGCAGTTAGTTTTCACATATGACTTGTTCCTGTGCTGAGAAAAGTTGAGTGTACACACACACAGCAGTTGAAACTGGCACTGACAGATGTTGCTATTGGCTGTTTATGTGCATAAAAGCAAACACAGAAATTCTTTTGACGGCAAAATAGATTTTGTTTGCCCAGAGAGGACATGCATACAGATGTAGGAATGAATTTGTCGGCCATATACGCTGTCACAACTATATGCATTAATGTACCCTGGTGTGCCGACTGTTTAAATCTCTTTGTTTTTCAGATGTAAATTTAAGAGCCTGAGAGTTCGGCTGAGTGAGTTGTCTCACAGGCTGGGAGACTTTGAAGGTTAAAAATAGTTGTGGATTTTGACTCTGTTGCTAAAAAACCATACAATTTTAAAGCAAACAACTTAAATGCTCATAGCGTTGGTTGTACGACACCTGTGTCAGAGCTTCCACAGGATTCTCTGATGATCACAATGGAAAAGGCACGTGTCACCAGTCTGTTGTCTGGGAGTGAGTTCAGTTGCCACCAGATTGATTAGTTTAAAACGCTGAACTATGTACAATGCTTCCATTAAATCCAAGTCAACACCTTGTATATTATTCAAATGATGACTTTTGTGTGTGATGCACAGCTAGGGATCTGTTTTTAAAGGTGTGCTTCAGCCATCACCAGTGTCTTGTTCCCACCTTTATTATCATAGCTCCAGTAAAAGCTTCTGTTGATGAAAACATAACATTGAAAACATTTTTATTGTGTGAAAAAAAAAGATTTGTACATGTTTGTACATACAGTGAGGAAAATAAGTATTTGAACACCCTGCGGTTTTGCAAGTTCTCCCACTTAGAAATCATGGAGGGGTCTGAAATTTTCATCTTAGGTGCATGTCCACTGTGAGAGACATAATCTAAAAAAAACAAAAAAAAAAAACAAAGTCCGGAAATCACAAGGTATGATTTTTTTTTTTTTTTTTTTTTTTAAATAATTTATTTGTATGTTACTGCTGCAAATAAGTATTTGAACACCTGTGAAAATCAATGTTAATATTTGGAACAGTAGCCTTTGTTTGCAATTACAGAGGTCAAATGTTTCTTGTAGTTTTTCATCAGGTTTGCACACACTGCAGCAGGGATTTTGGTCCACTCCATACAGATCTTCTCTAGATCTTTCAGGTTTGGAGTTTCAGCTCCCTGCAAAGATTTTCTATTGAGTTCAGGTCTGGAGACTGGCCAGGCCACTCCAGGACCTTGAAATGCTTCGTACAGAGCCTCTCCTAATGTGCTGTGTGTTTGGGGTCATTGTCATGCTGGAAGACCCAGCCATGACCCATCTTCAATGCTCTTATTGAGGGAAGGAGGTTGTTTGCCAAAATACAAAAATACACGACCCCATCCATCCTCCCTTCAATACGGTGCAGTCGTCCTGTCCTCTTTGCAGAAGAGCACCCCCAGGGTATGATGTTTCCACCCCCATGCTTCATGGTTGGGATGGTTTTCTTGGGGTTGTTCTCATCCTCTAAACATGGTAAGTGGAGTTGATTCCAAAAAAGCTCTATTCTGGTCTCATCTGACCACATGACCTTCTCCCATGCCTCCTTTGGATAATCCAGATGGTCACTGGTGAACTTGAAACGGGCCTGGACATGTGCTGGCTTGAGCAGGGGGACCTTGCTGCCCTGCAGGATTTTAAACCATGGCAGCATCATGTGTTACTAATTTAATCTTTGTGACTGTGGTCCCAGCTCTCTTCAGGTCATTGACCAGGTCCTCCTGTGTAGTTCTGAGCTTTCTCAGAATCATCCTTACCCCACAAAGTGAGATCTTGCATGGAATCCCAGACCGAGGGAGATTGACAGTCATCTTGTGTTTCTTCCACTTTTTAATAAATAATCATAACAGTTGTTGTCTTCTACCAAGCTGCTTGCCTGTTGTCCTGTAGTCCATCCCAGCCTTGTGCAGGTCTACAGTTTTGTCCCTGGTGTCCTTAGACAGCGCTTTGGTCTTGGCTATGGTGGACAGGTTTGAGTGTGGTTGATTGAGTGTGTGAACAGGTGTCTTTTATACAGGTAACAAGTTCAAACAGATGCAATGAATACAGGTAAAGAGTGCAGAATAAGAGGGCTTCTTAAAGAAAAAATAACAGGTCTGTGAGAGCCAGAATTGCTGGCTGGTAGGTGTTCAAATAATTATTTGCAGCAGTAACATACAAATAAATTATTTAAAAAAAAAATCATACAGTGTGATTTCCGGATTTTTTTTTTTTTAGATTATGTCTCTCACAGTGGACATGCACCTAAGATCAAATTTCAGACCCCTCCATGATTTCTAAGTGGGAGAACTTGCAAAATCGCAGTGTGTTCAAATACTTATTTTCCTCACTGTAAAAGCACACATCAGTGGAATAAAAAATTCTCTAAAAACCATAGTAATACTGATCATATCTGTTTTTGAAAGTGTTTACAGTAGGTGAGCTTACAATGTGGCTGGGTAGACTATTCCAAAGGGCTACTACCCTGTTGCTAAAAAATAATTTTCTAACATTTAATTTTGATCTTTCCACTTGTAACATTTCAGAATGACCTCTAAGGCCAGCATAAACTCTGCTTGTAAAAAATGTTGAACTGTCAATGTTTTCAAAATTATTCAGTATTTTAAACACCTCTATAAGATCACCACAAACTCTCCTGTTCTCTAGAGTTGTGAGACCAAGCTCACGTAATCTCTCTTAAGATAAAATTTCTAAACCTGGTGCAATTGTAGCATGGCGTTGTATAATTTAATTTAATTAGCTTATAATGCGCCAAATCACAGCAAAAGCCGTCTCAAGGCACCTTACATAAAACAAGTCAACATAAAATTGAATAAATAATTAAAAATGAATAAAAAATTCAAATACATGAATAAAAACAGAAGTAAAAGAATAAAACAAATAAAAATAAAAACTATCCATAAGAAAGAGAATAAAAATAGGTTTTGAGTCTTGACTTAAAAATGTCCACAGACTCAGACTGCCTCACGGTCGCAGGAAGACTGTTCCACAGGGTGGGTGCACGATACGAAAAGGCTCTTTGACCTGCTGACTACTTCTTCACCCTGGGAACACAGAGAAGTCCCGCATCTTGCGACCGCAAAGCCTGGGCCGGCACGTAGAGTTCCACCAGATCACCCAGATAAGATGGCGCCAGTCCATGAACCACCTTATAAGTCAATAACAAAACCTTAAAATCTGCTCTCACAGAGACAGAGAGCCAGTGCAAAGATGCCAAAATGGGTGCGATATGTTCAGACCTTCTGCTGCATGTCAGAAGTCTGGCGGCAGCGTTCTGAACCAGCTGAAGACCCCTAATGCTGGACTGTGGTAACCCTGAAAATGAAACATTACAGTAATCTAGTCTAGAAGAAACAAAAGCATGAATCAGGGTCTCAGCATCAGCCATGGACAGGATGGGGCGGATCCTCGCTATATTTCTCAGATGGAAAAAAGCAGTCCTAGTAACATCCCTGATGTGGAGGTCAAAAGACAACGTGGGATCAAAAATTACCCCAAGGTTCCTCATTTTGTCCGTATGATGTATGACACAGGAACCCAGGCTGAGCGCCAGCTGGTCAAACTGATGCCGATGTCTCGCTGGACCAAGAACCATCATTACAGTCTTATCAAAGTTTAAAAGTAGGAAGTTACTAGACATCCAACTTCTCACTGATAGAAGACAGTCCTCCAGGGATTTTAAGGGAGTGAGATTTCCCGCAGTTATCGGCATGGACAACTGAGTATCATCAGGATAACAATGAAAGGCAATCCCAAAACTCTGCAGTATATGCCCAAGGGGTGCCACATAGAGGGAGAAAAGCAAAGGGCCTAAAACAGATCCCTGTAGAACCCCAGATTTCATGTCAGCAAGGTCAGAGGTAGTGCCATTATACAAGACACATTGAGAACGACTGGACAGATATGACATCAACCAGGCAAGGGCACTTCCAGTAATCCCAAAAAAGTTCTCCAACCTATTGAGCAAAATATGATGATCCACGGTATCAAACGCAGCACTGAGATCTAACAACACCAAAACCGTAGTGGTGTCTGAGTCTATTGCTCGCAGAAGATCATTCACAACTTTAGTGAGCTCTGTCTCTGTGGAGTGATATTTGTACTCTTGTATTTGTTGTACTCTTTCAAGTTCATCCTTGTCCCTCTGTAAGTGAGGGGACCACACTTGAACACAATATTCCAAGTGTGGTCGATGGCTCCCACCATCATACAGTGATATTTTAAAAAAATATTTTAAAATAATTACAAAGTTGTCATTTCTGTTGCAAATACACAGGTATTTCAATCTCACTCAGTTTTTTATTAATGTAGGTGAAAAACAAGATGACAAAGGAGCAGTACATAAAGATGAACCGTGGTATTAACGACAGTAAGGACCTGCCAGAGGAATATCTGTCTTCCATATATGATGAAATTGCAGGCAAGAAAATTGCCATGAAGGAGAGCAAAGAGTTTTCAATCACTCCCAAGTCAGCAAAGCAAAGTGAGTCTGGATGAATTATTAAATCTGTTGTGGTCTTCTTGTTTATTGCTCTGTGCAGTTTCTAAAACACACTGTATGCAGATGTATATGGGAGAATGACTTTCCAATTAATATAACAGTGTGGCTTCATTTAGGCTCACCTTCTTCTTTCTGCGTAACACATATGAAATTGCATTGAAAAACAAAGCTGTTCTCTGTCCAGGTGTAGCCAGTGAAAAGCAGCGGCGTCTTCTCTACAACATGGAGATGGAGCAGATGGCAAAGACAGCTAAAGCTCTGATGGAGGCAGTCAGCCACGCTCAGGCACCTTTCTTCAGCGCTACACACCTGGAGCATGTTAGACCGATGTTCAAGGTACTGTGTGAGAACAACTGCCAGGCTTTATTTTCAGATTTTGCATGAATCAGAACCTTAATTTTGATGAGCTGACAGTTATACTAATGGTGCCTTGACACTTGCACGCATTTTGGCTCCGCACTTCCACGCAGTTCGTTGTAACAATGCCACCCGCTCTGTTCCCAGCTGGATGTCGCGCTTTGTGCCGCTGGATGCTGCGTATGTAAAATAATGGTGTTGTAGTGGATTAATCATTTTCTGTCAGAGTTTGGCTGATGAAAACACCTCTAATCAGTTCCGGAATCACAGAGGACCATTTCAGCAGCAGCTTTTTTTTTCTCCTCTCTCTCTCGTGCGCTTCATGAGGTGGAGAACACATTTGAAATAGTCTAAAAGCTAATTATTTGTAATATTTATTTTGTAATAGCTTGGTAAAACAGTTGCATGTTCATTCCTTGTGAGTAGCTGTAAAATTATGTTTATGACAGATTTAACATCTTGTTGTAATCGATCAGATGAGCTCAGCTCATTGAATGAACTGAGCTGATGCGGTGTGCCGATGTAATCACTCACACACATTCACTGTTTTTGAATTGTTTGCACAATGTTCACGTGAAGTTCATATAATTTATGTGTGAAAGAGATTTTGAACATTTCAAAATTTGCGCAGTTGCACAAAGCTGCGCACAGTTTACAATGATTTACGATGAGTTTACAAGGAGTTTACTCTCCTGCACGGCAGATTGCGTGCAAGTGTGCGAATCAGATTCATGCAGGTGTCAAGGCGCCTTAAGCCTTGACAGACTGAGACATCTTAACGATCATTCAACAGTGTCTCTGGATGGTGGTAGTTCATCCTAGTGATGGAGATAAAACTCCTTTGTGAGGTCCATCCTTGTCTTTAGACCTGCATAGTAACTGGCTACTGTTTTTCATTTACATAATTTTGCAGTGATTAGATCTGTTCTGTCTGTCTGATGAGACAGATTCATGCTATTGTGGCTTCTGAGAATCAATTACTGTTATGTTTTATTTTCTGGCCTACTACATAATAGTATAAGAAAATTTCAGAGGATTCATAATACTGTCGCTAGTGTTTTAATGGCAACTATGAAAGTCCCTTAGTTTCACCTTTCTTAGGCTCTGCTGCCTTCTCGTGTTTGCAAGAGCAGATTTTAAGGTTTTGTTGATGATATATAAAGTACTGAAAGGTTATGCTCCCACTTATCTTACGGAACATATTCAGCTTTATTTGCAGTCATGTGACTCGCTGTCTCTGAATGCAGTATTATTTGGTAGAATAAATTGCTTGTTAACATTAGTCAGATTAAGTTGACTCTCTTTAATTGAGACTCAAAATGCTCCTTTTTTCTGTCATCTATCAGTTAGTTTTATTATGTCCCGATTTTGTGTTTCTGTATCTTTATCTTAAGTTAAATTGTTGTTTAATTTTTTAACTCATTGTTTGGTCTTATTTCTGTTCTTTTAAATTTTTTTTGTTTTAATGTAATTATCACCTTTTTAGTTTGACTTGTATAGCATTATGATATTGGATTTCGTGAACTTGCTGTACATATGAACTGATTATTTTCCAAAGATTGTCAAAATGTGTGGGTGTGGGTGTGTGTTTCAGTTGGCATGGACTCCTTTGCTGGCAGCTTTCAGTGTGGGACTTCAGGACTGTGATGACACAGATGTGGCCTCGCTGTGTCTGGAAGGGATTCGTTGTGCTGTTCGGATTTCCTGTATCTTTAGCATGCAGGTTTGTTGGCTCATTACTGTCTCTTTTTGTACCTTTCATCATTGTTGAATGTCTGCAATATTTCTGCATTAATTTCAACTTGACTCTTGATCCCTGAAGTATTTATGTGGTTATCACATTTTGAGAGATTTAACATCATTGAAAATAGTCTTTGAGCAATTTGGCCAATTAAAAATGTTCTTGTTTTTTTGTGTGTGTGTGTGTGTGTGTGACTCAAGGAAATGTCAACAAAGCTGTTCTACATCAGGATTTGTGTGCGGATGACTTTGACTGACAGCAGACTCTTAGTAATATTGGAACACAAAGTGTCATTGGCATCATGCTTGGTTTCAGTTTGGGTTGCCACAGCAGATCTGATGTGGATCTGCATGTTGATTTGGCACCAATTTTACGCCGGATGCACTTCCTGACGCAGCTGTTTTGGAGAATGGGCAGTGGTGGGTTTGAACCGGGAACCATCCACACTGGAAGAAAGTGCACTTAACTGCTTGGTCACCCCTCTCCGTGCAGCATAACGCTCCGATCTCTCCATTTGAATGTTTATGTTAGAAATAGTAATATGTTACCCACGTTATTGCTCTGTATTGATTCTTTAAGTCACTGGGATAACAGTACTATAATACTGCTGTTTAGAAGTATGAGCTGGCTCTAGAGCCATGTTTATTTTGTGTATTTTAATGAAAGACGTCTCTGTTACAAGCTAAAGTTTATTGTCAGTAGTGGGCATACTGTAAGTTTGCTTTGAGAACACTGTCTTTGAAAAGAAAGAAAGCAAATTAATAATTGACTGGACCACGGGTTTATGGTGATAAAAGGCCGAAACACCCAATGAAGCCTGGGTGCACAGCTGATGATGTGTCGTATTGGTGGCACCAGGCAGACGTCCTTCAGTCCAACCCCAATCGAGAGGAAATCCCCAGCAACAGTGTTGTACCTATCAAGGGATTTTAACATCTAGTCCTTGTAAGAATACTGTGCCGCTCTGTGTGTCCTCACTAAAAACAGCTGAAGACCTGTAACACGTTAACAACAAATATTAGCGCTTTTCCACCCAAATGCACCTAAAGTCTCTTTTTGAGGACGACATGGAGTAAAAAAAACGCTGATAAAACTTTCTTACCTGTCAATCCAATCTTGTTTTCTGCATGAATACATGTTATCCATTCTTCCTGCTCAGACGGCAAACCAGGGGTGAATCCAGTCAGAATGCCCCCCCACAGCACCCCTAGATTAAAGGTCCACTTTTGAAGACATTTTTTCATACTACCGCTACTTATAATTACATTAATAATTTCAACAACTAAAATGCTTAGAAAGAATTTAAATGTTTGAAAAATGGTAGAATGAATGTTACATTTATAAACAATGTAGGTTATAAATGGTAAGTTTTACTGTTACAGTGCTGTCAACCATTAAATATGAGGTCAAGAAAGACTTGTCTATTTTATTTTTTATAAACAAAGTATTTATGTTCATTGAAGTCAAAAGAGACTGACTTTATTTCATGTTTACAATTTTTTCTTCAGGAAATAATATTTCAAGTTCAACTTAAAATGTCAGGACATATACATTGTTTACGTTACTGTTAAAAATGCACTTCCAGTAGAGTGATTTTCATGTTGCCGTGGCAGGGGGGTTGTGGGCAGCGACTGAAAGTAATTAATAAAGAAACTAGTAATCTGACTTACTTTTAAAATTGAGTAATCAGTAATTGGTTTGCTTTTTCAAAGTAACTGTGGCAATACTGCATAACATAAAATGGCATGAAATATATGAAATTTTCATCATATTTAAGTTAAACTGCCTCAAGTTGTGGCTGTTACAGTAGATTACAAAACATAGCATATCTTGAATTACTTTATTTTATTCTGCTTTGCATAGGCCCATTGATGTGTAAGAAGGGCATAACATATGGCCCCTTACTTCAGGAACTGAGGGGCTATATGAATATGAATCGCTGCTTTCTGGTTTGCAGCAAACTCCTGCCCACAGCACTACTTGATTTGTTAGATGTCACGAGTTCAGCCTGTCAGTGCTGAAGACTGCTGTCCCACAGACTGGCATTGATGAATGTAGCAGTGTGCAGACTGGACTGTCGACCACATTTATTTATTTGTTCAACTTCATAATAATGTTATTTGTAGCTCCTTGCACTTTTTGTGTGAAGGTCTTGTTGAAAGCTTCTGAGGTAAACATATGCTGCAAAACATTTTAGAAGAAAGTTCTGTGTTAAGAGTGTTAGACAAAAAACTTGACACCTTTTTGGTGCTTTTTTTACTGCAGGCAAATATCTGCCTCAAGTATCAGTATCGGCCCCTAAAAATCCATATCTGTCGGCCCCTAGTTTATTTTGCTAGCTGCTTAACTCCTATCTGTCAGTAAACTGAATATCTATGAGCAGTGAACAATGTAAGACATTTGAAAGCATCATATTGGGCTCTGGATAGCGTTGGTTGACGTTTTTCACCTTTTTTTTTTAATCGACTAATTGCAAAGAATAACTGATGATGAAATTGTTGGTTGCAGCCTTGTCTCAGTCTTGTAGATGGCATGTATCAGTGAGTGTGTGACTGACTTTATGGCTTATTTGTCTGCAGCTGGAGCGGGACGCATATGTCCAGGCCTTGGCCAGATTCACACTGCTGACGGCCAGTTCCAGTATCACGGAGATGAAGCAGAAGAACATTGACACCATCAAGACTCTGATCACTGTGGCCCACACTGATGGAAATTACTTGGGCAATTCCTGGCACGAGGTAACGCAACATTCAAATGGCATTTGACCTTTAATGTTACAGGGAAAAAATGTGTGAATGTCTGTCTCTCTCTCTCTCTCTCTCTCTCTCTCTCTCTCTCTCTCTCTCTATATATATATATATATATATATATATATTTCAAAAACCATATGGATTTCAATCACGTGTGATTACATCAGACATGCTTGAACCCTCGTGGGCATGCGAGAGTTTTTTCACGCCTGTCGGTTACGTCATTCGCCTGTGGGCAGTCTTTGAGTGAGGAGTCGCCCACCCTCTCATCGATTTTTTCATTGTTTAGGAATGGCTCAGAGACTGCTGCTTTGTTTGATCAAAATTTTTTCAAAAACTGCAAGGCACAACTGAGTGCACACCATTCAATAAATTCAGCTGGTTTTCGGTAAAAAATTTTAACGGCTGATAAGAGATTTTGGTCTGTAAGTCTCACTTTAAGGACGGCCCACGGTGCCTGATGGCGATCTGCGCTCCGAGGCGGCGCCGTCTCGCTGTTTCAAGCTGAAAACTTCCACATTTCAGGCTCTGTTCACCCAGGTCATCATCAGAGAACAAAGAAGTTTCAGAAGAGGTCGGCATGAGGAGTTTATGCGGACATTCCACTGTTAAAGGAGATTTTGTAATGAAAGAACGTGCGGGCAGATTTGCATGTCGGGCCGGACCCGACTGCAGGGGGTTGCGACAGGAAAAACACCTCCATTGGAAACCTTAACGGACAAGTTGGAACATGCCCAGCTGTTAACAATTTCTCAGATACTCACTTGTTGAAAGCCATCAAAAGCCGCCTGAATTTTACAAATGGTTTTCAACACGGAGGTGTTTTTCCTGTCGCGGCACAGACGGATTTGCGGCGGCGTCACGGAGTCGACTCGGCGAATTTGCCCGCACGTTCTTTTATTACAAAATCTCCGTTTAACAGTGGAATGTCCGCATAAACTCCTCATGCCGACTTCTTCTGAAACTTCTCTGTTCTCTGACAACGACCTGGGTGAACAGACCCTGAAATGTGGAAGTTTTCAGCTTGAAACAGCCAGACGGACACCACCTCCGACCGCGCCGCGCTGATCTGCTTTGTGAGCTGTCCGTAAAGCGAAAGAAACTCCACAATCTCTCATCAGCCGATAAACTTTTCACCGAGAACCAGCTGAATTTCTCGAATAGTGTCCACTCGGATATCCCTCACAGGTCCTGAAAAAATTTTGATAAAGCAATGCGCGCCGTCTCCAGCAGCGTCTCAGACAAAGGATTTCAGCCGAGAGAGCTGGACCAGTGCTCACTCAAAGCCTGCCCACAGGCGAATGACGTCACCGACACGTGAAAAAACTCACGCATGCGCACGAGGGTTCAAGCATGTCTGGTGTAATCGCACGTGATTCAAATCCATATAGTTTTTTTTTATAAAACTGCCGGTTAGTTTTCTAATAGACCTTGTATATATATATATATATATATATATATATATATATATAGTTGTATGTAAAAGTTTGGACACCCCTGATGATTTTCCTTTATAAATCATCGGTTGTCTGGATCAAAAATTTCAGTTAAATATATCATATAGCAGACAAACACAGTGATATTTGAGAAGTGAAATGAAGTTTGTAGGATTTACAGGAACTGTGCAATAATTCTTTAAACAAAATTAGGCAGGTGCATAAATTTGGGCACCCCAACAGAAAAAATACATCAATATTTAGTAGATCCTCCTTTTGCAGAAATAACAGCTCTAAACGCTTCCTATAGCTTCCAATGAAAATCTGGATTCTGGTTGAAGGTATTTTGGGCTGTTCTTCTTGACAAAACATCTCAGGTTTATTGGTTTCTGAGCATGGACAGCCCACTTAAAATCACACCACAGATTTTCAGGTCTGGAGACTGAGATGGCCATTCCAGAACATTGTACTTGTTCCTCTGCATGAATGCCTTAGTAGTTTTTGAACAGTGTTTAGGGTCGTTGTCTTGTTGAAAGATCCAGCCCCGGCGCAACTTCAACTTTGTCACTGATTCTTGAACATTGTTCTCAAGAATCTGCTGATATTGACTGGAATCCATGTGACCCTCAACTTTGACAAGATTCCCAGTACCTGCACTGGCCACACAGCATAATGGAACCACCTCCAAATTTTACTGTAGATAGCATGTATGGAATGCTGTGTTCTTTTTCTGCCATGCATACTGCCCCCTGTTATGTCCAAATAACTCAATTTTAGTTTCATCAGTCCACAGCACCTTATTCCAATATGAAGCTCGCTTGTCCAAATGTGCTTCGGCATACCTCAAGCGACTCTGTTTGTGGCTTGTACGCAGAAAAGGCTTCTTCTGCATTACAGCATCATACAGCATCTTTTTGTGCACAGTGCGCTGTATAGTTGAACGATGCACAGAGACACTATCTGCTGCAAGTTATTAGGTATTAGGAGCAGGTATGTGGGTTGACCATCCTTCTCTTCAGCTTATGAGATTTTTCTTGGCCTGCCACTTCGGGCTTTAACTAGTACTGTGCCTGTGGTCTTCCATTTCCTCACTATGTTCCTCACAGTGCAAACTGACAGCTGAAATCTCTGAGATAGTTTTTTGTATCCTTCCCCTAAACCTTGATGTTGAACAATCTTTGTTTTCAGGTCATTTATGAGTTGTTTAGAGGCTCCCATGTTGCCACTCATTAGAAGAGATGCAAAGAGGGGAAACATTTGCAAATGGCGACCTTAAATACCCTTTCTCATGATTAGATTCACCGGTGTAAGGAGGTCAAGGGTCAATGAGCTTACCAAACCAATTTTATGTTCCAATAATTAGTGCTAAATGTATTCAAATCAATAAAATGACAAGGGTGCCCAAATTTATGCACCTGCCTAATTTTGTTTAAATAATTATTGCACACTTTCTGTAAATACTAGAAACTTCATTTCACTTCTCAAATATCAGTGTGTATGTCTGCTATATGATATATTTAACTGAAATTTTTGATCCAGACAACCAATGATGAAGGAAAATCATGAAAATTATCAGGGGTGCCCAAACTTTTACATACAACTGCGCGCGCGTGTGTATTTTATATATATATATATATATTAAAATGCTAATAATAATAGTAGTAAAAGTAAGTCACATGCCCTTCCTGACGCAACTCCATGTTACATGGAAAAATGTGTCAGGGTGGGGTTTGAACCTGGAACCTTCTGCACTGAAACCAAGCACATTAACCACTTGGCCACCACCCCTGCATAATAATAATAATAGTAGTAGTAATAATAATAATAATAGTAGTAATAATAATAATAATAATAGCACCTAAACAGCCAGTGTGAACAAAATGTACAAGAAGTTATATAGTTATATCAACCCTTCGCACAAACCTACAATACTTGTAGTCCTACCGAGTTCCCACAAGAGGGCAGTATTGTCCAACACGTGAAGAGAAACAGACAGGCATTATGCAGTGCAGCTCAGTACAAATTTGGGTCCTTCAGCACTGTTCTGGCTGAGATAGTCCCCCCCCCCCCCCCCCCCCCCGCCCTATTCCTCAACAATCACAGGGACATTTTCGACAGAGGCAGTCATTGTGCTCGATCAACAAAGTTAACACTGAACAATATTACTGGGGGAGATATTAATTATGAGAAGGCACTGAACACAAAACACAGTGTCTCATCTCAATCTGACCAAGGAAAAGGCAGAAACGGCAACGGCCACGAGCAGTCCAATTTACCTGTAACAGTGCAGATAACGGTTAATGAAATGAAACGAAGACAAACACCTTTCGTCTTTGCACAGGTCCTGCACAAACTTGTCAGCATCCAATGCAGGTTGCAACCATGCCTCTCCTCCATCTGCAAAGTAATACACAGTTTGACAGTTTACAGGAGCGGAGGCCTGAGTCCCCGATTGTAGAGTTCCGACATGGCATTCTTGAACTCTGCATGCTGTCTTACCACTTTGGGGCTGTAATCTTCGTCGAGCTGAATCTCATGTCCATTGTAGGTCAGCCCATCCCTCTTACATGCCTCGCGAATCACCAGGTCTTTCATTTTATAGCGATGAAAGCGCAGGATAACTGGTTGGTGTTTTCCTCCGGGAGCTGGTTTAGGAGCTAAGCTTCGGTGCGTCCCGTCTAATTCCAGTGGTGAAGCGAGCGCCTCCATTCCAAAAACATTGACAGCAATTTGGGAGAAAAACAGAAAGGTGCGGATCCTCAGTAGCTTCAGATATACCTGCAATCTGAACAATCTGGCACCTGCTGCTTCCCTCCAGGTTTGCCATCTTGGATTTTAACCACTCGTTTTTTTTTTGTTTTTTTTTTTAAGTGCATAGTACTTGGCCTTGAGCTGGTCCAAACGCTGATCAAAATCAGTGTGCGTGGATTCAAGAGAATTAATGCAGGGTCACGTACTGCAGATTGACCACTGTCCAGCTTGGACGACAAACTTTCAAAAGAAAGGTTAAAGTCTGCAGAAAGCGTGGCTCTGTGGGCTTCCAGCAGAAAGCTATTCTCCACCATAATTACAGCTATTCTCCGCCATAATTACAAAGAAAAAATTTTAAAAAATTTTAATCATCTGTTCTATTCTCTGAAAACAAGTGAATTTAAATCATTTACTGTTGTTTGTATTAAATACGTATAAACAAGTTGGGGAATCATGAACTCTCAAGCATACCAATTTTCCTTTGTGATAGCGTCTAGCATCTGGCAACAGTGAAACATTTTCTTTCCAGGCAACACTTTGAGATGGTTATTCATGCTTTCATCTTGTCTGGACTACTGCAATTCACTTTATGTGGGAGTAAATCAGTCGCTTGTCTCCCGTTTGCAGTTGGTCCAGAATGCCGCGGCGCGGCTTCTGACAGGAGCCCGAGGGAGGGGAGGATATGACTCCCGTCCTATCTGCACTTCACTGGTTGCTCGTATATTTTAGGGTTCATTTAAAAATTCTTCTGTTTGTCTTTAAGTCGCTCCATGGTTTAGCCCGTCGTACCTCTCTGGGCTTCATCCTTATATACTTAGTCGGTCTCTCAGGTCGGCTGACCAGCTGTTCCTGGAAGTGCCAAGGTCGAAAAGGAAGCTCGGGGGGACAGGGTTTTTTCTGTCATTGCTCCTAAACTGTGGAATGCCTTGCCTCTGGGTGTTAGGGAGGCAACCTTCTTTGGTTATTTTTAAAGTTTGTTTAAAAACTCATCTTTTTTTTCTCTGGCTTTTGACACCAATGAGACTTAATTTGGTAATTTGATCATTTTATTTTAGTTTTATTTTGTAGTTATTGTATCTTAATTTGTATTATGCTTGTAGTGTATAGCACCTTGTGTCCGCGGTGGCTGTTTTAAGGTGCTTTATAAATAAAGTTAGTATGGTATAAACATGCTTACAAATTGTATCTACCCGAATCACAAAATGTATAGCTTCTTATGTTTAAAAGTATGTTATTTGGGACTGAAGTTGCTTTTTATCTGCTGGATGTGTTTTAGATTCTGAGATGCATTAGTCAGCTGGAGCTTGCCCAGCTAATTGGTACGGGGGTGAAGACACGCTACATCTCAGGTGTGGTCCGGGACAAGGAGATAGGCATCAAGGGCTTACCATCTGGGACAGAGGAGTTCATGCCCCTGGGACTTGGTATGAAATATACACACTTGTGTGGCGCCACTTCACTTTAGAAATTAACCCCCTAAACATCTAACCATGGTAGCCATATCAGCCAGCGTCCACTTCAGACTGTTAAGTATTGAACTGTAAACCAGCCTGTTTAAAGTATTAATTAGTTATTATTCATTCGTGTCTTTTCATTTCTGTTATTCTGAAAACATTTTGTTATGTCATTGACATATTTGCCATCTGTACTCTTTTCATTGAGCGGCAGGTACGTTGGTGGGAAGTCAGGACAAGAGACAGATAGCGCATATCCAGGAGTCGGTAGGAGAGACCAGTTCTCAGAGTGTTGTGGTAGCTGTGGACAGGTGAGATAAAATACATTCTACTGAGCTGTGATTTTAGGTTACTGAGATTTTTATTTGCTTGTGTTGTAATATGGAAAGTATATGTGCATTAAAACATGGAACACACTGCTCATCACAAATCACAGAAGAATGAACTGTGTGGATCAACAGAATTCTCACTCAGCCTTTCTGTGTTGAAAGATGTTAATTACTTTTATATTTTATGAGATCTATAGTTGTCTGTTGTAATTAAAATAACTGAAGGTGATGATTCACTTTTCCCCCATTTATAGCAGAAATGAGTAAAACTACTTTTGTTTTGGCAGAATTTTTACTGGTTCCACCAGACTAGATGGAAATGCAGTCGGTAAGTGGGTCTTGGCATTTGTTGTTGTTCTTATTTATTGTAGAACTGCAGTTTTTTACAGTGTTCCTGTTTGGTTGTGTTCAGTGGACTTTGTGCGCTGGCTGTGCGCGGTGTCCATGGATGAACTGGCCTCTGCACATCAGCCGAGGATGTTCAGCTTGCAGAAAATTGTAGAAATCTCCTACTACAACATGAATCGCATCAGGCTTCAGTGGTCGCGAATCTGGCATGTCATCGGAGACCACTTCAATAAGGTCTGTTTACAAAAAGGGCTTGCAAGGTGGACTTGAATTCAGGTGCTATTTCCCTCCTGGACGAAAGCCCGAAGGGGGATTATTTTGTAGCAATTTCTGTCTGCCTGTCTGTGCGTCCCTCCCTCTATCTATAGATAGATACTGTATTAATCCCGAAAGAAATTGTGTGGCGGTCTGTCGCTCCCATTTTCACAGGTAAAAGTCAAAGTGAAAGGAGTTAAGGCACTAGAGACTATGCTCGGTACATTTCCAGCTCACTTCTCCTGCCACTGCCTGAAGTGGCTGCATTATACAGCCTGATGGTGCGAGTGACAAAAGAGTTCTTCAGTCTCTCAGTGGAGCACCTCAGTGAGAAAATTCTGAAGCTCAAGGAGCTTCTGTGGTGGGAGAAGACCGAGTTCAGGGGTGGCTCTGATTGAACAGGATCATCCTGATCTTGGAGAGCGTCCTCTGCTTCACCACCTTCTCCACAGACTTCAGACACAGTCCAACCACAGAGTCCGCCTTCTTAATGAGCTGGTTCGGCCTGAGAATGTCCTTTTTCCTGGCGCTGGCCCCACAACACACAACACCATACAAATGGACATGGAACACAATGGACTGATAAAACATATACAGAAGCTTTGTACAGACCCTGAAAGAGGCCAGCTTTTTAAGAAAATACATCCTGCTCTGCTCCTTCTTGTACACACCGACCATGTATGCTGCCCAGCTCAGCCTACTATCCAGCTGCAGCCCCAGGTACTTACAGGTGGAGACGACCTCTACGTCTGATCCATCAATAATGGGCTGCAGAGAGGTTGGTGCTCATTGGAAATGAAGCACCACCTCATGTGTGCTCATCTTCTGTTTTATGACTATTTTCCATAAAAGTCAAAATTAATATTTTGTTATTTCCGTGTGTGTATATATACAACCCCTGGCAAAAATGATGTAATCACTGGCCTCGGATGATGTTCATTCAGTTGTTTAATTTTGTAGAAGAAAAGCAGATCACAGACATGACACAAAACTAAAGTCATTTCAAATGGAAACTTTCTGGCTTTAAGAAACACTATAAGAAATCAAGAAAAAAAGATTGTGACAGTCAGTAATGGTTACTTTTTTAGACCGAGCAGAGGAAAAAAATATGGAATCACTCAATTCTGAGGAATAAATTGTGGAATCACAAAATTTCAGATCTGCTCGTTGACATTGACCCTATGCCATGACATTGACCCTATGTGTCTTTTTGCAAGGAATGTTTTCACAGTTTTTGCTCTATGGCAAGATGCATTATCATCTTGAAAAATGATTTAATCATCCCCAAACATCCTTTCAATTGTCCAAAATATCAACGTAAACTTGTGCATTTATTGATGATGTAATGACAGCCATCTCCCCAGTGCCTTTACCTGACATGCAGCCCCATATCATCAATGACTGTGGAAATTTACATGTTCTCTTCAGGCAGTCATCTTTATAAATCTCATTGGAACGGCACCAAACAAAAGTTCCAGCATCATCACCTTGCCCAATGCAGATTCGAGATTCATCACTGAATATGACTTTCATCCAGTCATCCACAGTCCACGATTGCTTTTCCTTAGCCCATTGTAACCTTGTTTTTTTTCTGTTTAGGTGTTAATGATGGCTTTTGTTTAGATTTTCTGTATGTAAATCCCATTTCCTTTAGGCGGTTTCTTACAGTTCGGTCACAGACGTTGACTCCAGTTTCCTCCCATTCGTTCCTCATTTGTTTTGTTGTGCATTTTTCGATTTTTGAGACTTATTGCTTTAAGTTTTCTGTCTTGACGCTTTGATGTCTTCCTTGGTCTACCAGTATGTTTGCCTTTAACAACCTTCCCATGTTGTTTGTATTTGGTCCAGAGTTTAGACACAGCTGACTGTGAACAACCAACATCTTTTGCAACATTGCATGATGATTTACCCTCTTTTAAGAGTTTGATAATCCTCTCCTTTGTTTCAATTGACATCTCTCGTGTTGGAGCCATGATTCATGTCAGTCCACTTGGTGCAACAGCTCTCCAAGGTGTGATCACTCCTTTTTTAGATGCAGACTAACGAGCAGATCTGATATGATGCAGGTGTTAGTTTTGAGGATGAAAATTTACAGGGTGATTCCATCATTTTTTCCTCAGAATTGAGTGATTCCATATTTTTTTCCTCTGCTTGGTCTAAAAAAGTAACCGTTACTGACTGCCACAATCTTTTTTTCTTGATTTCTTATAGTGTTTCTTAAAGCCAGAAAGTTGCCATTTGAAATGACTTTAGTTTTGTGTCATGTCTGTGATCTGCTTTTTTTCTACAAAATTAAACAACTGAATGAACATCCTCCGAGGCCGGTGATTCCATAATTTTTGCCAGGGGTTGTGTGTGTGTGTGTGTGTGTGTGTGTGTGTGTGT